>NC_066617.1:202441333-203189011 GCF_025201925.1 Gopherus flavomarginatus
AGGTCTTTAGTCCTTCCCTCCTGCTTCCACTGAACTTAATGATGAGCAGTTCGTAAAGCAACACTTTTCATGACTTGAAGCCACCATTTATCCAATACCTAGTATTACACAGTATGAAAGCTGTCCAGTATCAAACACCTGCTATTTACTATACTGAGAAGGCTCAGAGGGAACCATGACATCAACACACAGGAGAGCTGTCACAGGGAACATATATAAATAAACTTTGCAGCTGATTACCATAAGTACACATTTCTTTTTTATGTCTCTTCTGCACTGTACTAGAAATACATTACGCTCATACTTATGTTCATATTCTGTCCCGATTCTGAAATTAACATTAGAATTCACTAGTTTAACATACTTCCTCTGTTTTGCTATTGTCTTTAGTCAACAAATTATTGAAAGCATATGTGAAAACAGCTTCCTGTATACAGACCAAATATTAATACCTATCTTTCAAGTGAAACTTGTACTAAATTTACACAATTTACACATTTTGGAAAAGGCAAGATTTTATGCTTACATTGTCTTTTAAAAAAAATCTAAAATACACAAATGAGATCTATTTTTACACTATATATGAGACTATCCCTATCAAAAACAATCTTTTGACTCCCAAGAATAGTGTCCCAATACCTTACTCCAAAAAATCCTAATGTATGTCACAACAAACTGGGAACTGAAGGGTCATAGACGAACATGCACCTGAAGCTTAATCCGAAACCCACTGAAGTCAATGGAATGACACTGGCTCAAATTTCCAGAGGATTAGATTCCTAATTATACAACTTCACTGATTTTCTGACAAAGAAATTAGACCAGTATCATGAAACTGAGCTCCCTCTTGTTTCTGTAACAACTTAAAACTAATTCCCCATAGTTTGTTCCAATTCTGAATTCAATTCAATTCGTTTCAATTCAGATTTTAGGCAGCTAAATACTATACCTCGGGCTCACGATTATGTCATAAAGACTTCAGGTACAGAGATTGATTCTGTGCTACTGATGGTCAGGTAACATTTTCTTTCTACTCTCGAGCAATGTTATTTACTACATGAAGAGACTGCCCAAGCAGTCTGACTAAAACCAGGCATTAAGTGTCTTTTTGCTAGATAAGAAGTATTGGGAAGTAGCCAACACCATAACAGATGTGAAGATCGAAAAGTCCTGTTAAATACATCTAAAAATAAATGTTAACTGCATTTGAATGGAAATTAGACTAAACTTTTACACTATATATGAGACTATTTATTTTTAAGTTTGAATTTTAGATTTCAGTCATTAAAATAAATAAAAACGTCAAACTGAAAAAATATATTTCAAATGATTGTTCCCACAAAGAGTAGTGTCAAAGAATATAACTTACCCACAGGAGGTCTAAGCCTCTCCAAGTACTGCTTGTCTTCAAGACTATATGCTGTAGAAATTACTTTGGCTCCTCTGTGCTGTGCTAACTGAATAGCTATTGTACCAAATGGCTGCAGGGAAAAATTATATATCAGTTTATTTACAGTAATGAAATGTAGTTGGCAAAGAAGAGTTTTATTACAAGGGTAGCTCTAGAGCGATCAAAGGACACCTTGAAACAGGCTTAATATTTTGATGTCTTAATGAAATATGGCCCTAGGGGCCTGCTCTTGTGCTCACTGAAGTCAATGGAAGTCTTTTCACTGACTTTAATGGGCTTTGGCTCAGGCTCTAGGAGATTAACAATCTCCTTCCAGAGAAGCTGTAGCTTGAATTCCAGCTCCACTGTATAAAGTATTGTAAATGCAGCTGCAATTTCTGAGTATGTCTGTAGAAGAGAGGAAGTCTTTGCATTTGGTTGCTACTTGAAGGATGACATGCTCCCTAGTGAGGAGCTCCAAGCACTTATCTTGTGTATGTTGCAAAGCTATATTTACATTGATGGTTCTTTGCTCAAGTGAACCTAACAGCTGCACCAGCAGTTAAGAGGGCAGGTATTGAAAACTGAACAACAATGTAAGAGAAATTGAAAAGCGGTGGTGGTGAAAGAGGTCAAACTAAAGAAATCATCTTCCATCTACAGCTGAAGGATCAATATAAAGAGTGTGTCAAAGCAGAGCAAAGCTTCCCACACAACATGGATAGGACTGTACAACTGGCCCAATGTTTTAGGGGCGCCCCTTCTTATCCTTGTGAATCATCTACTGAAAGACAAAGGAAGAGGATACCAGACTTGATTAGTCCAATCTGTCATTGTAAACACTATGTTCCTGGGTAAATTCCTTGATAAAATTAAATTACTAGGGCTGTCGATTAATCACAGTTAACTCATGCAATTAACTCAAAAAAATTAATCGTGATTAATCACAGTTTTAATCTCACTATTAATCACTATTCTATTGTTTGAAATTCATTGAATACTTTGGATGTTTTTTTACATTTTAAAATATATTGATTTCAATTACAACACAGAATACAAAAAGTGTACAGTGCTCACTTTATATTATTATTTTTGGTTACAAATATTTGCACTATAAAAATGATAAACAAAAGAAATAGTATTTTTAAATTCACCTCCTACAATACTGTAGTGCAATCTCTTTATTGTGAAACTACAACTTACAAATGTAGATTTTTTTTTCTTACATAACTGCCATTAAAATAAAACAATGTAAAACTTTAGAGCCTACAAGTCCACTCAGTCCTACTTCTTGTTCAGCCAATCGCTAAGAGAAACAAGTTTGTTTACATTTACAGGAGATAATGTTGCCTGCTTCTTGTTTACAATGTCACCTGAAAGTGAGAATGGGTGTACACTTTGGTAGCCAGCACTCCAAGGAATTTACGTGCCACATATGCTAAACATTCGTATTCTCCTTCATGCTTCAGCCACTATTCCAGATGATGTGCTTCCATGCTGATGACACTCGTTAAAAAAATAATCTGTTAATTACATTTGTGACTCAACTCCTTGGGGGAGAATTGTATGTCTCTTGCTCTGTTTTACCTGTATTCTGCCATATATTTCAAGTTATAGTAGTCTCGAATGATGACCCAGCAGATTGTTCCTTTTAAGAACAATTTACTGCAGATTTGACAAAACACAAGGATGGTACCAATATGAGATTTCTAAAGATAGCTACAGCACTTGACCCAAGGTTTAATAATCTGAAGTGTCTTCCAAAATCTCAGCCGGATGAGGTGTGGCGCATGTTTTCAGAAGTCTTAAAAGAGCTAAACTCTCATGTGGAAACTGCAGAATCAGAACCACCAAAAAAGAAAATCAACCTTCGGACGGTGGCATCTGACTCAGATGATGAAAATGAACATGTGTCAGTCCACGATGCTTTGGATCTTTATCGAGCAGAACCAGTCATCAGCATGGGCACGTCTTCTGTAACGATGGTTGAAGCATGAAGGGACATATGAATCTTTAGTATATCTGGCACATAAATATCTTGTGACACAGCTACAACAATGCCGTGTGAATGCCTGTTCTCACTTTCAGGTGACACTGTAAACAAGAAGCGGGCAGCATTATCTCCTGCAAATGTAAACAAACTTGCTTGTCTGAGTGACTGGCTAAACAAGAACTAGGACTGAGCGGACTTGTAGGCTCCAAAGTTTCACATTGTTTTATTTTTGCATGCAGTTTTTTTTTTGTACGTGGTTCTATATTTGTAAGTTTAACCTTCATGAAAAAGAGATTGCACTACAGTACTTGTATTAGGTGAACTGAAAAATTATTTCTTATGTTTTTTACAGTGCAAATATTTATAATAAAAAATAAAAATAAAGTGAGCACTGTATACTTCGTATTCTGTGTTGTAATTTAAATCAATATATTTGACAATGTAGAAAACATCCCAAAATATTTAAATAAATCAAATTCTATTATTGTTTAACAGTGCGATTTAATCACATGATTAATCATTTGCCAACCCTATAAATTACTATATACGAGTAGGAAATAATCTGTTCCTAAATTATTTTAAAGATATGCCTTTAGGATGTTATTGTTACCTACACTTGCTCCATCCATTACTAGTACTGTTTTTCCAGGAGAAACATGGGAAAGATAATGTAGGGCTGTGTATGCTCGCAGCCCATCACGAATAGTCCCTGCTGCTTCAACCCAAGGGACTTTTTCTGGTTTATGAACTGTATAAAAAAGAACAAACAAACAGAGAAGGAAAGAAAGGAATAGGTTTTGTAAAGACTTGACATTTCAATAAAAACAATGTTAACAAGTTTTTATCTCTAGATCCTTAGTCATTTTCTATACAAATAGAGGAAGAAATGACAAACACCAGTCATTTCCTCTAAATCAAGTCAACTACATAAGAATGGCCATACTGGATCAGACCAAAGGTCCATCTAGCCAAGTATCCTGTCTTCCGACAGTGGCCAATGCCAGGTGCCCCAGAGGGAATGAACAGAACAGGTAAACATCAAATGATCCATCCTGTTTCCCATTCCCCAGCTTCTGGCAAACAGAGGCTAGGGACACCATCCCTGTCCATTCTGGCTAAAAGCCATTGATGGACCTACCCTCCATGAATTTATCTAGTTCTTTTTTTAACCCTGTTATGGTCTTGGCCTTCACAACATCCTCTGGCAAAGATTTCCACAGGTCGACTGTGCATTGTGTGAAAAAAATACTTCGTTTGTTTTAAACCTGCTGCCTATTAATTTAATTGGGTTATCTCTAGTTCTTGTGTTATGAGGAGGAGTAAATAACACTTCCTTATTTACTTTCTCTACACCAGTCATGATTTTATAGACCTCTATCATATCCCCCCTTAATCGTCTCTTTTTCAAGCTGAAAAGTCCCAATCTTATTAATCTCTCCTCACACTGAAGTTGTTCCATACCCCTAACCCTTTTCCAATTCCAATATATCTTTTTTGAGATGGGGAGACCATATCAGCACACACTATTCAAGATGTGGGCGTATCATGGATTTATACAGAGGCAATATGGTATTTTCTATCTTATTATCTATCCCGTTTTTAAATTATTTCCAACATTCTGTTCACTTTTTTGACTGCTGCTGCACACTGAGTGGATGTTTTCAGAGAACTATTCACAATGACTCCAAGATCTCTTTCTTGAAGGTTAACAGCGAATTTAGACCCCATCATTTTATATGTGTAGTGGGAATTATGTTTTCCAATGTGCATTACTTTGCATTTATCAATACTGAATTTCATCTGCCATTTTGTTGCCCAGTCACCCAGTTTTGTGACTTCCTTCTGTAGTGCTTCGCAGTCTGCTTGGGACTTAACTATCTTGAGTAGTTTTGTATCATCTGCAAATTTTGCCACCACATTGTTTACCCCTTTTTCCAGATCATTAATGAATATGTTGAATATGACTGGTCCCAGTACAGACCGCGGAGAGGGCCACCACTATTTACCTCTCTCAATTCTGAAAACTGACCATTTATTCCTATCCTTTGTTCCTTATCTTTTAACCAGTTACCAATCCATGAGAGAACCTTCCCTCTTATCCACGACAGCTGTAATTGCTGGGATCACTTATGGAACGCTTTTTAAAAATTGGTGTCACATTAGCTATCCTCCAGTCATTTGGTACAGAAGCTGATTTAAATGATAGGTTACAAACTACAGTTAGCAGTTCTTTAATTTCACATTTGAGTTCCTTCAGAACTCTTGGGTGAATACCATCTGGTTCTGGTGATTTATTACTGTTCAGTTTATCAATTTGTTCTCTATGCTAGACTTTATTCCAACTGGGTTGGGATACCTTCCTATCTCAATGTCAAACTCTCAACTAAACTTTTAAAATTACCTACATTAGAAAGAAATATCACTAGACCTGGAATTTCTAGTTTATAAAGTGATTTTGTTCTGTTACTCTGCCAGGTTCCCGAGCATCTGGGAGGAATGGGCAAAAGTCCATTACACATGTGAGGACATTTTGGTGCAGAATAGTGGTAGAAAGTAGAATCCCTAAGCATTGCTATCCTGTCCTCTATCTCTTCATCGTCTTGTTGCATGATATTACATTACACTGTAAAATATAAGGCTGAAAAAGCATTCGATGCCCATCTATTATAAAATGAGTTTTGAAAAAAATAAGTTCCAGCTTGTGCTGAAATAGAACCACAAACACACGAGTGGGAATGTACTTGTTACATTTTTCTGTTTCTGGCTCCTCAATGTGAAAGGTAGTACTCCTCTACCTCGATATAACACTATCCTCAGGAGCCAAAAAATCTTACTGCATTATAGGTGAAACCACATTATATCAAACTTGCTTTGATCCACCGGCGTGCGCAGCCCCTCTCCCCCCCGGAGCACTGCTTTACCGCATTATATCCGAATTCATGTTATATCGGGTCGCGTTATATCAAGGTAGAGGTGTACAGAGATTTTTCCTATTTTTTAATTTTGTATTTTAATTTGAACCCAGGGAAGGATTGCTGCAAAGAAGCAAATGCCTGTCTCCATTCTGTGGTAAAATCCAACGTAATTACAATACATGCAACAGCATTGCACTATTATCTTTATGTAATGGAGGAGAGAAGCAGTGAGAGACAAAAAAGCATCCTTTAAAAAGTGGAAGTTAAATCCTAGTGAGGGATATAAAAAGGAGAGTAAACTCTGGCAAATGACGTGTAAAAATATAATTAGGAAGCCTAAAAAAGGATTTGAAGAACAGCTAGCCAAAGACTCAAAAAGTAATAGCAAATTTTTTTTAAAGTACATCAGAAGCAGGAAGCCTGCTAAACAACCAGTGGGGCCACTGGACAATTGAGGTGCTAAAGAAGCACTCAAGGACGGTAAGGCCATTGTGGAGAAACTAAATGAATTCTTCAAATCGGTCTTCAAGGCTGAGGATGTGAGGGAGATTCCCAAACTTGAACCACTTTTTTTAGGTGACAAATCTGAGGAACTGAGACTGAGGAGGATTTGGTTATTAGAGGAGGATTTGGAACAAACTGATAAACTAAATAGTAGTAAGGGACTAGGACCAGGTGGTATTCACCCAAGAGTTCTGAAGGAACTCAAATGTGAAACAGCAGACCTACTAACTATAGTTTGTAACCTATCATTTAAATCAGCTTCTGTACCAAAGGATTGGAGGACAGCTAATGTGATGCCAAGCAAGTGAGTTTCATCTCCCTGAGGCAGTGGAAAGACAGCGTGTAGATAGAACCTGGACTGCCTTTTAAATATGAGGAACAAAAGATTTGAGACTCAGATTGCACAGCTTCTGCTCTCCCCACGATACTATTTGAGGAAAAAGTGATTATTGGGTTGTCCAAATATCTCTGTTGATGCACTGGAGAACTCTAGAATTATCTCAGACACTGTGTGAGTCAGTTAATGACACTGCACATAGTAAACTATACAGGAAAACACAGGAAATCTTAAAAGGGTTTCCTTCTGTAGTAAGTATGTATAGTTAACCAGCACATATTTGTCACTTTTATATAACTCCTGATTTTCCTTAGCCTGTGTGTGGTGGGGCACCTGCCCCACACTGGGGCTCTAAAGGGTTAATAGAGCCCTAGGAAGGCTGCGCAGGAGGCTGCCAATCAGAGAAGGGATGAAGGGAGCAGCCAATCAGGGCCATATAAAAAGGGAGCTACAGGGCAGAGGAGGGCAGTTCTCTGCTGGGAGCCCAGGGAGGATGGAAGGACTGTGTCTCTGTAGGGCTGAGAAAACTGCCAGCACCCTGGACAGAGCAGTATTGCTAACAGGGACTGGGGAAGTGGGAGACAGCGCCTGGCTGGCTGCTGAGGTTTGCAGGCTGAGGCCTTGAGGCAAGGGTAAAGAGGATGCTGGGGCCACGAAGTGGCCAGACAACTTGCTGCAGTACCCTCTAAGGGAAGTGGCTGAACAGCAGACTGCAGGTTCCCCAGAAGGAGGAAGAAGATGCAGTGGTCCATGGAGAAATGTGGGTCCTAGAGTAGGAGTGCTGGTGTTGAGGCACCATCAGAGAAGGGTGCACTGGGGAACAGAGCTAACCCTCAAGACAGGCAGCAGGAGGCACCAGAGTGGGGAGCGCACCCCATTGCACTGTGGTTTTAAGTGTTAGAGTAATAAACCTTTATTTTCAATATTCATAAACCTGTGACTGTTATTTTACAGACATAAGGAATCATAACCAGGAAGGGATTGAACCTTAAAATGATCTAACCTAGATAATACACTACTTGGTTACATCCAATATATAGGGATCAGGGAGACAATATTTTTCTCAAAATAATTTACACAGTTGAAGTGGAGTAGGGGGTTTCGTGTCAGTATAAACAAGTTTACATTATCCTAGAACCCCTACCCCCCAGAGCAGTTAATGTTTGCTTCTCCATGGATGGGTTCAGAAGAATAGAAAGAAACTGTTAGGATACAATACAATTTCTTTAAGATAAATACCTTGAGCAAGTCATTTCACTAACCAAGAGGTTGTGGCAGAGCCAGGAATGGAACCCAAGTGTTTTGACTTCCAGTCCAGTCACTATCCACTAGACAATGCTGCCTCCAGGAAAGACAAACAGAACCCAAAGAAGGAAATGTCGGCATAATCAACAATACCATGTTTTCCCTGAGTTTCTGATCTTTGGAATTTGCCTTCTCACCCCACTCTAGTCTGTTAGTGTACATTACATGTGTTCCTTTGATCCTAAAGCAATGATGATTCAGGATTAGAGGTCGATGCTAGGAGGAGAAGCAGTAATAAGCAAGAGTGGAAGTTGTTTTTCAAAATGTTTATCTGTGAGGTAGGTAGGGTAAATTAGTGGGAAAAGAAAAGTGAAGCACTGAGGGAAGTTAGGTGAAATAAGAGATGAGTCAGCTTGTGTAGTTTAGTCAGAACATAATGGCACTGCTGCTATTGTTCAAAGAAAGTCTATGAGTACACAATATTCAAGGTTTCTGTGAAAGGCAGAGTAGATAGTGAGACATCTGAGCGCTGCTATTATGCATAGACAGAGCAATGGTTACAATTCACTGGCTGTCTATAAGAGAGTACTTTGGGTTTTTACATCTATAATCACCTTAAATATTAACAAGTGTCATGATCTACTTACCCAAATAATGCTCATGAACTAGAGCAACTTCACAGAGGCCAGACTCTTCTGAATCCAGGGGCAAGATTCCTGAAAATTTTCAACAAAAGTCTTGAATTCAATACATGTGTATATTACAAATGAAATAAGTTGAGTGTTCCCAGCTGAACCATTAGTGCAGTTTTGTCTACATCACAGTTCCTCTTTTCTCATTTCTATATAATGCAGTTGAAAGTGTCACAGTCTGGATTATTACAATGCTTTAGGTAAAGACAAATGATTTAATGGTGCCACATGTGTTCAAAGTGGTCCTCCAGCATTTTCTTTTCTTGATGATAAAGTGGTATTCTGCTGTTGGTACTTTGGTTCCTCGTCTGCTCATGAATGAACTCACCTCACACTGCTCCCATGTTGTCTAGCTGCTTCTGCAGTATCTGTGATAAGCACTCCTCTTTCGACTCTACATGAGTGCATTACACACTACAGGAAGAAGAGAGCTCACACTGCAGGTGGGCCCAGATAGGGTCAGATGTTGAAGTTTCTATTGATGGGTAGGTATTAATACTCAGTCTTTATACAGGAAGCTGTTTTCACATATGCCTTCAGCTGTGGTGCTTGTACATGACTGCAACTCATTACCAAGACACTTCTCTAATTAAATATCGCTCAGGTTTAGTAGCTGCCAAAATTCCCCCCTTCACAAGTCCCATTTACTTAATAAAAGGCCAATCTACAATTCTTGAATTTACAATTAAACTATTGCTCTAAAAAGAAAGATATCTTAGCAGAGCATTCTCTTTCTCTGTGTAATATATTCTGATGCATATTCTAATTAAGATTACCTACTTAATCTAATCACGTTCATCAGTCAAATTAAAAAGAAAAAGGAGAAAGTCCTCTTCCAAGTATAAACTCTTAGATTTTAAGATTGAGGATAATTCAATAATTGGTATGCTCATAGTTATATACAGACCATGGACCCATTCTTGCAACCTTTACTCATGGGAATAGTATCAATGAACTCAGTGGTACTTACTTCATGATTAATGACTGATCTATAAATAAGGGCTACAGTATCAGGCTCAATCTATTTTATTTGTTGTAAACCTCCGTGAGAAGTACACACTGGTACTACACACGAAGTTCTAAGCAGTTTTGGATAAGTCTAGTAATGACACTACGATAACTAATCTATGCTTTTTTAAAGTCTGTTCAATTTATTAATAAATTAACTCCGTAGGCAAGCAAACTGCTATACAAAATCCACCGTCCTTTAAATCCCCTATCTATTAAATATGGATAGGCACATTACAACGGCAATTTGGAAATGTATTTGTGAAAATTTTATTTGTGTAGGGAAGAGTTTCATAAGTGGACTTCATATTGTTGTAGTATCTTCAGTATGGGATGCATAAATTTAAAGAGTTGTTTTGAAAGGGAAAGTCAAAAGACTTCAGTATTTGAAAAGAAAACTAAAGATACTTTTAAAATATCTTGAAACTGTTTTTTTTTGCCTTGAATGTAATTCTGGTTCTGTTGAGATAAGTGATAATCAACAAATAGCAATTTTGAAAAATATAAAACAAACTGCTTCTCTTTTTCCAGATACAAGTAAAAACAATAGGCCTGATTCTACGATTTTGGATGTCAGTTTCACACAAGTGTAACTCCATTGTTGTCAACTGAGTTACTTCACGTATACATCAGCATAAGACCAGAGTCAAATCTTTAATATTATCCACACCACTTCAATAACTTTTCACAGCTTCATTTGACCCTTGCAAATCTCTCTTTACAGTACTTTTCAGCTTTGTTTTCCTTCAATGACTGGGACCAGTTATGTTTCATGAACTAGATCACAAGGTCAATACAATACATAATTTTTAAAAGTACTGAACACATATGGCCCCAATTCAGCGATATACTTAATCACCTGTGCAGTTCCACTAAAGTCAATGTGACTACTCAGCCACTCAGAATTAACCAGTTCAAAAAAGAACTAGATAAATTCATGTAGGATAGACAGGATGGGCATGGAAGGTGTCCCTAGCCTTGGTTTGCCTGAAGCTGGGTATGAGTGACAGGGGATGTATCACTTGATGATTACCTATTCTGTTCATTCCCTCTGGGGCACCTGGCACTGGCGACTGTTGGAAGACAGGACACTGGGCTAGATGGACATTTGGTCTGACCCAGTATGGCTGTTCTTATGTGCATAAATTTTACAGGATCAGGGCCAAATAACTGCAAAACACTGGACTATAAATAATGTTTTAGTTTATCAGGCAGATCTAAAGTCTTTACAAACTGTACATTACTACATCATTTCTGAAAGCATAAGAATTGTTTATTATTAAAGAAGTAAATGGAAAATGTGAACATTAATTTTATTTCACTAAACTTGAAACTAATAATGAAAAAGGGCTTTCAAAATTCAGGAAATCCTGGAAAAAGTTTTCAAGTGATTTAGAACTTTTTATCTGGAGATTTTTTTAAATTAGTTAATATTATTTTTGGGGGAACAATGGTGAGCACTTGGGTGAGTTTCCCTAGCGGGAAGTCCATAATAAGACACAGAGCAGGGCTCCCATCCACTTAAAAAAAATTTTTTTTAAAAGGTCCATTTTCATTAAAAATTTAGACATGAAAGTGAAAAACTGTGTGAATTAAAAATGAAGGCTGAGGTACTAAAACATCTTGAATGCATCTGTTATTTTTAAAAGGCCCTGGAGTTAGCAAAGCACCTAAGCATGCACGTAATTTTAAGCAAATCAGTAATTCCACTGAAGTCAATGAGACTATTCATGTGCTTAAAGTTACATGTGTGTTCAAATGCTTTGCTCGATCAGGACCTAAATGATTTAGAATGTCAAAGTGAACAAACCTCAGTGAACTAGGATGAGCAGCAAAGATCAGATCAGTAAAAGTTTCTGTATGAATATTTTTTTTTTTAGCAACTTCTAGAAAAACAGCAAAAGGGATATAAAATAATGAATGATGCCACCTTGTATGTCCACACAAATGGATAAAAAACACATGTATAACATAGTATGTACTCTGTACCACCAGCACAAATTGTCAGTGTATTTATTCAAATTGATGGATTGAAAATGGACCTCTGCGGGCAGATTCTCAGATGGTGTAAATTTTCATTGCTCCACTGAAGTCAATGGCACCACGACAGTTTATACCAGCTGAGGATCAGTCCCTCTGTGTCTCATTCAGACAATTTCCAGAGCAGAAAGTCTTCAAACAGTACTCAGCTCAGGAAAGTTTTATTATAATGAAAGTAAAAATGTTTGAATTATGTTGCAACTTATATGAAAAAAATAAACAAAACACACAACTAACGTCTCTATTTGTACTGATAGCATTGATTATAACCTTAAAAGCAATTTAAGAATTATTTCAAGAAACAAAGTTAGCTGATAAAGCACACAAACTTTAACTTACCCACTACTTCATCATCTGGCTGAAAGAAGGACACTTTGCTTCCAACTTATGAAATACAACATGAAGGAGAGGGGGGAAAAGCATGAATAAACATTTAGAATCGAAAACAACTGTGTATTTGAGAGAATACTACAGACTAGCAGTAGCTTACAAAAACAAACATGTTCAGAATATATTTTATCTGTTAGGCAAAATTATAGGAAGGTTTCATTTTCAGAATGTAAACATTATTTAACTTAGGCTTCAAGCCCACAAAACGTGTGTAAGCACGAGAATAAGTGTTTGGAGGACCAAGGTGTTAAACAATGCATCAAAGGTGGACACATGAGTGAAATATCTTGAATTCTTGAAAATTATTTTGTTTTAGGGTTAGAATATATCTACATTATGGTGACTATATCAGCATCACCATAGCTATGCTGGCATAACCCTGTAGTGTAAATGCAGTCTGCATAACAGAAGGGGTTTTTCTGTCACCGCAGGAACACTCCTCCCCAAAATGACAGTAGCTACGTTGATGGAAGTATTTGCCCAGCGACTTAGCTGCTTCTACAGCTGAGATTAGGTCGACATAGCTATGTCAGACAGGGGTGGGTTTTTTTCCACATGCCTGACCGACATAGCTATGTTGACCAGGCCTTAGGATAGGTTTACGCTACGAAGCCTATGCCAGCATAGCTATACTGAATAGTTCCCTAGTGCAGACACAGCCAACACAGACAAAAAATCTCCTGTCGGTGTAGGAACATCACTTCTCCAAATGACATTAGCAATGTCAGCAGAAGCCCCCTTCAGCAGACATAGCTGCATCTGCACTAAGGATGTTTTCAGTATAGCACAGGTAGGTCAGTTGCAGTGTGGGTTTTCCACATCTCTGACCAACGCAGCTCTGCCGATTAAAACGTATGTTTAGACGGAGCCTTAGTCATTGCAACAAACACTTTTACAAATGTCAGTTACAACATCACAAAGATATTCGTAAATTCTACTATAAAGTTTACCCTTAAACTGATTTGCAGGTTTTACATTTCAGTCTAAGTATTTTTAATTTTTACTAGTTTGTCAAAACTAATAGTTTGTCAAAAATAACATATAGCCAAAGTGAATATTAGCTCTGGGCACGAAGGCTGTACAGTTCAGACAATTTTTAGTGGTGTTAAATGAGTGGCCATTTAATTTTTTCTCCCCCAAAGATGATCACATTGTATATTAGTCGACTCACCCTCCAACACCACTCCAGCAATTTCCCTCCCAACAGGTAGAAATTCTTTTTTCATCTTCATTTCTGATAAAAGCTAAATCACATTAATGGTTAGAACTTTCCTGCCAAGACTTAATTATTGCCTGTGCTCATAAATTAGGGGCCGTAAAGAGAGTAAAGCACTCTGTTTCTTAAAGATGAAAATCTGGTCTTTGCTCGTTTAAAAATAATAATAATAAAAAAACTATATAAAAGTTTGTTCCCATTTAAATTAGTTAAATTTTCTAAAACTGCAGATGTATAGCCAACATACTTAACAACAGCAGAGCATGCATAGGAACAAAAAATATATATATTAATTTAGGCTCCTATTTGGGTCTTTAGTAAGATTTTTCACATTCAGGTTACATCATTATTGTTGTTTGTGAGCCTGATTCAACCTCCATTAACACTGTTTGTATATTGCTTTATATATAGGACCTAATCCAACTAACAGTCGTTATAGCTGTCAGATCACCTAGAGGCATACAGAATCATCATCCAGAAGACAAGGGATGATTTTATTACTTTATACAAATCACAACTGAAAGTTGATCTCTCCCAAAAAATTAGGGGCCAAATTACAGGTACCTTTTACACATCTTAAGCAGATCAACCACAACAATGAACTGAAATAATATGGCCACATCCTCAGCTGGTGTAAATCAGCATAATACCATTACATCACCTGAGCATCTGGCCTTTAGTTTTCAGATAGAAAAAGTAAATTCCTCATGTCCTTTTATAAGTTAAATATGTACCTTTATATCTGTCCAGCTCAGAGCACAGGCTTTGACCTGTATTTTCACATCGTTGTCTCTTGTAACAGGAAGATTTTCCTAGGACAAATTTATAGACACTACTGTCTGTAACACAACAAGAATGTGCTAACAGGATGATCACAAGATCTTGGGAACATTTATATGCAATGAGTCCAACTTCCTGACCATAAAATAGTTCAAAAAAGTCAGGAAAAGTATGTCACATCAAAGGAAAATAGGAAACTGCAGGCCATAATGGATTTATGTACTGTATATCAGATTTTAATTTTGAAAGTATTTTTGTGTTATGAACAAACATAAGAATATTAAACACCTTACTAAACCTCACTACTGAGATAACAGGAAAAAATGTTAAGTTTTCTTTTGCTAGATAACTTTACAAACCTGCATGCTATTTCTTTACATCTGTCGAAACTAAAGAAAAAGCAAGCAAAATGGAACAATTTTGAAGTAGATGGAGAGAATCTTAAGACTAGAATTTTTTAAGACTCAAGTGTTAGGTCCAATCCTGCCACACTTAACCATGAGAGTAGTCACATGCAAGCAGCCCAACTAAAGTCAAAAGAATTATCTGCATGAGTAAGGATTACAATTTTAGGCTCCACAAAGGAGAGTCACCATATATTATAACAGGAAAGGTTCAGTTGTTTAAAAGGTCCATCCCTGCCATCACATTCCACCCTGGATGTCCTCCTTAGCACCTCAAATTGGAAGTGAAATTCTGGTCCCATTGAAGTCAACAGGAGTTTTCCCATTGACTTCATTAGGTCTAGGATTTCACTACAGCAGGGATTGGCAACCTTTGGCACTCAGCCCGTCAAGGAAATCCATTGGCGGGCCAGGATGGTTTGTTTACCTGCAGCGTCCGCAGGATCGGCTGATTGCAGCTCCCCCTGACCACGGTTCGCCATGGGCGGAGGAATGTGCTGGCCACCACTTTCTGCAGCCCCCACTGGCCTGGAACACCACAGCCAGTGGGAGCTGTGATCAACTGAACCTGTGGACACTGCAGGTAAACAAACTGTCCTGGCCCACCAGCGGATTTCCCTGATGGGCCGAACGCCATAGTTTGCTGATCCCTGCACTAGAGTGTTTAGATTTTCCTTTAAATGTTCTTTGCTTTAATTTTTCCTCTAGCCTTTCAATTAGACTGACCAACAACTTTTTTTTCTGAGGAAGACTGAGCTGAACTTTCTCTGGCTCTTTCTCAGTTACTCAAGATCATCCCACAGCTCCAAGGTGCAAGGCTTTTTGCTAATCTGGGGGAGGAAGATGTCAGCTCAACAACCAAACTGGGTTCTCCCTCTTTGATGTGCAGAGAACTACTGCTAAGTCACAAGACTGTTTGTTAGGATATAGATATTCAAGCCTATCTGTAAAGGCCTATACTTTAAGAATTTAGTTGTATTTTTATTACTTAGCTAGTTATAGAGGTATAAAAGAGATAATTAAAATTACTGTCTGTGTAAGGGCCTTCTCTTACTGTGACAGTCTGAGGCCTGGTTCTTAGGCTAAGGCC
Source organism: Gopherus flavomarginatus (assembly GCF_025201925.1). Lineage (NCBI taxonomy): Eukaryota > Metazoa > Chordata > Testudines > Testudinidae > Gopherus > Gopherus flavomarginatus. Next base: position 202,457,338 of record NC_066617.1, read on the forward strand.
TTTGGCTAAGCAGCAAAGGCCAGCCATAAACTGGGAAGTGTATCGTCACAGCCTCACATTCCAAACTAGTCACATTGAAATAAGGTGCTATTAGGCTGTTAGAAATACAGTCCTGTTCTGATATTTCTATCACCTCCAGAGAAAGGGGAGAGCCTAGAAGATGTAGAAGGAAACTTAGTTTGATAGCATCCTGTCCGGCAAGAACTCACTTATCAATAGCTGGGATGTGAAATCCTCATTTCTGTATTGTTTTATCACTGTAGTTTTCACTTCCCTATTGTTTGTTTGTATAATTTTTGTTTGGTTTTGTGATAGTTTTTGTCTGCTGTATAAATAATTTTGTTGGGTGTAAACCAATTAAGGTGATGGGATATAACTGGTTAAATAACCACGTTACAGTATGTTAGGATTGGTTAGTTAAATTTAAGTAAAATGATTGGTTAAGGTATAGCTAAGCAGAACTCAAGTTTTACTATATAGTATGCAGTCAATCAGGAAGTAAGGGGGGAATGGGAACAAGGACTGGGGGTGGGGGAATTGGGACCATGTTTTTGCTAAGCGGGGGAATGGGAACAGGTACAGGGACACAGGCAAGGCTCTGTGGTGTCAGAGCTGGGAAGGGGGACACTAAGGAAGGAAACTGGAATCATGCTGGCTGGAAGTTCACCCCAATAAACATCGAATTGTTTGCACCTTTGGACTTCGGGTATTGTTGCTCTCTGTTCATGCGAGAAGGACCAGGAAAGTTAGAGGGTGAAGGAATAAGCCCCCTAACACTGTTCAAAAAAGATAATCTAACTCAATTAAACAATCATAATGTTTTCTGCAGCCAAAGGGTTTCCAAATAAAGCAAATTTGTGTTTAAAAATATACTAAACTTAGCCTGTAAACTTTTGGGGGCAAGGACTGTCCTTCAGTTAGGTGTGCCTATTCCAATGGGGCCCTTATTTCTAACTGGGGCCTCTAGTCACTACCACAATACAAACAATGTAGTTTTTATAGAGATTTAGAAAGCAAAGCACTCTCTCATAAGAACAAGAAACAGATGAGGTGGTGTGTGCCTCTGTGGGGAGGCTGATCATGGCGCTCTTCCTCATTCATTACTGGAGACAAGATCATGGGGTGAAGGCCAATGGTGGCCTGTTATCCCCATAAAGGTACCTCCATTTTCATCCATGCTACCTCTCTTGAGGCTCCTGACTAGGTGAATTAAGGTTTCCTGGGGCCTTGGGCCAGAGCAAGTGGCGGGCCCTTCCTCACCCATTCTGACCCTTCCGCCTATGGTCCCGGCCATGGCCTCACCCCTTTCTGTCCATTCCCTGGGCATTGCCCCATTCCACCCAGGGACCAGCCCCATTCTGCCCCCTCTCCCCCCACGGCCTCCCAATGTGTTTGCTTCTTTCTCCCCCGTCCTCCCCACTGTGTCCTCAAGACCAGAGCAGCTCTGTCCCTGGAGCCACAGTAGGAAGTGAGAGCTCTCCCAGCCCTGAGGCCATTGCAGGTAGCGAGAGCTCCTCCAGTCCTGGGTCACAGGAGGGGGTCTGGGTGCTGGGGCTTCCCCTGCCACTCCCCACTCTTCTGCAGGGGATCAAGGTCGGGGCACTGGGGCTTCTCCCATCACACATGCTGTGCACTTCTGCCAGAGAGTGGGATTGGGACTGGGGGATTCCCCTGCCGCCCTGCAGCTTCTGCTGGGGACAGAGTCAGGAGGTGCTGGGGGTTTCCTCTGCCATGCCCATCTTGCACTGTTGTCGGGGAGTGAGGTCAAGGCAGCAAATTTTTTCTAGGACCCCAGGCACAGGCCCCATCAGCCCAGTGGCTAATCCACCACTGTGCCTGACATCCCTCTATGCTCCCCCAAGATATCCTCACTAGTTGGTGGTCTGTTTAGATGGAGACTGGCTTTCCTTTCCCACAGAAGTTTTACTTTTTAAAATGATTATTTAATTATAATAGTGTTTAAAGACCCCAGTCAGGACCAGGACTCCACTGTAGTAGGTGTTGTACAAACATATACAGAGACAGCCCACATTCTGAAAAGCTTAAAATCTAAAAATGCAAGCAGACAAGTAATATAGAAGCAAAATAGTATACATATTGTTAGTTGCTTTTTAAATTTTTATTTACACTACAACCATCCCTCCGTCCAGGTGCCTCAGCTAATATGGTTCGCCACTACTAACCCAATGCAGTAGATTGACGATTCTTACCTAAGATAAATAGTTTCATTTTGACACTTGGATAGTTTTACATTCAGATATAAAAACATAGCTGTGAGAAAGTAAAACAGATGAAAGACGCTTAATAATTGATCCACGTAGGAACATATTCCCTTCTCTCAACACACGATTAACAATTCTTCTGTAATCTGAACTCACCCTTTCCTGGAAGACACATGTAATTTCCTCTCCAGCTGAATTCTGCTGACAATACAGAACCTTCATAGTGACCTGAAATAGCATACAGAGGAATATAAAATAACCCAATTGTAATATATGTAGCACTTATAAATTGATTTAGCAGCAAACACTTTAAGCATCTTTGTTCATCTAGAGCAAAAGTTTAAGATACACAGGAGGATTAGAAAATAACCCTGCTCCCAATGAAGTTAATGGTAAATTTGCTGCTGAATTCAATGACTGCAGGATCAGTTTTTAACTCAGACAAATACAATGTACAGAACAACAGTACTAGTGCAAGTTATGAAAACATCAGGCTTGCCGATACTAGAAATACGGGTTGAAGTGAGGTCAGTGTGTGTTAACTGATCTAACCACAATCTTTTTCATAGTGTGGATGCACTGCAATGCCTTTTACTTTGACTGAACAGGTAAAAGTTTTCTCATTCTTTTGGTGAAATGTGTTGTCTTGAGTGGAAGGGAGAAGAGAAACATAAGAAAAAGATTTGTTTCTCTCTCGCAAAGACTGGATCCTACATGTCAGAGGGAAAGACCTTCTCATGTTTGGGAGAATTATTTATGAGAAGCACATATTTTTTTTCAGACTATACACAATTGCCCCAATTCCACAATTCATTGCAAACAGGAATTTTGCTGTGCTTGTGCAGCGTCCCAATGAAATCACACACATATCTTCATGCAAGTAAAAAAAGCACTGAACTCAATGGGACTCCTCATATGTACAGTTATTTAAGTGTACTAGTATTCCCAAGATAAGGCCCTTAGTGCAATGACTTAGTGATAAATACTGTCAAATCATACCAATTTCAGAGTGTTAGGTTACCTTTATTATTAAAACTGGATTTTCAGTGGCGTTGTGTTTCCTGGTTTAAGGGACACAGCTCATCCAGTGTTGCAGCTTTGGTGGCACTTAGTGTCTTTCTTAAAGCCCCAGCATCTGGAATCATGGGATTATAGCAGAATCTCAGCCTCCATTTTTTTAAAGGTACATTTCCCACTGCTCGCAGCCCTCAAGGAAAGCCTGAAAACGGAATCTGACGACCCAGAACCCCCCTGGTGTTTGTTGCCATCAAGAACTGGGGGGGGGGGCAGGTCCGAGTCATGATTTTTGAACGTGGTGGGGTAATGTTGGCTCTTAACAAAACAGGGAAGTGAGCGAGAACTGGGGAGGGAGGCTGGGGGACGGGCTGGCGCCGCGGGGGGGGGCTGTTAACGGTGCTTCGGGAGGGGGGGTTGATAGTGCTTCGGGGCTGGCGCCCGGGGGGGGGGGTTGATGGTGGGTGGGTTGATGGTGCTGCGGGGCTGGCGCCGCGGGGCTGCGCACTGACCGGCCAGAATCTCGCTCCCTGCCTGGGGCACCGACCCCCAGGACCGCGGCAGACCCCGGTTGCCATGGCAAATCATGAGTGACTTCCGCCGCTCTCACCTCCGCAGACCCCACTCCGGCTCCTGCGAGGCCCGCTGTACAACCCCACCCTCTCCGCCAGCTTCCGCCGGGACTCAGAGACTAGTCAGCAGGAGAGACTCGCGATTGGTCACTCTAGGTGAACGGGGCGGGGCCACACCGCGAGCCGTACCCAAAGCACCAAGGCAGGATCCGCGAGACCACTACTCCCAGCAGGCCTTGCAGCTCCGCTCGGACTACAACTCCCAGCATGCAACGCGGGCCCTCCTCAGTTGTCGGCTTGCTGCTTAAAGGTGCTGGTGCCGCAGCGCGAGCGCGGAGACATGTCAGCGAATTAAAACCTAGGGCCGCCTCTTAGGGTTCCATTCATGCAAACTGACACGGCCCTGCCCACTCTTGGCCCCACCTCCTCTCCCCTGGGAGCGCGTCTGATTGGTCCCTTAATTTACCCACTAAACAAAAAGAGGGATCCCTGCTAGCCTTGTTAGTAGGGGGGAGGTCATACAAGCCTGTGCCCTGTACACACTAACCTGATAGTGCGGGGCGGGGCGGGGCGAGGAGAGGAGATTATTTATGATTGGTTGCTCTGCCCTATACGCTACGGATAGCTTTTGTCATTGGTGTCAATCTTTGGATTACGATTGGTCAGTATTTACGGCAATCTTCTGAGAGGGGCGGGTTGTAGCTGGGGTGTGCCGAGTATGGGAGGCGACGGGAGTAGCTTGGTTGCGTGGTAGTACGGTGGCTGTGAGGGCGAGAGTGACACGCTCCCGCCCCCCCCCCCCCCGCCCGAGAGGGTGGCTCAGGAGGGGATGGTGTGTATCGCGGAGGCGGTGGCCGCTCCGGCTCCTCCACCGCCCCGCGCCTTTGCCGTGGATCTGCCCAGGGCCCCCCGGCCCGCACAGATATGAGGTGAGGGGCGGCGCGGCCGGGGCCCGGCGAAGGGTCACCCTGGCAAGGAGCGAGCGAGCGGGGCACGCGGGGGGGGGGGGGGGACCCGGCTGCCGCCGCTCAGCCCAGAGCCCCGCCGGCCATCCCGGCTCCTGCCTCCCCCCGCCCGGCTCTGCCTGTACGAGCGTCCCTGCCCGGCGCCTTCTGCTGCCCCCTCCCTGCCCCGCTCCAGCCCCCGCCCCCCTGCGCTCCCTGCCCGGTCCCGTCTCCCCCCCTCTGCCTGGGCCCCTCGGCTCCTCCGCCCCCCATCGGAGCTGCCCTGCCGCCCCGGCCCCCAGGAGCAGCGCGGCGTGGTCGGCGGGGCTGGGAGCCGGAGTGGGGCTGGCCCCGGGAGCGAGCGTGTCGGGAAGCGGCCGGGTCCGTGTGTGGCTCCGGGACGGGGTGTGCGCGGGGGGGCGCTCCGGGGCAGGGCTTGGCCGCTGTCTCTGGGCTGTGCCGGTGACACGCGCACCTGCTCCCCGGCGAGGGTGAGCGGGGAGACCCTGGCTGAGCTGGGCTCATGCTACGGGCGCGGGGGGCCCTGCAGCCGCCGCCGGGGCAGGCGTTCCTGTGCGGGGCTGGTATGAATGGGTCTGTCTGGCGCAGAGAGAGACAACGTTTCGGTGGGTACTGCGGCGCCTGGGGTAATTTGTCAGGTCTGTTAAAATATCTTAAAATAATTCTTAAGAGCTTGTTTTTATTCGTTGATTTGGAGTTGCGTTTTTGTGGGGAAAGCGAGCAGATGCAATGGAGGGCATTGGGAGCCATCTCCCTGGTATCTGATATAGCCTGCTTGTTTCTGGTCTTGTGGACATAAATCAAAGCCATCGCCCCTAGAAATCTGTATGCATGTCTGTCTAATGTCTAGGAAGCTCCATACATGACATAGAGAAAGGAAGGATACTATTGCAGCCTGCAGGCAGTGTAGTGCCCTGTAATGCCTCAGTAATGATTATTGGATTTTGGATCTCCGTTTCTTTCCTTCCTCTTGCCTCTTCTCTCCCCTATTCTTCCCCCCCACCCCCGTTTGTTTCCTGTCCCCTCTACGCACACAGTTCGATGGTGTTAAGTGAAGGAGGAATGCCATCCCTTGTAGCTTGAAAAGGGTCCACAACCAATCGAACAAGGCGATGTTTTCAGAGGCTTAGGAAAAAGAAACTTACTGGTGCATGGTCGTTTTCCTGTTCCTTCACGTCTATTTGTCTTGGATTAGGAGACAACTTTATAGATAACATTTCCTGTAGACGTCTTTTGTTCTGTATCAGCTGCTCCTTTTTTTGAAAGGAATGCTTTTGCTATTTACGAAACAGATTAGCTTCTATGAACTTCATCAGTCAATAGACTATGGATATTATGCTCAGAAACAGGTTAGTAGATTACTAACATAGAGTATTGTTTAGTAAATGCTGTTTAGTAATAGCACTGGCAGTATTGTAGAAGTAGCAGTGAAGTATTTATTAAAGCAGTTGTTATGTATTTCTCTTATTTTTTCTCTTATCCTTTCTCTCTTGCCAGTTCTTCGAGTATTATTTGTAAGGGATGAATGTTTCAAACTGTATTTGAAATATTTAAAGAGCAACATCTGCATAGTTTTAGGTGAACTGTTGAAGTGTGCCTATGGATGTTGTAGTTCTGCCTTAGATGTGGGGAACAAATACAAATATTTAATATTCTTTGAAGCTCTGCCTAATAAATAAGGAACAAAAGTGATTTGCTAGTGTGTGAAATATGTTTTGCTCTTGTTTTCACATTATCAACAACTTCAGCTTATTTTTTTTCTTACAAGTGTTTTTTATAGATCAGCAGTGTTCACAGACTAGTGAAGCAACTGCTAAATTATTTTTTTCCAGTTTAAAAGCAAACAGCCCCCTCAATTTCAGGGTCCTGTTGAGGAGATGGGATCATAGGAGAAGGGAATAGCATGAACCTAGGGTCACCTTGCATACAGATTAACATTTTCTGCTGGGTATTATGCCCAGGCTTTTTGAGTTAGGCAAGCAGCACTTTCCACATATTGCCTCAGAAATCAAACTTAATTCTTTCAGTTCCTCTGTTCCCTTTACAGTATCCTAATACTTTAATTCAAGATAAGATCTCTTTTAATGTTACGTTTTCTTGAGAATTCTCTTAGTAATTGTTCTAAAGAACATGGCCTTAAGGCTTAGGAACACAAAAGTTACCATTTCAGAAATGGTTTGTAGTAAGTATCCTGTCTCTTGCCATATTGTATCCTCTAGGCAAAGACTGTATCTACACTACTGAATTTACAGTGGCACAGCTGTATCGATGCAGCTGCAAGGCTGTAAAATCACTTTTGTAGCCACTTTATGCTGACAGGAGAGAGCTCTTTCCTCAACACAATAAAAACATGAAAGGAGTGGCAGTAGCTATGTCAAGAGAAGCTCTCCCACCAATATAGCGCTGTGCACATGAGTGCTTATGCTGCCAAAACTATGTGTATCAGGGTGTGTTTTTTCACATCCCTGAGTGACATAAGTTTTGCCCAAGTGGTAGTGCAGACATGGCCTAAATCAGGCCTGCACAACTCGTAAAGCAGCGAGGGCCATATTACTCCAAAGAAAACAGTTGAGGGCCAAAACCCCTTGGCCTGGCCAAAACACACACGCACATCTCCTGCCCCAGCGCTGCCTGGCCCTGTGGAAACAACCCCCCTACCTCCCCCGAAGTATGAAGTCTGGCCACCACTGCCCGCCCACACGTTCAGCTCGTCCTCCTCCCATGAAATAAGGGGAGGGGAAAAGAGGGACAGTTTGAAGGGATTTTCTGGGACTATGAACTAAGAGGAGGGGAAAGGGGGGCAGTGTGAAGGGTTGGATGTGACTGTCCAACACACAAACACAGGGGCCGCAGGGAGCCCAGGCAGGGTGAGGGGCAGTGTGATAGGGGACAGGGAAGGTCCCTGGACCAGGCAGAGGGGCAGCAGTCGGGCAGGGCAGGTGCAACACACACACGTCTCCCCTGGGAATTTCCTGGCTGCCCACAGGCCGTTCAACATCCCCCTCCCCTCATCACTACAGAGGTCGCCCTGGGACCAACCAGCGCAGTAGCTGCCCTGCCCTCAACCAAAGAGAGGGTCTTGACCCAGTCCCCCCTCTCAAGGTGCAGCTTGAGCCCAGGCCGGGCGCACCTCCCCTCGCTCAGCAGTTACTGGCTCTGCCTCGTGCCCAGTGCTTCCCGCCTCGGCAGGCCCTGGAAGTGATGCACCCGCTGTATGCTAGGTGGGGGCAGCGGGAGACGGAGACACATGCGGTTCTGGCTGTTAGGGCGGTTGGAGTGTGGTGTGCCCAGGCGGGACTGTGAGGTGGGCCCGGGCCCCCCCAGGCAGGGGGTGAACCCAGCAGCCCCACCCCGCCGCTTGCCCACAGGCTGCACAGTGAGCCTATGCGGGCCACATGTTGTGCAGGCCTGGCCTAAATAAATGACATTTCCTCTCCTCTCTCTTAATGTCCCTAATTATGCAATTTGTTTACTGTTGGGTTCAGGAAGAAATCCTCATTTGAGGATCAGTTTATATCCTAAATGATTATGTTTAATAGCTCTTGTGGCTGGAGTTATATCTTTTCTAGTAGAATTGCAGATTCTAACTTACTCAGTTTCTGCAGAATATTAACTGGAGAAGTAAGGATGTACACAAGTTTAAAAATACTAGCCCTAAAATCAGTTACAATGCCAGCAACAGCACAAAGGAATTCAGAGAAGATCATCATAGGGAGTTACTTCAGTTATGAGTATAGAGTTCACACAGCAGTCTGTTGTTAAAGAAAGTACATTGCTTTAAAAGTTATATGGAGATGTCCATTTAACAGAACAAATTGTAAACAGATAAAGACTTGTTCATTAGGTTTATTCGGTTCCATCATGTAGAGAGAGGTGGTCAGAATAACAGGGATTGACCTGGATTTGCAAAACTTGTGCTCCCCAGACATGAAGCCTATTGTGATTTGAAATATTACTTTGTTATATGTTGCTGTTGAAATGGTAAACTGCCAGAGAATTTGAGTATTTGATTATTGTACTGAAAAAAGCTGCTGAATTTTTAAAAGGTTTTATATGGTACCTTTTTTTCCTCTACAACATGAAAGTGGCTGGCAACAATAGTGACTAGAAATCCAGTGTGTTATAAGATCTGATAATACAGTACTTTATTACATTCTGTCTTGCAGTATGCAGTACCAAAAAACAATGCTTCAAAATAGCATGCTGATACTTTTAAAATACAAATTTAAGACTGTGGCAAGCCTAAGCTAAACTTTTTTTTGTTGGATGGCAAGTCTGTGTAGAGATATCAAGTGGCTTCTGAGTCACCAATCACAAATGTTAAGGTACAATATTTAATTTGATGACTCGCCTTCTTGCACAATAAGTATTGTATGGTACACACAGTTCCTGATTCTATGCTTAGACATGTAAGCCCCATCCAATTCAGTGGAGGTGTTCCTACATGTAAAGTCATGTGCATAAGTGTTTGCAGGATCAGGCCATAGATAGTGTTTCTGTGTAGGAATTCATGTTTAGGAAAGTGTATGTGTACTGTAGTGGCAGGGTGCACTGTTTGTTGATTTATAAAGGTTTTTATCTTCTGGTAGTGAAACTTTTATTAGCATTTGTGTGCGCATCCAAAAGTGTCTATACTAGCCTCTTAATCAACATAAAAATGCTCTTTACATGGAAGAAAAAATGGCTGGAAATTAAAATTCTGTATATGTAGAGGGGTGAGGGAGAAGGTTCCATATCTTTCCCTAGAGGAAAGATTTTATTACTAATGAGTTTTATGCTTTCCCACTGTTTCATCATGGGGGGGACAAGTTCTCTTTTTGAGGTCTGTACGCAGATTTTAACTTGAATAGTCTAATCTCCTTACATACCTGGAATATCAGAATTGAGACTGTCTGTAGATCTGAGGGGAGAAATTTTTCCATTGGTACTTGCTGTCTGAAGGCTTGTTCAGAAGCCTTTGTGTACTTCTGTCATTATGGGAAAGCTCTGTGTTAGAGTAAAAATTTTATTCATGTTTAATGTAGGATTCAGAAATTACTAGTGGCCTTTAATGCAACTGCCGTCTGACATTTAATTTTTTTTCAAAAGTGATGTGGTATTGTTATGCAAGTATCAGAGCTAGCTTTTCTGATATGCTATTAAAGCATAGGACTAGAAATCAGGTTTTATTTAAAATTTTGTCATAGGCTCCCTGTGTGATCTTGGAAATGTTGCTTAACTTTACTGTGCTACTGTTTTCCCAGTCTGTAAAATGGGGGTAGTGCTTCCCTATCCCACTGGGTTGTTGAGAATTAACTAACGTTAATGAGACACTCAATATAGTGGTACACATCACAGACGTGCCAGTGAATCGATAACAAAAAAATCTTTAAGTAGCTACTCCTGATGGGCAAACACATGGTGATTAGCAGTAAAACTGTAGGAAAAACTCAGTGAAATGGTGCATTCTCAAGTTGGTTTTCTATATAAAATGTCATAAGTACAAAGTAACATGTCTCTTTATTCAATGTGCTGTCTCCGGGATGGTTGACTTAATTAGTGCTAGTGTCTTTACTGAATTCTTTTTCATTACCCTGGAAATCTTGCTTGCCACTAACTTTCTGTAAGTGTACTAAGCTTGCATTAAAATACCTGTGTACATTTGTAATTTTAATTGAATGTTTTGGTAATTCACTGTTTGAAACTTATGTCAGTGCAGGTACTTCAGAATGACTCGTGTTTAAGGTGTGTTCTGTCATAGCTCTGTGCATTAATATTCTAAATAAACGTATTATCTTCAGTATAATAGTTTCTCAGTGAAGTTAATCTTTAGTTTTGGTCTCCTCTTCATCTGGTTTGCTGTAAATAATAAAGTAAGCAAAATTATAAGATAGCATTTTCTGTTTGAAACAAACATCTGTTAGGCTCCATCTAGATATACAGTTTGAGTAATAGCTGTTAGTATGCCAGAAGAATAAGCAAGAGGCCTGGATTCAAGCCCCAGAATGGTGCATTCCTTAATTCATTACTTTCTATATGCAGAAAGAGCATACTCTTAAAATGTGTATCATGATGAAATTAAAACAGTGAGTCTGACCTATTTGCCAGACTATATATTTTGGTAATATTTTCAACAGATATATTTTCTTTAAATAAATCACTCCTAGCTTATTCTGTTGGAGACATGAAACAACAAAAATGGTGTTCATTAACTGGTTACAATTTGCTTGTATAAATTTCTGGCTAGAGCCAGACATCCTATAACTTCATATTGTGTGGGCTTCCTGACACAGCTTTGTCAGTTCACTGCAGTTTTTAACTTCTGTGATTCTGATCCTGGCATTTTCTGAAAGAAGCAGTTGGATTAAATTGCACAAGATTGTCTGGAGTGTTGGATTTGTGTAAATATTTAAGTGTTTGTGTTCGGGACATCTAAATCACTTTTTTTTTTTTTTAATGTTCATTAACCTCCCACTGACATCCCCAAACAAGATTGTTGAGACTTAAAGGACAAAAATAAACATTCTGGTTTAGAACTGAAGCCGTATAGATGAAAACCACCGTTGAGAAAGTAACTGAAATACTTCTCTGATGGATTGATTGTATTTTCTAAACAGACAACCTACTCTAAATTCTCTATTACTGGGTGACAGTCTTCACTCATTAATATATTTTGCTTTCCACAGCAAACTCTCTGCACAACTTTTCATGAGTGATATACCCAAGTATTTGGATTCTAATATCTAAACTGTATGGTTCAAATTATAGACACCAAAATTTGGGTTATTGCTGATTATGCACTATATGGATCTCATGACTTTTAAAACAAATTCTGTATTTGTGGATAATCTAAGCACTATACCCAGATGTATATACACTCTTTTCTTAACCTGTGTACTATATAATTTTTTTAACATTAACTTTAATTAAAGGGTTTATCAAGATAAAGATGTGAATTAATGCAGAAAACAGATTTCTAACTTCTCAGCAGAACTGACAGCAGAAATTTTTGAACTGACCATTGTAGTAGAATTTGGAGACCACTACATTTGGGAACCCCAGAAACAAATGCTGTTTTTAGTCTGGTTTTGTGATCATATCAGGTTAAATTCAAATCTTAAGTAGAAATATGCTAACCTTTCTTCATATTGAACCACAATTGATTTCTTAAAATGAGTACTAGTTTTGTTTTGCTACACTTTCAGATAATTGGTTTGTCAATAAACATAATAAATACACAAATGACTCAAACTACTACATTCCTAGTGAGATCCTGGAAGCAATGTAAGAAACATCCCTGTGCAAGTTATGTTGGATAATTAAGAACTTATATTTGTTTTATGACGGAATTATAGGTTCCTCAGTTAAGCACTCGGAAATCTGAACATTACAATGCTGAGGCTGCGTATGCATGACCCATTATTCATATGCATTATGATTCTTATATTGTTATGCTATTTCTCAAATACAATAATAAAGGCGTTAAAACCTAAATACCCATGCATGCAGGAATGGAAACTAATGCGGTCTTCATTGACTTAGTTTTTAGATTAATACACCTTGCAGAGAAGGTAGTTTATTTTGACAGCTGTCATGTACTTCATTTTTTCTTTTATGTTCCTTCTTAGGTACCCAGAGAAGGAGGCAGTTTACTAGGAAGCTAATTGCATCCATACAGTACAGAACAGCTTTTCCTAGGTGCACACTTCAGAAGCTTATCAAAGTAGTTGTATGAACTGAGCTGTATAGATGACTTTCAAAGGTCAAAACCAATTTTGGCTGGAAAACAGACACTTTATCAACCAAGGCTATTTCCGTATTGAGCTTAGCTTACTATCCATGGCTGCTTCAGCTGTAGAGCTCTTTCAGATGTCTTAATTCTTTATAACGGGAATGTCTAACTGGATTTTTCTCTCTCGCTTATTCTGCCACTAATAGTCTATGTAAATACCTGAGAAGTTTTTGTTCAAATTTAAAAAAAAAAAAAAAAAAAAAAAAGCTCGGAGCAGAGATGAATTCTAGAAAATCTTGACCTCCGCTGTGATCACTTTGGAAAGCAAATAGCAAGTATGAATGTGTTTAGGATGGAAATTCTCATGCAAACTCAACTACAGTGTTTGCTGCAGCTCTTGCTATAATGACCAATAATCATGATTTAACCTCTTCCACTAAATTGTTACATAATGTACTCTTGATCTTATGATAGTCCCATCCTCAGTCACAACGTCAGAAAAATTCACTCTAGAAAACATGAAAATGAAAGAGAATTGGATCCTAATGAACAGTCTTGGCCCCTCCCCCCACAAATCTCTTGCTTCATAAATAGTGATAGCACTTTTTTTTCAAATGTGAAGCTGAGTTCTGGAACCTTAGCGTTTGTTTATTGAATGATGGAATCTGCAGAGATTCAATGTAACAATCAACTCAAATTTTTATATTGCTTCTTCATCTCTTTTAATCAAAGCCTTTTCGAATAAGTAACAGCAAATGTAACAAGATTTAAGTGGTAGTGAAATGCTTTGACTAGCAGTTGGGGCTCGAATATTCTTAAGTACAATTTGAAATATACAAGTTTCACATGTAGAAAGTATTAAATTTCTACACTAATTAAAATATGGTTGTTGGTAACATCCTAAAGATAAATTTTTGTAGGTCATTCTCATAGTATCCTATTCTGCATAAAAATAAAAATAGAAAAGATTTACTGAATTACCCAGTCTGTTATATTAAACAGTGTTGAGGTTAATTTGCTGTGTTAATCCCTGATCCTGCAAGCTACTCGGGATGGATGTGTGCTTGCCCCATATAGAGCCTGAAGTCATTGGAAATATGTGGCAGTGGATGAGTCCACCTGTGGAGAGATCATTGCAGGATCAGGGACTTAAACACTGTATATAGATGCTGAGGAAGCTGAACTTTTAGCTGAACTGTCTGGATTCTATTTTAAGCAGAAGAGATGTGGTTAAAATTCATTTACCCTCCTTTGGTCTGATGCCTGTAAAATACTTCTCAGCTGATTTGTTGAGATGACTGCAATTATGCTGACCAATACAGTTATGCTGTTTCACTGTGCTCCCTCTGTCTGTATCCATGTTTTCTCTTGTTAAACTCTTGATTTGTAAAATCTTTAGGACAAGGACTGTCTTTCATTCTCTTTGCTCATTGCCTACCTCAGTGAGGACTTGGTCCATGACTTAGACTTCTAGGGATTTACTGCCATAAAAATACATTTTAAAGCACTCTTGAACCTCTCAGGATAAGATACTGTAACTTTTAAATATTTTTTCTTATATCAACTTATGGGAAGTTTGATTATTTTATTAACATAACAGAAACAGCTAGTTAGATTTTAGTATATTAAAGTCCAGTTTTTGCTGAAGTCTTTAAAGGCTTCAGACATACTATTTAAATTCCTCTTATTTTAAAAAATCTGATCCACTCTTGATGTTCACAAGGACATTTTCAGGAAGAAAGAGAAGTGTACACACACACAGTGCTTTCCAATGCACAAAGGAAACTAGGGGAAAAAAAGCTGCAAACTCTTTCCAGTTACCAGAAATGTTTTTCAGGTATGTGTCTGTGTTCAAACTGTCCCTTTTAAAATGCAATATTCAGTTTAATGCCAGACCCTTCATTTGTACTATTCAGCCTCCTCAAATTGCAAATCTGTTGCATATTGAACTAGAAAGAACAGAGTGAATCCCAAAAAAAACATTTTAAGTACTATGGAAAAAGGTTTTGCAGAAATTCAAAAGGAGTCTGCTTGTTGAACACTTAACAAATTGTTTAATTATATATTCCCTTTTCTAGCTTGATTTTTTTTTATTCAGTTTTCATTGCCCAATTGGAATAACAAATTTAAAAGAAAAATGTAAGACTGTAGCTGACATTTGTGTGTGAAAACTATTAATTTAATTTGATGGACCAGAGACTGCTTTTTGTGGCATTTGACGCCATTTAATGATAGTCAAGAAACATCCACTGACCTGTTTAGACCTTGCAGCATGTTCTTTTGCTCCTCTTGTTAAACAGAATGAAACTATACTCACTAGAGAACCTTGTAGGTTGCTTCTTGGAGAACTACATCATGATTTTAAGAATTCTTGTTTCCGTCTTGTTGTTTTGTAGCTGTATAAATGCTGCTAGTGGCTTGTTGGAAAATGAACTCTTTTCTAGAAGCAAGACTACTTATTTTCGTGGAGTAGCATGGGCAGAGTTAAAAAAATAATCAAACTTTTCACTAACTAGTGGGGTATTAAAGCTGTCTTAGCTGGGCAGTTGAGGATTTCTCCTGTGGGGGAATCTTCAGCTGGCTTAGACCAGACATTGCTGGCTCTATGCCACACTCATCTGGTTCCTCCCATTATAAAAGGCTTAGTCATTAGGTTAGTTAATTGAGGGATAAAATTTTCAGTTCATATACCAAATGTACCTAATGACCAGTGTAGTAAGATGAGGCCCTGAGACTTAAACCCTTGGTATCAGAGGCCTGGTATGAGGCCTGAACTGAAGTAATGATCAAGACATTGCTAATATAAAGCAAAGGTAGGCTGTGAGCCAGAGGCAGGCCCTGCTCACAGAAGTTGGCAAGAGCATGGAAGCACTAATAAGATGAACATATGCCAGGATGGCACCCACACAGATAACAAGGAACAAGCAGACCAAGCCTAAAGACAGTATAAAAGGACAATATCATGGATAGACAATATGATGGATAGGTAATATGAAAGAACAGTACAATGGATAAATGATGAATAGACAATATGAAAGGACAATACAATGAATACAGTATGATGGATAGACTTATTTGTTCAAACCAATCAGCACCATGAGAAAGGCAACACCCTAATGCATTGAGGGGCTGTACCTCAGGGCATTCAATGATGCAAAGCTTGTTTGTACCTGTGTATAAGAATGCATACCTGAATGGATGTCTTTGTCTGGCCTAGGGAGCAGTGGCAAATCCCGCCACTGACTGAACCGGTCCATTGTCAGGGGGGCACATATTCATAGTATGTCCTGTAGAGTCTGCGGGAAACTATTACTGTGCTTTGTTTGACAATAAACCTGGCCGGATGCCTTCGTACCTTATTAGAGTCTGTGGTCATTGGGCGATTTGCTCGAGATCTGCTGTGCCAGCTATCTGCGCAGAGCTGGGACAGCACACAGGGAGAACACACGTACACGCAGACGACTGTTATCATCATTGAATAGAGCAGAGTTAACACCATGTCGTCTGTGAGGGAGGCTTGTGTCTCCACTAATCTAGCTCTTCTGCCTCTGAGTTATTCTCCCCAGTAAGTAACTAGTGCCTGCCTCCATTGTTGCTCATAGAGAACTTTCCCTGAAACCACTTCCACAATGCTCGGCTTCATTTATCTGAAGAATGCCCTCTGACAGATACTGCAATGGTATGCAGTATCTTTGGAGAAACATATTGTCTAAAATTTATATATTACTTTGGGCCCTGGATTGGATGTATGATTGTGTTCTATTCCAGAGGGGATGGCTACCAAAGCTCCTTCAAAAACTAAAATACTGATTAAAGTTAAGTCTGCATGTCTGTCACGGAAATCATGGATTCCGTGACTTCTGCTGTGGCCGGTGCTGGCTCAGGGGGTTCCTGGCAGCGCCTGGGGTGGCAGCAGTTTGGGTGTGTGGGAGGGGGCTCAGGGCTGGGTCAGATGGTTGCGATGTGGGGTGGCACTTACTTGGGGTGGGGCTCCCTGGCTCCCCCACCGGCATATCCCTGCAGCTCCTAGGCGAAGGGGCCAAGAGGCTTCATGCACTGCCCATGCCTGCAGGTGCTGCCTCTGCAGCTCCCATTGGCTGCGGTTCCTGGCTGGTACTTGTGGCGGGAGCAGCGCATGGAACCACTGGCTGCCCCTGCTTCTAGGAGCTACAGGGACACACAGAGCCAGGAGGGGGATCCTACCACCAGCACCAATGGGGGTCCCGGGCTGTGCGCTGCTGCTCCCTTCCTCCCCCCCCACGGCCCAAGTTTTAGTTAGGGGTATATATTAAGTCATGGACAGGTCATGGGCTGTGAATTTTTGTTTACTGCCCGTGACCTGTCCATGACTTTTTTACTAAAAATACTCGTGACTGAAATGTAGCCTTAATTAAAGTGAATCACTCACATTGTAAACACCTCCAGAGAGGTACCTTCCCCTAGGGTGGTTGGTGCATACTGGGTTTCCAAAGACTAAAAAGGCAAAGAAAGGGAATTTGTCCTAAAAATGCTGCATTTAAACTGACTTGGGGCCTTTTTCCTGATCCAGAAAACGGACTTCTCTCTAAGGTGGGGGAGGCAATCCTTGCAGAAGGGATGGAAGGACTTGACCTACTAAGGCCTCATAAGACTCATGGGTAATCCCTGGTAAGCTTTCAATGTGTATAGAAACTTTTATGTTTTCTCTGTAATGCTTTCACCTTAAGAATAAGTGGACTTGCTCAGAAAGAGCTGTGTAGTAACTCATAACTGCTGGCCATACACTGTTCATAGCCCTTGGAAAGAAAGCAAAGCACAGGCTCTGGCCTTTAGGCAAACTTGCTTGCTGAGGATAGTTCAGTATAGCTGTGCAGCCTTAAAACCTCACTACCACCCTCAGCACTCAGAAGGGACTGGAACAAGGGTTCCTACCCAGAGACAGGTGACGGCAGGAAAACTGAATGGGAACTCCTGGAGCAGACCTACTGGGAATGGGAACTTCTGGAGTCATTAGTCATCCTCTTGTAAAGCCTCTATCCATAGCTGAACCTTGAGTCATCTGGCCCAACACAATAATTGGAATCTACACAAGTATATGAAATACTTCAGACATCCCATGCTGACTTTAACAAGTTGTTTGCTGCATCCACACACAGGTCTGATTTTTTTTTTCTCTCTCTCAAAGGTACATTTGATGCTGCTATTGGACATTTAAATCTTCCAAAACTGCAGAAAATTATGACCAGCTGTAGCTGGCATGATCAGCATAGCAACTTGTTTGCATGTTTTAGAAAAAAATCAGTTTAAGGCCTAAAAGGCTAAAATGGTATCCCAAGCTGCTGACAAACAATTACACCAAGTTATTTTTTATTTTTTATTTTTCAAAATATCATTACAGTGCTAAATTTGGTGGGTGAATTTAATATTTTATTTTTTCTCCTTTTTGTTTCAGAATAGTTAAAAAAAAATAAAAATAGAGGGTTTTACTTAGGCACTGGATCAGAACTCATTTACTCTGAATGTTTACAATGCAAACAATGTCACTAAGAAAATTGGGCTTGGATGGATTTACTTAGTGACATCTGTTTGAGACAGACCTTCTTTTTAACTTTGTACTCTAATAATGCAGCTTGATTTTCTTTTGGAAAAGATCTGGTAAGGTTTAGTTTTAATCTTTTTGTCTACCATACAAGAGTTGTTGTTTGGTGGGTGAGGGGAAAGATGGATAAGGAGGCTGTTATAGGTTTCATCCCCACTCTGAACTTTAGGGTACAGGTGTGGGGACCTGCATGAGAACCCCTAAGCTTATTTACCACCTTAGATCTGGTTTCTGCTACCACCAAATGGTTTAAACACATGTTTATGGGAAAGTCATTTGGAAACATTTCCTTCCCCCTCCCCACCAATTCCCTGGTGAACACAATCTCCTTGGTTTAAGATCCAAGGATTTTAGAAATTAGTCATGCCCCCTTTCCTGGCAGGATTGGAGTTTAATTTCCCTTTCCCCCACCAATTCCTGGTGAGTCCAGCTCCAACCCCCTTGGATCTTGACACAAGGAAAAATTAATTAGGTTTTTAAAAAGAAGACTTTTAATTAAAGAAAAGGAGTAAAAGAAATACCTCTGAGAGATTAGCATGCAAGCTACTCTCACAGACAACAGATTCAAAACCCAGAGGATATTCTCTTGGGCAAAAACCTTAGTTACACAAAAGAAAACCCAATTTGATTATCCCTCTAATGCAAAAAGACAAAGTCACAAAAGGAAATAAACATAAGCTAATTTATTCCTTTTCTAATACTCACTGCCCTAGGTGATTCCTGGATCTTTTTACTCTGGCACAGAATTTAATGAATAGAACAAAGGAAGAACTTTCCTCCTTCCTCTTGAAACATCTTGTCCCCCCCCATTGGTTCCTCTGGTCAGGTGTTAGCTAGGCTAGGTGAACTTCTTAACCCTTTACTGTCTGTTTATAACAGAAGCTTATGGAGAATGTTAGTGAAAATATGAGCTGATTACCCATGATTGCAGCTACTATTTAAATCTGGTTCATTAATACTTAAGAGTCCTAAATCTGCATTTGAAACTTGTCACTACCATAGGCATTGAAGGAAACCAGCTGTACGATCAACCATAAGACTTGTTTCAAAACATTTTTTGTCTTCTTAAAATAAACAGGTAAAAAGCTTATGTTGTCACTTTGTGCCTCTAACTTCAGATCTCAGCCTAGCAATAAAAGTCTTGACATAATTTCTTAAAAAGCCTCCATGGTCCTCTCCAGTTGCTTTGTGGCAATTTGGTGTGAATAGTTCTAACAGTGCCCACAAAATCAGTTGGCAGCTTCAAACTCATAACTGAAGATCCTTCACACAAGATGGATCAAACTTGCCATTCTGGGCAGATAAATATTGAGTTACTACTTGAGTAACTGGCACCTGCACCAAGGGTAATTAACCACTAAGTCAATTACTCTTCAGCCAGTAGACTTAAACTTTTCTTTGAGAAACTAACTAAAAAACAAAACCCACTACCTTCAATAAAATCAACCCAGTGGATCATCTACTGGAAACCAAAGCTACTGTTTCAATCTCTAGCTTCAGAAATGTTCTTGAGTACTTTACTCCATAAATTTTGTGAGTTTTAGTCAGTATACCACCTGACCTAGTGAAGGCAGCAAAAACTGATTCTGAACTGATGCAGGGGAAGAATGGGGGAAGTA
Organism: Gopherus flavomarginatus; assembly: GCF_025201925.1. Classification (NCBI taxonomy): domain Eukaryota; kingdom Metazoa; phylum Chordata; order Testudines; family Testudinidae; genus Gopherus; species Gopherus flavomarginatus. The sequence goes on from NC_066617.1 coordinate 202,477,019, forward strand.
ACTGAACTGAAGAACAGTCACACTGGTAAAGGATTGTTCTTTGTATCAGACATCATGTACTAGTATCTGACTCTTCACCTGTTAGAAAGGAAAGTATTTCTTTCCTTACAGGGCTGTGACTGTTTTTTTCAAATGGTCCTCTAGTTGAGAAACAAGTGGTAGTGTTGGGAAATCTGAATTAGTCACCGAAGGGAATGGAGAAAGAGAGTTGGATAACAAGCCATTTTTTGGGTTCTACAGTAGTACTTTTGGTATATGGTGTCTGAAAAAATGCCTAACTCTGGGAGAATCACTGGGAAAATTTAGTCACCTGCCCAGACAAGGGCTATTAGTTTTGAGATCCTGTGAGAGAACGATAGAAAAGCTTGAAAACATTTTGTGAAAAGTCTTTATAACTGATCTGAAGCCTAATTTGAGGTTTTGCTCTAATGCATGGCTGAGGAGACCCATCCATAAGGTGTAGTTTACACCTTGGTTGTCAGACTGAAATGTGGGGAAAAGTCTGAGGTCAAGAAGGAGATTTTGGGTCAGGAGTTCCACCTTCTGAAGGCCAGGATTTTTCCTTCTAGAATTCTGTTGGTCATTGGTTCCATTTTCTAGGGTTGAAAGGCTTAGTTGGGGTGCTTGTAGGCCTATGAAAGAGAGACTGCTTTAAAATACAGATGCACATCAATGTGCTTGAGACAGAGGCAATCCAGAAAACTCTTTACTAGAATGTCTCTGCACTGTACGAATTCCTTGAAAGTTGTTCTGGTACTGTGATGGTGACATGACAATAAATGTAGCGGAGGAAAATAAGGGCTTCCCTTAAAGAGTAACATCTGGTAGGCAAAATGTCTATGCCAGATGTGTCCTCACTTTGGAAATACCCTATTACATTGTGTTTTGAAGTCCTCTTGTGCTCACCTGTCTCTAAATCTGTCTTGTCTTTGGGAGTAATTCCAAACTGCCCTAGTTCTGTGATAGTTCTCAAAAGTTCAGTGGATACCCTTTTATCTGTCTTGGGTGCAGAGACTAACATACTCTTCCCTCTCTCCTGGAAAAGGTAAACTTCTGCTTTTTGGGAAAGTGTTTGAAACTTTTATATTCATATCATTTTGGTTTGAAAAATACTTTGGCAGCTTCTTGCTTTGAAGCATTATAGCTTTTTGGATAAAGTCATAATGGTTTTGGCAAAGTAATTGTAACTGTTCGAAGCACTCTTTCTCCCTTTCACTCTCCCCCCCGGCTTCTTGCCCCAGGTTAGGGTATCTCTATTACTGTCAGGGTTCCTTTCCCACTCTGAATTCTAGGGTACAGATGTGGGAACCTGCATGAAAGCCCCCTAAGCTTATTTCTACCAGCTTAGGTTAAAACCTGGTACGCTGCCACCACCAAGTGATTTACAAGAAGCAGGGAAAGGACCACTTGGAGTTCCTCTTCCCCCAAAATATCCACTTACACACCCTTTCCTGGAGAGGCTTGAGAAAAATATCCTAAACAATTGGTTACAAAGTGATCAGAGACCCAAATCCCTGGGTCTTTGATAATGGAAAAATCAGTCAGGTTCTTAAAAGAAGGATTTTATTAAAAAGAAAATGTAAAAATCATCTCTGTAAAATCAGGATGGAAAATAACTTTACGGGGTAATCAGATTCAGAGAGCCTAGAGGACCCCCTTCTAGCCTTAGTTTCAAAGTTAAAACAAAACAGGGATACTTTCCTCTAGCAAAAGTAAAATTCACAAGTTGAGAAAACAAAGATAAACTAATATGCCTTGCCTGACTGTTACTTACAAGTTTGAAATATGAGAGACTTGTTCAGAAAGATTTGGAGAACATGGATTGATGTCCGGTCCCTCTTAGTCCCAAGAGCGGACACCACCAAAACAAAGAGCATACAAACAAAAGCTCCCTCCCCCAGATTTGAAAGTATCTTGTCCCCTTATTGGTCCTTTGGATCAGGTGTCAGCCAGGTTACCTGAGCTTCTTAACCCTTTCTAGGTAAAAGGATTCTGGTGCCTCTGACCTGGAGGGATTTTATAGTATTGTATACAGGAGGGTTGTTACCCTTCAGTTTAGTTATGACAATTACTGTTTTTTAATAGCTTATACTAACAGTGTTATAGGTGGATACTGTGACCCTAGGCAGTCTGAATCTGGTTACTCATATTTCTGGCAGGAGTAGAGTGTTTTAGAACTATGTCTTACTTTCTCTTGCACCTCTAGATGATTTGGTTGTAAACTTAATTGTTTTAGCATTGTAGGAACACTCATTCAACAGTTAAGGTTGGAACTTGGTGTCTGTTTTAAGCTTGACATTTAATGTTGCTATAAAACTGACAGTCACGTCTGCTTTAGAATTGGTAGATATCATATATATGGTAGACTCCTTCCCTGCTTTTTGAAGTGAATGTCCATGCTAACAAAGGAGATCAAGAAAGACAGCTCAGGTGTTACTGATAGCACAGATAGCAGAAGAACTAAGAACATACCTGGCTCCATACTAAGGAGCCATTCAGGCACTATATTTTGTTACGAAATAGAATATTGCAAATTATTGTCACCTTACAGACACTGTTTACTTAGGAGCAGTTTGATTGTTCTTTCTGCATTGAAATGTCTTCCCAGAGAGCTCTGAGGCTCACACCATTGACATATAAGGAACCTCCTGTTCAGGACCTGATCCAAAACACATTGAAGTCAATGGCAGTTTTTAGACTTAAGTAGGAGCAAAGTGAACAACTCCTACCTTTCTCTTACTGTTTGGTGTTTACAAGGACACTGAAGTGGGAGGCCAGTTTTCATTTTTCAGCCTTATCAGTCATGCCAGCCAGTGCGCCTAGCAAGTTTGCCCAGCAGGCAACAAACATTTACATAAATAAAATTTAAGTGAATGTTTTCCCCTAACTGTCTGCTGAATTTTTCCTAGCTTGTTCCTGATTATTCACTTTGTCTAGGAATACTTATGTTCTAAGGATTACATTTGTTTTTTGTTGACAGCTAATAAATTTGTTCAGATTGCTCTGTGCTGTGTAAATCTTTGACCACTATTTCAGCTTGGCTCTAATGATTCACCTACAGTCTTTGAGATTCTTAAACACTATCAAAGCATTCAATACTAAGTTGCTGGCAATTACATTTCTTGTGAAAGGCCGCCATTAAGATTCAGACTTTTAAGCCAAACAGAATTTTTCAAAGGATAAAGCAATGATTGCAGTGTCAGAAGCTTCAGGTTTTTGTGGGGACCTAATCTAAGACCTTATTTCTGTTTTGTTTTTGTCTCTGTTTTGAATAGACAAAGTTGCATTTTCTAGTATTCAAATTTCCAGCCAGATAGGCAAAGCTTGAGAACCATAGGTTAGATAGAGCATACGTCCTGCATGTTTTCTTAGTCCCCTCTTTAACTTCTGCCATATTCATGCTTTTTGTTCTTAAACCCTGAAGAATACTGGCTTAATCATCATAATTAAAGTGAGATTGCTCTGCATGAACTGAAGTAAAAATCTGAACTGCTGCCATGTGTCAAAAATCTTGTAGCTCAATACCATTATCACTTACATCTCTCACTGCAAAAAGTGAGCATGAGTAAATGGCTTAAAAGGTGTCTGTGCATCTCTTGACAGTGCTCTTTGTCAGGCCTTACTGAGGATTACTTGCTGCTGCTTTTTTTTCTCTAAACATATGCTGGAAAAAATTCTAGTGAACAATTTGAAGGAGCATTGTACCAAAACAAGACTTTGCATTAAAGGAACACCGTCTGAAACACTGTTTCTAAAACTGTTACACACAAGGGCTAAGCAAATGAGAAATGAAACTTGTTTGTATAGCAAATCTTGTCTCCATATATGCAATTTTTTGCTAGCGTTTGTGAAAGGGGGCATTTACTTGTTTTCCCCTGGTTTATCTAATGTGGTAGAATAAGTATACTTCTTCTGCTTTGGGAACCTACATGTATCTTTATAGATCCATGCCCTAAAGGAACCAGTAACTGATATAACCAGAGAGCTGTTGTAGCTTTAGAAATGTTAATATTGTATTCAGTTTGTATTTGTGTGTTGAATTAATGTTGTGACTTGTTTTTAAAGGGGAAATGTGCAGATGGTCTAACAATAACGGCCTTATGATTCTTGTCCTGCCCCAATTCTATCTCTTCATGATATATGGTTGGATGGTTGACCATAGTTGGACTTGGCAGAGTTGGATGATTGTTTTGTAGTTTGTTTGTTTTTATAAGATTTTTTTTAATTTTTAAATTTTCAGTTTTGGGAAATTATGGGGGGCAATGTCAGATAATTATTTAATGACAGTAGATATTGAGATTCAAACAGTTAAGCTGTATAACCGTTAAAACACAAATTGCCAACATCACGTCAAAATATGAAAAGTAAATATATCCTTAAATCAAATTCTGAGTTCTCAAGCAGCATTTTTCTTACAATGCTTATCTGTATATTTTTATGGAAAAAGTGGTTTGTGTGTGTGGTGAAATTATCAACATGTACCAATAAAAATCAAATCCTTTCAAACCGAATTTTAGGTTCTAAACCGCATGTAGCTATCTACAAACTGCCAATATGGTTAGAGCACTTTTATGGTGGCAATAGTGGTTATACTGTGGGCTGGTCTACACTACAGGGGGAAATCGATCTAAGATACTTTGACTTCAGCTACGTTATTCACGTAGCTGAAGATGCGTATCTTGGATCAAATTTCCTACCGTCCTCACGGCGCGGGATCGATGTCCGCGGCTCCCCATGTCAACTCCGCTACCGCCGTTCGGGTTGGTGGAGTTCCAGGATCGATAGGAGCTCGTTCGGGGATCAATATATTGCGTCTAGATGAGACGCGATATATCGATCCCCGAGAAATTGATTGCTACCCGCCGATACAGCGGATAGTGAAGACGTAGCCTGTGTGTATGTCTGTCTGATTCAGAACCCATTTTAACCTATATGTATGGTATCAGAAGACCCTTGAACATGATTTCTTATTGTTTTAAAGGCAAGCTCATCTTGAGGCCAAAAGAAGTTCTTACTCTCTTCTCTGTTGCTATAAATTCATCTTTTACTCCAAACAGCCTATTTCATTGTATTGCTAGAGTTGTTTATAGTGCGCAATGCTAAATTCTGACTTCCTGAGGTAAGTGGGCTTGAAATTAGAGATGCTGTCAAGTTCTTGAGGTCTGTCATTTGGTCTGCTGTTTGTGTAAGACCAACAGTTTGCAGTGTTGCCAACTCAAGATTTTGTAGTAATTGTTATGGTATATAATGTTTTACTTAAAATCTCAGCTTCTTGAGACAAATGACTATATGAAAATATTAGCTTTTCAATGTAACAATTTTTTCTAGTCCAGTGGTTCTCAGATTGTGGATTGGGACCCCAAAGTGGGTCACAACCCTGTTTTAATGCAGTCGCCAGGGCTGGCATTAGACTTGCTGGGACCCGAGGCCAAAGTCTGAGCTCCACCACACAGGGCCAGGGCCAAAGCCAAAGCCTGAGGGCTTCAGCCCTGTGCAGCAGGGCTCACGTTGTAGGCCCCCTGCCTGTGGGGGCTTCGATTTGGTCCCTCTGCTTGGGGTGATGGGACTCAGGCTTCAGTCCCCCCCCTCCTAAGGTCATGTTGTAATTTTTGTTGTCAGAAGAGGGTTGCGGTGCAATGAAGTTTGAGAATCCAATGTCTAGTCCATGTGGTTGCATAGAAGAAAATTGAAAATGTGACCCAAATTCCTCCTAAAATCTCATGTCAACAAACAAAGAATTAAAAACATTGTTAGTCATGAGATTCTTGAGCCAATCTCGTGATTCTCTGGGACTTAGTTCATGATTTTTGAGCACTTGGGGTTGGCAATACTGACTATATGTTGTGCTATGGTATTACAGAGCTCGCATGAGTTGAGAAATCAGCTTGACAGTGTAACTAACTCCCCTCTCTCTCACTCACTCATGCCCGTCACCCCAATCGGGGTATTGGCCGCCAACCACAGATCTCCAGAGTCCTCTATCCTGGGCCATTTGCTCTAGCTGGTTCCAGGTATAGCCCATTTTTTTGCTATCAGCCTGAAGGTCGCGTCGCCAGGTGTTTCTTGGATGGCCTCTTTTCCGCTTGCCTTGGGGGTTCCACCGCAGTGCCTGTCTGGTGATGTTAGTTGTCTGCTTACGTAGTGTATGTCCTATCCAACCCCACCTTCTCCTTCTGATTTCTTCCTCTGCTGGGAGTTGACAGGTCCTCTCCAAGAGGTGGATGTTACTGATGGTGTCTGGCCAGCGGATCTGGAGAATCCTTCTGAGGCAGCTATTAATGAAGGTCTGGATCTTCCTGATGGTTGTTTTGGTTGTCCTCCAGGTTTCAGCTCCATACAGTAGGACTGATTTCACATTGGAGTTGAACAGTCGAATTTTTATTGCCAAAGACAGCTCTCTGGAGCTCCAGATGTTCTTGAGCTGTAAGAAGGCTGCTCTTGCCTTACCAATCCTTACTTTGATGTCTGCTTCTGTGCCACCCTGCTGGTCGATGATGCTACCTAGGTAGGTGAAGGACTGCACTTCTTCCAGGTGGTTTCCATTCAGTGTGACTGGGTCATTGCTGATGGAGTTAATCCTAAGGATCTTGGTCTTGTCCTTGTGAATATTGAGGCCAACCTGTGATGACATGGCTGCCACTACATTGGTCTTCTCTTGCATCTGCTGTTTACTGTGCGAAAGGAGTGCAAGGTCGTCAGCAAAGTCCAGGTCATCAAGCTGGATCCACAACGTCCACTGTATTCCGTTCCTACGCTCGTAAGTGGATGTCTTCATAATCCAATCGATGACGAGGAGAAAGAGAAGTGGTGACAACAAGCATCCTTGCCTGACTCCAGTTTGCACCTGGAAGCTGTTAGTAAGCTGCCCTCCATGGATCACTCTACAATGTATACCGTCATATGAGTTCTTGATCAGGTTGACCACCTTTGCTGGGTTGCCGTAGTGCCGAAGGAGCTTCCAAAGGGTCTCTCGATCCACGCTGTCGAACGCGGAGTTCCGCTCCATAGACTGCTCGACTATGATGCGAAGCGTTGCTATCTGGTCCGTGCATGATCTATTCTGCCGGAAACCTGCCTGTTCATCTCTTAGCTGTGGATCGACGGCATCCTTCATTCTCTCTAAGAGGACTTGGTTGAAGACCTTCCCTGGCACCGACAGGAGTGTGATTCCTCTATAATCGGCACAGTTGCTAAGATCTCCTTTCTTGGGGATTTTGATGAGATATCCCTCTTTCCAGTCTACCGGAATCACTTCTTCTTCCCATATCTTCTCAAAGAGGGGGCACAGCATTTCCACTGAAGCATCCAGGTCTGCTTTCAGGGCCTCTGCTGGGATGTCATCAGGTCCAGCAGCCTTCCTATTCTTCATCATGGTGATGGCTTTTCTGATCTCATCTCTGGTTGGTTTATCGCAATTAATTGGGAGGTCCTCGTTGGCTGGGTTGATATCTGGTGGATTTGGTGGTGCTGGTCTGTTCAGGAGTTCCTCAAAGTGTTCCGCCCATCTGTTATCTGTTGTTCTATTCCTGTTATAGACTTTCCCTGCTTGTCTTTAACGAGACGTTCTGGCTTGCTGAACTTTCCAGACAGTCGCTTGGTAGTATCATACAGCTGTTTCATATTACCGCTGTATGCTGCCTGCTCCGCTTCTGCTGCCAGTTCATCCACATACTCTCTCTTGTCCTTCCTGATATTCCTCTTCACTGCTCTATGGGCTTCAGCATACTCTTTTTGAGCTTTGGCCTTTGCTGCTCTAGTCCTGCTGTTATTGACTGCTGCCTTCTTCTTCTTTCTGTCTTCTATCTTGATCAAGGTCTCTGCTGTGATCCACTCTTTCTGCTGGTGTTTCTTAATTCCAAGCACTTCCTGGCATACTGACCTAAGTGTCTCTCTCACCTTCTGCCATCTGTTTAGTACACTGTCTTCCTCTTCCTCAGACCGATCCTGTAATACTGAGAACGTATTCTTCAGCGTCAGTCCAAAATCTTCCTTGGTCTTATGGTCCTTCAGAAGGCTGACGTTGTACTTCACTCTTCTGTCTGACGCGTCTATCCAGTTCTTTTTCAGCTTCAGCTTCAATCTGGCCACCACTAAGTGATGGTCGGACACCGCGTCTGCTCCTCTTCTAACTCTAACGTCCTGCAAGGATCTTCTGAACTTCTTGCTAATGCAAACATGATCGATCTGATTTTCTGTCATGCCTGCTGGTGATACCCAGGTACTCTTGTGGATCCGCTTGTGAGGAAAGACGCTACCTCCTATGACCAGGTTGTTAAATGCACACAGATCCACAAATCTCTCTCCATTCTCACTCATCTCTCCCCATGGGTCCCCATGACTTGTTCGTATCCTGTGTTGTCAGGTCCAATTTTGGCATTAAAGTCTCCCATAAGGATGATGTCTTTGTCTGGGAGAATCTCTAATTTTCTGGAGTCTGTTGTAAAAATAATCTTTGTCCTCCTCTTCGCTGTCATTAGTTGGAGCGTAGCACTGAACAACAGTCATCTTAATCCTCTTCATTTTAGTTCTGAAGGATGCTGTGATGATCCTGGGACCATGTGCCTCCCAGCCAATCAGTGCTCTCTGTGCCTGCTTGGACAACATGAAGCCTACTCCCTGTGTGTGGGGTGTGTCGCTCTCTTCATGTCCTGAATACAGCAACAGCTCTCCTGTCAACAGTTGTCTCTGCCCTGCTTGCGTCCATCTTGTCTCGCTAATGCCTAATAGGGTCAGGTTGTTGCCCCTCATCTCTGCTGCAACCTGCGCCGTCTTTCCTGACTCGTACATGGTCCTCACGTTCCATGTGCCTATGGTAATCCTCCTGGTTGCAAGAAGGGTAATCAGCTTAGTGGCTTCCTCACGGCTTTTACCACCCAGCGTCATGCATCTTTGAGTTGAAGACCGTTCTTTTTCCAGGGTAAAAGTCTCTGTCTCTATTGTCGGCGTTTCTGTAGCAGGTTGATTTTTTACGAGGTGGAGTTGCTAGCCCCACGCCCAACCCTCCTCCTTTATCCTGATTTGGGACAGGCAGATGGCCCCAAAGGACCTCTCTGGTGGAGTTTAACTCCCCTCTGCCCTGCCAATAATACTGTCTTCTTCTCTATTCCCCCAACTGCATCTATTCATTTTTTGCATGTTGTACCCAATGAAGAGCACACCCTCCAAGACACTATCCTCCATTCATGTCTCTTAAGACTTGCTCCTTCATTGGTGCCCACAAGAAGTGAACCAACTCTTGTTAAAAAAAAAAAAACAAAAAACAAAACGTTTAATTGAAATCACTAAGATGTGCCCTTAACAAAGCTAAATAATTGTGATCTTGTTGTAACCTTTCTCCACTCTCACTCTTTTACTGTTAGTTGCTTCCCTCCATAATGTCATATGTAAAACTGGAATATAAACTGTTTGGGGCACTTTAGTCCATATAAAAAGACAAGCACACTTTTGGGCACTCTGAAAGAGTAATAGCAGTGATACCACTCCTCATAATGGTAAATAAACAAGATACTAAATGTTAATACATGTGGGCTTATGACCTTCAAGACATCTGAGAGTAGGGATCAGGGAAGTGCAAACAGGAAATGGAAGCTACACAAGTATATAAAGTGTGACCTCATAGTCTTAATGCACCAAGCTTCCCCACCCCTTAGTTTTAAATCTTGCTTCTTCCACTAGATGTTTAGCTACGTCAATATAATGCACGGAGTGATCCCTGTTAGGGTGTTTGCACTCCCCTTGGTTGACTGACCAACTCAGAGCAGTAGATCATCTCTCTTGAGAGCCCACTCCTCATGTTTGAGAACAAACCATGCAGCTGGCTCTACAATCTTGTCTTCCCTTGGGGAAAAGGTGTGTTACTAACTTGAATTAAAATCCTAGTGAACTCAAGCTCACACACCATTTTTTCCTAGTGAGGACAGCTTAAGGTTCTGGAGTTGGGCTATGTACTGTATGAGACTTTAGAGACCTTGTTCAAGGATTCCACTAGGGAAGCTTTTAAAAAAAAAAGATTCTTTGAGCTCCAGATGGGATTACAGTAGGACCTCCGAGGTACAAACACCAGAATTATGAACTGACCAGTCAACCACACGCTTCATTTGGAACCAGAAGTACACAACCAGGCAGCAGCAGAGACACCCCTCCCCCCCCCAAAAGCAAATACAGTACAGTAAATGTGTTAAATGTAAACTACTTAAAAAAAAGTAAAGGGAAAGCAGCATTTTTCTTCTGCATAGTAAAGTTTCAAAACTGTATTAAGTCAATGTTCAGTTGTAAACTTTTGAAAGAACAACCATAGCATTTTGTTCAGAGTTACAAACAACCTCTATTGCCAAGGTATTTGTAACTCTGAGGTTCTGCTGTATGTAAATAGTGATACCTTGGAGCAGACCTAGTAGAATGTAAAACCCTCCTAACACTATAGGCAGAATATAGTTCTTACCCCTGACAGGCTGACCTGAAAATTAATCTTCTTTTAAAACCTATTTCTCAGCTCTGGTCTTTTTGCATGTCCTTTGCTCTGTCTCCTGACTTCCCCTTTCAGGTATGTCCACACAGCAAAAACAAAGCAAACGTGCAGCAGTGAGTGTCAGAGCCTGGGTCAACTAACTTGGGCTTGCAGGACTCACTGTATGGGGCTAAAAAGAGCAGTGTAGACACTTGGGCTCTGGCTGGAGCCTCGGCTCAAACCTAGAAGTGGAGGGGAAGATCTCAGAGCCCAGGCTCCAGCTTTAGCCTGAACATCTACACTGCTATATTTAACCCTGCAATGTTAGTTGACCCAGGCTCTGAGACTTGCTGCCGTGGGTCTTCGTTGTGTAGCTGTACTCTTTGTGTTCTTTTGCCACTTATGTTTGTGTCCTCCCTGACCACCTGAAGCCTTGCTGAGTTGGTTTGCTATGCCTCTGACATCCTCCAGATTTCTCCATAGCATACTTCTTCCAACAAGTCTAAATACTGTAGTAATCTATGTTGATGTTTAGGTTAAAAACTTAATTTAGACCTTTCAGGCTTTCTGACTGTGTAGCTTTCTCAAACACACGTTCCCATGTATATTTTTCCTTAAGTACCTATATTGATAGATATGTACAACATTAACTGTAGCTTAAAGCGTAAGGTTCAGTGTACCTTTTCAGCAGAGGAGATTGTCTTAGTTTCCTTTAAAACACTTTATTGCCCAGTGATGGGAATTCCTATGTAGCTTGGCGTGTCTAAGTTAAACTATTTGGAGATAATGAAGATACCAGAAAGATTTAGGAAAAGTCTATCAAATGGGCACAGTAACTCAAATTTTGAAACTCCCCATTATCTGTTAAGTGTCCTGTGTGATTTACCTGGAAACCTGCACAAAAAAATGTGTTATAATAAGATGCAACATATATAATTTTGTGGCTGGACATGGTTTTAGCAAAATTAGTTGGGGGATAAAAGCAAACTATATCTGTTTTTATAACTTGTTGTAACAAATCATGGCAGCATCTGTGGTTCACTTTGCTTGTATGTTACAAACTACAGACAACAGATAAGGGATCTGATGCAAGAACTCTTCCTCCATTTGGAAACCCTTACCATTCTGAGAACTAACGCAATATGAAAAATAAGTGAGCTACTAGTTTACAAACTTCCTCTGAGATTTTCATCTGTATATGACACTGAATTCTCTTCTCAATAAGTTTTTCCTTGTGGGAAAGAATCTGTCAATTTTAAACAACATTGGAATTCTGAGAGGTGCTCGGATACCATGGTAATAGGCGCCATATAAAAATCTACCTGTGTCTCTTCTATCCAGTTTGACACCATGAGAGAGGATAAAATGCTAACTGACTCTCTCAAGTTTTATCTGATCGACTTTTCAGAAAACTGAGCTTGTGCAGTTACTGAAACATGTGTAAAAAAAACTCTACCCCTAACTTCTCTAGTAATTTTATCAATGACCATAAACTATAAAGTCATAATTACAGTATGTGGGTTGCTTCATAGCCTTGAAGTGGTATACATACCTTTTACAAATTCTTGATAGAGTTATGGGCAATTTCTATAATTTCTTTTTTCTTCGTTAACGGCATGATCCTGTGAAGTGTCAAAAACACTGTCTTGCAGGAGGCACTCAGCATTTCATGTGATTTGGTCCCTTGATTCCATTTGGTAGCCAGTTATCCAAATATCACTATACAAAGACCTAGTGTATCTTAAATTTAAAAGCCTCATGCCCCATGAATCTTGGGAGGCATCTCTGCTACAACCAGGCCAAAACTCTCTCTTTGGGAATGAACAATCTAAGATTTGTTGGTTTTGAGAGGTGGGGGTAGTGCATGTCTGAGAAGCCTTCTAGGGCTCAATTTGGGGGAAGATGACAGACTGTGCGACCTCATGTAGGGCACAGGATGTAGGGAGGTGGAGGGATGGGAAACTATCTTTGTCTCTAAGTAGTTGGCTTTATTCTGCATCCCTCTCTTATAGATCTCTTAGGGTACGTCCACACTACCTGCCGGATTGGCGGGTAGCGATCTATCTATCTATCGGGGATTGATTTATCACATCTCGTCTAGACGTAATAAATCGATCCCCGAATGCTCTGCCATCGACTCCGGAACTCCACCAGGGCAAGAGGCGGAAGCAGAGTCCACAGGGGAGCTGTGGCCATCTAAGATACGTCGACTTCAGCTACGCTATTCTCGTAGCTGAAGTTGCATATCTTAGATTGTCGTTCCCCTCCCCATACACACACAGTGTAGACCAGGCCTTAAAGTCAGCAGGGCTCTCTTTTTGCAGAGCTTAGGTATTCAGGAGTTTGTTAGGGAGAATCAGGGGCCTGGGATGTGTGTGACATTTCCCCCTGGTGTTATCCGGATTGGTGATCTGCTAGGTCACTCCAATCCTTGACTCTGAGAGCCAGCCTTGCCTGCTCTGCTGTGAGAACCCCCACTCTGCTTTTGGAACTCCCACTCTGCTTTTGGAGAGTTTTTGCCTGGGTTTTCTTTAAGCCATAAGGATACGTTTTCAGCCTCATAACTGTATACATGAAATTACAACCTATAACATTATTATAACAACAATTCCTATAACATTACCATAACAACAATGCTCAGTACATCATGAACCTTCCGAAGACACCTGACATGACAAACTTTGCATTAGATACCACCAGTCATATAAGGATGAACATGGGTGCTGTGTGTTTCCCCAAGGTACAAAATGTCACAAGGTGTTCTTCTTTCACCACCACCTCCCAGTCTCTTCCAACCTCCTCCTTCTCTCCCCCCGCCCCACCCCGCCAAAATCTCTCAAAGCCTTGGTCATCTGAGCTAAAATTGAATCGGTCATCTGGCAGTCCTAAATAGAAATGCCTATCTCAGTTTTGGGCTTAGTGATGGGTTTTCAGCCCTCTTCAAGAACTTCTGAGCCTGACAGGGCTATAGGGGAAGGCTAATGGACCTCTGCAAGTGTGTAAGTGTTTCTGAGGAGGAAGCCCAATGATCTTGGTAAATTTGTAGGAGAGTGTGATAAGCCCTCAACAAGCATGCTAGGGTTTACAGTGGGGATTGGGTGGGGGCCCCAGTGAACTGATTATGGAGGGAGCAGTAGAGTCCCAAGGCCTGCAGGAAGAATCAAATGTGCCCTCATTTTGCATGTTCCCTATCCTTCCTCCTGTGTCTGCTGGCACTTTTGTTTGTGCTCCCTACACACCCTGTAGATCTCCTAAACTCTACAGGAAATGAAGGTTTTTTCATAATTTTAGTAGTGAGCAACCTGCCATTGTCCCAGATAGGAATGTACATATGGCAGGGGAATGTGGAATGCTTTGTGCATGGGTTATATTGTTGAGAACATCAGTAGGAACTGTGAATGTGCATACAAGTGGGCATTAATTAACCTTTAACAGAAACATTTAAAAATGCAAATTTGAGTTGTAATGTTTTAAGACACTAGCAGGCTTATAATCATAATCCTGTGCTTTCACTGCGTGAAGCTCTCAGAAGTCTGAAACTGAGATTTGTTTCTTAACTAAATTTCTAGATCTGCTGGGTTTCTGAAACTGTATTCTCTTATCATGCAACAGAACTTGTTTGATCTTCTTAGATCAGGGGTTCCCAAACTTGGTTCGCGACTTGTTCAGGGTAAGCCCCTGGTGGGGCCGCAAGATGCTTTGTTTACCTGAGCATTCACAGGTATGGCCACTTGCAGCTCCCAGTGGCTGTGGTTTGCCAGTCGTGGCCAATGAGAGCTGCAGGAAGCAGCACGGGCTGGGCCACGGCTTCCTCATAGCTCCCATTGGCCAAGAATGGCAAACCATAGCCACTGGGAACTGCTAGTGGCTGTACCTGCGGATGCTCAGGTAAACAAAGCATCTCACAGTCCACCAGGGGCTTACCCTGAACAAGTCACGAGCCAAGTTTGGGAACCCCTGTCTTAGATGGAGGCAACCTCACAGCACACTTTGAGTTAAAGTGCCAAAATCTTAATTTATTATTACTGCATTCCAGGGTGGATTGATTCAACTAAAAGCAATTTAAGTCTCATATTTTAGTCGTAATTCAAATCATCAAGCAGGAAACCTTGATTTAGATCAAGGTTTCTCAAACAGAGGTCGCCGCTTGTGTAGGGAAAGCCCCTGGTGGGCCGGGCCAGTGTGTTTACCTGCTCTGTCTGCAGGTCCGGCCGATCGTGGTTCCCAGTGGCCGCAGTTCGCTGCTCCGGGCCAATGGGAGCTGCTGGAAGCAGCGGCCAGTACATCCCTTGGCCTGCGCCGCTTCCAGCAGCTCTCATTTGCCTGGAGCAGCGAACTGCGGCCACTGGGAGCCGTGATCACCCGGACCTGCGGACGGGGCAGGTAAACACACTGGCTCGGCCCACCAGGGGCTTTGCCTACACAAGTGGCAACCCCTATTTGAGAAACCCTGATTTAGATAATCAGTTTTTAACTGTGTTTTGCATTTGTACTTTCTAGTTACTTTCCTAGAGAGATTGATTCTCACTAGTTGGGAACCATTAAAACAGGTTGATTTTTCACCTAAATACAACCTTCATATTAAATTTTAGTGCTTCTTTTGCTAATGTGGACACTATAAAACTGTACACATTTATTTAGGTGGTTTACATTGCATTTATTTAGGTTCTGAATTTTTACTATTTTTAATGACAAAATTGTGAATGATGCATTTCTTAGTTGATTGATTTATTTACTCATGATTTGTGAAAGCTCTGTTTGGATGGAAATTCAATTTAAAATGCTGTGCGTTTTTAATTTTTTTATTAACTAAAACTATCTTAAATGTGCTAAATACTTTTGATATTTTTTCTTATGCAAGTTTTGCATTTAAAACTGATTTATTAAACAAAGGATGTCTCTGTAATTAATGAATTGAACTGTTTGTTTCTGATCACTATGCTGTTAAAGATTTTAGAACAAGTTAATCTGATCCTTCCACATCTAGTTTTTATTCATAGTTTGGAAGAGGAAAAAATACTTCCCTGCTTTTTTCAATCCAAATTTAGGTCATTAAAATTTAAGAGCCCGTCATTGAACTGAACCAGTTTAGTAAACAAACGAAGAAAATATTTTCTCTTTACCCCTAGGAAAGGCTACTGCTGTCAAAAGCTGATTTAGTGCTTCAACAGACTGTTTCCAGGTGCTTAGTCAATGACTTCCTCCAGTTCAGTGGCTTGACTTGGCAGCAAATATGTACTGCTTAGTATTTTTTTTATTTAATTTAAGCCTTAACATGAGTTGTCAATTTCAAATTTGATTTTAAATAGGCTTATTTTTTAAAATTAACCCATACTTTATTTAAATTGGATTTGTATTTAATATTTTTTAATCCACCCTGCAGGAGCCTCTCATTTCTAGGTGCTGAAAATAGATTTATTGAAATGCCCAAAGGGAACATAAATCTAATGGACCTAAGATTTGAAACCTACAGTAAACAAGCCACGAACAGCACTAATTCCTTTATCCTCTTATTGAAAGGAATTTTTGTCCTGTAAAGAGATTGACAAAGCTTGCCACTTCCTTAATAAGATATATGGAGACTACTGCTGCACATCACTCAAACTCAAAGGATATTATCAAAGAGCTTCATATTGTTTCAGTTCAGAAAAATGTATCGGACACGTACTAATCAATGTGAAAAATGCGTGTTATCCCAAAGTTATGCCCACTGTTAAGTAAAGGAATAAATCCAGTATAGTAATATGTATGTTGTACCATTTTTCTTTGCTAACTTCACTCCATTCCTTTTTATAGATGATATTTTTTTCTGCAGTATTTTCAGTGCTCCCTCTCCCCTCTCCTTATCTCTGTCTATATTAAGTTCTTTATTCCTGCAGACCACTTGTCCTGCCACCTCTCACATAGGACCTGAAAATTTACTTACAGCTAAGAGGAGTACAGGAGACAACTGACTGGGGTCCCTCATCTGGTGTTAAAAAGTGGTTATGAGTTCTACCAGGATGCTGTCCCCAAGATCCTGCTCAGGGCCTCACTAGCTGGATGCTAAATATAAATATAAATATATAAAATATATATTCATTCTGATTAACTTTGAAGCTTCCCTTTCTGTTTTTACTAGCAGCTATTGTCATTTCCTCCTGAAATCCTTGTTGCTGCTGTGGAGAAGGTGTTAGTAGTAGGTGTCAGTTACATATCTTCACAGATCTTGGGTCTTTCAGAGCTTTTCATTGAATATCTTGAGTACCTGCCTCTGCTGCTACTCTCAGCTTCCATTGGAGCAAAACTGATATGACTCTTATCACTTCCCCTACTTGCCTTTCATTCTGACCAGACATGTCACTTTTCACTTTGCAGGTTGGGAAATCTCTGAACAGCAGGAGAGGCATTACAGGTCTCTATAGATGAATGAAGATGATACCTCAGTTTATGCTTTCTTCACATACGGAAGCTTTCTTTACAACCCTAAATGATTGAAACTTATTCAGAGGTGAAAGTAAGCCGGTCTGGTCCGGTACAGCGTACCGGCAAGAGCCAGTACGCCGTGCTGGACCGCATCGACTTCCACGGCGGGAATTGAAAGGGCTCAGAGCTCCCCACGGCTGCGGGCAGCCCAGAGCCCTTTAAATCCTGGCTGTGGCTCTGGCGGCCGGGCTGGGGCTAGGATTTAAAGGGCTCTGGGCTTCCATCAGCGGCAGGAGCTCTGGGCCCTTTAAATCACTGCCCCAGCCCCGCAAAGCTCAGGGTTCCCCTTAGTGGCCAGAGCACCGGGCCCTTTAATTTGCCCCTGAGCCCCGGGAGGCTCCCAGCCACCTCTGCAGCTGGAAGCCTCTGGTTGATTTAAAGGCTCTGGGTCTCCCAGCCACAGCTGTTCCTCATGGCCTTTATATCTTGAGAGGCCACGCCTCTTCCGGAGGAGGCCACGCCCTCCTCAGGACTCCAGCAGTACCGGTAAGTCCTGTAAGTTACTTTCACCCCTGAACTTATTTAAAAAACCACAATCTTAAATTCTGCAGAATTAGTGGAATGCATCCCCACACTCTCTTGGGAAAGGTTTTTAATCACAATGGGTGAATGGATCTGTTAAGCACTATGTTTCCACATATTGTTGTTGCCCGTTACCATTTCATATTACAAAAGCTGTTCCCCAAACGCTATTTCTCTCTCTAGCCCTTTGCACATGGCTGTTACCAGGTTCAGAAGTTAAGATGAAGTAGATTTGCTCTGCCATAAAACTTGATTCTTTTTAAACAAGTTAGAATGTTTTAACAGGCATCCCTAAAAGATGAAGCAAATAGAAAATGGATTTATTTTTTGGCACTTACCTTGCTCTGTAGTCATTCTTCACCCATCTCATTGGGAGAGGGAGAAAGGAAAGCATGTTTCCAAAGTAACATCATAAATATGACAGTAAATAGATGATATATCAACAGTATCCCTTCAACTACAATGTACTTCTCTTTCAGCTTATCGCTACGCATAGGCAGAAGCAGGACAAAATTATTTTCTTAAATAGCTTTCTCATCTCTTTTAGTGTAATCACAAGAGTATGAACTTCTAAACTGCACAATACCTGATCCCATGTTCCTCAGTGGGTCACTCGCTAAGGGCTTGTCTACACTACCTGCTGGATTGGCGGGCAGTGATCGGTCCAGCGGGGGTTAATTTATCGCTTCTAGTATAGCTGCAATAAATTGACCTCTGAGTGCTCTCCCGTCGACTCCGGTACTCCACCAGAACGAGAAGCACGAGCGAAGTCTACGGAAGAGTGTCAGTTGTCGACTTACTGCAGTGCAGACACACGGTAAGTAGATCTAAGTACGTCGACTTCAGCGACGCTATTCATGTAGCTGAAGTTGCATATTTTAGATTGACCCCATGCGGTAGTGTAGACAAGTCTTAAGGTTCTGAAAATGGTGACGTTGTCATTCTGTCTGGTATAAGAAAACACTTTTTTCACACACAACCAAGAACCTGACTCTGCTTCTTCAGCCACTTATGAATACATGAAAACTAGTGACACAGGAAGCCACAAGAACCCAGTATCATTTTTTTTCCAGCATTAAGCTACCAAACTGATATATTTATATTAAAATTGCTGTTTACTCTGTTCTTTATCCTCTTCCTGCAATGGACACTACATCCCTGGCAGCATAATTGTGTTAAAATAGTAGAGTGCTTTAGTTCCCTGTCAGATCATGTTTTGGGAGGGATTTTCAATTTTTTTTCTCAAAAGTCCCTTTTCCTATATAGTCTCAGACTTTGTGGGCTTTTAGCAAATTCTACCTCAAATTAGGTCGGATTCAAAAGAAAATACACTTTTGTATTGAAGAGCTTTCCTGAGTAGGATCCAGGGCCCTGAGTTTCAGAGCTGAGGTCAAAGAAGAAAACGTAATAATCTTGCTTAAAAAAATCACTCATGCTTTAAAATGAAGAGTAATAAAGTTTAAATAACTAATCCTTTGGCAATATTAAGATCTCACATCTGATAAAACTTATTCTATATAACTAGGGTGACCAGACAGCAAGTCTGAAAAATCAGGACGGGGCTGGGGGGTAATAGGAGCCTATATAAGAAAAAGACCCAGAAATCAGGACTGTCCCTATAAAATCGGGATATCTGGTCACCCTATATATAACCCTCAAATAGTTCTTACTTGAATGTAGTAGTGTCTTTAAATATTCTGCTAGTGGCTGCAGCAAGTGGTTATATAGCCAACATGAGAAGACAGCTCAAAAGGTACATTTTTGCCTTGTACCCTCTGCAGTGCATATGGAATTCACAAAATGAAACTGATTCGCTCATTTTGTATGCGCCAACTCTTTTACATAAAGTTATTTGTTTCAGCCTTCGTATAGTGTATCTCACTGTCCAAATTGTTTTCTGAGGCTATATAAACACTACAGCTTGTTACTCGGGGTACGTCTACACTACAGGATTATTCCGATTTTACATAACCCGGTTTTGTAAAACAGATTGTATAAAGTTGAGTGCACGTGGCCACACAAAGCACACTAATTCGGTGGTGTGCGTCCATGGACCGAGGCTAGCGTCGATTTCTGGAGCGTTGCACTGTGGGTAGCTATCCCATAGTTCCCGCAGTCTCCCCCGCCCATTGGAATTCTGGGTTGAGATCCCAATGCATGATGGTGCAAAAACAGTGTCTTGGGTGATTCTGGGTAAATGTCGTCACTCATTCCTTCCTCCGTGAAAGCAACGGCAGACAATCATTTCGCACCCTTTTTCCCTGGATTGCCCTGGCAGACGCCATAGCATGGCAACCCTGGAGCCCGTTTTGCCTTTTGTCACTGTCACCGTATGTGTACTGGATGCCGTTGACAGAGGTGGTACTGCAGTGCTACCCAGCAGCATTCATTTGCCTTTGCAAGGTAGCAGAGACGGTTACCAGTTGTTCTGTACCATCTACTGTGCCATTGTAAATTGGCAATGAGATAACGGTTATCAGTTGTTCTGTACTGTCTGCTGCTGTCATGGGTGCTCCTGGCTGACCTTCGCTGAGGTCGGCCGGGGACGCAAACACAAAAATGGGAATGATTCCCCGGGTCATTCCCTCCTTTATGTTGTATCTAAAAATAGTCAGTCCTGCCTAGAATATGGGGCAAGTGTACTAGAGAACCAGTGTACCAGAGAGCACAACCGCTCCGTGTCAGATCCCGCAGAAATGATGAGCTGCATGCCATTCATGGGGGATGCCCCTGCAACAACCCCACCCGTTGCTTCCCTCCTTCTCCAACCCTCCTGGGCTACCGTGGCAGTGTCCCCCATTTGTGTGATGAAGTAATAAAGAATGCAGGAATAAGAAACAGTGACTTTTTAGTGAGATAAAATGAGGGGGAGGCAGCCTCCAGCTGCTATGATAGTCCAGTCAGTACAGAATCTTTTCTTTAGACATGAAAGGGGGGGATCTGAGGTAGCTCAGCCCCCAGTTGCTATGGTGACAGGTACCTTCTGCCGGAAATAACCGGGAGTCATTCCTATTTTTACCCAGGCTCCCCTGGCCGACCTCATCTGAGGCCAGACAGGAGCACTCACGGGATCATGACAAGGACGGCTACCAGTCCTTCTGCACTGTACCGTCTGCCACCGGGGAAGGGAGGAGAGAGGATGCTGCTGTTCAGTGCCGCAGCACCGCATCTACAAGCAGCATGCAGTAGAGATACGGTGACACTGAAAAAAGTCAAGAAACGATTTTTTCCCCTTTTCTTTCATGGGGGGTGGGGCGGAATTGACGAGATATACCCTGAACCACCCTGGACAATGTGTTTGACCCTACAGGCATTGGGAGCTCAGCCAAGAATGCAGATGCTTTTCGGAGACTGCAGGGACTATGGGATAGCTGGAGTCCTCAGTCCCCCCTCCTTTCCTCCATGAGTGTCCATTTGATTCTTTGGCTTTGCGTTACGCTTGTCACACATCACTGTGCTGTGGACTCTGTATCATAGCCTGGAGATTTTTTTCAAATGCTTTGGCATTTCGTCTTCTGTAATGGAGCTCTGATAGAACAGATTTGTCTCCCCATACAGCGATCAGATCCAGTATCTCCCGTACGGTCCATGCTGGAGCTCTTTTTGGATTTGGGACTGCATTGCCACCCATGCTGATCAGAGCTCCATGCTGGGCAAACAGGAAATGCATTCAAAAGTTCACAAGGCTTTTCCTGGCTACCTGGCCAGTGCATCAGAGTTCAGATTGCTGTCCAGAGCAGTCACAGTGGTACACTGTGGGATACCGCCTGGAGGCCAATACCGTCAATTTGTGGCCACACTAACCCTAATCCAACATGGCAATACCAATCTCAGCGCTACTCCTCTTGTCGAAGAGGAGTACAGAAACCGGTTTTAAGAGCCCTTTATGTCGCTATTAAGGGCCTCGTTGTGTGGATGGGTGCAGGGTTAAATCAGTTTAATGCTACTAAAATGGATTTAAACGTGTAGTGTAGACCAGGCCTCAGCAATGCGAAGAAGGTCGTCCCCCTTCCTACCCTGAGCGATGTAAGTTACACTGACCTAAGCATTGGTGTGGACAGCTTGGTGTCTCTGGGAGAGCTTCTTCGCCCACATAGCTACTGCTGCTTGTGGAGGCTGGAGTAATAAATTTGATGGGAGAGCTCTCTCCCATTGGCTTGGCTTAGCGCTACAGTGGCACAGCTGCATCAGTGCAGCTGCGCTGCCGCAAGCTCTGTACTGTAGCCATAGCCTTAGTCTCCTTGGACCATAAATGTCGTACTGAAAATGTATTCACTTTGTTACTTCCTTCATAGTTCTTCTGCCGAGTCCTCTCTCAACCTTTTATGTGGCATGTGATTGGAGGTCAAAATTTAGTAATCTATCCCAGAGTGAGTGGATGCATGCTTTCATTCAAGGAATTAAAATTGGCTTTCTAATTCAGAAAGCTTTTTGTGCGTTTATGCTTTTCAGAATGTTGTGAATGAGATAATTCTGCTTTTTATGTAGGCTGTAAATATTTCCCACAAAGGGGCAGGATTATCTACATCTGCAACACTGCTGTTTTAAAATAAGTCAATAAGCTCTCTGCAGTGTAGCCATTTAAATTCTTCCTTGTAATAAAAAAGATGTAACCTCTGGTCTGTGGCAATGGACATGGCCCAGTGTAAGCAGATGTAGATGTGGTGAAGTCAAAATTGCTAGATATTTGCATTCAGTGATTAAAAATTCATAAGAAGTGCAATGTTTCTTGAAGCAAAACCACTGTTCATTCTTTGTAGTTGGTATACAATCTCCATGCAGCTTTGGGGGCAGCCTGTATATTGCTGGCATATGGCCAAGTCCAACCTACTAAGGTCTAGTCTGTTCTGCATCAGTAGCTTCATAGGACAAGCCAAGCCTTTCTTTGCAGAATGAGTATTCTTTAAACCCAGTTTACTAGAAAAAGTAGAAAATGTTGCTTCTGAGTTCTCTTGTCCAGTATGGCCCCCAAACTGGCATTTGGTTTACCCATGGATTCTGTTGTGAAGCAGTGTTGCAACTCCCTTCTCTTGCAGGCTTAATGAAGACAAAATGTCCAGCAAACATCTAGAAATGGAAAAAGAATTTCTTCACCTTTCCTTTTTAGTAGCGTAAAGAGCCTTTTTTTTCCTCTAGTTTACTCTTTTATGCCAAAGAGCAAGTCTTCTCTCGAAAAGGTCTACATTGTGGCACAGGCCACTCAGTGTTTTGAGGAATGTCTCCCTTAGAAGCAAGTCAATTTCCAGCTCTTGCTGAGAGTCAGGGGCAGCAGAGACATACATACCTTCAACGCATCTGCAAACCTGTGTGTCAGCTGCTAACTGAGTTTGCCTGTTTTGTTTCACTAAAGGGAACTTTGGGTGTTAGTGGGAGGGAACATGATGGTAGTAAGTGGACTGTGAGGTAAGGAGGGGTGTAGGATAACTAGGGCTGGTTACATATTTTTGGCTGCTTGCAAAATTATATGAAAGGGAAAAGTGGCAATTTCAGTTACAGCAGAGCAGTAGCTCTGCTATAATTCAGTTTTAAGTTTAGCTCTCCATGTCAGCACAAGCTAAACTAATGCTCCAGAAGTGTGAAATGCACATATGCTGCAAGACTAGGGGTTTCTGGAAGCCAAAGGTTTGAAGACCATCTATCACAGAAGCTGGGTAGCTCAAGATGAGAAAAAGTCTTGTCTTTGCTCTCTGCCTGAATTCTGCAGGGTCTCCGTTTAGGAAGCTTTGCTCAGACACCAACATTTCTGGCTTAAGTGGGATATTTTAAAGTTCTCTACAATCCACATGCAGATTCTGATTATTACTTCAACAGTATTGTTCAGGAAATTAGCATTAATTAGAGATAAGAAGAAGACTCAAGTAAGCAGTTAAGATTGTGACATTGCACTCCATATGTTTTATGGAAATATGCTAATAAGTGTGAATATAATGTAACTGGAATATGCTGTATGCAAAAGGTCTCTTGTAAGGTATCATTACAAAGCTTATAATCTACTGAGTGTGTTTATCCTATTTGTATGAATGTATCATTCTTGTATCTAAAACTAGAAAGATGAAGTATTACTCTGAGGTCCTATTGTAATTATGCGAAGTGTGGGCCCTTAATGGTGGCTTAGGATCTTGATGGCTCCCATTGACTAGGACAGCTGGTTGTGAATGGGTTTATTTACCGGCAAGCCTTCTTGTGTAGTGAGGTGGGTAATGAAGAATGAGGTCTTACAGTGACATGTGACCATATCCCATGATACTGGAATCCATCTTAAACCTGGTGCTTTTCCATTTAGACCAGGGGTCTCAAACTCAAATGACCATGAGGGCCACATGAGGACTAGTACATTGGCCCGAGGGCCGCATTTACTGACACCTCCCCCTCGCTGCCATCAGCCCCGCCCCCACTCCACCCCTTCCATGAGGCCTTGCCTCTTCCCACTCCTTCTCTGCCTCCATTCCAACCCCTTTCCTGAAATCCCCACCCCAACACCGCCCCCTCCCTGCCCCCAGGGGGTGCAGGAGGGGTGTGGCGGGGGTTCAGGGCAGGGAGTTGGGGTGTGGCGGGGGTTCAGGGCAGGGGGTAGGAGTGCGGCGGGGGTTCAGGGCAGGGGGTCGGGGTGCAGCGGGGGCTCAGGGCAGTGGGTTGGGGGGCAGGAGGGGTGTGGAATGCGGCAGGGGTGCGGTGTGTGGCAGGGAGCTCGGCAGGGGGTTCAGATGCAGGAGGAGTTCGAGGGGCAGGCTCCAGTCCGATGCACACCGGGGGCAGGGCAGGCTCCCTGCCCCTGCCCTGCCCCTGCGCTGCCCCTGCGCCGCTCCAGGAAGCTGACAGAACCTGTGGAAGGAGGGGCGCAGGGGTGTGTGTAGCTGTTGCTTCAGGCACCGCCCCCAGCAGCTCTCATTGGCCACGGTTCCCCGTTCCCGGTCAATGGGAGCTGCTGGGGGCAGTGCCTGAAGCAACAGCTACACACACCCCTGTGTCTCTCCTTCCGCAGGTTCTGTTGGCTTCCTGGAGCTGTGCAGGGGCAGGGCATTCAGGCAGGCAGGGAGCCTGCCCTGCCCCCGGTGCGCGTCGGGCTGGAGCTGCTCTAGGTAAATGCTGGGAGAGGGTGGGGGGGCGCAAGGAGCTTTCAGGCTGCAGAAAATAACCCCGCGGGCTGTGTATTTGAGACCCCTGATTTAGAAGGAGGGGTGGGAACCCAGAAAGACAAAAGATTCTTGCCTTGTGCCAAAGATATAAAAGGAGGTGGAACAGAGCAAAGGAGGCTGCCAGTCTTGAGAGAGTTCCAGTTCAGGTGGTAACTAGTGTATAACAAGGATTGTACCGGGGAAAGGATTGGGCCCAGACTAGGAAGGAGTCTAGTCTGTGAAGGAAGCTTATTGGAACATCTCTGAGGGTGAGATTTACCTGTATTAAGTTTCTTAATGTATTAGGCTTAGACTTGCATGTTTTTTGCTTTATCTTGCTTGGTGCCTTACTTTGTTCTGTCTGTTATTACTTGAAACCACTTAAATCCTACTTTTTATACTTAATAAAATCACTTTTATTTATTAATTAACCCAGAGTAAGTGATTAATACCTGGGGGAGCAAACAGCTGTGCATATCTCTTTCTGTGTTATAGAGGGCAGACAATTTATGAGTTAACCTTGTATAAGCTTTATACAGAGTAAAACAGATTTATTTGGGGTTTGGATCCCATTGGGAGCTCGGTGTCTGTAGGCAGGAGTACTTGCTGAGCTTTTTCCAGTTAAGTCTGCAGCTCTGGGGGCATGGTTCAGACCCTGGGTCTGTGTTGCAGCAGGCTAGCTTGTCTGGCTCAACAAGACAGGGTTCTGGAGTCCCAAGCTGGCAAAGAAAACTGGCTCAGAGGTAGTTTCAGCACATCAGGTGACAGTCCCAAGGGAGTCTCTGTGATGATTGAACCCATCACAAAGATAATATCATGTCTCTCAATCATTTCCTGAATAGTGGGACTGAGTGTGATCAAAGGAAAGCAAGTTGCTCTGTCACTTGGTCCAGGAATTCTTGATACACAGTCCCTCTAACATGAGTCGCTTATAATATTTTTAGATTTTTAACGTTTTTGGAGCAGAGCTAGGGAATAAAGGGGGTCAGCAGTGAAGGGTAGTTGGGGAGGTGAGGGAGAGGAGTTGGGAGGGTTCAGGTTGAGGGGCTTTGCTTCACTGGGCTGTGCTCTGGCATACCTATGGAGAAAACTGCACATTCCTTGATGACTCCCTACAGTGTAAGGGATTGTCCAAGCACTGTCTTTGAAAACCCAGGTTGACTAAAGCTTTGATGAAGAACTTGGGGTATGTCTACATCTACAATTTTGCAGCGCTGGTTGTTACAGCTGTATTAGTACAGCTGTATAGGGCCAGCGCTGCAGAGTGGCCACACTTACAGCAACCAGCGCTGCAAGTGGTGTTAGATGTGGCCACACTGCAGCGCTGTTGGGCGGCTTCAAGGGGGGTTCGGGGAACGCGAGAGCAAACCAGGGAAGGAGACCAGCTTCCCCGCGGTTTGCTCTCGCGTTCCCCGAACCCCCCTGCAAACCACAGGGAAGGAGACCTGCTTGCTCGGGGATTTGGGGAACGCGAGAGCAAACCGCAGGGAAGGAGACCTGCTTGCACGGGGGTTCGGGGAATGCGAGAGCAAACCGGTGAAGGAGACCAGCTTCCCCGCGGTTTGCTCTCGCGTTCCCCGAACCCCCCTGCAAACCGCAGGGAAGGAGACCTGCTTGCACGGGGCTTCGGGGAACGCGAGAGCAAACCGCAGGGAAGGAGACCTGCTTGATTACCAGAGGCTTCCTCAGGTATGCTGGGATACCTGCTTATTCCATGGAGGTCAAGAAAAGCGCTGGTAAGTGTCTACACTCGATTACCAGCGCTGGATCACCAGCGCTGGATCCTCTACACCCGAGACAAAACGGGAGTACGGCCAGCGCTGCAAACAGGGAGTTGCAGCGCTGGTGATGCCCTGCAGATGTGTACACCTCCTAAGTTGAGCGCTGTAACCCCCTCACCAGCGCTGCAACTTTGTGATGTAGACAAGCCCTTGGTTTCCAAAAGTAGTTTCTCTGCCATCTTTCAACTAATAAAGGACCCTCCTCAGACCCCTTATATTTGAGTGCTCAGAAGTGCTGGCAGAGTAGAACCATAAGGATGATTGACATACTGGAAGGTGATGGTAGGGAGTGAAGTGTAACCATCTATGCCTTCTTCTACAATACAGATCTCCCTTTCCTCCCTGTTCCTTCCAAGACCCAAGGAGGGTGCTCCCATTCCCTCCCATTTCTTCCCAATTGGAGAGAAATGAAACCAGCAGTTCCTACCTCATTTGTATTTTCCCCATTTCGCTTCAGGAAGTGGTGAAGGGACACTAAGCCTCACTCTTCCTTCCCCTCCCCTTCTTCCCCCCTCTCTCCCAGAAGAGCAGCACTGGAAATCAACAATGCAGGAGTATGGGGAGAAAGAGGTGTAAGTTGTGCAGTAGGGGATGCATGTGGGCTTCAGTTCTGCCTTCACATCTGTCTCCCATTCAAAATATGCCCCCATAGTGCTGAAACCAGGATGGGGAGCTGGGAATGAGCATATTCAGTGCATGACACAGACACACAATGTTGAAGCTAGAGTGAGAAGCTGGGGATGAGCATGTTTGGGGCTTGGCCCAGTACATAGCACCAAGATATTTGGGAGCTAAGAACAAGCATGCTCTGAGCATGTGTCAAGTCCCTTCCCAACAACCTAGAGCCAGGTTTGGGGTAGGGACTCTGCATCTCTGCTCTCCTGTCCTTTATTATGTCCAGGTAGACTATGAGCAGCTCATGTAGCCATTACCCACTTCATAGCTCCATTATGCTTATTGGGGCATGCAGTAGCAAGGAACAGGGTAGAACTGTGTGTTTTTAGGGGGGCTTGAAGCGGTAGGGGTATGGGGGTGATCAGAGCAAATAGCAGGACAAAGGGAATATTGGAGTAGTTGAAACATTGTGGAGAAATATGGGAGGTCCCAGCACTGAGGGTGGAACATGGAGGGTGTTGGAATAGTGCATGGATTTGGTGCAAAGGAAGAGGTTATAGCTGTGTGGTGGAAAATGGGGGACTTCAGCTCTTTTTCACCTACATTGTTCCTGCATCTTTAACGATTGGTCCCAGGCCAGTGATTGCCTTTCCAGGGAGAAGAGAAAGAACTGGCCTGTGCTGGGCAGGCAGTGAGGTGCAGGAGACTAGGAGAAGCTACAGAGGCAATGAAGGGATTAACATGCAGCCAGTGCATTCTGTGACTGGGGTAATCACTGCCAAGAAGCTGGAGGAGTGGAGGAGGAAAACTGGGCTGTGGTACACAGAGATGCTGAATTTATATTTGTGTGTGTTTGTTTGTTTAAGGATGTGAATTTTATCTGCTTATTTCCTGTTGGTGGAGGAAGGTAAGTCATAGCTATCTCAAGTGTTATTACTCTGTTGACTTGTATGGTGGCTAATGGATAGTGCACAATGGGAGAGTTAGACCTCTTTCATGCTCCTGGTTAGGTTCAAGTATTTTATGTAGTCTCTGTGGGCACTATTCATTAACCACTATACAAGTCAATAGAGTAATAGCCATGACTTTCCTTCCTCCACCAATAGAAAGCAAGCAGATAAAAACCACGTCCTTCTCAAGGAAGTCAAAATTATAGCAAAATATCCCTTGGCAGGATACTATTTGAGGTAATTACAGTATTATAAGAACAGCCATACTGGGTCAGACTAAAGTTCCATTTAGCCCAGTATCCTATCTTTTGACAGTGGCCAATGCTGGGTGCTTCAGAGGGCATGAACAGAACAGGTAATCAAGTGGTCCATTCCTTGTCGCCCATTCCCAGCTTCTGGCAAACAGAGGCTAGGGACACTATCCCTGCATTTCCTGGCTAATAGCTATTAGGGGACCTATCCTCCATGAATTTATCTAGTTCTTTTTTTAACACTGATTGTTTCTATGTAAATGGGAAAGTCTCCAGGCTAAACACAGTGCGTGAAAAAGCCAGTCTCCACCAGAGTCAAAAGTTTTTCCTGGCAATTATGGGGGCCTAAACTTACCCATTCTGTGTAATTTAAGCTTCTGTTTATAAACCAAAAAAAAGCCTATATTTGTATAAATTACTGATTACTTTAGATATCTGAATGTTTGGATGTCCAACTTGGGACATCTTTAAGGAGCCTGAGTTAGCACGTGGGCATTCAGCATTTACTGAAAATCAACCCCCCTACAGGAAGTCTTGATGTGAGCAATCAAAAAAAAATCACTATTCAATCTTGGCCAAGTTTTCAAATGTAAATATTATATTCAGGAATTTGAAGAGCCCCTAGTGATGCCTGAAGCTTTTGCCAAACAGCAGAGTGAAATTAACAAGGCTAATCAGTTTTACTGCTCTCATTCAAACCCTTTGGGCAGCAGTGAAGCTGTTAAGAGTCATGTCACTTATCTACAGATGTAGACTCATGTCACTTATCTACAGATGTAGACTTGTAAACATTAACAAATTTACAGCCATTAAAGCTAACTTAAGTCTTATGTCAGCATTCATCAGTAAACTCTGAACTGTCATTTATTGTCAAAACCCTCTTACCAGAGTTTCCACATCTGATAAATCCCCTTAAAAGAGCATCTGCATCGGGAGAATGAAAAATAAAGGTTTAATTTCATAACTTAAGTCCTCTATTGAAACACTACTAATAGTTTCCCAAGTTATGCTATCAGTCCCCTTTTTTCAGATTCTGATATCCTGGTCTGAAATTGTGCAGCCTTCAGTTAAGTAACTGAGTGCTAAATTGTAAACTGCTTGCTTACTTTGAACAGTTATTCACACAAGTAATCCTATTAACTTAATTGATGAGCAAGGGGTTCATATTCAGGTCTTTTATCAATACCCTGGGACATTTTTAAAGAGAGGATCAAGAGATTCAGTGTTTGAAAAGAAAGATGGCTATATGTATTTCTTATATCTGAGAATCATAGAAATGTAGGACTGGAAGGGCTGGTCTACACTGCGGGGGGGATCGATCTAAGATACGCAACTTCAGCTACGTGAATAATGTAGCTGAAGTCCAAGTATCTTAGATCGATTTACCTCTCATCCTCACGGCGCGGGATCGACGTCCACGGCTCCCTCTGTCAACTCCGCTACCGCTGTTCGCGCTGGTGGAGTTCTGGAGTCGACGGGAGTGCTTTCAGGGATTGATATATTGCGTCTAGATGAGACGCGATATATCGATCCCTGAGAAATCGATCGCTACCCGCTGATACGGCGGGTAGTCTAGACGTACCCGAAGAGACCTCAAGAGGTAATCTAGTCCTGTCCCATGCACTGAGACACTACTAAATATTATCTAGACCATCCCTCACATGAGTTTGTCTAACCTTTTCTTAAAAACCTCCAATGTTGGAGATGTCACAACATCCCTAGGTAGTTTATTCCAGTGCTTAACTACCTTAATTTTTCCTAATATCAATTCTAAAACTTCATTGCTGCAATTTAAGCCCATTATTTCTTGTCCTGTCCTCAGTGGTTAAGGAGAACAATTTATCACACTCCTTTTTATAACAACCTTTTATATACTTGGAGACTTATCATGATCTCCCCACAGTCTTCTCGTCTCCAGACTAAACACACCCCATTTTTAAAAATCTTTACTTGTAAGTCATGTTTTCTAGACCTTTATTTTTGTTACTCTCCTCTGGACTTTCTCCAGTTTGTCCTCATCTTTCCTGAAATGTGGTGTCCAGAACAGGACACAGCACTCAATTTGAGGCCGTAACAATGCTGAGTAGATAATACTTAGTCCTGCCATGAGTCCGGGGGACTGGACTAGATGACCTCTTGGTCCCTTCCAGTCCTACGGTTCTATGGGTAAAGTGGAAGAAGTACTTCTCAGAGTGTTATACAAACATTTGTAAGTAATTCTCACACCATCCCTCAGAGGGGAATTGGTTAATCCCTGTTTTTAAAAAATGAGAAAACTGATAGGGCAGGTGTCTTGCCTGTGGTCAAAGTAGGCTAGTACCATAGTTAGAAATCGAAGCCATAACACCAGACTCAGCCCTGTGCATTAACCACTAGAATGTGTCTTCTCTCAGATGAATAGTAGAACAACATTCCAAGTAGCACTATAGTATACAATCTAAAAATAGAAGTTGCTAATTTAGTATGTGGTGGCTTAGAAGTGACAGAACCGAAGTTCTTTTGGGGGTGGGGGTTTCCCAGTGTGCTGGTCCAAGAGGGAAAAGTGTTTGACAGTTGCATATTAGTGGTACTGCTACAATAGCTCCTAGAGGCAACAGTCAGATTGTGCTAGGTATTGTATAGACATAACAAAACCATCTTTGTCCAGAAGAGCTCAGTCTAATTTTAAGAAACATAAAAAATGGGGTTAACAAAAAGCAGGCAAAGGCAGTGATAAGATTGTTTGGATATACAGGCTATGTAGTACACAACTAGATGAGTCTGATCAGTTTTTTTTGTATATGTAATACTCAGGTGTGATAATGTGGGGAATCTATGCACAGTTTAAGTGTTTCATATTGAAGAGTCTATATTTGCATTAGATGGCAAACTCCATTTTGTTAGGCTGTTCTTTGCATTCCTGCTGTCTGTTAACCATATACAATTCCAAATGGTGGTAGCACAGGGCTGACAATGAAAAATCATTACACTTTTTGCAGTCAAGATACACAAGATAGAAAATAAGATTTAAGATTTTGCATTAATTATGGTTTCCGAGGTCAAGAAAACCTTGGACATGCTAGAAGTGAATCTCACTAGAAAATTTGCTTTCTAAGTTTGACTAGTTTGTGTTCCACCAATGCACTAACAGAGCTGATTACGTAACAACAGAGGGGCAAGGGTAAATTGGGAAATTCTCAAAATTACTACCCCTATTAGAAAGCGACAGAGTCCTGTGTCA
Source organism: Gopherus flavomarginatus (assembly GCF_025201925.1). Taxonomy (NCBI): domain Eukaryota; kingdom Metazoa; phylum Chordata; order Testudines; family Testudinidae; genus Gopherus; species Gopherus flavomarginatus. The sequence goes on from NC_066617.1 coordinate 202,508,385, forward strand.
CCTTATAGACTAACAGACGTATTGGAGCATACCCCTGTTAGGGTAGCACATCAGTGATCCATTTAAATGTAGAAATTGATCACTCCTTCATTTAAGGCTCTTCGGAAAGTGGTGGTGAGGATTAGCGTGGACCAGTGATAAGTCCGGGCTCCTTCTCCCCACTATACTCCTTTTATGTCTGTGCTCTATCCAATGTTTCACATGCCATATCTGCATGTCAGTTCAAATACCCTCCCTCTCCACACACACAAACACACCTCGCCATGCGAAAACCCTGTGTTGTTCTTCTCCATTATGCCACCTACAACACCTTGGCTATTCCATTCACCCGCCAATCCTGATAATGCCCATCTGCCTGAAGGACATAGTTAAGGTTACTAGGATGCTGCTCACTTAACTCCATTATATGGGTGTGTTAATGAATTATCAAAATTTATTTTTTGTGGTTTTTTTCTTTAAAGGTGCATAATAAAAAAAAAATGTTGGACTAACAATGAGCAGTCATAATTGTTGGCTAATCAGATTTGTGTAGTAATGCATGTAGTAATCCATGTATGTTCTCTGAACAATGACAGGAGCAGCACTGTACCAGGATGCCCTGAGCAGCTGTCCTTCCCTACTGCAATTGCTGAGCAGCTCCCTCGCTGCATGCCTGCCACACCATAGTACAGGAAGGAGAATAGTTAGCATCTTTGGCTATTTTGCCTGCTTGAAGCTCCAGGGAGATTGTGATATGAGTTTTGGGTATGTCTGAGCCTAGGTGAGTGCCTAGGAAAGAATGTCTCTCTTCCCCCATATAGCCACCCAGGAGTGAAGAGGAGAAACTGAGAACCAAAAACCAGTTATGGCTCCCTGCTTCTCTGCTCCAGCCTGGGGTCAGCTTATTGTGCTCCCGTTGGCAAAGTGTTCCCAAGGGACCACTTGGTAGATAGCAACGTGCTCCAATCACTCACCAGCCCCTGCATGAAGGATGTGAAGTGTAGGAGCTGGCTGTACCATCTTTTAGCTATATTGGAGTCTCCTTCACGTTTAGAAGTCGCCAGCAAGGGATGTGTAGCAGCTTCCACTTTTTGCACCACCAGAATACTGCAGAAGGAGAGGAGCAGAGCTTAGACTCTACCCCAAAGTATTGATTTGTGGCCTCTTGACCTTTTTGATATAACATGTTTGGTCCTTAGGCTGTAAAACTTAGACTTCATTGCTGACTAAGATCAAGGTCTCTGAAAGATGCTATCTGGTACCACTACGTTGAGAACCTCAAGCAGAAACTGGACCAGGGCAGGGTGTTTGAGGTGTCCAGCAAGTGGGATGCCAGTAACTGCCTCCTCCCCGGGGACAGCTTCACCAGGTTCACCAACTGACAGTTCATCCACAGGGCCCGACTCAACTGCGTTCCCCTCAACAGAGCCATCCGCCACAGCAGCCGGGACAAGTGCCGCAGGAAGTGCGGCTGCGTGAACGAGACCCCGCCGCATGTCCTGTGTGGATGCAAGCAGCACTCCGGAGCCTGGTGGCACCGCCACAATGCCATAATAAAATGGCTGAAGTATGATTTTTTTCCTTCTCTTCTTTGCAAAATAGTGCTCTCCTTCGTTCTGTTCTTCCTTGTTGCCTTGCCATCGACAGCATTCCAGACTCCAGTGACGTGCTGTTTGAATCCGTTTCGTTCCAGTGACATAAAGAAAACACCTTGAACAGAGTAGCTGGGGAGTTGCACAAGAAGTTGAATGGAACAGTGCCAGCAATAACATCCTTACCACATTAGTTAAAAAGAAAACATGCTGATGCTGACAGCTCAGATAACAACTTTCTCATGAGAGGTGACACGTTTCTTTTAGCCAGTAGGCTGCTATATTTTCCAATAGATTTCTTTCCTGCAAGCTTTTTTTTTCTTTGTATCATAAAAAAAACTTGAGTGGAGATGAAATCAAATCTTTAGGCAGTTGTTTTTAACACATTCGCTGTCAGTTATGTGAAGCAAAATCTATCTTCAGTACTGTCCCATGTACCTGCCAATAACAGGATGATGCCCTTGTACCTGTCCCCTCCATAGGAATGTTGCCTATGAAAGTGCCAGTATGAACACGCCTAAGAATATAATCATGTTCTGTTGCTGCACAGAACTTGTAGGGGAAACATGCGGCTGTGAGGTTAATCAGAGTTTTTAATGTAAATTTCAAAGCTTGTATGTATTGTTTTGGGAGCCTTAGGAGATCTTGTGTTGGATGTGATGGTAGTTTTTCTTTTTTCAAAATTGTCTTGCTAGTCAGAAATAGTGACTTCTTGTAGCCTGCACATTTAAGTGGACATTCTCTATTGTTTGTACCTTAAATTACAGATATGTTAGGAGAAAATGTAAACTGGCAGTTCTCTCCAGGCTGAGACTAGACCAAAAAGGATTATTCAGAGTGGCCAAGAGTTCTTTGTTACTCCTCCCAGAAAAACTTTAACATACTTTTTATCTGACACTAACAAAGATTTTAGAAAAATAACAGATTGCCTAATACTAGGCATAAATTCTATACTAATAACTTGGTAACCGCAAGATTTCCCCCCCTCCAATTTTTAAAACCAAATAGTGCAAAAGCAAAACTTCATCATTTGCATTTCCCTTTAAAAGCATACTGTGTGTGTGTGTGTGTGTGTGTACATACACACAATAGATAACTATGCTAGACACTTGCCAAATACATAAGATATAACTCTACCCCAAAAAGCTTTCCTCCTGATAGTTTAAAAAAAATCCCAAACCACTCAGCGTTATAGTACAATCAAACTTCTAACTCTAACAGTTATTCCTTCTTTTCATACATAAGGAATGCTGAGGTTTCAGACCCAACTGCATGCACTGTCAAATCTCTAAAGGTTTCCCTAGAATTTCCTTGGATATAAAATCAAACCTCTCTTTATAACAAGTAAACATTATGCTGTCTGTCAACATCAAACTTAAATTGCAATGTCTTTCTAGGGTATGTTGATCTCTCTCTCTCTCTCTCTCTCTCTCCCCCCCCCCTCTTTTGTTTGCCTCATATTGTATCTCATATATATCTGTCAGTCTTCAATCTAATTTTTCCAATTGTTCAAGTCTAAATTTCAGCTCTTTCTACATTCATCTATCACTTCTTTTCAAGACATTTCTCTGCTTTTGTAGCCCGCTTTGCTTGTTTCACTTACTACCTACTCTCACTTTCTCTCTAGTGTTCTCTCTGCTATTTGGTACAGCTTTATGTATTCCTAAGCATCGATCAGGTTGCTAGTTGTTAGATTTATTTTGTCCATTACTGGTGCATGCAAGGATGGAGTGATAAGCTTGCTCTTCCTGTGGAGTTCCTGAACTTCAAATAATTGAACTCTGCAATGCTTGCAAGCACTTTGCTGCCCCAGTATTCATAATTGTTGATTTTTTTTTAAACGTTTGTAAAATGTGAGTAGGTGAAATGGATTGTTTGTGGTTTTTGTTCCTTTTACTCTGGTTCTGTCTGTTATCAAGTCTGGTCTTGTGTTCTCGCTGGTTGTAGTTTTCTCTTTTCCCCTCTTAGCCATCTACCTCTGGTTCCCTTTTCTTTCTACTTCTTTCCTTGCCTTCTGCAAACACTCCCACAAAGTAAACAGTTGAGGAGTGCAGGAGCAGCTCTCCTATTGTGCTACTCCCTTTCTTCTCAAAATTTTAAGTGAGTATAAAATTTTCTATGCCACACTGATTCAGTAGTACATCTGCGGAGCTAAGACACTGCTGGAAGACTTTGCATAGAAAACTGTTTTAGCATCTGTTAGCTTAAGAAACAGAATCCAGAATGCTTGGGGATGGGAAGAGAGAAATAGAGGGATGGTTTTGTCTGCTGCAGAGTATGTGATACTGAAGCAAAAGGTTAAAGTGCTAATCATGTATAGTTGGAAGGGCTTTCGAAGAATTACTGTTATTGACTGAACAGCTAAACGTTAAAATCTAAGTTGTATTATGATATCATTGTACTAGTTTGCATCAAGTGCCATGATTTTAAGCTTCTTAGATATTTGAAGGAATTGACACTAGTCTTATAGTTAAAAAAACTCTTAACTGTAGTTTAGAAGCAGAATTCAAAGTTAGTCAATGTTTATGGAGTGAGATAAGTGTGCTAGTAACTTTCACCAATAGACAACTGATTTGTAATCTATTTATCTTATCTTAAGACTAGTCTCTTCCTCTGTCATTTCTTCTCCTGCTTCCTAAATGACAATTAGGTGGGGAATTTGGGTTTCCTGACATTGTCTTCAGTAGTAGTAGTGTGTGTGGTGGTGGGTTTGGTTTTTTTTTTTTCTTTCTTTTTTCAATGACAAGTGGAGGTAAACGTATGTAGTAGGTTTAGGAGTGAGGAATCAGCAGAAATCAGAAAATCTTAAAGACCACTATCATTCAGACAAAAGAAAACAGCTGTTGCAAGTTAATGCCATTCGTTTGGTACTTCTGTATTTTAATGGTTTTGATAAATTTCTGCTGTTGTTTAAGCAGCCTAAATTATTCTCCCTTCAGTTCTGTTTTCTTTTGCTTTTCTTTTTTTGTCTGGAAAACACAGTGGAATCTAGTAGGACAGGAGGCAGCTTATTCACTATTTTGTGGCTCTGTCACTGGCCATTGTCCTACTGGCTCAGTTCATGTCACTTTTTGTGTGGAGTTAGAAAAATGCCCATTTAAGAAAAAAAAAAAGTTAAACTCACCGACACTCTGGCATTGCGTTAACTTTGAAGAATAAGCAGTATTAAACAAGTGAACATTTTAAGTGGATGCATGGAGTTCCCACCAAATAATCCATTTTTGCCTTGTAATATCCCTTTTGGAGTTGTGTTTACAGTAGTTTAACTTGTACTCTTGTTAGGTTGAATTAACTTGTTTACAGAGTAAGTGCTAAAACTGAGTGCAAAATAGTCTTTTATTTGCATTCTAGTCTTTAGTTTAAATTTTTTTCTTATGTATTTGTAAAATCATAGCAAGATATTATATGAGCATGATGGTGCATCTCAAAGATTTTTAATCAAACAAGATAAAATTAAAATGTCTCCTTGGAGAGAGTATGCATTTTCATCAGCTGTGGAATTAGATGTCATATTCTTGCACTTGAATAGGACAGAGATATTATACCCAATGGAAGTAACGTTTTGAGCAACTTGTTCTGCCATTGCTAGAATCTTGTCTGTTTGTATGGCTGATTTAACTCTCTTCCTTACTACATCACTCTTCCATTATAAATAAGGGTACTTAGCTTTTGAGGAAATCTTGTTACAAGAGTGAAATGTAGCTCTTCACTAGTAAAGGCAAACAGGAGAAATGCATGGGATGTTGCAAAAACAGCGTGCATTAGTTTCTCCTCAACTAACAGTTTGTTTAATTTTACATCTTAGTTACCCTTATTTTTCACATAGCAATTAACTATAATAAAGTGTGTTTGTAAAACAGAAGATCTATTATAATATATCTTTGCAGTGAAGATCTATTTATCTTAACATACTTCCTTTCTGTTTCAGGCATCTGTTAGTAAGCTAAAAGTGACTGAACCATGGCTCAGTTTCCAACACCTTTTGGGGGTAAGATTTTTGTTGTTTGTTTGTTTTTAAATCAGAAAAATTACATTAATTTCTAAATGCATTCTAGATAGTAATGTCCATGAGACCCATTCACCTAATGTTTAGCCATCTGCTCTTCTGCTACTCTAAGTGTGATAAAGTGGGTTTTTCCTCTTATTATGTTGTACGCGAGCCTCTGAGTCTTATCATTTTGCATGAATAGTGTGTACCTCAGTTTCCCTGTGTGTTGCACCAATGCCTAGGTGGTGGGAATAAGTGTGTGTGACTTTTGCTGAGACCCTCAGGAGCAGGTGAGGCAGCTCCAGCTGCCTGCATGTAAGCAATGAACAGTGCCCTTCTTAATGGGAGACCCAGAAGGGAGTTGTGACCAGGTGACACTTTGCCTGGAAAGGGAGACAAAGACCAGGAGGAGGGGCAACGGGCATGTCGGAGATCAGCCAGGCAGTCTGTGGATGGGGATTCGGAGGGAGGAAGGACTTCAAGTAAGAAAGGAGTCAGGCAGGGTTGGAAAAGAACTGTCCCTAGGGGCAAGAAGCCCTCCATCCTGCCCCAATCTCATAATGGGAGCAACACTAGATGGGCAGCTTGCCAGCTGGAAGATCACACCTGAGTCCCAGTAGCCCACACCTGTAGCTCTCAACCTTTTCAGACTGTAGTATTGTATCCATTTCAGGAGTCTGTGGCTTATATACCCGCTTACAAAATCAGACATAAATATACAAAAGTGTCACAGCCCACTATTACTGAAAAATTGCTTACTTTCTTATTTTTACCATATAATTATAAAATAAAGTAATTGAAGTATAAATATTGTTTTTACATTTCAGTGTGTGGTATATAGAGCAGTGTAAACAAGTTGTCATGTGTGAAATTTTAGTTTGTACTGACTCAGCTAGTGCTTTTTGTGTAGCCTGTTGTAAAACTAGGCAAATATCTAAATGAATTCATGTACCCCCTGGAAGACATATGTGTGCATCCCGGGGTACACGTACCCCTGGTTGAGAACCACTGGCCCACACCAACACCTCTATAGTTAAACCTCTGACTGTGGAGCTCAGCTGCATCCCCCCCTCTGCTTTCATATGGATTGCAAATGGAGGGCACTGAAAACTGACAACACCAGCTTCCTCCTGTATAAAAATCCATATATGAACCCCCTCCTTCCACTCATGGAACCCTAATCATATGCCAGGCCAAGACCTCCAGGTCTAGCACAGACTGTCTGGCTGACATAGGTCTCATGCAATACAAAGAGCAGAGCTTCTGGGGAGCCCATCCATGAGCTCTAGGCTACTTTCTTCCCTGAGAGACCTAGAAAGGACCTGTGTGGGGAAGGGGAGACACAAAGCCTAGCCTCTTTGAGCGCAGGCAAATTGGTAGCCATTTGAAATATATTTTTGGAGAAAACTCTGAGCCCAATTACACTTTTCTCTCTCTGAAGCAAGATTATGGGGACAAACTCCCAAAGGGGAAGTAAATGAATAATAAAATCAGTGCTTGGTTCCCTTGCTCACCTTCGTGGAGTGCAGCATGGCAGACCTGTGCAGAAAAATCTGATCGTGGACAAATGTTGATTTTTCTAGGCATGTATTACGCCCCTCTCTATCTCCAAAAACGGAAGTTCTTCCTTCTTTAGGATGTAAGGCCTGCAGTCTAGATCAGACAGAGACTCAAATAGCAAAATAATAATTATTAAAAACCCACAATAATATATCATAGGCCAGGTGTCAGCAGACTTTCAGAAGTGGTGTGCTGAGTCTTCATTTATTCACTCTAATTTAAGATACTGCATGCCAGTAATACATTTTAACGTTTTTAGAAGGTCTCTTTCTATAAGTCTATAATATATAACTAAACTATTGTTGTATGTAAAGTAAATAAGATTTTAAAAATATTTTAAGAAGCTTAATTTTAAATTTAAATTAAAATGCAGAAGCCCCTGGACCAGTGGCCAGGACCTGGGCAGTGTCAGTGCCACTGAAAATCAGCTCGTGTGCCACTTTTGTTTGGCACGTGTGCCATAGGTTGCCTACACCTGGCATAGGCTTTTTCAGACGAGAGTGCTGGGTGCTGAAAATATGCTTAGGAGGCCTACAGCCACCCAAGGTGGGCTATAGAGAGATGTGTCCCTCCTCATGGACCCTGGAAAGGTTTAATGGAGGGGTAGAAATGTCCTGAGCATTGCAGTGCTTACTTCTGTCAAAGTCCCTAATAGTTCTTTTTCTCTCAAAGTTTTCTTTCCTTTCATCTTGCATTGTGTTTTACTCATTCTTTGCTTTATTCTTAGGGTATTGTCTGTATCCTACAGCAACACAATTACAGTGCTGCAGCTGTGCCTTTGTAGCACCATAGTGTAGATGGTTCTTACAGCGACAGAAGGGATTTTTCTGCCAACGTAGTTAATCGATCTGTTTGAGGGATGGCGTGATAGGTTGATGGAAGAACTCTTCTGTCAACCTGGCTGCCTCTGCATAGAGGGTTAGTTCAACCTAACTGCATTGCACAGGACACAAATTTTTTCACAGCCCTGAGCGATGTAACTAGGTCAATCTAATTTTTAAGTGTAGACCAGGCCCTAGTGTTTCAGCAAAACTTTTTTCTGTATTTTGAAGAGATATTAGTCCTTTCCTGCTGAAGAAAAATATATAGAGGCTCAATTTCTATGAGTTCCTACTCTTTTTGCTCTATTGCTTCAATAGGTCAGGGACCATATTCTAAAACTGTTCAAATGGGGTTTCCGAAAAACTGGCATGCTTTATGGTTTGGGAGACCTGTGTGGATGATGTCCGGATCTCATTAATCCTACATTTACAGTGTTTGCGCTCAATATTGGAAGTGCTCAGCATGTTATGTTGGAATTTCATTCACAGAGCATATCTGAGTCTTATTGACTAGTCTTAAACTCTGGACTATATTGCTTTTGTCCTGTCACACAAGATGGATAAACTGTTTTATGAACAAGTTGTGTTTGAAATAATGTTTGAACCATGTTTATATGAAGTTCTTAAAATGGGTGTACAGAGTCTTTGAGAATTAGTCATAGTAATTGGGAGTTTTCTTCTCTTGTAGTCTGGTCATTTCGTCAATTTAATTTTCTATTCCAAAAAATAAATCTGGAACAGTTTAGTGCTCTTTCACTTTTTGATAAATGAAACTGAACGATTATCTTTTAGGGTTCCAGTGTCTGATAACATACCTTTAAAAAAAACCAGATTTGTTAAAAGCTTTAAAGGACTGGCCCAGGTAAACTTAGGCAGTGATGTAGAAATAAAGAACAAGATCTAGACAACTTGTTTTTGCAAGTCTGTATCTTTAATGTCCTATTCAGGAGAACTGTATTTTGTTAGCATTAAGTGTTTTTGGTTTCCTGAGATTCTGGCCTGCAACAGTTAGATGATATTGCTGCAGCAGAGCTAGTAAATATTATGTGCTCCTGGAAATGTTGACAGTGTTGTATTACCGATCCAAAAATTATGAACAACCTTATGTGCAATATTGTGTAATAGTATCTTAAATACTTTCTTAAGTGAGAGATGAGATGTTGTAGTGTTGGCTGTAAGAATGAGGAAAAGTAACCTGGAGGACAAAAGAGAAACATGAAGAGAAGAGAAACAAATGCAATAGTGTTCCGACTAGACAGTGGAAGTAGATTCTGCACATCTGTACTAAAATCTGGAGAAGGCATTCTTAATGTCACTGTATTGGGGTTTTTTTTGTTTTGTTTTAAAGGTAGTTTAATGTGAAACTTACTAAATATTGAACTACAAACTTTACATTTGCTCTGGAGGAGCCAAATAGTACAAAATACTCCTACATGTTGAATTTCTCATTCACTCAGGAGTATAGTGTGGATGCTCTCTTCCTACCTTGTGCTTTTTTGTGGCCTATTTTATATCCTCTTGCATGTTCACATCCTTCCTGGATGAACAGGTGGCATTTATTTCTACTTCTGTAATGGTGCAAACCCACTTAATGCATGACTGTTGATGGCTTGTGACACCTCTTCACTGTTCTATTTAGAAGAAGAAGAGACTGCATCATGTGCTGCGCTGCATATGCTGTTTGAGTGGGATTAGTTTCTTAAATAAGCAAAACCACATGAACTTTCCATGTTTTCTCTTTCATTAAACAGACATCTTTTAAGTGTTGTCATCACAAATTGCATTACATGTTGTGTAGATTATTTATAACTTAAGAGGTCAATGAGCATAAAATTGCTGAAGCGTTGTTCAGGTGTTCATTTCAGTCTTTGGTGGTTTGTTATGGTAACACTATAGATATGGCTGCCTATTCAAGGATATGTATGAATGCAACTGTAGATTAGTTGGATACGAGATTATTTTTTATCTAGTCTAATACTTAAGTTTTCATAGGCAAATTAATTCTGCTAGTACCACCAAGTCAGAAGGTTAAAATGTTAAAACTTTGTGTACACAAGACTTGTAAGGGGGGAAAGTAGTGTATCTTTTATGTACTTATTTCTGACTTCTTATATATTTTCTTTTTACACAAGGCAACCTGGATATCTGGGCCATAACTGTGGAAGAGAGAGCTAAACATGATCAGCAGTTCCATAGTCTGAAACCAACATCTGGATTTATCACTGGTAATTAGATAGTTTTCACATCCAATTCCATTTAATAATATCTAGAATTCATAGTAAATAAGTATGTACAAAAATTCATGGGAAAAATGCAGGCATGATTTTATTCATACTGTATTTCAGCTCTCTTGTATCTCTCTGTCACATCAACGCCATCTCTTTGAATATTGCTGAAAACTTTTTGTCTTCTCCCTGGTTTATACCACTTGATTTTTCTCTTGTGTCATTCATGCAGTCATACCTGGTTGTCTAAAGCAATGCTACTCTATCTTGTAGAACCGCTTGTTACTTCACAGTAATCCATTGTCATAGAATCAGAATCACAGAAACATAGTGGGATGACTTGATGTTACTTAAATTTGATGACTGGCACCATTGCGATACATTGTCATGTTGATTGATCAATATACACAAAAGACAGGCTAATTGTAAGTTGCACCTTTTTTAAAATCAAATCTGTTTAACAATTTAGTTAAACCAATGAAAACCTCTGTATGGACAGCCTTGTATATCCATTTACAAGTGGTTTATATCAGTTTTAACTTGTGAGGATTAAGCAATAAATCCACACACATGGCTTGCACAGGTCTTTTAAACCACTGCAGATCAGGTTTAACACCAGAGTGATATCAAGATCTTGTTCTGTGGCTGTTTGGTGGCTCTGTTTGGTTCTCTTTCCTCTCTTGCCGCAGCTACATGTGGAGAAAGAGAATGGAGGGTGATATGTCACCTTCCTTGCTATCTATCTGTTTGAAGGTATCCAAGAGTCTCCGATCAAATCTGTGGTTTTGAGAGCCTCATCTGTGGTTCTAAAGAGCCACATGTGCCTCTCCCGGCATAGGTTGATTATTGCTGCTCCTCATATGACATTGTACAAAATCTGGTATGGTTCTGTGTAACTTAATTTTGTAAAATAATTGATATGTAATACTACTTGTAGTCTTTCTACTTCTTTCCTTCATAGATTATCAAATTTCCTTTTCAGGGAACTAATCCTGCTGCACCTAACCCTAATGTGCTGTCTTGTTTTTCCCATCCTTACTCTTCTACCTTTCCCATTTTCAGTCCAGGTTTGCAAACTACCTAAAAAATTTTGCTATTGCTTTTCTCAGTGGCTAATTAGTCTCAAATGATAACTGAAGAGTCCCTTATTCAATTTGTGCTGATGGTTCTGTATTGTACCTTAAATACCCATGAAAAAATAGAATGTTTTATGTTTGTATTGATGGGAAATAGTATTTCCTGTGGAGAAAGTGTATGCTTCCTTGATTTCACTGGGCAGATGATTCCAATAAAGAAAGAGCCTTTAAACTTGGATTGGGTAGCAGGACCATATGTTTCCTAGTGTTCATCTCAATAGATCTTTCTGGAAAATGTTAATGTCAATTGAACTTTAAATTTGCACCAGTTGCTTCCATTTTAATATTTAAAGCATGGGGTGGATATCTCCCCAATAGATATCCTTGATTCACCAGTACCTAAAATTCCATTTGTAGTATTGCTTGTAGATTGCTAAGTGATACACTGAATTTAAATAATATTCTGTAGTATGCTCCATGTTACAATATATGCCTTTTAATGTTGCTCTTTTGAATGTTTTGACTTGTACTTTAACTTTTAGCTCTGTCTTCTGGGTATTATTAGCAGTCCTTTTGAAATGATGCCTTTCTAACTTATTTTACAGGTGATCAAGCTAGAAACTTTTTTTTCCAATCTGGATTACCTCAGCCGGTATTAGCACAAATATGGCAAGTATATTTAAAAAAAAAAAATGAAAAAAAAAAACAACTTCAGTTATATTGGAGCAAGGAATTCAATTACTCACACTTTACATGCTGCTATTTAAAATCACTTGCTTTGCTCAGCCTATAGGCTAAAAGTCAACAAGACAAAAGTCCTTGTTGCTTTGGTCCGGCAGTGAATTTTTTTAAAGTTATTAATGTATGCCTCTTGATGGAGGTAGCCATCTTATTGGAAAGTGACGTTTGTAACCAAGTGGTTTAGTAGGAAGTGTAAGAAGAGACCATATAAAATGTTTCCAGCTTTGTTAAACCAATATTAATATAATCATAAACTGCAACAATTAATTTTTTAAATACTAAGATACTCGATATACTAATGGGACTGTTAAACCAGACCTGCACAATTGTCATGACATTTATAATCTGCATAAAATCTACTCTCATCATAGTTCAGTGATAATGGAGTTTAAGGTGGGAGAGGAGGAACAATGATTTTATTATTCCTGGGTGAGTGAAAAGTACGAATTTGCAAAGCTGTGTTAAACTGTTTAAAAACCCAGTTGGAAACTGGCACCTAGTTTCTTCATGTAGGGCTTTCAAATTGCTGCTGTTCCAAATTATGTCAAACTTTGACTCAGAAATGCTAATTTTAATGAAAATCTTGAAAATATATTCTCTTACTACTGACCTTCCTTCTAAACTGAGCAAAATGAATATAATTTTCCTCTGCACAGTGATGGGTGGGGCGGGGGTGAGGAAGGGAGGATCACTGTGTTGACATGGTATCTACATAGATGAAAGTTAACATTAACCAGTAAATACAATGAGTTGTTTTCCATGGTGTCTCCTTATTGTGGCTGCTCTTACTTTTATACTAGTAGAAATGTCTCAATATTCCATTCCCTTAGGGAAAGAGTGGCTCTCAATGAAAAAGAAGCGTTATCTTGCAAGAAGAGAGCTGCTTTGGAAATGAGTATCTGCCCTCTTGCTGCTTTATGAGAAGGCTTGAAAGAGAGGGTGTGCGTGGGTGTGTTTTTGCTTCATTTTTGGTCTTCGAAATATAAGGCAAATCACATTTGGCCGTATTTTGCTGGAAGACTTGTTGAAGGTTTCAAATGTCCATTTAAAATTTCTCTCTCCTCTTCATTTAAGAGGATGGAATGTTTAGTCTTAAGACATTATTTCTCTAAAAATATTCACTAGGCATTAGTTTTAAATGAGTGTTGTTAAAACTAAACAGTTGTAAATAATCTGAGGGCTTCTCTAAACAAAGGTTTAGTGCTCAGCAAGCTCGGGTGTAAATCTATCTGTGTGGACCCTGCTAGTGTGCATTCAGAAGTTCTCTCATGTGCATTGACCTACTCCTGTTTCAAAGCTGAGTAGATCAAAGTGCACTGGGAAACTTTTAGTGCGCAGTAACAAGGTCCACAGGACCAGCTGGTGCATGGCAGTCTGGTGTGCGGTAGATGTACAACTCAGCTTGCTGCGCATTTAGCTGTTCGTCTAGACATACCCTGACTCAAAATTTCTTCCCTTCTGAGTTTTATTTAAACTTTTTGTCTCTTGAGAGATGATCATTCCACTAGTTCTGTAGTCATAGAGACTAGACCTGATTTTTGTAACTTAAAAAAGCAACAAGCAGAAATAAAACTTTAATATATTAAGGCACCTTTTTTGGTCACTTCTTAATTAAGAGGAGTCTGCATTTTAGGTTAGATAGGCCAGATGATCTCAATTTGTTTCTTCCATGGAATTAGATGTAGTGAATAAGAGGGTGGAATCACAATAGCTAGAGCAAGAATACCACTTGAAGAAAAACTTCCCTCTTCATTAACTTCTTTGGATGAAGCAAAGTAAATATCCGTCTGTAGAGCAGGGATTGGTAACCTTTGGCTGATGGCCCACCAGGGTAAGCATCCTGGTGGGCTGGGCCGGTTTGTTTACCTACCGCGTCCACAGGTTTGGCGGATCATGGCTTCCGCTGGCTGCAGTTTGCCGCTCCAGACCAATGGGGGCTGTGGGAAGCGTCATGGGCCAAGGGATGTGCTGGCCACCACTTCCCGCTGCCCCCATTGGCATAGAGCGGCGAATTGCAGCCAGTGGAAGTTGTGATTGGCCGAAGCTGTGGACATGACAGGTAAACAAACTGTCCTGACCCGCCAGGGGCTTACCTTGGCAAGCTGCGTGCCAAAGATTGCCGATCTCTGCTGTAGAGAGTCTAGCACAGATTATTACTGTCTTACAACAATAATAGGCATTAAAAAGGAACTCTAAGTGGCTCTTTCCACAGAAACAGAAACCACAGTTAAAAATCCATGATAGTTTCCTTTATCAGTTGAAGCATAATTGTGTGTAACTAGACAACCATTCTCAGCCAGATCTTTGGCCTGTAATGCAATGGCAAGAAGGCAATTATATTGATAGCCAAATGATGTCACAATAGTTTGTTCAAAGCAATCTGAGATGTAAAGCAACAAGAAATTGTGACCTCCCCCCATTTGAGGGGTAAGATACTCCAAAGGACATCTTTGTGGTGGATTAAACAATCAGTATTATAGTTCCCAAAGGTCTTGTGATAGCATCAAATCTTTGTGCTTATTCATGTGGATCCATTGTGACTACTTGGTCTGAGAGACTTCCGTGGAGGAAGTGTGTATAGCACTTACATAGGAAAAGCTTCGTGAGGTGTCACAAGATCTATTCAGTGGATTCATCTGCCTGAGTCTTTAGCTCAAGTGCTCTGTACACTGTTTCAGACTATAGGTCCAGATCTTTGTTTGTGGGAAGAAAGCTATTTACAATCCTTAGTTTTCTGTCTGTATTCTCTATTTCCCTGTCTAGTTGGAGTTCACTACTGACAAAACCCCCAGCTTGTTAGGACTGCCACACTGTCATTTTCTATGAAGTTTATAGAATCTGTAAGAAAAATTTAAAACAAATACAAAAAGCAATTTAAGGCCCCCAGTTCTGCAAATGTTTAATTACATGTGTATCTTTACTTGCCTAATTATTTCCAAGGCCTTCAGTAGGGCTACTTGCTTGAGGTAAAGTTTTACATATGATAGTGTTGGCAGGATTGAGGCCTAACTCATTAACTTGTTAGATTCATGGCTCCAAAAACCAAGTCTGATGTAATGCAAAGTCACATCTGCTTTTATAGATTCTTTTGTTAGCTATGGAAGCACTTATCTGGGGAAGTACAGCTGTGAGGCAGGAATTGCAGAGGGTTTGGCCTTGTTGACTGATAGTTCAGACACCCTTCAGATCTGTTACAGGAGAAGTAATGCATTTTATAATTGTCAAAGATACATCATCTCATAATTTTAAAAAGAAAATTTGGTTTGTATATGTCATGGTATAATTCCCCACTCTAAACCTTAGCGTCCAAAAGATGGGGTACCAGCATGAATTCCTCTAAGCTCAATTACCAGCTTAGTACTTGTAGCGCTGCCACCAACCAGGAATTTCAGTGCCTGATACACTCTGGTCCCCCCAAAACCTTGCCCGGGGACCCCCAAGACCCAGTCCCTCTGGATCTTAACACAAGGAAAGTAAACCCTTTCCCTCACCGTTGCCTCTCCCAGGATTCCCCTCTCTTGGTTACCCTGGAAGATTACTGTGATTCAAACTCCTTGAATCTTAAAACAGAGAGGAAAATCCACCTCCCCCCCCCTCCTTCTCTCTCCCCCTCCCAGACTCTCCCTGAGAGAGAAAGTAATCCTAACACAGAGAGAAAATTAACCTTTCTCTCCCCCTTCCCTCCTTTCTCCCCACCAATTCCCTGGTGGATCCAGACCCAGTCCCCTGGGGTCTCACCAGAATAAAAAAAAAAACCAATCAGGTTCTTAAACAAGAAAAGCTTTTAATTAAAGAAAGAAAAAACAGTAAACATTATCTTTGTAAATTTAAGATGGAATATGTTACAGGGTCTTTCAGCTATAGACACTGGGAATACCCTCCCAGCCTAAGTATACAAGTACAAATTAAAATCCTTTCAGCAAAATACAAATTTGAACTCCTTCCAGCCAAATACACATTTGCAAATAAAGAAAACAAACATAAGCCTAGTTCACCTCATCTACCTAATACTTACTATTCTGAACTGTATCAGAGAGATTGGAGAGAAACCTGGTTGCACGTCTGGTCCCTCTGAGCCCCCAGAGTGAACAACCACCAAAATCTAACCGCACACACAAACTTCCCTCCCTCAAGATGTGAATGTATCCTGTCTCCTGATTGGTTCTCTGGTCAGGTGACAGCCAGGCTCACTGATCTTGTTAGTCCTTTACAGGCAAAAGAGATATGAAGTACTTCTGTTCTATTAACTCTTATCTGTTTATGACAGCATATTTTTAAAAATATCTTCAAGTTTGATTTTAAAAGGTGTAGTTCTCTTT
The DNA here is from genome assembly GCF_025201925.1 of Gopherus flavomarginatus. Lineage (NCBI taxonomy): Eukaryota > Metazoa > Chordata > Testudines > Testudinidae > Gopherus > Gopherus flavomarginatus. The sequence goes on from NC_066617.1 coordinate 202,524,686, forward strand.
TAAATTTGGTGAAAACTGGATTGTTATTTTGAGTAATGCAAAATCTGTTTTCACTAAAATAGAATGTCAGGAAAAGCTACCTAGTTGAAATCTTCTGCCCGACAGAGCCATTTTGAAAATATTTTGAAGTTGCAGTAATTTGTTTTTAGACGTGATACTACATGAAGGCTGTATTATAAAATTAAAATAGCAGTAATTCAGTTCTTCAGAAAACATCTGTGAGAATGTTGGGAGTTTTGTAGTGCAGCCTGAGGAGCTGCTATGGTTTATCATGACAATTCCTCTGCTGATCTACTTTTTTCAGACTTTGTCGTCTATCAAGCCAGTAATCTATAAAGTGTCTAATAATCTTTGAAATGAGACCGTATGATTCAGAAGGTAAGAACTATTTTTAACTAGGCCATAATCTGGATTTCTTTCAAAACCCACAGCGCTATTTCTCCCTCCTGAAATCCTCCACCAAATCTCCTCATCTCTAGCTTAGTTTAAACTAGCACTGGAAATAATCAGTGAAAGCTGCTGCTTGTTATATTCAGAGTTCTAGTTCTGCAGGGTGATAGATTTACCCTCTTCTGACACCTGTTTTACTCCTAATAGTCTCAAATTTGTGGAAGCTAGAAGAATGATGAGAAAATGTTATGGTAGGGCAGACCCTGGGATTTTACTATTTAATGTATACAGTAATATAGTGATTCTCAAGGCTTAATTCCTGCTGTTGGGTTTGAGTTTGATGATTTAGGATGAATTTGGGAATTTAAGGCTAGATTTAGTCCAGATCTTCAGTTGCAGTAGAACTTCCTTGCTGGAGTATGTAACATTCTAGAAATAACCTTCAGAAAGATATTTTTGTAGTTTAATAAGCCATGATCTAAGACACACAAATCCTGCCTGCCCAATCCTTGTCCTCGCCATCAATCTCTCAGAAGGCAGCACTGCAAAGATTCCACTGCAAGGTATGGGGAAGATGGTAGTGCTGCTTCTACCAAAGTGTAGATGAGGAGAGATTCATGTGAAGAGGACCCCTTTTGCACCTAGATTTTGGGGGTCTGATTCAGCCTTTTGCAATTAGCCAAGTAAAAAAAATCTACAGTTATGAACACAGGAATGTTTTATAGATATAATAAATCTGTAATCAATTTACTGTCGTACACTGGTTTCCAGCCAGGTCTCAAATAAATGAATTAACATACATTAAGTTCTTCCTAATTTTGTTATAACTGGATACTTTGTTTTGTGGAACAGTGAAATGTAGGTAGTAGTTACTGTCAGCTACTTACAGCACTCAAGGCATAGCTTTGTATTTCTGCTAGTGCACTGCAGTTATTTAAATGTGTGTAAATACTGCAGCTTTCTAGTTGTACTTCATTTTCCTGAAATTTGTGTGAAGTTGAGTAAAATAGCAAAACTGTTGAACTACAGCAAATGAATAGGACAGCAGGAAAGACATTAACTGGAAATGAAAGATTTTATTGACTAAGTGGGTAGATGGGAGTTTTCTCATTCAATGAACATAATTGGAATTGTCGTATCTTGTTTCTGATTATTATTATTATTTTCACATAGAAGGAAACTATGTAGATTAAAAATGTATTGTTCAAAATGTGGGAAACTACTATTGGAATAATAATAATTCCACCTAGCTAGATATAATGCTTTCCATTAGGAGATCTCAAAGCACTTTCAAAGGAGATCATTATCATGTAGTGTCCGAATGAACCAGTCATATGCAATGTGATGATACTTAATAGTATTCTCATGGTCAGGTGTACGGCAGTAGTTTGTAAATAAAAGTTGATTATGTGGTTGTAGAAGCCTTCTGGGCAGAACAAATAAGCGCTGTTACAAAGGCATTTGCTTAAATATTTTACACCCCGCCCCTGCTATTGTACCACTATATCCTAGCATCAGAAATCACTTAATTGCTTGATCTGACAGTGCCAATTGGATGGGTTCAGCAGAACTGACTTCTACATATGAAAAGTGAGAGATCTGTTTAATGGGGAAACCACCAGTTGCTCAGAGTGTGATCAAAGAAATCTGTCAGAATAGCTTTCTTCAGGCAGTCTCTTTCTCTGATTTATCTTTATGGTTGACCACCTGAGGACACATATATATATATATATATATATATATACAAACTTGTTTTGTTTTGTTTTTTCTACCGACCAGTTACAACTTGGGGTCTGAATAAAGGATGACTAAACCCTGAAGAAAACTTTAATCAAAATAAACATGCTTTTCCTTTGAGTATTCTTGTAGACTGAGTGGCCTTTTTATTTGCCCTCAAAAGGTCTAGTGTTCTTTTTGTAAACCAAAATTAACCTAAATATTTGCTACTGCATTCTATCATCTTTAATACTTAGCAATTTATAAGTAAGTTACTACACTTGTGGTATTCATATCTATGCTTCCTTTCACTCAAATGCAAAAGACTGGAGGGCTAGTTATAGCCATTAAATCTCTGGATTCCTGGGTAGAAATTCTGACAGATCAGATGCCTTTGACCTCAACCTTACTGTTTGTGAACATTTCAAAATCACCATGTAACTTGGTATAATTCTGATTTTTTTTTCTAATCAAGAATCCCAGAAGTCAAACGTGACTCCTGTAGGTCAGGATCAAGGTGCACTGGTTGAGCTATGTGAGTTTTAAAAAGTAAATACTCACAGTGGTGAGGAAGTGGAGACTTTTAATAAGCTGGGTCTTCCATTACAAGAGCTGGATGATACTGGGGACAGCAAGAGAATTCAACATGTTGTATGATAGCATCTCTCTTGGTGATATCCTCTCCAGCCATTGGGAAATGTCCACTCTGATCTTCTTGTCGAAACTTAAACTGTGCATTTCTTTGACAAAGGAATGATATTTTAGTTCAGTACCGCAGTTGTGGGGTAATATGCACAAGGCTGAAGTCTAATTGGTAGTAATTTGCTATTTGACCTCTCAGTTGATTAGTGTCCCTACTCTAACTATATGTTTTGAGTTCTTCATATCTGTTTCATCATATAGATTTTTATTGTATTGTTTTATTTTTTAAGTATTCTGTACAGCATGTGTCTGTCTGGTTGCTTGTGACAAATGTTTCTGTATTCCCAGTAGAGTAGCAAAAGGCAAAAAGACTTTAGGGAAGTTAATCAAACTCTTGGTATACATACACAGCAATATATAGCACTGTAGGGAGACATTGCACTTGGTAGCTGGCAGAAAATGGACAGCCCTCATGAATTAGGCTATGTAGCAAGTCTACTTTGCGTTTTAACTTTTTCCAGGAACAATTCTGTTCCTTCTAGCGAAAACTCCATCTTTGTTATAATCTATAAAGTTCTCTTCCTGTAGGGCTTCCCAGAGGATTCAGGGGGCCTGGGGCAAAGCAGGGGAGCTGTGGCGCTTGTACTCACCAGGTGGTGGTCCGGGTCTTTGGCAGCGGGGGGCCCTTCAGTCACTCTGTATCTTCGGGAGCACTGAAGCGCCCCCACCGCTGAAGTGTCACCGAAGACCCAGACTGCTGCTGGGCTAGGGCTCGCAGGACCCCTGTGGGGCCTGGGGCAAATTGCCCCACTTGCCCCCCTCCCCCCAGGCAGCCCTGCCTTCCTGTTGCCTACAACTTGGTGGAGGGAGGTTGTCTTGCCTGCAATAAGGTTCCCTCAAACCTCTAACATTCTCAGTCTGATATAAGTATCTTGTATTTTAATTCTCTTTGGGCTAGTCTACGCTGGCAGCAGCAGCATTTTAACATGGCTTGTGTAATCAGGGCAGAGTACACTCCAAAAAACCCGCCTCCACGAGTGGCATAGTGACCAGCCCTGGGAGTCTGCTGGGAGTCCAGCACTGGTGCACTGTCTACACTGGCACTTTACAGCGCTGAAACTTGTTGCGCTCAGGGGGATGTAGACAAGCCCTTTGCTCATACGGCAGGAGATACTGATTTCTTATCTCAATTTGTGGCAGTTAAGTAACTATTGTTTCAGGGAGGCCTCCATCATGGTGAGGTTGTGGGAGGAGATGTGCTATAGCTTTCCCCTCTCAAAAAAAAGCATAATTCCTCCGTTAGTCCGGGTTGATGTTGCTCATCTCATCTCTTCATTCTGACTGTTGGGAATTACTTACTTAGCTGCCATGTCACTGCCACAACAGAGCCTTTATAACAGCTGAAGCTACATCATACTAGCAACTTTATAAGTAATGACTGAAACGTACATACTCAGTTCTGAGGATACTACTACTAAGTCTTTAGAAATCTCAGCCGGTTAACCAAGCTGATTTGAGACCCAGAGAGCTAGGCAGATGTTATATTGAGTTATTGAACAGCAGGCAACATTCATCTGGAATATTTGAGTGAACTTCCCTGGGCTAGAGGTGAGAGAGAAGTCATCTGGGGGCCAGTCTCTGTAGCAAGTGCTCTTGCCTCTGGAATTCTCTTCTGCTAGAAATATGCGTACTAGCTGGGCCACATTCAAGAAGTGCTTCAGTTTCTAACTCTAAATTCCAGAGCCCTTAGCATACAGAGATGGCTTTCTCACTCCTCTCTGTAAATTTGTAATGCCAGATTTTTGACTGGTGCAAATCAGCATTTTTGAGAAAACAGGAAAAAAAGCTTGATTAGTTTTGAACCAAAACTGAATTAGGTAGTTTTTTCTCATTGTAATGAAAAACAGAAAATTTTGTTCAAATGAAATAAAATGTTTTGAATGTCAGTTTGAAATGACATCTTTCAATTTTTTGTTTTCAGAGAGAGTTTTCAGCAGAAATTACTTGCCAAATTTGACCTGAACTCACAAATAGTTTTGGTGTCCCGAAAAAGTCATTTTGGGGAGGATTTATCATTTGCAGAGCCAGGCTACATGGAAGATAATGGAGCTAGGCTGATTTGCACTTGCTGAAAATCTGGCCTATAGTATTATGGAGGGCTGGGAGTTTTCCTGTTCTTGGCAAAATATTGCTTGTCATCTCAGCCATGTCTAGTATGCTTCGAGAGTACACTTATGGCACTGATATAGCAACAAATTGGCTTCAGGTTCTGTCTTACAAATTTTCCCAGCTTTGCCTCTAGTCATGTGGGCAAAGTGTTTACCTGCTCAGTTATTGAACTTCATTAATTATTGCCAATCCAGGAAGGTCCTTTTGATGACCCTTAATTTACTTACATAAATACTTCCCTTGGTGCTGATTTAATTGGAAATAAATTCGGAGTTTAACTAGACTGCCTAGCCTCTCAGCTGGGCATCTGGTCACAGTATTGTGTTGCCCCTTTCATGGCCTATAATCAAAATATAGATATTTTATTTTTAGTTTGAAATAATCCTAAAATTTTGTACTGGAGTTGGAATAATTTTTATTCTCTCTAAGGAAAGCAACATAATGCAGTTCTTAATTTATAATTGCTTAAATCATTAACATGCGTTTACTTTTTTTATTTTGGTTCCCAGTTACAGGAACTCGTGTTGTCCCTCTTCATCCCCTCCTGCCCTCTCCACCCCTGCTGCACAGTTTTCTTAAACAGTCCACTTTTTGTTTCTTCATTTGATGTACTGTAAAGTCGGAGACTACTCTACATGAAAGCCTATTCAAAAACTGGCCTCAGTGTTTTATACTTGAATGCTATTGTCTAACTGAAGAACTCATTTGTATACTCAGCTATAATGGTGTTTAGTACAGAGCATGCACTTAAAGAGCAATTTATTATAGGACTAGCTGAAGTACAAATTTATTGACTAAGTCATTTGGATCTCTGTGGTGCTCTGTGCAGTACCATGTTGCTTTAATTTGTACAGTTTAGCAAAGTTTCTATAGAATTACACTCATCCTTTTCTTTCAGCTTACAATATTATAGCTCCATTATGGAGTGAAATATAACTTAGAAAATCACAATTTCATCATTCCAAGGAAGAAATTGAGAAGTTTTCAGTTTATTCTTTAAATGATGGCTTAGTAACCCTGGTTCTGCTCTGCAGAATTCCTCTTTAAATAAGAATCAGATGATTCTTGAGTTTCTTGTTATGTGTGGGGTTTTTTTCCTTTGCTTATGGGAGACTTCACAAGGTCGTAATTTAAAAACATAATTGTAAATCCTGCTTATTTGTAGGGCACTGGCTGACATGAACAACGATGGGAGGATGGACCAGATGGAGTTTTCTATTGCTATGAAACTTATCAAACTAAAACTACAAGGTTATCAGCTCCCCTCTGCACTCCCTTCTGCCATGAAGCAGCCTCCCATTGCTATTCCTGGTGCACCAGGGTTTGGTAAGAGCAGAATTTGTTTCTAGTTCAGTGCTATGATAGCCTCTATAAAAGTTTTGTTTGGGGTGGTTTATATTTTGATTTATTTCAGTTTCTAAAATTGGAAAAGGTGCTACTTTACAATCAAAAAGATATATATAGTTGAAAAACGGCCTAATAAACCTGGGTCCTTAGCATCCAGGCATAATCAATAACAAGTCAGTTTCCTACTCCATTTCAGACCCTGCTTCTCTCCCTCTGTACTCTCACCATCACCAAATATTAGGAAAAGCAGATGGGCCTTGCACCATGCTGTGAAGATCAGCAGAGCTGGGCTGTTTCAGACCAAGGAGAGTGAGTGAATTCTGAAGTTGAGGGCCCTCAATAAGACCACCTTGCTGGCAGTTTTCTTAAGTCTTCTTTAATGGGTTCTAGCTCTAACACCTCTGCCACAGTTACGATCAGCGATCTTGATTTAACTTAACCAAAATAGTGTGGGAGCAGTCCACACCTGTTGGCCTGTGCAAAGAGTGGCATTAATAATAGCCAGACTGGCTACTGCTTCTCTTGTTCTTGTAACTGGTATTGCTGAAGTGCTCATAACGCCAAAGATAGGATTGGGTAATGCAGGATTGAAATAAATGGCATAAAATAAATGAGTGAGTCAAAGCCTGGACCTCATGCTTACCATGTTGAGTTTCTTCTGCATTCTGGTGTTGAGAGCCACTTTACATGTAACCTTTAGTTTGCAACATCTCATCATCAGATGCCTGGTAATTGTGATCACCGTAAAGAGTGAAGTAAATAAATAATGTACAGGAGCTCCGTTCCGGAATGCCTTGCGTAAGTTGAGTTTTGCATAAGTCAGGAACGTATCTCCAACAATTATGCTCCCCCCCCCCCAAAAAAAAAAAAAAAAGAAAAAGAAAAAAGGCACTTATGGAACTTTGTCCATAAGTCGGATTTTCACAACCTGGGGAGCATCTGTATTTGGTAAGCGTTACAACAAAACTCTTACCCTTCAAAGCCTGTATATCTGCTAATTCATTTTCCCCCCCCTCCCTCCGACCAAACTTTTGTTGTTTGGTTTCAAAAACTTCATCTGGGGCCATAATGATTGAGTGAAGTACGAAATAATTAAATTTTCTTCTCCAAGCCCACTGTAGACATGCTCCCATCTGCGTGCACGTAGCCTCACCTCTTTCCCCAGTGGAATCACTGAGTCTCCTTGACCTTTACTTGTCATCTGTGCAGCTGTACTCATACCTAAAATCTCTTATTACTGTGCTTTATCCTATTAGCTTTGCATTGTTTTGTTTTGGCAGAAGGCTGTGAGCAATTCTCCTGAAACTCATTCTTTTTGGACAGAGGTTAAATGTAGACTTTCAGTTCTCCACCCACCAGTGTTTGACAGTACTGCTCTTCATCTAGCACACAGTGAACAATTTTCTAAAGCAAATTCTTATATTTCTTTGGTTAGCACTGCAGTCACATAATCCTATAATATACATACACTATAAAATATTATGCCCTTCTCCCTAAACCATTTCATGTTGCCGTCACTATCTGAGAGCTTAGTAACCCTGGGATTTTTTAGAGTCTTTATCTTTACCTCAATCTGCCCTCTAATTCTAGGTTTATTGTTGTTGTATAACTCTGCAGTCTGCAAACTCCTTAAATTATTATCTGATACAAATGATTCTAAATTAGAAAAATGTCTACTTTTTCTTATATGCAGGTATTGGGGGCATTGTCAGCATGCCATCTCTTACAGCTGTAGCCCCAGTACCAATGGCGTCCATTCCAGTAGTAGGAATGTCTCCACCTTTAGTATCTTCTGTTCCTACAGCAGCAGTGCCTCCTCTGGCTAATGGAGCTCCTGCTGTTATACAACCTCTGCCTGCTTTTGCTCATCCTGGTATGCTACATACTGACACTATATATTTACTTTTTTTTGTTAACAAATTGTTGAGCAATTTTCTTTGTATCGAAAAAGTGAGAATATGGTATTAGTAACTTATTATTTTAAAGAATTGCTTTATTAAGGGAATACACTTTAAATTGGGTTAATACAAATAGGATTAAAAAAAGTTTTAAATCTAAAACAAAAATTTTAAACCTTCAATAGAAGAAATCTAGGTTTATTATGTTTTAAAGCTGCTTGTTTTTTGGATATTTCTATACACAAACCAACAATCACTAAGAACAAAATGTTAGCATTCTAGTAAAGGTACAATAAAATTAGCTTGCCCATCATCCAGAATTGATACCTACACATTGGTACTCCTTACCTATTTATAACCATTAAGATAATATTGTTCTTTGGATTATTTTCGAAGTATACAGTGTTTCAATTTTTATTTTATAAAATGCTGCACTTTATTGTATCAACCAGATTTATATAAAGAATGCAAATTCAGGAAGTCATGAAGGTGAAGCGTGTTTTATTTTTTGTGGGGCAGGAGATGTTACTAATTTATTTTTGTATTAGGAACATTGCCTTAAAAAAAACCCCAAACTGATTTTAAAATCATAATCCTTGTTTTGTGTGGTTAGCAGTTAGTTGTCTATCATTGTGAATTGTACAGATGTGTTTCAAATTTACTTTTCAGGATTAACACAGTTATTCTTACTATTACAGCCACATTGCCAAAGAGTTCTTCCTTTAGTAGATCTGGACCTGGGTCACAGTTAAACGCTAAACTGCAAAAGGCACAATCATTTGATGTGGCTAGGTAAGTTAGCGTGGAGTGTGTGTGCACATGTGAAATATGCTGTAGCAGGCAGTACTGCCTTAGACGCTAATAGATTAAGACCATTCTTCATTAAACTTAATTTCTGTAATTAAGAAAATCAAGTCTTGTCAAGTTATTACTTCAGAGGTTTAATAGAATATCTTCTTTAAACGTGAAATACCAGATTAGTTACAAACTATTGAAATATAGCATTTAACTGTTTTAAAAGTTTCAAGTCACATTACAACATGAGGCTTTTGAGTGTGTACAGAAAAGTCTGCTTTGTTTCATATCACAAGGCCCCTCCTTTTGTGCTGCAGAAAGATAACACATTTTTTGTAGAAAATAGAGAAGTAGTTTCAGAAGTAAAATATTAAAATGTGGGAACTGTGGGAGTGCTGTCCAGAGACTAACTTTTTCTTGTAAGTGTTTTTTTTTTTTTTTTTACTTGTATGTAAGAATTTATTAAAAGACTGGTCCAAGGAGACATAAAATATTGACTTAGAGAACTTTGATGGGAGAGGGGAGTTAATAGTTGCAGTATAGTGTTGAGGACTGAACAGTTGCTCAAAATTCCTGTTGATTTCAGGGAAGAAAATAATTGCTTCTTCGTATGCCATTTTTAAGTGTTTTAAATTTTGTTTGGCTTTTAATCTTAGCTCTCCAGGTAAATTGTCCTTGAAAATTTCTTTTGTGTCACAATATGAGAAGCTAAATGTTACTATTACTTGTCTGTAAATGAGACTAAAAATGCCTTGCAGCTCAAACCTTTTTTTGTCTCAGAGTATTGTTGGGAGCACAGTGGAAGCAGTATGCTCTAATCCCCACACAGGGAGGGGAGTGTATCCCTTCCACCAGTGTGAAGTAATAGTGATTAGCTCCATAGGGACTGACATCTAGGATCCCTTAGGTAAAAGAACTGGATATTCCTTAAGACGGCTATCACAGTTATAAGGCCAACTTCACCTCTGATTCTCTGGTCTCTTTTAGAGCTGGGTGAGATACGGTTTTCCTTTCCTGTAAAACTTTTGAGATTTCAAAAATTTTCCTGTTACATATTGGGATGAACCTGAGACCTTTTGAAGTTTTGAGGTGGAGGAGGATAGGAGAGTGGGCAGACTATTCAGGGATCAATTTCTCTAAATATCTCCTGTTGGAGCTGTGTATGAAAAGTATTCACTGGGCCAGAGACACACTAACTTTATAGTCCAGTGAATAGTGCAGTCACTTGGGATGTGGGAGACCCAGGTTAAAGTCCGTGCTCTGAGTCAAACAGAATGCCCCAACCATCATGCTATTAGCTATTCTGTGGTGATCAGAGTCTCATTTTGATCAGAAATTCCATCATTTAAACAAGTGTGGTCCCACAAAGTTTTGGTTTTGATGAATTGACATTTTCTGATGAGAAAACATTTTAGGAGGGCTGTCAATTAATTGCAGTTAATTTGTTTTGAGTTAATCTCTTGAATTAACTCCATTAAAAAATTAATTGTGATCACAGTTTTAATCACACCGTTAAAGAATATCAATTTAAATTTATTTTAAATATTTTTGGATGTTTTTCTACATTTTTCAAATATGCTGATTTCAATTACAACACAATACAAAGTGTACAGTGTTCACTTTATATTATATTTAGTTGCACTGTAAAAGAAGATAAACACAAGAAATAGTATTTTTCAATTCACTTTATGCATGTTCTGTAGTGCAATCTCTTTATTGTGAAAGTGCAATTTACATATGTAGATTTTTTTTGTTTGTTTTGTTTTTGAGTGCAGTTATGTAAAACTTCAGCACCTACAAGTCCACACTGCTGATGACTGGTTCTGCTTGATAACGATTCAAAGCAGTGTGGATTGATGCATATTCATTTTTCATCATCTAAGTCAGATGCCACCAGGTTGATTTTCTTTTTTGGTGGTTCAGGTTCTGTAGGTTTCGGAATTAGAGTGTTGCTCTTTTAAGACTTCTGACAGCATGATCCACGCCTTGTCCCTCTCTGATTTTAGAAGACACTTAAGATTCTTAAACCCTGCGTTAGGTGTTATAGCTCTCTTTAGAAATCTCATATTGGTACCTTCTTTGCGTTTTTTGGTCAAATCTGCAATAAAAGTGTGCTTATATCGAACATATGCTGGGTTGTCATCCAAGACTACCATAACATGAAAGAGTCACTGCCCGCTTAGTGGTTTCAGTCCTTCTCAGGTCAGTAGGGAAAGTAGTTGCTATGCAATCTGTTCAGTGGCCTATGTGAAAGAAATTAGATTATCTCAGTCTGATTCTTACTGTGTCCTAGTATCCTGGCATGTTTTGGCAGTCTTAATAGAGGACCAAAGGTTAAATGGGGCTGAAGACTGAACTAACATTTCATTCCTATACCTGCTCTCTCCAGTTCTTAGTATTGAGACATGTTGGCAGGCTAGAATCCCGGAACTGTCTCTACAAATAGCTGATCTATTTAAAATACTTGTATTTTCTGTTAGCTCTGTTTGTTTTTCCTAATCAGTCTCTGGTTGGTTGGTTGCTAGGCTGGAAAGACAGCTGGTTAAGGTTAGCATAAGATGAGACGCCGATGAAGTGGGCTGTAGCCCACGAAAGCATATGCTCAAATAAATTTTAGTCTCTAAGGTGCCACAAGTACTCCTGGTCTTTTCGTTTCCACCAACTACATGGAGAGTTTCCAACCATATAACTGAACAAAAATTTTGCATATCTTGAGTTTTCCAAAGCACTTAGATTATTTACTTTTCTACCTTTCTGAAAAAGCAAAGCTATCTATGACAAGGATGAATAGTTGGCTTAATTTGGGATAAGAACCATGCTTTTAAAATGCTGAACTGGGTCACTGTTCTCAACCACAACTTCAGTAGTGTGTAATATTTTTGAAGTAAGAGCTGGGAAAAATTGTTGAAAGAAAAATTCATATGTAAAATTTGAACTTCAGTCTGTCCTCATGTAGCTTGAAACTTTTAAGCGTAACTGAGTTTTTTTTCTCTCTCCTAATTCCAGTGTGCCTTCTGTAGCAGAATGGGCTGTTCCTCAGTCATCAAGACTGAAATATAGGCAGCTGTTCAATAGCCATGACAAAACGATGAGTGGACATTTAACAGGTATTAGAACAATTTTTATATTTTTTATTTTCATTTGATTGATCTTTGATAATTATATGTCTGTTAATGTGGTGCTTAAATTATGGAAGGTGAGAGATAGCTGAGAGGGGAAAAAATGCTTATTTTCTATATTGTTTTCTGTCCACACTTTGATTACAATTGAGAGCAAATATATGATCATTTGTGAGTGGTTGCTACTTAGGGCTTGTCTACATAGGGAAGTTAGGGTGTGAATTTATGGCACGCTAGCTACTCTGCACTAACTCACCAAGTGGACCCTCTGACTGTGCATTAAATGAGCCTGCATGAGAACACATTTAGTGTGCAGTTGGAGGCTCTTAGTAAAATGGGCAAGGGTTGGGGAACGGAGTTCCAAAGCCACCTAGTGCCCCTGCTGCAGGATTATAAGGGGTTACTGGGCACCTGCAAATTCCATTAACTTCTTGCTAACTTTTTTTCCTCTCCTCACTCCTGTTTTCACACTGATTTGTTGTAAAGGTGGTCCCTTCTGGCCTTAAACTCTAACTCTGACTCTCAGATCCACGCCCCAGAACTAACTTAATTTTCTTTTTGAAACTTATCCTGCTGGTGTAGTTGGACAGGGCTCCTGATCCCTGTTGACCACCCATAAAGAAAATGCCTTTGACAATTGTGGGATTCTTCTTGTTCCCCTTACTCCTTGTTGACCACCTACCAAGTGGGTGAAGAGACCTGTTGGGTGAAAGTGCTGAGAAGTGACTAACACTTTCACCTGGCTGACAGCCTCATCACCTGGCTGGTAGGCTGTTAACAAGGAGCTTTCTCTTCAGACCACACACACAGTTGCCTCTGCCCAAGAGAGAACCCACCCCTAATGAAGGGAGGCACTGAGCATGTACAGGAATCCTCCCTCATCCCTATGTCATCCCAAGAGCTTATTGTGAGGAATGAAATTAGTTGTGGCAAATTGTGACTCCTGCGTAGGACATGGGTGGCTGGGTCAAGCTTTGTATGCCCCTTTCACGAGGGACATTTTCCCCAACATGATAGAAAACTACCTGTGCAATGGGAAAGGGTACATCAAATGCGGGATTACTAACCCTAGCAGTATTCCTTAATCTTAGATATTTTTTTTTAAATAACTTCCCTCTTGTGCACTGTAACAGTTTGTTCTGAGTAGTTGTAATATGTTCAGCTTTAACACATAGGGAATTGATATTTTCCAGGTCAGCACCTCAAAACTGAATTTCACTTCAGAATAATGTTTGCTGATATTTTATTTGTTTGTTAACCCTTGTTCTAATTTGTTAGGTCCACAAGCAAGGACTATCCTTATGCAATCAAGTTTACCACAGGCGCAGTTGGCTACAATATGGTAAAGATAGTTCCTTTAATTTTTCTCATATCAGAAATGTACTTATCACTCTGGATTATACCCTTTCTGCTAACTTGTTAAATTTTGCTGTCTCTTTCTTTACACAAGATATACACTAAAAACTGCATTACTATTTAATAATGGGCATAATCAGAGGAATTAGATTAGTTGCCACTGCATTTTTCTAATGTCAGCTAATTTTTACAAACTGTAAAAAATGGTTCGTAAAAGGATCTCTTCAAGTTTATTTTACATTAGGTACCTATAGTATTCTTCACTTTCTGTGTGTGGGTTGAAAACATACCTGGCATTTTTACTTGGTTTTGTTTTTTAGTTGTTCCTAAAAAAGCCACTTTGTTTCTCTTACCTCTAGTGAAATTATACCCTGGTACGTAATACAAAAAAGTATTTTTTATTTAAATGTGTAATAAAGAAAACTGTAGCCTGTAAAATTTCCCTTTTATCCGTAGTTGTGTCCTAGCAGAAGCATAACTCATCGAGTTTCTTCTCTTTGATGTGCTTTAAAGGAGTGTCTTTTGTTTTTTCCTCAGCATTCTTATTTGCCAAAGTAGATTGCCTGCCGTTAACATAACCGACCAGGTCTCTCATTTCTCCTTTAGCCTGAGTAAACTCTTGTATCTTGCTGTGTAACTGCATAGTAGCTTTAGTATTTATTTGCCTTTTTACTCTCCTAGTATTTTGGTCCCTGATTGTTCAGGGTCACCTTCTGTGATGTTTGAAATGGGCTCCATGCCACCTTTGTGTATTTTAACTGATTCATTGTTCTTTGCTGGCTATTTCTAATTAACTTCCCCGCTTCTTAAATCTCTGCTTAAAATTCAGTATCTGACTACAGTACTACTACATGATTTCCCCTGTGCTAGAATGTCAACTATATTGTCACTGTTGCATAGTGACTCTGCCATACTTGCTTTCTAAGCCAAACCCTATATGTTATTCAGGACTTACAGTAGCCTCTTCTCTTTTGTTTCCTAACAAAGTTGCTATAAGAAGCAATGGCAACCCAATAATCCAGAAGATCACTAGCTGTGACTGGGGTCCCAGTGAGGGCCAGCTGAGGTCACTCAATTAGGGTGAACTGCAAAGAATGGGGTAGATAATCCCCAAAGCTGGTGGATATTTTCAATACTTAGATTTGCCAAGTCAGCATAAAACAGCTTCTTTATTACTTCACTGGTTGCCCAGAAGTCAACACCACAGTTCCCTTGAAGTAACCCAGCCTCAGGTCTCAATCCAGGTATCCAAGTCAAATATGATGAAGATTTCTGAAAATCTTATTTCATCATATAAAAGGAAAGGTTCTACCATTTCCAAAGGATCGGACACATTACCTCCCAAGTTATTGAATATTCCAGCTCTTACCCAAATACATGCTTGCAACTAGTTCTTATTAATTAAACTAAAATTTATTAGAAAAGAGAGAGAATACAGTTAAAAGATCAATATACATATAGACATGAGTTCAGTTCTTGAGGTTCGGATACATAGAGGAGATGGGGTGAGCTTTGTAGTTGCAAAGAATTCTTTTAGAATTTAGTCCATAGGTTATAGTCCAATGTCGAATATCACATTCGGGGAGTAGCAGCTTAACTGGGATCTCCGTCTGGTAACTCAGACTTCCCCTGATGAAGCTTAAGCGGATCTGAGATGTCAGGATCAGGACCCAATGGCCTTTTATACAGTTGACCATACAGTCCTGGGTAGACAATAGGCTTTTGATGTAACTTCCTGTTTCCTAAGCACCAGCAGTAATTAGTTACACAAATGAACATAGGGCAATTTATCCGTTAGGCAGTCTATTACAAACTTCAAAGAGACATGTAGACAATGACATTATTTCACTCAAGATTCATCTAAATATTAATATTCCTCTTTTGATCTCTGAATTAATAGTTACAGTGACAGACAGGAACTGTCTGTTTACATAATTATCATCTAAGATACACATAATTAGTATCACCTCTAATTCTTTAACAATACAGGTTTGTATTTCAAAGTTCTAGCCTTACATGGCCTTAATTACCATTTTTAACATGTCTCTGCAGGCTGACTCTGGGTTAGTTAGCCTGCAAGATGCCTAACCCTTTCTGGCCATGTGTTACATTCATTATCAGATTCATTGCAAGTAGATAACAGTGGTAGCAACAATGGTTTGCATAATTATACTTTAATCAGACAACGTCAGGCTAGCCAAGGATGTAATACTTGCTGCCAGGGCTTGAAGTGTGTGGATAGCTGGGGGTGGATGGAGGGGAACAGTTGACACATTTGAGAAGTTCCAAACATAACTTGTAGTTCTTCTTTGAGTGATGTCCCTATGGGTGCTCCACTGTAGGTGTAGCAGTGCCCCCTGTCCCTGGGATCAGAGATCTTCATCAGCAGTGCCCGTCAGACCACACATGTGCACCTCCCCATCTCGTGCCATGAGTGGGACGTGTATATATAGTGTTGTACGGTCTGATTGCCCCCCCAGTTCCCTCTCTAATCGCTTTGGTCTGGGACAGAATCCACAGTAGAGCCCACTTCTCCTTTTGACCTATGAGATAGTGCCTCACCTGTTAGTTTTAGTAGTTAGTTCTTCCTTTCTCATCCTCTCCCGATTAAAAATAAATATATCATTTTTTTTTGTCCTCTTACTCTCTCATAGCTTACCCTTCATAGCTTTTACCCTTCAGAACTTAGGTTTTCATTTTGCTGCTTTCTGCCATTCCCGACTGAGAAGCTTTTCTCGTCACTCTTATCTCCAGGTCTCCTGGGTTTAAGAGGTGCGTTTCCTGCTGGGACGCCTTCCTGGTAACTGATGGTCACCCACAGTGTATTTGCTGAGTGGGACAGGGACACGTACCGAAAAAGTGTACTCATTGCCATAACTGACTGCCAGGGCTAGAAAAGATAGGACATTTGGCTGCAACGTTTCCTCATGGAGAAATCATTGCGTCCAGCATCAGACCCTGGCCCGGACATTTTGCCCATGCGGCTCTAACACTCCACTTGGTTGTCCACTGACCCTCATTTGCCCTGTCCTTCTAAAAGAAAATCTTCTCTTTCCCACACATTGAAAGAAACAGGCTCTCCCATGACCTTTTCTGAGGCACCACATGCCAGAACACCATCCCATGCAAGGTCAGTTCCCTCAACATCCTCTGACAGGGGAGGCAGCTCCATGGACCATCCAAGTACCTCCGCTACCGGAGCTAAGCAAAGGTCTAAAGACCCCAAGAGGGCAGACCTACAGCTGTTGGCACCATCTCTTGGCACTGGTACCAACTGCCCTAACCAGACCGACTTTGGGCACCACAGCATGGACAAAACCACCAACACTGATAGCTATACCAGCGCCGAGGTCCATTTTAGCACTGAACAAGTCTTCAACTCCATCTGGTGTCTGGTCAAGAGAATACACCTCTACCTCAGGCACTGACCCATGTGCTGGTGTTGATGATGCTCCTTCCTCCTCCCCAGGAATTCAGAAACCCCATGGACCTGCTTGTCTCTTATCTTCCTGAGTCGTCACTACTCAGACACACTCTCCCTCCACTTCCATCCTCCTCTTCAGAATCACAGCGTTGTTCCTTTTCCCTTCCAAGGATGGCACCGCCCTTCCAAAGTAGACCTCCCTGTTAATGAGGCCCCTCTCGACCCCACCAAGTTGCTCTGCAGACCTCAGTGTCTGTCTCACCAACCTGCAAGCGGGCAGACAAAAAATATTTCGTTCCCAGAAATGACATGGAATCTTTTCTCACTCCACTCCAAATTCCTTCACTGTCAATGCCGTACACAAAAAGGGACGCTGACACAACCTCAATCCGCTGCTCACGACAGACTGGAAGCAATTGGAACTATATGGGCACACAGCTTATTTATCTGCTATGCTCCAATTCTGGATATCCAACTACAAGGCTCTCATGGCCAAATACAATTCTCAACTATTCCAAAATACAAGAACTCTGCTAAGACCTTCCTGATGACAAAAAAGAGCAACTCCAGGCACTTGTATCCGAAGGACACCTCTTGGCCTATATGGCTTTACAAGCCCCTTTGGAATCCGTGTATACCATTGCCCAATCCATCAAGACTGCCGTAGTCATGAGATGGGCATCATAGCCACACCTCTCTGGCCTTCCTAAAGAGGTATAAACCACTGTGGAGTACCTACCCTTTGAGGGCCTCAAATTATTTGTGGAGTGTATGGATGAGTCCCTATACTCCCTTAAGGACTCTTAAGCAACTCTCTGTTCTCTTGGCATTTACTCACCAGCACCATTGAGACACCTGGGGAAATACCAACTTCCTCCATGATCCCGACCACAGCAGTACACTCCCCCAACAACCGTGCAATACTCAATGCTGTTTACAGAAGCCCTCTACCAAGCACAGACATGTGACTCCTCAAGGGGCTACCTCTCACATACCTTTGGCCAAACAACAATTTTGAAGGTGTGTTCGAGGCCCTGAGAAGCCTACCTCTATTCCAGTCAAAACAACCATCTCCAGCATCCCACCAGTTTGGCAATCTTCTGTCTCCTTCCTTTCCATCATGGCAGCTACTTACCTCAGACAAGCAGGTTTTAGGGATAATCAAGAAAGGATACTCCATTCCTTTCCTATCTACCCCCCCCCCCTTCAGGGACCCTTCTTGTGAATGCCTTCTAAGAGAAGAAATAGGGGGATATGCTCGCCCTATATAAATATATCAAGGGGGTTAACGTTAGGGAGGGAGAGGAATTATTTAAGTTTAGTACTAATGTAGCCACGAGGACGAATGGGTATAAACTGGATATTAGGAAGTTTAGACTTGAAATTAGACGAAGGTTTCTGACCATTAGGGGAGTGAAGTTCTGGAATAGCCTTCCGAGGGAAGTAGTAGGGGCAAAAGACTTTCCTGGCTTTAAGACAAAGCTTGATAAGTATATGGAGGGGATGTTATGATAGGATCGTCAATTTGGGCAATTGATCTTGAATTACCACCAGACAGGTCTGCTCAGTGGTCTGCGGGGAGATGTTGCATGCGATGGGTACTGAGTTGCTGCGGAGAACTCCTTCTTGGGTGCTGGCTGGTGACTCTTGCCCACATGCTCAGGGTTTAGCTGATCGCCATATTTGGGGTCGGGAAGGAATTTTCCTCCAGGGCGGATTGGCAGGTGCCCTGGAGGTTTTTCGCCTTCCCCTGCAGCGTGGGGCACGGGTCGCTTGCTGGTGGTGTCTCTGCAGCTTGAGGTCTTCAAACCATTTTTGAGGATTTCAATAACTCGGTCCTGGGATAGGGGTCGTATAAAATTGGATGGGTGGGGTTCTGTGGCCTGCCTTGTGCAGGAGGTCAGACTAGATGATCAGATTGGTCCCTTCTGACCTATGAGTCTATGAGTCTATAAGAAATAAATCACCTTCTGCAACTGGGAGCCATAGAGCCGGTCCCATTGCAGGACAAAGGATAGGGTTTTTATTCCCATTATTTTCTGGTTCAAAAGAAATCCGGTGGGTGGAGACCAATCCTAGACCTTCGAAACCGAAACGAGTTAGTCAAACTGCAGTGCTTCAAGATGGTTATCTGTTCTACCATTATTCCGGCACTTGAACAGTGGGACTGCTCTTGTTCCTCGACCTCCAAGATTTGTACTTTCACATCACAATATACCCTGCCCACACCCACTTTCTCTGATCCATCCTGGGGACTGATCACTAGGGCTCAGTGTCTGTCATGGAGGTTGCGGAAGTCACTGGTTCTGTGACTTTCCATGACCTCCGTGACTTCTGCAGTGGCCAATGTGGCTAATCCCAGGACCACTCAAGCAGCTGGCTCCGGGACCAGCTGCTCAGGTGGCCCTGGGGATAGCCACACCAGCTGCTGCTTGGCTGGCCCCTGGCTGCGGTCCTGGGGTGGCCGGGAACAGCCATGGTCCACTAGCCCTGGCAGCGGTGCCGCTGGCCCCACGCGTCCCTCCTGCCCCAGCAGCAGCGTACCCTCCCTCACTTGACACCTCACACTCCCTAAGATTTAGACACAGATATTTAAGTCATGGACAGATCACAGGCCATGATTTTTTTATTTTATTTTTTTGCCTGTGACCTGTCCATGACTTTTACTAAAAATACTTGTGACTAAATCGTAGTCTTAGTGATCACTAGCAATACAACGTACTGCTCTTCAGACTCTTGACAGACCGTTGTGTGTTCTCCAAAGTCTTTGTGGTAGTGGCTGCCTACCTACACAAAGAAGGCGTTGTCATCTTTCCATACTTAGATGACTGCCTCCTCAAAACCCCATCCAAAACAGATGCTCTTCAAAATTTGAGTGACAGTGGACCTTTTCTCAAGCCTTAGCCTTCGCATAAACCTGGAGAAATCTACAGTAACATTGGTCCAACACCTGGAGTTTATTGAGGCACAACTGGATGCCATACAAGCCAGAGCCTTCCTCCCGGCTCACAGATTTTCAGTTATAGTCAATCTTGTATTCACAGTGCGAACCTGTCCCCAAATCTCAGCCAGGGCATGGCTCCAACTACTTGGCCACATGGCAGCAGCTGCCTTCATGGTAAAGTACACACATGTTGTGTCTCCAGGCATAGCTACATAGTTTATGGACCTCCCAAACACATCCTTCACAAACGCCTATCTATACCTATGAAGGTCAAGGACTAACTGGTCTGGTGGACTCAGATCAAAAACGTCTGCATTGGGGTCCCTTTCCTTTAACCATCATTGTCCATGATTCTAATAACTGACTCCTTAATTGATTGGGGAGCACACCTTCACACTCACACAGTGCAGGACAGATGGTTCTTAGCTGAATCTACCCTACACATCAACGTCCTAGAGTTATGAGCAGTCTGCAATACCTGCTGATGTTTTCTCCCACTGATAGTGTGATGTGCTATCAGAGTCATGACTGACTAAATGGCCTACATGTTCTACATCAATAGACAAGGTTGAGCAAGATCCCACTCTCTACACTCAGAGGCATTGAAATTATGGAACTGGTGTATCCAACACTGTATCACCTTCTTAGCAGTATAGTTCCCTGGACTCCAGAACTCCACTGCAGGCTCACTGAGCAGGAGATTCTCCCACAATCACACATAGGAACAAGATACAGAAGTCCTTCAGCACATCCTCAACTGCTGAGGATTACCCTCCATAGGCCTCTTGGCCACACTGGTGAATTCCCACTGCCCTTAGTTTTGCTCAAGAGCGGGTCGAGGATGCGGATTCCTGGAAGATGCATTCCTTATCACATGGCATACACTGGTGCTCTGTGCCTTCCCTCCCTTCCCCCTTCTGTTCAGAGTACTTCACAAGAACCAAGGGGACAGAGCCAGAGTCATGCATATAGCTCCGACAGGGCCATCCCAGATCTGGTATACTTACCTCATTTGCATGACAGTATGCCCTCCAATCACTATCTGTCCAACTCAGCGACTTTTACAGGATGAGGGTTACATCCTCCATCCCAGTCAACACATGGCTCCTCCATGGTTCCGGGATTCAGAAATAACCTCTTTGGAAGCAGTTAAACATGTACTTTCAAACAGCAGTTGTGATAGGACTAGAGGCACTTACCTCCACAAATGGACTAGAATCCAATCCTGGTGCACTTTCCATCAGGTTGAGGCACTGAGCACTCCATTACCACTTATCCTGGACTCTATTTTATACCTTTAAAAGATTGGAGTTATGCACAAGCTCCATAGGCGTGCATTTGGCAGCCATTGCAACCTTTCACTGCGAGATAGATGGCTGCTCCATCTTCACTCACGTGCTCATTAAACGATTCCTGAAGGGCCTCCAATATCTTTACCCTCACATATGGGATCCAACCCCGGCTTGGGATTCTGGTCTCTAAACCTCCATTCGAACCAATGGCAGCTTGCTTCTATGTTCATTTATCATACAAGAACAGTATTTTTTATTACCACCTCTGCCCGGTGGATTGGTGATATTGGAGCACTTATGGCATACCTATCATATGTGATTTTTTCATAAAGACAAGGTTATGCTACGCTCATATACGAAATTTTTACCTGAGGTACCATCCACTTTCCATCTAAACCAACCTATCCCCCTTCCCTGCTTCTTTTCAGTGACACACCGCAACCAACAGGAGGCAACATTGTACACCCTGGACATCAGATGAGCAGTAGCTTTCTACCTGGACAGAACTAAACCTTTCAGGAAATCACCACACTTATTCCTCCCAATGGCCAAAAGATCGAAAGGCTTAGTCATTTCTAAGCAATGCCTTTCCAAGTGGATCTCAGTGTATACATCTTTCCTACTAACTACACAATCGATAACCTCCCCCTGGAACTAGAGCACATTGCACTCACTCACTCTCCACCTCAATCACCTTTCTTAACAATGTCCTGATTGCTGATATTTGCAAAGCAGCCACATGCACATCGACGGACACTTTTAGCTGTCACTACACCATTACTCAGGATGCTACATCAGATATTCTGCTAGGACACACTGTCCTGTCATCCACAGAAAATGCTGCTCCAAAGCTCCAGCTTTCCAACTGGGGGCATGCTTTATGATCACCTACAGTGGAGCCCTGGGGTACTGCTTTATAATCACCTATAGTGGAGCACCATAGGGACATCACTTGAAGAAGAAAAAGTACTCACCTCCTGTGCAGTAGCTAAGCTTCTTTGATATGTGTCCCTATGGGTGCTCCACTTCCCATCCTCCTCCCCTTTGCTTCAGAGCTGAAAGATAAGCTCTGCAACAGACAAGGAACTTGGGGGCGATTGGGCTGCACAGTGCTATATATATGTTCCGCTCATGGTGTGAGACAGGGAGGTGTGCATGTGCAGTCCAAAGGGCACTGCTGATGATCTCTAATCCCAGGTGCAGGGGATGCTGCTGCACCTACAGGGGAGCACCCATAGATGAAAGGAGAGAGTTGAGCTCCATGAGAGGGGTGATCTTGCTCACTTCCCTGAGGCTTATCCTCTGGAAGTAGAACCAGTGTGGTTGCATGCAGGAGGCAGGATTTGTGAGCCCATACTGGGGATGGCCCACTAAGGAGATCAGTAGCACAGACATGGATCAATAGTGGGGTGAGGTGGGAGGGAAGGAATAGCTTAGTAGTCTTCCAAATTCTGCCCACAAATAAAGCCTTATACACTTGAGATGTCCAAAACACTCCATTCTCTGAGATCTCTGGAATATGAGCCTTGTCTGTATGCTTTGAATCAGCTCCAATAACTAATGAAGCTAAAACTCTGAAATCTAATGATGAAAATTTAAACTCTTAATATGAATAAAGACATTTCACATGTGTAAGAACTGCTTTAGGCCATCATCAGACATCGTTGCCTTGGTTTATACTTTGTTAACATTCAAGTTTTCTTTGTATTTGTCAGTGCTGGATCTTAACTTCTTTTAAATAAAAGTTTAAATTCTAAGAACATGATAGCAGTCTCCAAGAAAAAGTGCCGGTGTGCCAAACCACTGTAAACCAGTCCAGTTTGACCCTCCCTGCACTGCATTGTGCAGTGGATATTTGTGGGAGGAACAGGACTCCACCTGCCAATCTTGCCTCTTGTAGTGGGTGCATCGGTAATTCTAGGCCTGAAGGAGTAGAAACCATGGATCAGATGTGGATGCAGAGATTATAAATTGGGAGAAGAGGGGTGGCACACTTGATTTGAGCCCATCCATAAGAGATTTTAAACGTAAATGGGGGGAAATTGTTGTCAATTATCTAACAATAGAAATAAGAAAAAACGAATCACTTGTGAATTGACAATATAGAAACCATGCCACTTAATGAGTATTTGAGTTTAAAAATTATTTTAAAACTGATTTATTTGGGTCTTTTCATTAAACAGGAATCTTTCGGATATTGACCAAGATGGAAAACTTACAGCAGAAGAGTTTATTCTGGCTATGCACTTAATTGATGTGGCCATGTCTGGCCAGCCATTGCCACCTGTACTGCCTCCAGAATATATTCCACCCTCATTTAGGTAAAATGGTTATAAATTGTGCTATTTCATTTCTAAACTACTTAATCTTGGCTTTGTTTGGGAAACCTATTTTGATATTTCTGTTTAGTTGTGTGGAAGTCAAGGATAAGAGGCTGGAAAAAGCTGCTACTTATATCTTTGCATTGCTCAGAGGGCATGCAATACTCTCTCACTGGGGTAATGTCTGCTGTAGCTTTTATTATTGGTTACTGGCAAATGAAGACTCTCCATCACAAGAAGTGACTTTTAGAGTACAGTTCTTGTCAATAAGTGAATTTTACAAAAATAAACTGAGAACTAAAGCAATTTGAACTAAAATTTATTGTAATTCAGCTACCCAATATTACTCTCCCTTTTACTGCACCACAAAGAGATGTGTGAGAATTTAAAACTTGCCCTGAACTTCTATTGTCGTAAATTCTGGCTTGTGGTCCAGTAAGTATTTATGGATTCCAGATGCTGAGTCACTCTACTTCTTTTTCCATTTTCCTTTTCCAAGGCAAAATTGCAGTGAGAAGGCATCTTTACATATGTTTACTGTCTCAGGAACTTGAAATTTAATCTTACAGACAGTGATTCATAACTTATTGCACACAATGTTTTTTTAATTTAACTTTGAGCTCCTGTATCTCCTTACTTCTTGAGCACTTGCCTAGACCATAGTTGTCAAACATTTTGGCCTTAAGTGGTTTACACAATTTATAACTATTTTTTTTTTAATTGGCAGAAGAGTACGCTCTGGCAGTGGCATCTCTGTGATAAGCTCAGTATCTGTAGACCAGAGGTTGCCAGAAGAACCAGTGTTGGAAGAAGAACAGCAACAATTGGAAAAGAAATTGCCAGGTAAGTGAGTTTGCAGTGTTATTGTAGCCGTGTTGGTCCCAGGATATCAGAGATGAGGTGGGTGAGGTAATATCTTTTATTGGACCAACTTATGTTGGTCAGAGACAAACTTTTGAGCTACACAGAACTCTTCTTCAGGTGAGTGTAAATTTAGATATGTTCTGTCCTGTTAAAGTAGAAAGCACTATCAGCTGCTCACATATGTTAATAACATTAAGATTTTTTTTGTTACGGTTACATTGTGATGCAAGAAGCATGGCTGAGATGTTGCTGTGTCCAGCTGATTCCCAGTTTCTGAAATGGCCTCTGTGGGCCATTGGCAGCAGGCACTGGAATAGCTTTCACCCTGCTTTCTTGCCCTGATGGCTGGTAGGCCCAGACTGAGGCTACTGCCATAGTGGTATAATGTTGCTTTTGACCACCCCTGCACCCCCACCCTCCGACTTGCGCCAAGTGCATTTTGGCCCGTGTGGAGGATCAGGACCGTAGTGTGTGTATACAGGTCTGTTTCATTGTAATCTATGTACTTTATGGATTTATACATTTTTAATCAGTTCTCTTTAAGAAGATATCAGGTTTTCTGAACATTAACAAAATTGCTTCTGATATTAAAACCTCTAAAACTTTATTGAGGAATTCTTGGCTTATTACATTGATACTTAGTTGTTGGTGTGAAGCAATAGTGTGAATAGTTGGTGTGAAGCAGCCAGCTGGGCTTATCCTGCATGATGATTTTTTAGAGCATATTTCCAGTTGAAATGTTCACTGCATTCTTTCAGAGAGCTAGAGAAACAAAACTTGTTTCCACCCATCCAAAGTGTACTCCATTTTCTTCGGTATGAACTGCACATCTGCCCAAATGCCCTTTTGGCAAAGGAAGACTGGACTCAGCTAAATTACCTCAATGAATCTACTCTATATCACTCGGTGGCAGCAAGATGGTGGCCCTGGTAGAAAGATGTGAGGTATTACCACCCCCTCAACAGGCTTTCTGTGCAGTGCCTCGAGGCAGTGCCAGTCTTGGAGTGAGAGATTTAACTTGAATCCTCAAACTTATGTCTTGTGTGGGATGTGTTGTCACTATATCACTGACCTAACCCTGAGGCAATTAGTGACTGAAACAAACCCAGAGCTTGGTGTCATATTTTCACTCATGTCTGTGTTGCTTTATCAGAAAAATATCTTGAAATCATGCAGTATGCTGCTCACAGAAAAGATACCTTTGTAACTGCAGTTAAATTGCTCTTAAGCTGTTATACTGCATCTCAAACTTAACTTACCTCTTTCTGTGTCTGCTCTATTATAAACAAAGTGCTATAAATAAAATGATGATCAGTGAATGTGTTAAATGATTTAAATGTGAGGCTCAAGGTGAGCAATAGTTTAAGAATTGTGCTCTTCACTGCCTGGATTCAATTGAGAAAACTTCTGAAAAATTGTCCAATAAATTAATGAATCATAGCCTGCACTTTCTTGGCTTTGTAGTAAGTTAGCTTCTACCTCAGTGATGCTACATGGCAGTGGTTTCTAATCTCCTAGGAAAGTCACAACTTTTACTAGACCAAGACTTGGACTTTTGGTTCTCAGTGAACAACACACGCTTAAGAGTATGCAATTCACATGTATTGAGGGACTCTAAATCCTAGAGTATGCAAGATTGAGGGAATAGACTGCCTAAACTCCAGTATACACATCTGGATAGAAGCTGGGCTTTGTGGCACCCAGGAGCCTAAAGGGTAGGTCTGGAATTCATCCTTCAAGTAAGGATGAGGGCTTTCGTGGAGATGGCAATATAAGTGCCAGTGACAACATCAAGCAGTATCCATTACAGTTCTGCTTATCAGTAGTTGAGAACGAGGTTGGAATATTGTTGGATACTTGTTGCATGTAGCAAACTGTTCTTGGTTCACCAGTCTGTTTTCATAGTCCTTTTGTTTGTTTGTTTTGGGTTTTTTGTTTTTTGTTTTAAACAAAGCAAAGCTTAATTTCACCATTCATATTTTCTTGTGTTAAAGTTACGTTTGAAGATAAAAAGCGTGAGAACTTTGAACGTGGCAATCTGGAGCTTGAAAAGCGGAGGCAGGCCCTTCTGGAGCAGCAACGCAAAGAGCAAGAGCGGCTAGCACAACTGGAACGGGCAGAGCAGGAAAGGAAAGAACGCGAACGACAGGAGCAAGAACGTAAAAGACAACTGGAGCTAGAAAAGCAATTAGAAAAACAACGCGAATTGGAACGTCAGCGAGAAGAAGAAAGGCGGAAAGAAATAGAAAGGCGTGAGGTAAATGGATATAGAGGTAGTAGTGTCTCTGAAAATTTGTCCTTTGATTTAAACAAAACCGAAAAAAGTATGCTGGCAAATATTTTACCATACTTCCTTTATTATAGAAATCTTTACTTGTTTATAATTCCTTAGAAATTAATTGGTTTATTAGTGAAATATTTTTCCTGCTACAGTTAAAGAACAGACTTCAGTTTCAAGTTTCCTGGAAGTAGATAGAGACAACTTCACCAAAATCTAGGATGTTTCTTGTGAAATGTCTCCCATTCTACTGAATGGATTAGACAGTTAGGTATCGCACAAAGTGTTCTTGACCTCCAACCTTAAAACTTTTTGCAACATGAAGCGATCTTGCTTTTGATGAAGGAGCAAAGACTTCTGCCTGGGGTTGGAAATTCTTAGTGTTTCTGATGCAGTCAGCACATTAGGTGAACAGAAAATTCAATGGCAAGCTTAGGAAGAGCTGCTGTGTTTTGAAATCACCAGACTTTAACTGTTTTTAAAATGTAATGGATCAGCACTTGATCTTCAACTCCCATATGTGTTTGAGAAATTAAGTGTGTGATTATTCAGAGTTTATTGAAATGTCAAATTAAATGTTGATTAATTTATTAAAATGGAAGAAATGTGTATTTCAAAAGTAGCACCTTTGCTGATTGTGGCCTCAATTGACCAAGGGTTTTAAGCACATGCCTAACTTTAAAGTACTGGGATTATTCTCTTGTTGTTAAAGCTAGGCATATACTTAAGTACTGTGTTGAACGGGGGCATATATTAATGTTTTCAGTGTACACTATTCTAGAACTATTCTAATGAGGGAATAGAGTAGATTCACAGACTGGGCATTTCAACAGTAATTGTTTTTTTACATACTATAGGCTGCAAAAAGGGAACTTGAAAGGCAAAGACAACTTGAGTGGGAGCGTAATCGTCGGCAGGAACTACTAAATCAAAGAAACAAAGAACAAGAGGACATAGTTGTATTGAAGGCAAAGAAGAAGACTTTAGAATTTGAGTTGGAAGCTCTGGTAAGTGACGATATTTTTAAAAGGTTGTAGGTTTAAGTATTTACTATATATGACCAACCATTTCCACAAAACTTGTATTTAAGAGAAAAATAGTGGTGATTATATTGTAAATGGAGTACAAGATCACAGTAACAAACACTACAGAGTCTTGATTGTTAGTTTCCTAATTAGCTTCCATAATTACATCTTGGTTTTTATTCTACAGCCAACTGACTATTTTTAGTTTTAGAAAAGTATAAAATCCAGATTTGCATGATGAATTATTGTAGTAACCAAAATGTATCTCTTCTTGCTGAAGAATGATAAAAAACATCAGCTGGAGGGAAAGCTTCAGGATATCAGGTGTCGATTGTCTATCCAAAGACATGAAATTGAGAGCACAAACAAATCTAGAGAACTGAGAATTGCAGAAATTACACACTTGCAACAGCAGTTACAGGTGAGCATGCTGGTGTTTCTTATGTTTAGCCTTTAGGATTGTTTTGTCCTCACCCATCTGGATCACTGTCCTGATCAAACTTCCCCACCAAACATTGCATACTACTTTGTCACTCCTGAACAGTTCCACTAATAAATAATTCATTTTTATAGTGTCTTTCATCCCAAAAGATCAAGTCACTCTTAAAACTATGTATCTTAAAACAGGAATTGCTAACCACGCTGGAAGTTAGCAGCAATTGATTGAACATGCACAGCAATATCTCACACTC
The DNA here is from genome assembly GCF_025201925.1 of Gopherus flavomarginatus. Taxonomy (NCBI): domain Eukaryota; kingdom Metazoa; phylum Chordata; order Testudines; family Testudinidae; genus Gopherus; species Gopherus flavomarginatus. Next base: position 202,552,958 of record NC_066617.1, read on the forward strand.
TTCAGGTTGGAAGCAGTGAATAAAATGTCCAGCTGAAAATGTATGGGGAATTGAGGGAAGTGGATTTTTATTAAAAATATACACACATCTATAGGAGCCCATCCCATACATTCAAATATAAGTACTACCCATACAGAAGTAGCTTCCAAACTCCTCCAACCCTCAGTTCTGCAGCCTCCCAAGTTAGAATTCATCAGGACATTGTGGGAAACAAGAGTCTTGTGGAAAGCCCATACAGCAAACAAAGGCATAACAAGATCAAGAGGCTGGAAGATGGAAAAGCTAGAAGTAAGAATGAAAATTTTTAATGGTAACGGCAGTTAGTAATTGTAATAAATTACCAAGGGTTTTGTAAATTCTCCATCACATAGAATCTTTAAATAAAGAGTGGATGTGATGTATCTTTATTTTAGTAAGGTTTTGACACAGTCCCACATGATATTCTCATAGGCAAAACAGGGAGATGTGGTCTAGATGAAATTACTATATGGTGGAGTCACAGTTGGTTGGAAGACCATATTTAGACTGGTTATCCATGATTCTCTGTCAAACTGGGACAATGCATCTAGTGGGGTCTTGCAGGATCAGTCATGGCACTGGTACTATTCAGTATTTTTGTTCATGACTTGAAGTGGAATGTGTATTTATAAAATATATGAATAACACCAAGCTAAGGAGGTGGTGTTTGCGGTTGGGATGACAAGATTAGAATTCAAAATGACCTTGACAAATTGGAGAATTAGTCTGAATTCAACAAGATGAAATTCAATAAAGACAAGTGCATAGTACTTCAATTAAGAATAAAAATCAAATGCACAACTACATAATAGGGCATAACTGGCTATGTGGTAGTGCTGCTGTAAAGGATCTGGGAGTTATAGATCACAAATTGAATTTGATGCAGCTGTAAAAAAAGGCTAATATTCTGGGGTGTATTCAGAGTGTTGTATATAGGACATGGAAGATAATTGTCCGCTCTGCTTGGCTCTGGTGAGTCCTCATTTGCAGTGCTGTGTCCAGTTCTGGATGCCACATTTTAGGAGTGATGTGGACAAATTGTTGCTCTCCCTTGGACTCTCTCTCCAAAAATAAGGTTTTGAAAACCTGACCTCTGAGAGAAGGTTTGAGGAACAACTGGGCATGTTTAGTCTTGAGACAAGAAGATTGAGGGGGGGAACCTGATAACTTATTTGAAGACTACTAAGTCTGCTATAAAAAGACTGATCTATTGTTCTCTATGTCCATTGAAAACAGGACAAGAATTAATGCCCTAAATCTGCAGCAGGGGAGATTTAGGTTAGATATTAGGAAAAGCGTTCTAACTGTGAGGGCAGTTAAGCTTTGGAATAGGGTTTCAGTGGAGGTTGTGGAATTCCCATCATTGGAGGGTTTTAAAACAAGCTGGACAAAACTTTGTCAAGAATGGCTTAGGTTTATTTGGTCCTGCTGCCACAGAAATGATTTCTCAAGATCCCTTCCAGCGCTACATTTTTATGATTCTATGATCACAAGTGTTTGGGACTGTATGTAGTAAGTGAAGTGGTGGATGGGTTTGAATATTTATATATGTGGAGAAAGTCTTATATATAATAACATTTGTAGGATGGGCTCCCACAACATAAAATGGGTACTTACAGATATTTTATTTATGAATATATGCTAAAACCAGAAGGAACCACTATGATCACCTGATCTGAACTCGTGTGTATCACAGGCCATAGAACTTCTCTGAAATAAATTCAAATTTATGGACTCTCATTCACTAAATTTTACATCTCAGTCAAGATATGTGAAAAATCTCTTCTTCTGTGAACATCCTGTATTCAGATTTATTTTAGTGAGCTTTTAGTATTTTACTAACATATCCTTACTATAGATGGAAAGAGAGTGAAGGGGGCACTGACGTATGATTTCTGATAGTCAAATGTAGTGTATTATTCTGTTTCTTTAACATAATTAACATTGTCATGTTTAAGTAAATGAGAAAATAATTGAGATTTCTGCAGAAGATCTCTGGTGAAATTCTGCCCTCAGCATGTGCATACACTTCCTGACTTTTGCTGGAAACTGTGCATGTATATCTGAGGGCAGAATTTGTCTCTTCACTATACTTTTTAGTTCAAATGACTTCTGATTTTACACATGCAGACAGCAGTGGTGTTTTGTCAGAAAGATTTTATGTCTTTGGTGTGAAACCAAGCCATTTTCCTGTATTTTAAAGTTAGAAAATAGTGTTGTTTTAATACTGAAATTACCAGGTAAAATATAGAGTATGTTTTTGGCTTTTTTTTTTTTTAAGTCTAGTCCTGACGGTTTAGTTTTTCTTCTCTTTCCTGTTTCTTCTCCTTCACCTTCCCAAATTTCAGACAAGAGGAGTGATTTGATGTATATGTTGAACGTTGTGATATTCATTGTACTTTTAGTTAGAAACTGTAGTTACACTGTAAGCTCTTTAGAGCAGGGATGATCATTCTGTGTTTCGTACAGCACCTAGAACAATGGGGTCCTGGTCCATGATGGGGATTTTTGGTGCTTCTGCAGAACTACTACTATTAAGTCTTAATTTCAAAGAGGATGAATTGGAATTTCAGTTGTGAAGATGTAAGGTTAAAGCGGTCTTAAAACTTAAACCTATAGGTACTCTTTTGAAGCCATATACAGCATAGTCTGTTCACTTGAGCGAAGTCAGCGCTTGGAAGTTAGATCTCTCAATTTTATGCCCACATTGTATCATTTTAGTTTATGGCTTTCAATTTTATGTTCCTAAGTTTAAATTTTAAATGTGTTAAATTTCCTTTGGAGTATTATGTGGTACACTGTTAGGCCCTTCACAATAGTAGCCTTTTTTTTGATTGCAGTAATCACTGTAATAAAATAAGTGCAGTTTAGGGATGTCTGTGTCACTTACAGAGCTAACTTAATTTGACGCAAGCAATGACAAAAAGTCTTTCAAAACTTTTTGGCAAACTCAAGCATCAGTAAGTCTACAGCAGTTTAAAATCTGCTGCTGTTTACATACTGCAGTAATGGCTCAAATTAACAAGTAGCCGCTCTAACATAAGGACTGCTTAAAGACATGCATACAGCCTAAGTTTCTTGTAAAAGTAATGATCACTTGTATTTACCTTTACCCCTAAATACTTAAGATGCTGTTACTAGAAATTGTTTCAAATAATGTACCACAAATCGGATGAGTATACAAATTTAGATAAGTTGTGTGGTGAAACTGTTGTAACTCTCCACCCTTCCCCTCCATTAAACACCCAACTCCTTTGGCTTTTTAAACATATGCTGCCCCTGATATCCTGGACAAACAGTGAGGCCACTGGATAATCAAGTTGCTAAAGGAGCACTCAGGGAAGACAGCCATTGGGGAGAAGCTAAATTTGCATCAGTCTTTACTGCAGAGGATGTGAGGGAGATTCCCACATCTGAGCCATTCCTTTTAGGTGACAGATCTGAGGAACTGTCCCAGATTGATGTGTCAATAGAGGTGGTTTTGGAACAAATTGATAAATTAAGCAGTAGTTCCCCTGGAGCTGATAATATTCACCTGAGAGTTCTGAAGAAACTCAAATATAAATTTACAGAACTCCTAACCAGAGCCGTAACAAGGAATTTTTGCGCCTGAGGCAAGGGCCAGCTCCTCGGCGGAAATTCGGTGGCGGGTTCCTGAGTCCCTGTTGGAGGGAAGGATCTGCTGCTGAATTGCCGCTGCCGTTTCATTCATTCTTCGGTGGCAATTCAGCGGCAGGTCCCTGACTCCCACTCGGAGAGAAGGACCCACTGCCGAATTGCTGCCAAAGAATGAATGAAGGCGGTGGTGGCACTTTGGTGGCAGGTCCTTCCCTCCGAGAGGGACTCAGGGACCTGCCGCTGAAGAATGAATGAAATGGCAGTGGCAATTCAGAAGCAGATCCTTCAACAAAATGATGGGGTCTATATTAGTTTTATCACTCAAGAAGAACCTTGGAGCCTTTGTGGATAGTTCTCTGAAAGCATTTGCTCAGTGTGCAGCAGCAGAAGTCAAAAAGATAACCGTGTTAGGAACTGTTAGAAAAGGAATAGAATCTAGATGAGGCAGAAAATATCATAATGCCATTATATAAATCCATAATATGCCCACATCTTGAATAGTGCTTGCAGTTCTGGTTGTCTCGTCTCAAAAAGTACAGAAAAGGGCAACAAAAATTATTAGGGGTATGAAACAGCTTCCATATTAGGAGACATTAAAAAGATTGGGACTGTTGAGCTTAGAAAAGATTACTAAGAGGGGATATGATAGAGGTCTATAAAATCATGAGTGATGTGGGGAAAATGGGTAAGAAAGTGTTGTTTACCCCTTCACATAGCACAGGTACAAAGGTCACCCATTGATAGGCAGCAGGTTTAAAACAAACATGAAGAAGTACTAGTTCACACAATTCACAGTCAGCCTGTGGAACTCATTGCCAGATGTTGTGAAAGCCAAAAGTTTAACTGGGTTCAAAACAGAATTGCATAAATTTATTGAGGATAGATCTATTATTGGATATTTGCCAAGATGATCAGGGATGCAGCCTTATGCTCTGGGTGTCCTTAAATCTCTGAATACCAGGAGATGAGACTGGATAGATCACTTGATAATTGCCCTAGTCTGTTCATTCCCTCTGAAGCATCTCTCATTGGCCTCTCTCAGAAGACAGCAAAGAATCCTGTGGCACCTTATAGACTAACAGACGTTTTGGAGCATGAGCTTTCGTGGGTGAATACCCACTTCCTCAGATGCATGTAATGGAAATTTCCAGGGGCAGGTATATATATGCTAGCAAGCAAGCTAGAGATAACGAGGTCAGTTCAATCAGGGAGGATGAGGCCCTGTTCTAGCAGTTGAGGTGTGAAAACCAAGAGAGGAGAAACTGGTTCTGTAATTGGCAAGCCATTATAAGCATAAGCATATATATACCTGCCCCTGGAAATTTCCATTACATGCATCTGAGGAAGTGGGTATTCACTCACGAAAGCTCATGCTCCAAAACGTCTGTTAGTCTATAAGGTTCCACAGGATTCTTTGCTGCTTTTACAGATCCAGACTAACACGGCTACCCCTCTGATACTCGCAGAAGACAGAATCCTGAGTTAGATGAACCATTGTTCTGACCCAGTATGGCCATTCTTATGACAAATGCTATTTTAGGTAATTGCGTTTTTGCTACCAACTAAACTGAGTTCATGTTCTTTTGCAATATACTGTTCCTATGAACTGTAAAAAAATTCTTTCCTTGCACATTGGAATTGTCTATATTTTTATGGTAGGTGAAATGGCTTGTTTATGTAGCTTGTAAAGAACTTTTGCATCCTTTAGAATGAAAGGTGCTGCGAAAACTTAAGATATTAATATGGCTGTGGGTAAGGCTACGAGTTTATCACAGAGGACAGAAGAAGTAGGACTGAGTGGACTTATAGGTTTTAAAGTTTTACATTGTTTTATTTTTGAGTGCAGTTGATTTTTTGGTTTTTTGTTTTTTCATAGTTCTACGTTTTGTCATGAAAGTTGAACTTACAGGAGATTGCACTACAGTACTTTTATTAGGTGAATTAAAAAAATACTTTTTTTTGTTTATCACTTTTATGGTGCAAATATTTGGAATAAAAATAATGTAAAGTGAGCACTGTACACTTCGTATTCTGTGTTGTAATTGAAATCAATATACTTGAAAATGTAGAAACATTAAAAAATTAATAAATTTCAGTTGGTATTCTGTTTAGCAGTGCAATTAAAACAGTGATTAATCGTGATGATTTTTTTAATCACAGTTAATTTTTTTAAGTTAATCATAAGAGTTAACTGTGATTAATCGACAGCCCTAGTATGTAGTCATTTCAATACATCATATATGTGTTCTTGTAAGTAAATGCAACTCTTTGGGCTCGCAAAAGGATTAACCATTTGTGTATACTTGTGTAGAAGGCCATGCTATGTTGTTTATGGTTCTTTGTGACAAATCTGTCAGGTAGTTAAATGGTTAAAACTGCTGCTGAAATAACTTGCTTAAAAGAAAGTTTGTTTTCAAAGATACAGAGATATTGATACTGACAGTTTTTGTATATTCAGCCGTTTCATAGCAGGGTTCTGTAATCTGTTCTGACAACTTGATGTTGAGGGGTCAAGGCACTGGAAAAGTATGTAGTGGAATTGACAATTATCATTCCCCAGAAATAACAAGGATTATACGTATTCTGCCATAAGAAAATTTTTCTTATTTGCAGGCTACCCTACAGTTAAACTTTTATTTATATGTAACTTTCTGGGTTCCTGTAAAGCAACTGAATCAAATAATGGACTGCGATCTCTGCTGGAATGCTAAGCAGAGATCTGGAACTCTAGTATTCCTATTTCATAGTCTACAAGTAAACAGATCTTGGTGGTTGTTTGTTTCAAGGAAGATTATTTATTATCTTTGAATGATTAATAAAATCAACAATCCCTAAATCTTCCTCCTCTTGATGAAACTTCCAGTTACGTATTTAAATGACTCTCAAACACTTTCCAAGGGCCCAATTCAATACCCAACTAAGTAGATACTTGTACTTGTATACAGATTTCAGTCAGATCTTGCTTTGGAGCTAGCTGAGATCAAGTTTGTTTGTTAGATGGGAACAGTTTCTGAGGTAACACATTTGACTCACTGACTTTTTTTAGGGGATAAGATGTACCTGTATGTAGTTATATCACTAAGAAATGGTCTCACACAAGTGCTTTGATGATAATTGACTGAATAAATTGTGCTGAAAAGAAATACTTCAGTGAAGGTAAAATGGTATAATGTGAAGCTAGTGACTGATTTCTGGTTAAAGTCAATAACTTGTTCCTTTATCTTTTCCCCAAGGAGTCTCAGCAGATGCTTGGAAGGTTGATTCCAGAAAAACAGTTACTCAATGACCAACTAAAACAAGTTCAGCAGAACAGTTTGCACAGTAAGTTTATATATAATATATATCCAAGGGTGAAAGTAACTAAAGGGACTTACCGGTACACAAGGCCAGGGTCCTGGGCGGGAGGGCCTCAGGCAGAAGGGGCGGGGCTTTTAAATCCCAGGCCCTTTAAATCACTGCCACTACCCTGGGGCTCTGGCAGTGATTTAAAGGGCCCGGGGCTCCGGCTTCGGTAGTGGCAGCTGGGAGCCCTGAGCCCTTTAAATCACTGCCAGAGCCCCATGAAAGCTGTAATGCGGCAGCAGCTGGAAGCCCTGGGGCTCTGGTGGTGATTTAAAGGGCCAGGGACTCCGGCCGCTGCCAGGAGCCCCGAGCCCTTTAAATTACTGCTGGAAACCTAGGGCTCCCAGCCACTGCTGCTACCTCAGGGCTCTGGCAGCGGGGCTCTGGCAGTGATTTAAAGGGTCAGGGGCGCTGGCTGCTGCCTGGAGCCCAGGGCCCTTTTAAATTGCCCACCTGGGGAAGCTGCCGCCTGCCAGCACAGTCTGCTGTGTACCGGCTCTTGCTGGTACACCAGACCAAACCAGTTTACTTTCACCTTTGCATATATCTATAGCTATCTAAAAATAAGTTTGAGTCTATTTGTGCAGTATATCATTCGTATCACTAATAATTTTTTTATCTTGCAAGAGAAATGCTGAGAAACCTTTCAATGTGTGACCTAAAGATGTCAGTGTAAGAAAATCTCATTTGACAATATGTTTAAAAACAGGAGATTCTCTTCTTACTATCAAAAGAGCCTTAGAAGCCAAGGAACTAGTACGCCAGCAGCTTCGAGACCAACTAGATGAAGTAGAAAAAGAAACCAGATCCAAACTTCAGGAGATCGATATTTTCAATAATCAACTGAAGGTAACCTATGTTAATCTCTGTTTTCTAAATGTTTGTTTGGTCAGCTGCTAGTTTGATCATGAGCAGAAACATTTTATTTATAATATGATTCGTTCAAAATTTTAATGTCAAGACCATTAAACAAAGCAACAACATCCTGAAATATATTGTACTCTCCTCCTTTTTAAAAAAACAATCTTTGGATAAATTGGCATTACTGTACGCTCTGAACAAGAGGTTCCGGATTAAATCTGAACCCATTTGGGAATAAGTTCAAATGATCTCGTCCCAGATCTATGATTACACTTGAAATAACTACCAACCTCTACCCTCCCATCTATAAACAGAGGTTCTGGAAATGTGGTGGAATTACTACCATATATACTCGTTCATAAACCGAATATTTATGGTTAAAAAATGATGCATGAAAGAGTGGGGGTTGGCTTATAAACGGATCTACAGCAATATTTGATGACTTTAAACTCTATGGAATCATTGAATTGAATATCTAATACAATGTCGTTTCGTTTACTTGGAGCGTCCATGGAGCCCCTCAGGTCCCTGTGGCTGCAGTTTGCTGTTCCCATTGGCTGGAAATGGCGAACTGCGGCCAAAGAGATCCTAGGGGCTCCATGCCAGCAGATGCTCCAAGTAAACAAAATGTCTCAACCTGCCAGCACCTTACCCTGATTGGCCAGGAGCCAAAGTTTGCCAACCTCTAAACTATAGGGTTAGATTATGAAAGGGTCATACAGTTTTTGCTATTTTTACTTAACCATCTTGGGGGGGTTAGCTTATAAACAAACAGGCTAATCAATGAGTATATACGGGTATTTCTACAAGTTTACAGACCCTTCATTTTAAACATACCTGTAAAGTGACTTGACTTTGATTTCTATGAAGAATTTTTCTGTCATGCTTGTTCCTGACTGTAGTTTGTTTTTCTTTTGTCTCTTCATACTTTCACTTCTGTTTAATCAGTTCATACATTGATTAGTCAGTTGTTGAGCCTGTGTTTTATCCAATCACACAGGAAAAGTAGAGAAATGGCAACAGCTAGGAGAGGAAGAGCATCCTTCAAAGATAGTGTTTAAGACTTTTTCCTGATAGTTACATTAAAAAAAAATGAAAAATGATAACCTAATATGAAGAAGCTTTTTTTATCTCACTGTTTCCATGGATATTTTTTAAAAAACAGCATCCAGGAGCAACATACAACTAATATATTGAACATTTTTGTTTTTTATATTTCAACAAGAGCAAAGGTTTTATAGCTGATTCTGGTTTGAAATTAGATTTGATTAGGAGAATTGTCTTTATAATAGGTTAATTTGGCTACAGATATGAATTGCATATATTTTCTGTGAATATATCCTAAAATACTGTTAATAAATTAGATTTCTAATTCACTTTATTCTTGAAAAGGAGACCACACTAATCACCTGTTTGTCAGTAGGTGATACAACACTATGTTTTGAAAGATAAGGTAAACTGAATAATTTAACAAAAGTATTTAGTGTGCCTTTTCACTACTGAGACCACAGGTCAAGTCTTATCTGCAGTTCTAATGTGTTTAAGATTACTGCTCCTGTTTTTAACAACAAAATATACAATTGTGGCATGTTCTGGAGGTGCCCAGGACTGAGTTGCCTTGTTACTCCCTCCCTGACATCCAGCAAGAAACAAACTTGCTGGTGCCTAACTGAACATCAGCTCCTGACAACACTAATCTGTAAGCCACACAAACAATCCCCTCAGGCCAATGCCAGCACTTGCTTTGCTTTACAGGTTAATGATAGATGCATCCCAGTCACCAAGCTCCTTTGTTGCATTCCCCTGTGATATCTAGACCCTGTCACCAGCTACTCACAGAAATACCAGTTTTGCTATTACCAAGGGGATGGTGTAAAAGCCAGCTTTTTATTCAACTGAGGATCAGCCACAGTAACATCACTGTAGCATCACAGCACTGAGATTCATTTATAGTGAAAACAATCATAAGTTTATTATCAAAGGGAAGATTTAAGAGAGTAAGGATAATGGAAACAGGTTACATATAAAGCAAAATCAATACATGGTTTCTACAGACTATCCTGTTAATTTCACTTCCTCCTGTTGAGTTTGTATGCAAATAGGGCTATGGATGTGGAAGCCCTCTACACCAACATTCCACACAAAGATGGGCTACGTCAGGAGTAGTATCCCCGATAATATCATGGCTAACCTGGTGGCTGAACTTTGTGACTTTGTCCTCACCCACAACTGTTTCACATTTGGGGACAATATATACCTTCCAGTCAACGGCCCTGCTATGGGTACCCGCATAGCCCCACAATATGCCAACCTCTTTATGGCTGACGTAGAACAACGCTTCCTTAGCTCTCATTTCCTAACGCCCCTATTCTACTTGCGCTATATTGATGACATCTTCATCATCTGGACTAATGGAAAAGAGGCCCTCAAGGAATTCCACCGTGACTTTAACAATTTTCATCCCACCATCAGCCTCCGCCTAGACCAATCCACACGAACTGTCCTTTTCCTAGACACTACTGTGCTAATAAGCGATGGTCACATAAACACCACCCTATACCAGAAACCCACTGACCGCTATACTTACCTACATGCCTCCAGCTTCCATGCAGGACACACCACACGATCCATTGTCTACAGCCAAGCTCTAAGATACAACCGTATTTGCTCCAATCCCTCAGACAGAGAGAAACGCCTACAAGATCTCCTATCAAGCATTCTTAAAACTACAATACCCACCTGCTGAAGTGAAAAAACAGATTGACAGAGCCAGAAGAGTACCAAGAAGCCACCTACTACAGGACAGGCCCAACAAAGAAAATAACAGAACGCCACTAGCCATCACCTACAGCCCCCAACTAAAACCTCTCCACCGCACCATCAAAGGTCTACAACATATCCTTAAAGATGGTCCCTCGCTCTCACAGATCTTGGGAGACAGATCAGTCCTCGCTTATAGACAGCCTCCCAACCTGAAACAAATAATCACCAGCAACCACACAGCATACAACATAAACACTAACCCAAGAACCTATCCTTGCAACAAAGCCCGATGCCAGCTCTGTTCACATATCTATCCAAGTGACACCATCATAGGACCTAATCACATCAGCCACGCCATCAAGGGCTCGTTCACCTGCACATCTACCAACGTGATATATGCTAGCAATGCCCCTCTGCCATGTACATTGGCCAGACTGGACAGTCTCTATGCAAAAGAATAAATGGACACAAATCTGACATCAGGAATCATAACATTCAAAAACCGGTGGGAGAACACTTCAACCTCTCTAACCACTCAGTGACAGACTTGAAGGTTGCAATTTTGCAACAAAAAAACTTCAAAAACAGACTCCAAAGAGAGACTGCTGAACTTGAATTAGTATGCAAATTAGATACAATTAACTTAGGCTTAAACAGAGACTGGGAATGGTTGGGTCATTACACTAATTGAATCTATTTCCCTATGTTAAGTTCTCCTCACACCTTCTATGGGTCATCTTAATTATCACTTCAAAAGTTTTTTTTCTCCTGCTGATGATAGCTCATCTCAATTGATTAGACTGTTCCTGTTGGTATGCATACTTCCACCTTTTCATGTTCTCCGTATGTATAAATATCTCCTGTCTGTGTGTTCCATTCTGTGCATCCGAAGAAGTGAGCTGTAGCTCACGAAAGCTCATGCTGAAATAAATTTGTTAGTCTCTAAGGTGCCATAAGTACTCCTGTTCTTTTTGCAGATACAGACTAACACGGCTGCTACTCTGAAACCAGCTTTTTCTGAAGACCTCACATGACCTTCTTTGTGGATAAATACAATGAAAGCAGTGTGTAGCGTAGTGTAGGTGTAGTGAGCTTGTCAGGCCTGTTAAGCCTTGCTGTTACAAAACAGTGAATCTTGCCAGTTGGCACTGAAGGGTTGTTAAGGTCACAACTGTAGGTTGCAATACCATTGCATATATTTTATAGTATTTTATATTCCCTGATAAGAGAGAAGGCCTGTGGTAGCCAGAGTAGTGGCTAAATTATCTGAATTACTATAATTGTTTCCTTTTGTCTTAATAGTATGCACAATCATGTAACCATGAGGTAGATGAAGACTGGTGGTTTGGCTGGCAGTTCTCACACTCCTCCTAAAAGTCTGACTTAATAAAGGTCCTTCTATTTAGTTTCTCATTATGGCTGGCGCTTTTCAGTTGCTTATTCCTTCAAGTTAAAAACTCATGAGTGGACACACTGTGAGTGGGTTTTTGAAGCTCTTTGGAATATAATGACAGGTTTCAGAATGGTAGCTGTGTTAGTCTGTATCAGCAAAAAGAATGAGGAGTATTTGTGGCACCTTAGAGACTAACAAATTTATTTGAGCATAAGCTTTTGTGGGCTACAGCCCACTGCATCGGATGCATGCAGTGGAAAATACCTAGGGGGAGAGAGAGAGAGATATTACACACACACACAACATGAAAAAATGAGTGTTGCCATACCAACTATATGTGTATATACATATCTTCTTACTGTATTTTTCACTGCATGCATCTGATGAAGTGGGTTTTAAACCATGAAACCTATGCCCAAATAAATTTGTTGGTCTCTAAGGTGCCACAAGTACTCCTCTTTCTTTTTGGAATGTCACTCAGGGTTGGATTTTCAAAAGCAGTATCTTAGGGCTTCCTTACTGAATACCTGAAAATCTTCAGGTTGTTGGGACTGCATGGTTGAGGCAACTGGTTTAAAAAAAAAATAGTATGGAGAGTCTCTAACTTGTAGATCACAAGTTTGAATTTGTTCCAGGTCCATAATATATGAAATGAGTTGGCTGTCTTAGGCAGTCTCCTAGTACAGTGGTTCCCAACCTTTCCGGACTACTGTACCCCTTTCAGGAATCTGATTTGTTTTGTGTACTGCCAGGTTTCACCTCACTTAAAAACTACTTGCTTATAAAAATCAGACCTAAAATACAAAAGTGTCACAGCACACTATTACTGAAAAATTGCTTACTTTTTCATTTTGACCATATAATTATAAAATACATCAATTGGAATATAAATACTGTACTTACATTTCAGTGTGATACTTGAGCCTGTTTTGCACAGTTAGCCTTGTCTGAAGCCTGAGCCAAGGCAGCAGATCTGAAGGATGTAATTTAGCTTAGTGGGGCTCCTGTGGCTTGGGGCCCCAGGAAATTACCCTTGCCACCCCTTAATGATTGCCCCATACTTGCAATCCCCCTAACCTGTCCGGTGACCCCCCTGGGGGCTGCAACCCCTAGATTGAGACACTGATATAGATGAGTTGAGTACTTCCTGGAAGACATGTGCATATGCCCAAGGGTATGCACACCCCTGGTTGAGAACCACTGTCCTAGTGTCCCTTCATTACTTTTAGATCGGATTTGAAGTGTATTAACAAGAAAGAGTGACAGTTGCTAATGCTATATATTATTTTGGGGCGTGTGTTAGGGAATAAGAATAATGAAGTCAATGGGAGCTTGCTATATGTGTAGCATGGTTGAAAATCAGGCCACTTATTAGATGTCGTCTCAATATGGATTTGGGAGCCTAACTTTAGGTACTTTGTTTTGAAAATCTTGGCCTGTATATTACGTCTAGTTTAAATATATGTTTGAGTATGATATAGGCCTACCTGGATCCACTCTTTCACAAAAAAAATTGTAAAATAGTTCTGGGTTAAGGAAGGTTTATTATGTTACTCTTTTTATGTAATACTGTTTGTGCATATTCATTGTTTATGTACAAATCCTGACTTTTACAAAGGCCACAGTAATTTAGAACCTCTGTAAGATTGATCAGTTTAAAAAAAAAAATCATTGTAAATTATAATTCTTGGCTGCAAAGATCAGATATTATTTCAGATAACTCTGGAGATTCACATATTTAGCATGTGTGTTAATATACATACAAGAGGTGAAAGCCAGTAAATTAGCGTAGCCAACTGATGTAAAAATAGATTTGTTACTGATGTATTACTCTCAAAGCCAGAAAAAATGTGGCCTACAACTAAAACCATGTTCTTGAAAAGTCCTTATTTTGTGCAATATTCCAGTTGATTTCAGTCTCTGTCTGGACAGGTGTTGCATATGAATGACTGTTTACATTTGAGCATTTCTTTCTTCCAGTCAGTGGCAATGGAAGATGCAATGCTGCAGTGCCTGGCAGTTCTCCTGGGCTGCGTCAACCACTTAGACTTCTTTCTAAAGATCTCCATGTCCTAGACAGGCAGTATTCATCCATCTCAATCTAAGAGTGATGAACCACCTCCAGTTATGTGCTTTACTTTCCCATAAACAGATGAGTGCTCAGTGTTTAAGTTAGTATTTAATAGGTGCTAGAACAAACTCTAAATCAAAAGTTTAGATCTGAATTTGAATTTTGATCTAATCTTTACTTATTGCCTAGATAAAAGAAGTATTTCTTGTGTGCCTTCACTTACAATCAGGACAGGATACTAGCAGTTATATTTTTCTTTTGAGTATAACATTTAAAACAATGAATCTCCTTGTTTTGACCATTGTGTTAAGAAACTTTAAATAGAAACACTTATGCTGCATCACACATATTCTATTCATATAGAGCACTGCATTTTGTGATGCTGGGTATTATACAAGAGACTGTTAAAAAATTAATCTTCATTAGATGATACAGTCTTTCCCTGGCTGCTGATATGGGGCAAAAGGAAGAGGGAGTGTTTCTGTCAAGGATTGCACAGCTGCTTCAGGAATAATGATACTTCGTGGGGTGGGGTGGGAGAGCCCCTCAGTGAGTAGTGGGACTAGGGGAGTGGTGGGCAACCTGCGGCCCGTGTTGCTTCCCGCTGCTCCCATTGGCCAGGAACGTTGAACCGCGGCCACTGGGAGCTGCAGGCGGCTGTGCCTGCAGATGGTCAATGTAAACAAACTGTCTCGCAGGCTACTGGTGGGCCACATGCAGCCTGCGGGCACCACCGGACTAGAGGTTGCCTTCCGCTGGGATGCTCCACATCTGCCTGCTCCACATGCCCCCGATCCTTTCCCTTCAAGGGCAAGATTTGGTGGAAGCTCCACAGGACAATCCTTGGAAGTTTCCTGTGCGTCCTCTTGCCTCTCTGTGGGAAGGCAAGATTTGGCCCTAAGACAATAAATGCAATAGTTTAAGGTTTCCATAGCAACTTTACTTGCCCATATTATGTACTTACTGTCCTACATACACTTAATAACCTCCCTAGCTTTCAAAAATACTGTGTGGGTCTCTTAATATTATCATCAGAATCTTTGCTGTTACACTTCTTGACTGTTTAGATTTGCAACTTTGACAGTGTTCTAACTTTTCAAAATATTTATGTATATCTGTGGTTTAGTTGCTTATTTTTAAACAGTGTCTACTTGCA
This sequence comes from Gopherus flavomarginatus, assembly GCF_025201925.1. Taxonomy (NCBI): domain Eukaryota; kingdom Metazoa; phylum Chordata; order Testudines; family Testudinidae; genus Gopherus; species Gopherus flavomarginatus. The sequence continues at coordinate 202,568,180 of NC_066617.1, forward strand.
CCTTTTGGATAACATATTGGTAATCTTCCAAACACCACAAATGATGAATGAAATATGAACTCTTAAAGTTATGACTATCTCAACAAATGTATAGTTTTCTAACTCACGACTTGCAGTTACCTAACTTTTTTATAAAGAGCAGGTACTGGACCGTATTTTTTTTTAACTGACTATTTAGCAGAGTTTCATTCATCTGTCTGTTGAAATGTCGTGGTATTTTGTTTAGTTTGTATCTTATATAGTACCATGGGAGATGCTGGATTTTTTTTTAATGTCATGCCAAGCAAGACAGTACAGTAAATAAAATGTAAATTCTAATAATTTAATTCCCATTTCATTATAGCTGAAGCAAGAGAGCTATTTATTGCAGAAAAAGTCCTTTTCTTAATTAGTTTTACCTTCAGATAACTGTTGGAAATTACCATTCGCTACTGGATACCCAATTTTATTGGGTATGTTGCTTGTTAGGGTTGCTTACATACCTCATATTCAAAATCTTTTGCTCAACAAAATATAGAACTAGTGTGTCAGTTTGTTGGGGAAAAGAAAATGGTGGACTTAAATGCCTTTAAACATTTTTTACATTTTTAAAAACTGAAGATCCTACATAACTAAATGTATAGCTATAAATAAGATAAAATTTATTTTTTTATTTAGAAGACTGAACAGAAATTATTTACCTGTTTGGACCAGATATCAAACACTAAGGGCTCTGTTTTTGCTGCAACAGTTACTGACTTTGCTGACACCTACTCAGATTCTTCAAACTGGAATGGACACATCACTCTTATAGTGAAAGCACCCAACTCTGGTCTTAGTGGATGAAGGTGGCAATGGTTTTCAACTCTTGTTATAAAACATGCTTAGTTATAAAATAAACTTAGTTGTAAGGTAAGCCTACATATGTTTTTAAAAAAAAAGTACAGTAGAATCTCAGAATTATGAACACCAGAATTATGAACTGACCGGTCAACCACACACCTTATTTGGAACCAGAAGTACACAAGCAGGCAGCAGCAGTGACGACAAAAATACAGTACAGTAATGTGTTAAATGTAAACTACGAGAAAAATATAGGGGAAGTTTTTCTTAAAGGATTTGACACGGTAAGGGAACTGTTTCTGTACTTGTTTTAATTAAATTAAGATAGTTAAAAGCAGCATTTTTCTTCTGCATAGTAAAGTTTCAAAGCTGTATAAAATCATTAAGTGGTAAGCTTTTGAAAGAACAACCATAATGTTTTGTTCAGTTATGAACATTTCAGAGTTACAAACAACCTCCATTTCCCAGTTGTTCGTAACTCTGAGGTTCTACAGTTTGCAATCCTGCAATTTTGATACAATCAGAGCTCCAACTGAAGTGAATGGGAGTTCAGTGCAAACAATTCTTGCAAGATCAGGTCTGTACTCCTTTATGGATTTCATAACTTGGTGAACTTTTAAAAATAAATAACTAAATAGAAACTCTCTCTAAATCAGAGTAGAACTCTTTCTGAAGTCTGAGAGCTATTTAGCCATCCACATTCTTTTTAAAATGTCCTGTTAAAATAAATTAGCCATAGTGCAAATTGTTGGGCTATATCTTCAATATTTTTTGTGCTTATCGATTTTCAAATTTTGATGACCTTAATGCTCCAAGGATTTTAGTTCTACTAGTTAAAGACAGTGACTTAGTCCTGTGTCATAACCTATTCCCAGATTTGGACCTTAGCGTCCAAAATATGGGGGTTAGCATGAAAACCTCCAAGCTTAGTTACCAGCTTGGCCACCACCCAAATAATTAGTGTTTTGGGGCACTCTGGTCCCCCCAAAAACCTTCCCTGGGGACCCCAAGACCCAAATTCCTTGAGTCTCACAACAAAGGGGAATAAACCATTTCCCTTCCCTTCTCCCTTCCAGGTGTTCCCCCCCCCCCCCCCCCGGGTTCCTGGAGAGATACACAGAAGCAAGCTCCGTGAATCTAAACAGAGGGACTCCACCCTCTCTATTTCCAGTCCTGGAAACACAAGGAGAGAGAGCCAATCTCTCCCCCACCCCCCTCCTTCACCCAGAGGGAATGCAAAGTCAGGCTAGGAAATCTAACACACACAGATTTCCCCCTGACATTTTCCTCCCACCAATTCCCTGGTGAGCACAGACTCAATTCCCTGGAGTTCCCCACTAAAGAAAAACTCCAACAGGTTTTAAAAAGAAAGCTTTATATAAAAAGAAAGAAAAAGTACATGAAAATGGTCTCTCTGTATTAAGGTGACAAATACAGAGTCAATTGCTTAAAAGAAATATGAATAAACAGTCTTATTCAAAAAGAATACAATTCAAAACATTCCAGCAACTACACACATGTAAATACAAAAGAAAACCATATAAACCTTACTGCCTTATTATATTTGTACTTACAACTTGGAAACAGAAGATTAGAAAGCAAGAGACAGAAATCCTTCCCATAGCTGAGAGGGACAGATACAAGACCAGAACAAAGGACTCCCACACAAACTTCCCTCCACCCAGATCCTGTCTTTAACTACTTAAGATAAAAGAACAGAATTGTTGGAATAAAGAAATTAAGTGAGGATGAGGAAAAGGGGCACTTGGAATGCTCCTGTGTTCTTAAAGCTAGCTAAAAGTATTGTAACTAGTAACAGATTATCTTCAAACCTGCCACTACAAAGCCATCTCACTTTCTAAGTCCTCTGTTCAACAGCAGTAGAGATGTTAGCTCTGGACTGATAAACCAGGACTTAAACTGCAACTTGGAAATTGAGCCACTTACCAAACAAATGTAAATGAGGAAAGAGGGGAAGGGACAAGAAAGGGAAGAGGCACATCAAGGGAGTTCTTGGCTGAAAGCAGCTCCCACATGTAACTAAACTGAGCATGCCAAAGTCTCCCTATCCACACTTGAAATGGCATCAGTATCAGCTTGGTCACCTGGAAATACAGCTAGACCAGTGGTTAAAAAAACTCAAAATACAATAGAGCAGAATAAAATTACATATTTAGTGGAGTGGCATAATGATAGGGAGGTGAAGTGGCTTTATTAATAATACAAATGCATGACTTTGGAGTTGGTTACAAATCAGATAATACTTTTATCCATGGCTGACCTCTGTAATCTGTATTTCCCTCCTTGATGAATGTTTATAAATCCCATTACTGCTAATGTTTATGTGAATTATGTTGAATATAGTTCAGCTTCATACATTCATAATTTCTTGATGCTAATGGAAATTGTGGGTGTGCATAAAAAGAAAACCTTCTCTGTGGTTACAGAAAATAAGTTAGTTTGGAACAAAGGTAGAATCCTTAACATTGCAAAATACTGTGAACTGCCAAATTAAATAGGTGAGCTAGTTCTGTAAGGTGAGGCACTGCCTCCAGCTTCAAGTGCCCTTTACTGCTACTAAGCTATGTAAGGTCCTTGGCTCTCACTGTCAATGCTTTTTTCCTTCCCTGCCCCCGCCCCCCAATTGTGTTGTACACTAGTGCTTCTAGCTATGTGTGCATGTGCAGGACTTGAAAAAATTCCGAAATCCCCAGATCACTTTAAAATTAAGCCTGTTGTATGTTCTGTAATGCCTATCCTAGACGTCAGTTAGCCTTTAAGGTTCACTGTGACTTTAAGTAGAGCTGGTTAAGAATTTTCCAAAGGAAATGTTTTGTCAGAAAATGCTGATTAGTTGAATCTGAAATGTTTCACAGAAACATAGTAGGTTTGGTGACCTTTAAGTGAACCACAGGCAGGGTTCAGATGGAAACCTGCCTGGTTTCCAGCCATCTCTTGGTTGGCTGCTGGGGAGCCCAGGCTTTCAGATTGTCTCTCTTGAACAGCTGCACCAGATGGATTGTGCTGGGGCTGGGGAGCCAAGGTCTCTTAGATTCCTGGGACAGTGGGCTTCTGGGACTGCCTGTCTCCTGTAGCCTGATGAGGCCGCTACCCAGGAAGTCCTGGAAACAGCTGACTAAAATTGATGTGATTCTCCTCAGTTTCACTGTTGTTCAGTGGTGGGCAGCATTAAAACTGACAAAAATCATGCCAATTTCATTTTGCATCTTCTGGGTCTTGGGGGGCATATTTTGTTTCAAAAACACCCGGAGTCTGTTTCTATAACGAAAATTTTATGGAATCATCATCTCGTGGGAAAGTTTATGAAATGTCGAAAATTCCAGCAAATCAAACATTCAGAATTTTGGCCCACTTTATTTCTAAATAATAGCTTCCACACAGTATTGTTTTGCCCAAACTGTCCCCTTTTACTCTGTGGGTTCTGTTTCTGTTAAAGTTGTAATATTTGAGGATAAGAAATAAATAAAATTAAACCGAGAGCCAGGTCATTATATTCATTTTAACTTTTTTCTTAGTTACACAGGTATATCATGAGCTTTGTAGCATCTTGCAAATGACACTTGCTACTGTTTATCACAATATAGTTATTTTCATACCTCTTTTAAAATCTAGCCCAGCCTGCTCTGCTGTGTGATTTGCAGTTATGGATTAATGTATGTACTTGTTTCAGTGGCATACAGGTGTTTTCAATCAAAAACTGTTCTTTGCGGACTTAAAAAGGTGTGGAAAATTTAATGAATGACTATCACATTTATTTGTGTTTTTAAACTGTAGGTGAGAAGTCACTAATGATATTACAAAGTGACCTGCTCATTTTCTTTTCTGTTGCTGCTTGCCGAATCGCTTCTGACTTGTCAGAGTTCAGCTCTCATTTTTGCTGTTTGTATACACTTTCCAGTTCTGTTAATATGCAAGGTCCAAATGTGAGAAAATTAAACACCTTACGTGAAAGATTTGGAAAAAACTTAGTTTGTGAAATTCTGACTAAATCAACGATTAAGTGGCCCAGTATATGAATACTACCTAGGAGAGCACATGTTTCAGTCCTAAGTGATAAAGGATAAACCTATAAGTGTATAAGAAATATAAACCTGTCTGGTCTGGTGCAAGTTTCAATATGTTTCACTAAGACATGGAAAATATTAGTATACATATGAAGTTCAGATTTCCCTGCCAGAGAAGTTAAATAGTTTATGCCTATTTTTATATACTTGAAGACTATAGCAGATTTTTCTTCATAAACTGGAAGTGGTTATTTAAAGATATGCGACTAATTTTGAAGGGAAGAGACAATTCTCAAATGTTTTGGATAAAGACATTCCCAGTTCGTACAACTAGTTAAAGAAACACTGACAAGACGATCAGACCCCAAAGTTAGGTGTTGTACAAAGAAGTTCATAATATAATTTCTATTCATGTTAGTGCTGACCTTTTATTGTTTTAAACACGCTGCATTCACTCATTGCCACCCAAACGCTTCAAGCAGTTCTCTTCACCCAAATCATCAAATTTATGCAAATTAATATTCCTCTTTCTAGGCTTGAAAGGATTAGATCTTATTGGTAAATGTTGATTTCACCGTACACACACCAACAATTGAAATAAATATTTCCATTGATGATCACAATTTACAGATGAGCAAAGAAAGAAAAATGCTGCTTGGGAATTTGAGTTTAAAGTAAGGGAATTTACTGTATCAGCATCACGAGTCAAAATATACAATTTTTTTGTTTTAACAGTTGTAAAGCTTTAACTTTTTGAATCTGTCTACTGTCATTAAATTGTTTGAACTCCCCATAATTTCCCTCAAGTGGGAAAATTTGAATTGATAAAAATTAAAAAAGCCCTTAAAAATAAATGTCAGTGTTATCAGTCAAAATTATTTTAAAATTAAAAAAATCGAATTCTGCCAAGCCTATCTGTTTCAGTGCCTAAATTCAGCTCCGAAGACACTGCTGAAAATATTCCATTTCTTGGAGAGAAAATAATCTTGAAAATGCTTCAGCAGTTCATATGGCAATGATATACCTATGAATTTCAAACTGAAACATACAGTGGAAAATAGTTGCCAATATTTGTAAGAACAATTCAGGAGTCAATTTTTAAAAAATTGTCATGAGTAGGTAAGAAATCTGACAAATTTATGTAACAAAGCTGCTAATAACTTATTAATTAAAAATAAGGCCACCATCAAGATAAAGATTATTTATTTATGAAGAAAATCCTTTAGCCATTTACAGCAGCATTTAAGAAACAAGTCAGTCTCTTTGAACTTTTTGTCACCTTTGGGAATATGACTAAAAGTGGAGAGAGAATAAATGTTTGGAAAGCTCTGTGAGCCATACTTTAGATAACTGCCAGATAAACTGTAAATATTAAAAGTCTGAGCAGAAACTTCCGGCCTCTTGTAAAGATGTGTTCTTGCTGCCTGATCCACTTTTTAAATCAATATGTTGATTATGAATGAAGGAAATAACAGTTCTTCTTCGAGTGCTTGCTCATATCCATTCCAGTTAGGTGTGCGCGCGCCGCGTGCACGTTCATCGGAGATTTTTACCCTAGCAACACTCGGTGGGCCGGCAGGGCGTCCTCTGGAGTGGCGCCGCTATGGCGCCTGATATATACCCCTGCCGGCCCATCGGCTCCTCAGTTTCTTCTTACCGACCATGTCGGTCATTGGAACAGTGGTGCGCGGCTTAGCTGATCCCCACCTCCCTAGCTCTTCGCTCGTTTATATAGTCATTGTGTACATAGTTCATTCTCTATAGTTCTAGTTAACTTTTATATTAGTAAAAATATACTCCGGGCTTCAAACCCTGCGCGGCCTGTCATCTGCCGATGCCCACAGGAGACCCGCACGACTCCTGTTTAAAAGTGCCTGGGCGAGTCCCACCTTGCGGACAAGTGCCGAATCTGCAAGGCTTTCAAGCCCCGGACGAAGAAAGAGCGGGACATTCACCTCAAGAACTTTTGATAGAGGCAGCTCTAACTCCTCCATCCTCGGCCCTGACTCTGGCACCCGGGGACGAGTGCTTCCTCCGCACCAGAACGCACGGTTCCAGTAAAGGCTGCTCAACACCACCCTTCACCGGCTCAACCCTCTGGCAGGCACCGATCCCTCTCCCCGAGGAGCAAGAGGCACAAGGCTCGTGCAGCACCTGTATCTACGCTGCAGTCGGAGCGTACATCCAAGGCGGACCGCCTGGCACAGTCAACTGCCGTGGCACCGCTTGCCTCCGCACCGTTGATTCCGGTCTCTCAGGAGCCGTCGAGTCCAGTGTCTACCAGCTCCCCAGCGCACGCTGTGGTCGCGCTCGTCGTGCCCTCGATGCCGGAGACTTTCTCTCTGGCTCGGGAACTAATTGCTCTGACGGAGCCTGAGCTGCCCCAACCCCCGGCATCGCCGGTGCGGGTTGTTCAATCACTGGGCAAGCCTGGCATGATGAGGCCATCTTCGCCGGGCACTGCGGAACGCCTCTGGTCCCGATCCAGGTCCCGCGGACGTTCTCGATCCCGGCGCCGCTCACAGTCCCGGTACCGCTCTCCATCCCAGTACCGGTCATACTCGCGGAACCGCTTGAGATTCCGGTCTCCATCGTGGTACTCTCGGCACTGGTCCAGATCCCGGCACCACCATACCTCTTGCAGCCGATCCCAGCATGGAGACGTGAGGCACCGGTCGACCTCCTGGCACCGCGCTGGTCGCAGGTCCAGGTCCTGGTCCCGGTCCCGGCACCGCTATAACTCTCGGTACCATTCGCCGGTACCGCGCAGACAGGAGTCCAATGGACGCAGAGATCTGATCCAATCGACTTCAGCTCCTCCATGGCCTTTGCGTCATCCATCCGTCTCCTCCCACGTGGACAGTGCTTCTTACGGGGACTCAGATACGCATGCCCGTGGCCCGGAGCACGAACCTCACCAGTGGTCCTTTTGGACACCTTGGGCATATCATCAAGCCCAAGGTGAACTGACTGGCCCATCACGCTCCGATCACTCAAAGCACCATCTGCCTGAGGCCACCATCAGCCGACCTCCCCCCGCTGGCACAAAGGAAACCAGTGCACACGCACCGGACCCGCATGACCTTCCGGAGACAGAGGTCCCCCCAGACCAGACATCAGTGCAGGACCCACTTGTTCCGGGGCTGTCATCCTGCTCCTCCCCTGATGAGGCAGTAGCGGGCACATCAGCATCGGGGCCATCGCCGATCGACCTCCAGTCACACCAGGACCTTCTGCGGCATCTCGCCCAGAACGTCAGCCTGCCGGTAGAGGAGGTTCCAGAGGTGGAGGACCCAGTGATTAGCATCTTGTCCGCAGAGACACCCACCAAAGTGGCTGTCCCCTTCATCCGTTCAATCCAGGCTAGAGCAGACGCTATCTGGCAATCCCCGGCTTCCATCCCACCTACAGCCAAGGGGTCAAACGGAAGTACATGGTGCCTTCCAAGGGGTATGAGTACCTCTACGTGCACCCCGCTCCCTGTTCATTGGTGGTAAAGTGTCAATGAACGAGAGCGCCACGGCCAACAAGACCCTGCGCCTAAATCTAGGGAGGCCCAGCGCATGGATTTGTTGAGATGGAAAATCTATTCCACGGGAAGCCACCAACTCCGCATAGTGAACCAACAAGCCCTCCTGGGTAGATACAATTACAATACTTGGGAGGCGGTTGGGAAGTTTACCGAGTTGGTTCCGCAGGATTCCCTCCAGGAATTTGCAGCACTCCTGGAGGAGGGGAAGAGGGTCGCGAGGACCTCCTTACAAGCCTCACTAAGTGCCGCAGATTCGGCGGCTAGAACAGTCACCTCTAGCATAGCCATGCACCGTATATCATGGTTGCAAGTGTCCGGCTTACCACCTGAGTTGCAACATACCATACAAGACTTGCTGTTCGATGGACAAGGCTTGTTCTCCCAAAGGACGGACCCCAGACTGCAGAGTCTGAAGGACAACCATATAATCATGCGTTCGCTGGGAATGCATATGCCTCAGACTCAAAGACAGTCTTTCCGTTCCTAACCTCAGCGCCCTTATCCCCCGCCTCGGCCAAGGCAAGACTTTGCCAGAAGACGAGGTCGTACCACTCGCAGACATCAGTCTGGACCTCAACGGGGTAACAATTCCGGTCCCACCAAACCAACACTGGGACCCAAATCAAACTTTTGAGGGTGCGCCCGAGAGCAGTGTACCAATTGCCTCCTCGGATCCCTTTCAGTTCTACAACCACCTTTCCCTGTTCCTTCCTGCGTGGTCCCAGTTGACATCAGATCGTTGGGTCCTATGTACGGTGGAGCTTGGATACCATCTTCAGTTTGTTTCATCCCCTCCCTCCCACCCCACCTCCTCGTCCCTCTTCAGGGACCCCTCTCACAAGCAACTCCTCATCCAGGAGGTCCACAGGCTCCTCTCAATCGGAGCTATAGAGGAAGTACCGGAGGAGTTAAAGGGCACAGGGTTTTATTCGCAATATTTCCTAATTCCCAAGGTGAAAGGGGGCCTCTGGCCTATCCTAGACCTGCGAGGACTGAACAAATTCATCAAAAAGTTCAAGTTCCGCATGGTATCCCTGGGAACAATTATTCCTTGCTTGGATCCCGGAGATTGGTATGCCGCTCTCGACATGCAGGATGCATATTTCTGTAGATTACCACATACTTTTAGGGGCGAAAGAAAAATGCAGAGCTGTTACTTACCAGGCTGCACGTGGCAATAGACTGTATAGGTAAGGGATGCAAGGAGGGTCTGGGTCACGATGCAAACTGCAGGCACGCACACAACTAAAATTAATTAATTAAAAGTTTTTTATTGGGGATAGTTACAAGGGGTAGAGGAGCAGCATATGATTAGCTAATAGGGTTAATGGAACTTAAAACATACAATGGCTAAAGTATTTACTATTAAACAATATTTATAAACAAAGATGCAGTAAATATTTATAAACACGGATGCAGCATTTAGTAATAACCAATACTTACGAATACAAACCAACTCATAACGACCTGCAAACGTAGAAACTCTGCTTAAAACACATGAGCTGAGAGAGGCTTCGAGGTGATCAGGCTCGGTTACCGGTGTGCACAAGGTACACAGGATTCGTTTTTCTTTCTCCTCTTCTGCCTGCACATGGCAGACCAGCCTAAAATACCCACTATGACATCATAGAAGTATCATAGGGGACGGGGCCCAAAAACTGTGTGTGTTCGTTTCTGATTGGTACAAGCAAAGTTTACGCCAAGTAGGGGAACAGGTGCCTGAAAGTCTGCCTTTGCCCCCAAAAGGTGAGGAAATGCATATAGTTCAGAATGCCTTTAACACTGACTGACAAAGGAAGAGGCCAGGGCAATACCGATATGGGCAAGTCTTTTAGGATGCAGACAGGAACTTATCTTAACAATTTCCACATTGCAATTTATCCCCCACACAGGAGGTATCTGCGCTTTGTGATAAAGCATTGACACTACCAGTTTACTGTCCTCCCCTTTTTGGCCTCTCCTCCGCCCCTCGGGTCTTCACGAAGTGTATGACGGTCGTCGCTGCTTCCCTACGCCGTCGTCGAATACACGTCTTCCCTTACTTCGACGACTGGCTTATCCGAGGGGCCTCCGAGGCACAAGTCATCAGCCATGTGTCCATTATCAAGGACCTGTTTATGTGTCTAGGCCTGATCCTCACTCTAGACAAGTCAACTCTGGTGCCTACGCAGAGGATAGAGTTTATCGGGGCAATGCTGGACTCCAACCTGGCGACGACCAGTTTACCCCCCCAACGGTTTCAGGCCATAGTTTCCCTTGTCCAAAGTCTTCAGAGTTTTCCAACAACCTCTGCTCGTACTTGCCTTGGTCTCCTCGGTCACGTGGCTGCATGCACATTCGTCACAAAGCACACCAGGCTGCGAATGCGTCCTCTCCAAATCTGGCTAGCCTCTGTCTATCGGCCGGGCAGAGACGCCATAGACATCATTCTGACAGTTCCGCCGAGCGTTCTTGGCTCCCTCGACTGGTTGCGAACGTCGTTCCGGGTGTGTGCAGGTCTGCCATTCCATCCTCCCCAGGCCTCCACATCCCTAACAACAGACGCGTCCTCTATGGGCTAGGGTGCTCACCTAGGGGACCTGCGCACCCAAGGCCTTTGGTCGTCCCAGGAGTTGACGCTACACATCAATGTCCGGGAGCTGAGAGCAGTCCGTCTGGCGTGCCAAGCATTCCAGTGCCATCTGCAGGGCCGTTGTGTTGCAGTATTCACAGACAACACAACAGCCATGTATTATATAAACAAACAGGGAGGGACACAGTCCTCCCCCTTGTGTCAGGAAGCGATCCAACTGTGGGACTTCTGCATAGCCCGCTCCATAGACCTAGTAGCCTCCTTCCTTCCAGGAGTCCGGAACACGCTTGCAGATCACCTGAGCAGGTCCTTCCTGGCGCACGAGTGGTCCATCTGTCCGGACATTCTCCATTCAGTTTTCTGGAGGTGGGGCTTTCCCCACATAGGCCTCTTTGCCTCCCGGGAGAACAGGAAATGCCAGGTGTTCTGCTCCCTACAAGGTCGCTCCCCGGGCTCCCTGTCGGACGCGTTTCTCATTCCGTGGACAGGCCACCTCTGTTATGCCTTCCCACCGTTTCCTCTCATCCACCGAGTTCTTCTCAAGCTCCGCAAGGACAAAGCCCGCCTTATCTTGATCCCTCCGGCTTGGCCGAGGCAGCATTGGTACACCATGCTGCACGACCTATCTCTGTCAGACCCGATTCCCTTGCCACTCTGCCCGGACCTGATCACGCAGGACTTCGGCAGGCTGCACCACCCAGACCTGCAGTCCCTTCATCTGACTGCATGGCTGCTGGCTGGTTGAGCCAATTGGAGTTGCGTTGTTCCGCCGCAGTACAACAGGTGCTGCTGGGAAGCAGAAAGCCCTCCACGCGTTCAACATACCTTGCTAAATGGAAGCGCTTCTGTCACTGGTGCAACCAGCAGGACCTTTCTCCGCAGTCAGTATTAGCCCCCACTATCTTAGACTATTTATGGTCTCTCAAAGAGCAAGGTCTAGCGATCTCTTCTGTAAGAGTGCACCTTGCAGCTATTTCCACGTTCTATCCTGGGGAGGCTGGCAGTTCTGTTTTTTCCCATCCTATAGTTTCCAGATTCCTCAAGGGCTTGGAGCGACTCTGTCTCCAGGTCAACCGCCCAACCCCTACCTGGAACCTGAACTTCATCTTAACCAAGCTCATGGGGCCCCCCTTTGAGCCTTTAGCCACATACTCGCTGCTGTACCTGTCCTGGAAGACAGCGTTCCTAGTCGCTGTCACCTCGGCTAGACGAGTCTCAGAACTTCGAGCTTTGACCTGTGGATCCTCCATATACGGTGTTCCATAAAGACAAGGTACAGCTGCGACCACGCCTGGCGTTCCTCCCTAAGGTCGTCTCTGCCTTTCACGTTAATCAGGACATCTTCCTGCCAGTCTTTTTTTTTTTTCCAAAGCCGCACTCATCGCGACGGGAACAGCAGCTGCATACTCTGGATGTCCGCAGGGCTCTCGCCTTTTACATCGAGAGGACCAGACCCTTCCGGCTTTCACCTCAGCTATCTGTAGCGGTGGCAGAGCGTATGAAGGGCATGGCAATCTCTTCCCAACTGATTGCATCTTGGGTGATATCCTGTATTCGGACGTGCTGTGACTTGGCTCACGTCCCGACTGGCCATCTCACCGCCCAGTCTACTCGGGCTCAAGCCTCATCTGCCGCGTTCTTGGCCCATGTTCCCATACAGGAAATCTGCCGCGCGGCCACCTGGTCTTCCATCCACACCTTTACATCGCACTATGCATTGGTCCAACAGTCCAGAGACGATGCCACCTTCAGCTCAGCGGTCTTACATTCTGCAACTTCGCGCTCCGACCCCACCGCCTAGGTAAGGTTTGGGAATCACCTAACGGGAATGGATATGAGCAAGCACTTGAAGAAGAAAAGACGGTTACTCACCTTTGTAACTGTTGTTCTTCGAGATGTGTTGCTCATATCCATTCCACACCCGCCCTCCTTCTCCACTGTCGGAGTAGCCAGCAAGAAGGAACTGAGGAGCGGATGGGCCGGCAGGGGTATATATCAGGCGACATAACGGCGCCACTCCAGAGGGTGCCCTGCCAGCCCACCGAGTGTTGCTAGGGTAAAAATCTCCGACGAACGTGCACGCGGCGCGCGCACACCTAACTGGAATGGATATGAGCAACACATCTCGAAGAACAACAGTTACAAAGGTGAGTAACCGTCTTTCCTCCATATATTGAATAACAATTCTAATATGGCATTTTACACATTTGTGGCCCTACATATCAGAGACAAAATTTGTTGTTTATATAACCTCACTTATATAACTGAATTCAGAGGAGGTTCTGTAACTTAATGAAAAATCCAATTACTATAGCAAGGAATGGAGACTAAAGAATCTATGGTGTAGACAATAAAATGTCAGCATTATCACTTTGAGGACTAAATCATGGCAATATGTAAAAATGTCTGACCTGTTGCCAGTTACTTGATTTTCAAAAATTTTGGTGGTATATTTAAGAAGGTTCTGGGTCCTTAACAATGAGAAATGTGGAGCCATTTGTTGTGATACTGATATGTAGTACATTATTACATGCAATATATTTATTGCTGTAGGAGCTGAGAGAGATACATAACAAGCAGCAGCTTCAGAAGCAAAAGAACTTAGAAGTTGAGAAGTTGAAACAGAAGGAACAAGAGAGGAAGACGGTAGAACTGGAAAAGCAAAAAGAAACCCAAAGGTAACAGTTTTAGTTTATGGTAAATACAAAATTTATTTAGAGCCAGAGGTGTGCATAGTATTTCACGTACAAGTAAGATAAACTTTCTGTTCCTAAGAACTTAATCTAAACTCAGTTATTTACTGAGCATCAGCAGTATGTTGGCAGCTCTATGAAACGAGGAGAAAACTCAAGTCCTTAGCCAAGACTTTTGTTTCAGCCCAAAAGGAGACTGCACTTGGAAGGGGGAAAGCCTTGTGTCATTGAATCCAAAACTTAATGTGGAGACCAGACTCTTGTGCATGTACAACCACACCCTTGCTTTTGGTTCTTCCTAGAACTCTCAACCAGCTGTCCTGTATGGAGATGGGAATTTGGCAAAGAAACTAGGATGCTTGGTGTGTGTTTGTGTGTTTAACAGAAATGATTCTCCAGTCCACAGATTTTTTATTTTTAAATGTCCATGCTGTTTGGGAGTCTAGGGAAAAATCAAAAGGGTTTGATATTCTTCTATGCATTGAATTTTTCTGATGTTGTAACTTATACATTTTGTATTACACACAAGACTTAAATACTGAATAAGGAATATTTTTGTTTTAAGAATCATTTTTTCCATATATATGGTATGAAGACTAGCTGGCAGCTGTCTTCCATAAGGGAGAAGTTTCATTAAAACCATAGTAGAAAATTTTAATATGATACAGCTGTTGTAGCTGTTTGAATTTTGTTTTCAACGTTCTTTTGAAACCAATAACACATACAATGTGGGAGCATTAAACCCCTGATCTAATCAAAAGCTGTTGGTCAAGTGGTTAGAACAGAGGACTGGGAGCTAGCTAGAAAGGCCTTAAATCATAATCTAGGCCATCAGACTGTCTGAGGATCCTGGGGCAAGTCATCTAACTATGTTCCTTCTTCCCCACTCAAACCAATTTGAAAATTCGGTGAAAAACAGGATCTTGCTGAAAATCAAATTTGTGACCAAAAGGCTTTTGAAAAAATCGTTAACATTGAAAGTGTGTTAATGGAGTCCAGTTAAAAGCCTCAACTTATTTACATAATGTGCTACATCTCTTCAAAAATCTCTAATATTAGTACTAAGCTGGTTGAAAATTTTCCAACAGAAGAGTTTTCTGTCAGAAAATGCTGATTCAATGAAATTGACACATTTTGTCTGATGTGCCTGCTATCTTGCCAACCCAGGCTTCCTGCTTCCCTGGCAGCCAGGCTGGCTTAGAACTTGGGAATTGTGGTCTCCGACTTTAGAGCCTGGAGAGCTGAGACCAGAAAATGTTGAAAAATTCCATGTTGGTTCTTCTGAAATGTCCCTCCCAAGAAAAATACTGCATATCCAACTTTTTCTGATTCAGAAAGAAACATTTTTTGGAAATCCAAAATTTTCCAGGAGATGGAAATTCTAGGCCCCATGCAATTCTAATGAGTATGTCTGGAGACAAACAGTTGAGGATTCCATGTGATTCCCCACAGTTACATAATCATTAATCATTTGCTTGCGCCACCTGGCTTTTACCACCACCAACCTTAACATTGCACCCTAAAGTTGTCAAAAAGGTCAAAATAATAAGTAAATAGAAAATGACTGATTTGTTTCTTGGATAATATTTTAAACCTGCCAGTATAATCTCCTACTCCCTTTCAATGGAAGAGAAAAGATGACAACAATATACAAGAGAGAGAAAAGAATGGAATATAAATAGAGTGAGCTAGAGAATAGGTGAGAAGTAAATAAATAAGCTCTGAGAGACATCTACACATCATAAAGTAGTGGGAGTGTTTGCTGCTTTTATTGTAGTTAGCAGGAGACATCCTACATCTTTGTACTGTTGTGGGAAAGGGATGGGGTTTTGAGTAGTTTGTTAAATTGCAGTTTACTCTGCATGTATAGTTAAATCAGAGAAAGAATAACTTAAAATTCATCAGCATGTGCACCTAACCTTTGGATGAATGAGGACCTAGCAGCCACAACCCCAAGTTTATATTAACTTGTTTTGACTTTATTTGAAATGACAACTATGCACTGAGCATAGCACGAATAACTCAATTCTGTTTCTTTGGCAGAAGAGTCTGGGACAGTACCTGCAAGGTGAGAGGGTCCCAGAACTTGGGAACTGAGAGGTCTACACAGCAAAGGAACAGCTCTGCAGCCTGAGCCCTGTGAGCCTGAGTCAGCTGGCATGGGCCAGTCATGGGTTTTTCTTTGCTGTGTGGACATAGCCTTAGGAGATTGTGCAGGAGAAGAAAAGTATTTGAATAATATGACCAGAACTGGCCATAGCTTTTGGGACAAGAACCTTCAACACCATGTCTGCACTTTAGGGAGAGAAAATAGCTAAAGTCTGTTTCCACTTGTTAATTCGATTTAAGGGCCAAATCCCACGCTAGAAAAATCTGTGATGATAGGGTAAGGGAAGAATCATTTTTTCCATAGGCAACAGAGCTCCAACAGCTCCTATGCTTCTATGCAAGGTCTATGTCTGTGTCAAACTCCCTTGCATATTTGGCTGCAGGAAGCATCTTAATTTCTTCATATCCCTTTCGCCTTGTCCTCCGACATGGAGCAGAAGTGCATTGGTTCTGCTAACAGTTAGACCTTTAATTCCCACTGGTGGGTGAATCATGCAGCTCCTCTATAAAGCCATTATACTCTGCGGATCCCATCCCCATCAATTATATCAAACTTGATTTTGAGTGGTAAGTGTTAACCATTGTACTAAATAACATCATTAAAAACTCACAGCTTTCCAGCTAAAGCAGTACAGGTCTCTCACAACTTATGCGCATTTAACATGCGCGGTTTCAACTGTACATGAACAGCTGGGGGTGGGGTGGTGGCCTCAAGATTTAAAGGTCCTGGGGCACCACATGTGGCTGGGAGTCCCAGGGCCTTTAAATCACCCAGGGGACTCCAGCTGCAGCAGTGGCTGGTAGCCCCTGTGGCGAACTAAAGGGCCCCAGGCTCCAGCCACCATGGAGCTCCAC
Source organism: Gopherus flavomarginatus (assembly GCF_025201925.1). NCBI lineage: Eukaryota > Metazoa > Chordata > Testudines > Testudinidae > Gopherus > Gopherus flavomarginatus. The sequence goes on from NC_066617.1 coordinate 202,584,788, forward strand.
GCCCTTTAAATGCCAGGCCCAGCCCAGCTGCCAAAGCCTGGCGGAGCCCTTTAAATCCTGCCTGCAGCTCCGGCAGCGGGGCTGGGGGAGGGGGGCATTTAAAGGGCTCCACCAGGCTCCCCGCTGTGACAGGAAGCCCGGCGGATCCCTTTAAATCCTGCCCGCAGCTCTGGGGCCGGGGCCGGCATTTAAAGGGCTCCCCCAGGCTCCCTGCCGCGGCGGAGCCGTTTAAATCCTGCCTGCAGCTCCGGCGGCCGGGCCGGGGGAGCATTTAAAATGCAGCGGGGAGCCCGATGGAGCCCTTTAAATGCTGCCGGAGCTGCGGGCAGGGTTTAAAGGGCTTGGGGATATAATTTTGACTATACGCGGTTTTCGCTTTACGCAATAACCGCGGAACGGAACCCCCACCTAAGATAAGACTTGCCTGTGTTTACTATCCATGATTACAGTACAAGCCATGAACAAATTAAGCACACTTAACACCATTAAATGCTGCATCATGCTGTCTAGAGAAGTTTATCCCTGAATGTTTTTATATAGTGCAGTCTAATAGTATTACAACAAGATTTCTGAATAATAAACTCTAAATGTATTGCAAGATCATTCACTAGTGAAGAGACACAGACTAATGTTTGAAGCAAATGGCTAAAAGGGCTGCAGCTTTACTATGTGAAGTTAAATGACATAACCGGAAGTCAGAAAGCCCTGGCAGTATTTGTAGGTGGAGAAACAGTATTCCCTTTACTATCATTGCCCTTGCACCTTACTCCTAACAATGTATTGGTGCTGGTATTGCATAACTCTTCTGCTATCCCAAGCAGTCTAATACTCCTGCCCCTGCCAGTACTGAGGCCTAAACACAGCCTGCTGTCCTGCACAAGCTATTGTGCTGAGTAGCTTCATACCTTGCACAGAAAGATAAAATATTCTTGTTGGACTCAAGTCGTATCAGCATGTGATGGTGGCTATGCTGGTTAGGCATCAACCCAGTCTTTAGTTGGCTTGGAAGGTAGCTCTTGCCCACTTGCAAATTTAACTGTGCTGCCAGGACGCGGGTGTAAATACTGCAGTCCTCTTAATTAAACAAAATGGTGTGCTATACAAAAGGCCAAGTCCATAAATGACACACCTGTCATCAGCAACTATCAGTAATTCCACATGCATGCATGTGGTTAAAAAGCAAGCGTGAAATTGCCAGAAGAGCAAAATGACAGAGGAAACGTGTGTGTATGTAATAGCCTTGCAAAATTCTATTTCTGTACTCACTCCGAGGGCAATATTTTTTTTGGCAGACATAGTATCATTAGGTTCAGTGTTTTTTTTTATCCATCTTTGCAAAGGATGGGCTGGTAGAATTTGTGCCTGGGATGCTCACTTTTTATGATGTGTACAAACGTGATCTATAAAGTGTAAGGAAAGGAAAGTAGGAACATCTAGGCCAGGAGTGGGCAAACTTTTTGGGTCGAAGGCCACATCTGGATGGGGAAATTGTATGCAGGGCCAGGGCAGGGGGTTGGGGTGCGGGAGGGAGTGCAGGCTGTGGGAGGGTGCAGGAAGGGGCTCAGGGCAGGGGATTGGGGCAGAGGAGGGATGCAGCATGTATGAGGGGGCTCAAGGCAAAGGGTTGGAGTACAGGAGGGGTGCGGGGTGTACAAGGGGGCTCAGGGCAGGGAGTTGGGGGGCAAGATGCAGGCAGGGTGTTGGGGGTGGGGTGCAGGAGGGGTTCGGGCTCCAGCCCAGCGCCGCTTACCTAAAGTGGCTCCAGGGTGGCAGCAGCATGCACCGGGGCCAGGGCAGGCTCTTTGCATGCTGGTCCCGGCCCTGCGCCACTCCAGGAAGCACTGTGGGGTGGGAGGGCGGAAGGCTCCATGTTTGCTGCCCTTGCTACACCTCCAGGTACCTCCCCTGAAGCTCTCATTGTCCGCAGTTTCCCATTCCTGGCCAATGGGAGCTGCTGGGGGAGGTGCCTGGAGGCAAGGACAACGCACAGAGCCATCGGCCCTCCCACCCTGGGGCCCCAGGGAAGTGGTGCCAGCTGCTTCTGAGAGTGTCATGGGGCCTGCAGGCTGGATCCAAAGCCCTGAGGGGCCAGATCTGGCCCACGGGCTGTAGTTTGCCCACCCTGATCTAGGCAATAGGCAGAACAGGAATATAGTAGTTTCCACTTGCTCCCCTCTAGCACCCTGGTGCTAATCCAGAGGATGAGCATGACTGACTGGCTAGTTCTTTCATGGCTCCTGCACTGTGAAGCCATGCAAAGCCAATGGGTTGAGGGGTGGGGGGTGAAAAAGATAAAGTATCATGCTGATTTAAAGCAATAATCATTCTGAATGTTCTGTCGTCTAGGCTGCCTAGTGCTGTGCAGGAAAGGCATATTGAGAGAAATGCAGTTTTAAAGGCACAGAGCCAGCCTCTTATATAGGGTTGCCAATTTTGGTTGGACGGATTCCTGAAGGCTTCATCGCATGACATAATCTTTAGTTAAAGATTAATCTTTAATTCCTGGGGAATCCAAGAGAATTCTGCAGGGTTGGCAGATTTACTCTTGTAACAAAAAAGTGTTTTCAGGAAATGCAGTATTTATCAATCCAAAAGGCTTGTTTAGTTGGCCTGTCTTGTTTAGGTATAAGTATTTTTAAACAAATATATAGCCTTACATTTCCTGAGCAGATATACGATGGCTTACTTTTCAGTATTGTCACTTTAAAACCTGAAGTGCCTAAATTTAAGCTCTGAAAATTTCAAGGGTTTTTATATCTTCAAATGAATTATGTGAATTTTTTCTACAGTTTGTCACTCTTAGAATGATTTTCTGTGGATTGTATTAATGGAACTGTGTAAAACTACAAGAAATAAAGAATAATATATTGTTGAATTTGCAACATTGGAATCTTAAACTCAAAATAGTCAGGCAATGCGAAACATGATTCTCATAGTAAAACCAGCTCAGCACAGATTACATGTGAACATATCCATTTAAATCTACCTAGTAATCAGAAATGAGTAACTTCACGGTAATGACTGTGACTATAAATTTATAAAGAAATATCTTAGCCCAATTTGAGAGGGTGAACACCAGCAGTTCTAGATCTCCAAGATTTCTGCAAGACCGAGGTGTTAATTTTTTTCCCCTCTGTTTGCTGACAACTCCAGCACAAAGTTAGTGAACCATTTACCATTCAGGAGTCCTTGGTACTCTCATTATTCTTCTTCGAGTGATTGCTCATGTCTGTTCCACAGTAGGTGTGTGTGTGCTTGCTATGTACACCTACGCCAGAAGTTTTTCCCCTAGCAGTACCGATAGGGGAGCGCCTCTAGCGACCCCTAGAGTGGTGCCTCTGTGGTGCGGTATAAGGGGCGCTCGCGCTCCCCCGCCCCCGTCAGTTCCTTTTTGCCTCCAGTAAAGGTACATTGGAACTGCTCTGCTCCAGCTTGTCTGGAGATTTCCTCTAGAACTCTTGTTCGTTCATAGTAGCAGTACCTGTAGCTGAAGTAGTTTAGTTTACTGAGCGCGGGTTGGGGCGTGCCCCAGGCTTTAAGTCGTGTGACGCTTGCAGGCGGCCGATGCCTGTGATTGACCCACATGCAGACTGTTTATGCAGCCTGGGGGAAACCCATCTTAGTGATTGCTGCAAGATTTGCAGATCTTTCAATCCTTGGACCAAGAAAGAAAGAGAGACATTTGGCTCCGAGCTATTCTGATCAAGTCAGCCTTGACCCTAACTTCTATGCGCCACTCCGAGTCGGCACCGGGTACAGCGGCATCAGTGTGTGATGACCCTTCGGTTCCTTCCACCAGTCGGCAGCACTCCCCGTCTGCGGGGCATGCCAAGAAGGCTAAGAAGAGGTCTTCTCCTTTGAGGCACCAGAGCAAGACCAGGGGAGAGACTAGACCCACGTTGAACAGTTCTCAGTCCTCGACAGCCTCCAGGCCTCTAACTCAGGTTGAATGGAGTAGCCCGGCACAGTCAGCGTGGGCTTCCCCAGATGTCCGGGTGCCCTCCATGCCGAAGGCCTTGCAAACAGCCCAGGACGTTATGTTTCTGCCAGTACCAGGGGCACCGCCACTGTTGGCTCCCCAATCCAGAGGCAAGCCATCGCTTGAATCGCTGCAGTCGCCTCCTGGTCGGTACCGTTTGTGATTGAGGGAATGTTCCCGACGTCATTCGCTGCTCAGTGACTGTCCTGTGCATAGTCCACACCAGTCACTGTTGACCCCCACCAGGTTGTCTGGCTGGGTTCCAGCTGATGGGTTCCAGGCTCTGCCTTCAGGGACCACAGACCTCGCAAAGGGAGTGGGCCCCGTTAAGAATGAGACAGATGGCACCGGAGGTCCTCATCTCCAAGAGGCTGCCATAGCCCATCGCGTTACAGGCGTTGACGCTGTTCCCGTTCGTCATCTCACTCCAGGACCCTGCCGCAGCACCGCTCCCGCAGTCCCAGACGTCAGTCACTGGCACCTTGTAATCCCAGATCCACCCTCTGGAGCTGATCGCGGAGCAGCTGCTACCAGTGGTACCGTTCCTTCATGTCGCGATCACGGTCTTGTGGTCGGCACCATTCCCAACGCCACCACTCCTCCCGGTCCAGGGACAGTACCAGATCATATGCCAGCCCAGCCTCACTTCGTAGCTGTCAGTCAATGGGACAGGTTAGTCAGACTGAACAGCCTGTTCTGCCAGTGCCACAGCATGTGTCGTGGCACCAGGCTCCTTGGCCTGCACCATGGTACCAATGGGCCCCATGAACCCTGACGCAGCCCCCGGTGGGGGCTCACTCAGTGGCCGGAGCCTCAGAAAGACTGTCAGCCTCCTTTTCCCAGCCTCCCAGAAAGGAGTTGGTGGGATGTGCATCTTCCATTCTGTGTCCAGAAGGCAACCAAGTGGTGGGACCTCTGGTACCAGTCAATATGCAGAGTACCGTGCCCGTATCCTCACCCTCCCCTGATGAGGCGATTACGGCCCCTCCTCCCTCTGTTCCGCAGGAGGACTCTAAAACCTACCAGAAACTATTGAAAAGGGTGGCATCAAGCCTCAACCTTCAGGCCAAGGAGGTGGAGGAACCCTCGGACTCCCTCTTCAATGTCCTGTCGGCCTCGGTACTGGGCAGGGTGGCCCTTCCACTCCACGAAGAGGTGGCAAAAATTTCAAATGCCTTGTGGCAAACCCAATCTTCCTTGCCCCCCATCTGTAAGAGGGCAGAACGGGAAGTATTTTGTGCCTGCCAAGGGACGTGAATACCTGTACACCCACCCTGCCCCCAACTCCCTGGTGGTCGAGTCGGTCAACCACAGGGAGAGGCAGGGCCAACTAGCCCCTACTCTGAAAAATAAAAACTCAAGGAGGCTGGACTTATTTGGGCGAAAGGTTTATTCATCCTCGAGTTTCCAGTTAAGAGTGGCGAACCATCAGGTCTCCTGGGTCAGTATGAGTTCAATTTGTGGGACCCACTACCCAGATTTGAGGACTCCCTCCAGGAGCATGACAGGAAGGAGTTCAAAGCTCTTGTGGAGGGGAGGGTACAGCAGCTGCCAGGGCAGGCAGCATCAGATGCTGCGGAGACTGCTGCAAGGTCCATGGCCTCCGTGGTGCCCATGAGAAGGGCATCGTGGCTTCTGCTGCCTGGGCTGTCCAGTGAGGCGCAGAACTCCTTTCAGGATCTCCCGTTGAATGGTAAGGCCCTGTTTGTGCAACAGACGGATGTGAAACTGCACGGCCTCAAAGATTCCTGCACTATGCTTAAGACACTTGGCTTCTATGTCCCGGCTCCAACTAGGCCCAAGTTTAAGCCACAGCAGGCTCCCACCCAGGCCACCCACTCTGAATACAAGCCCCCTTATAAAAAGTCATGGGACTATAAGAAACACCCGCAGAAGCAGTCCTGGTCTTCCCACCAGGCTGGGTCTTCCAAGGGTAAACAGATGGGGAAATGCCAGTTTTGACAGGACACCTGGGGAAAACCTACCAGTTCACATCAGAGATACAATAAAGCTTCCCTTCTCCAACTGGTTGTGTGCTTTTCTCCCGGAATGGTCGCATCTGACTTTGGACCATTGGTTCCTCAACATCATCTCCCGGGGCTACACCCTCCAGTTTACCTCTACCCTGCCCAACCATCCTCTGCCCCCGTCCCTCCTGGAGGACTCCTCTCAAGAGGCCCTGCTAGAGCAGGAAGTGGTGCGGCTCCTTGACTTAGGAGCAGGGGAAGTGGTGCCAGTGGAGTTCAAACGCAAAGGGTACTACTCCTGCTATTTCCTTATCCCAAAGGGGGACTCGGGCCCATCTTGGACCTGCGAGGCCTGAACTAGTACACGGTAAAGCTCAAGTTTTGCATGGTCTCTCTGGCCTCCATCATCCCCTCCCTGGATCTGGGGATTGGTACGCTGCCATCGATCTGCAGGACACATACTTCCACATTCATATATTCGAGGAACACAGGTAGTTCCTCCGTTTCACAGTTGAGCTGAAGCACTACCAATTTATGGTCCTCCCGTTTGGCCTATCCACTGCTCCCAGGGTGTTCACAAAGTGCATGTCTGTGGTGGCGACCTACCTCAGACGTTGTGGGGTCCAAATCTTCCCCCATCTGGATGACTGGCTGGTCAAGGGCAGCTCCCAATCACATGCGGGATCACATGGCGCTCCTCCTGTCCATGTGTGCCACCCTGGGCCTGTGGGTGAACGACACCAAGTCCACGTTAGTCCCGGTACAGTGCATAGAGTTTACCAGAGCATTCCTGAATGCGACGTTAGCCAGGGTCTACCTCCCACCAGACAGATTCGAGACCTTGAAAGGGCTCGTCGACACAGTCACGAAGTTTCATGTGATGACAGCCAGAGTGTGTCTCCAGCTCCTGGGTCACATGATTCACCATGCCAGACTCAGGATGAGGCCCCTCCAGCTCTTGTTGACCTCAGTGTTTTCCCAGGCCACAAACAGGATGGACAAGGTCCTCACTGTGCTCGAGCTGGTCATCACCTCCCTACAACGGTGGTCCTCCCCAGAGAACATACTCTGTGGGGTCCCATTCAGGGGCAGGCCCCTGTCAGTGGAGCTGATGTCCAATACCTCAGACCTGGGGTGGGGAGCCCATGTGGGGGACGTTCAGACCCAAGGTCTGTAGTCTGCACAGGACCTTGCCCTGCATATAAACGTCAAGGAGCTCAGGGCAGTCCGGCTGGCATGCGTGGCCTTCCACTCGCACCTGGAAGGCAGGGTGGTCAGAATCCTCACAAACAACATGGCCTCGATGTCAACAGACAAGGTGGGGCCCTCTCCTCTGCCAGGAATCCCTCAGGCTGTGGGACTTCTGTATAAGCCACGACATTTTGCCTACAGGCCTACCACCTACTGGGCGCCCAGAACTCGCGGACAGATTGTCTGACCTGAGACTTCTCCTCTCAGCACAAGTGGTCTCTACACCCAGAGGTGGTGCACGGACTTTTCCAAGAATGGAGAACTCCCCAGGTGGACCTGTTCACAACTTGGCAGGACCGCCTGTGTCCCTGGTTCTGTTCCAGGAGAGGGCTGGGAGTGGGCACTATCTCCGATTCCTTCCTCCTGTCCTGGTCAGGCCAGCTTCTCTATGCCTTCCCCCCAATCCCGCTGATCAGCAAGGTTCTGGAGAAGATAAAGATGGACAGAACCAGGGTCCTCCTGATTGCCCCAGTGTGGTCCAGGCAACATTGGTATGAGACCCTCACGAGCGTGGCAGTCTCCCCGCCGTGGCCACCTAGACCTGCTTTCCCAGGACCAGGGCCCTCTCCTCTACCCCAACCTAGCGGCACTTCACTTCATGGCGTGGCTGCTTAATGGTTAGGCCAGGAGGAAAGGACGTGCTCAGAAGGGGTTCAGCACATCCTCTTGGAAAGCAGGCAACTCTCCACACGCCAAGCCTACTTGGCAAAGTGGTCTCTGTTTTCCCGATGGGCAGCTGAGCGGAGTGTTTCCCCTGTGGCACCTCGATCCAGCTCATTTTAGACTATCTCCTTCACCTTGTAGCCCAAGGCCTGGCACCCTCGTCCATCAGGGTGCACTTGGCGGCCATATCTGCCTTTCACCCGCTGATGCAAGGGCACACTGTATTCTCCCATGCTATGATTGGCCAATTCCCTAAGGATTGGATCAGCTCTTCCCCTTTGTTAGGCCCTCAGTCCCGCAGTGGGACCTAAACTTGGTGCCATCCTGGTTGACGGGTCCCCCCTTGAGCCATTAGCTACATGCTCCTGGTCACACCTCTCGTGGAAGGTGGCCTTCCTGGTTGCGATCATGTCAGCTAGACAGGTCTCAAAACTCAAGGTCCTGACCTCCAATCCCCCGTACATGGTGTTCCATAAGGATAAGGTCCAGCTCTACCCACATCCTTCATTCCTCCCAAGGTGGTCTCCACCTACCACAAGGGTCAGGACATTTTCCTGCTGGTCCTCTGCCCCAAGCCCCATGCATCCAGTGAGGAGCGCTGCCTCCACACGCTGCATGTGAGATGGTCTCTGGCCTTTTACCTGGAATGGATTAAGCCATTCAGAAAGTCTTTGCAGCTGTTTATTGCCTCAGCCAAATGCATGAGGGATCAACCGACATCCACTCAGCAGCTCTCCAACTGGATCACATCATGCATCCATACCTGTTATGACTTGGCTGGAATTCCCCCACAGTCGATTGTGAGGGGACACTTGACTAGGGCACTGGCCTTGTCGGCTGCCTTTTTAGCCCACGTCCCCATTCAGGACATTTGCAGGCCTGCCACATGGTCTTCAGTTCACACGTTCATCTCACATTATGCGATCATCTCCCAGACCAGGGAAGACACTGGGTTCGGCAGATCTGTGCTCCATCTCGAGAGTTTGTGAACTCCTACCCACCTCCAACAGATATAGCTCTGAATCACCTACTGTGGAATGCACGTGAGCAATCACTCGAAGAAGAAAAGACAGTTACCTTTTCCGTAACTGGTGTTCTTTGAGATGTGTTGCTCATGTCTATTCCACATCCTGCCCTCCTTCCCCTCTGTCAGAGTTGTCTGGCAAGAAGGAACTGAGGGTGGGGAGAGCACGCAGCGCCCCTTATACCGCACCATAGAGGTGCCACTCCAGAGGTTGCTGGGGCGCTCCTCTATGGATACTGCTAGGGGAAAAACTTCTGGCAGCGGTGCACGTGGTGAGCACGCACGCCTACTGTGGAATAGACATGAGCAACACATCTCAAAGAATACCAGTTACAGAAAAGGTAACTGTCTTTTTCACTGTTTGCTTCTTAGAGGTGCTTCTGCAGAACTCCGATTGTAAACCCACAGATTTCATATGCATGGCTGAAAATATAGGGTTATATTAAGAACTGAGTTGCAGCCTTCACTGTCAAATTGTTATAGTATCCTGCTGCTAGATATTTTCTGGGCAATTACTCTGATTTCCATTAAATGTAGTTTTTTGTAGTCTTAGTAGTATTCTCTTAGTTGGCTGAGTCACTAGCATGGCTCTTTTTCATTAGATGCTGAGCTCTACTGGCAGGGTTTTCAAAATGTCATGTCTTCTGGGATTATTTAGCAGTAAGGAGATGCTATGTGGTGGGTGTTCTTGATATTTCTCATCATCATTAATAGAACTATGTAAGCTAATAACATGAATCACATATTCACAAGAAAACTAAATATTATGTTTACTTCCCTTTGTCTGCTTTAAAAAAAAAATTGTAATTGACAGACGAATCCAGGAAAGGGATAAACAGTGGCTTGATCGAGTGCAACAGGAGGAAGAGCACCAGCGGCAAAAAAAACTTCAGGAAGATGAAAAGCCAAAAAGGGAAGAAATAATCAAGAAAACAGACAGTGAGGATAAGGGCAAACAGGAAATGCAAGATAAACTGAATAAGCTTTTCCATCAACATCAAGAGCCAGCCAAGCCAGCCATCCAGGCGCCCTGGTCAAGTGCAGGTATGGAAGAGTAAGGAAATCTATTGCATACAGCTCCTAAAACAGGGGTCGGCAACCTTTCAGAAGTGGTGTGCCGAGTCTTCATTTATTCACTCTAATTTAAGGTTTCGCGTGCCAGTAACACATTTTAACGTTTTTAGAAGGTCTCTTTCTGTAAGTCTATAATATAGAACTAAACTATTGTTGTATGGAAAGTAAATAAGGTTTTTAAAATGTTTAAGAAGCTTCATTTAAAATTAAATTAAAATGCAGAGCTCCCTGGTCTGGTGGCCAGGACCCGGGTAGTGTGAGTGCCGCTGAAAATCCGCTCTCATGCCGCCTTCAGCACCTGTGCCATAGGTTGCCTATCCCTGTCCTAAAACATAAATTCCCCCTCCTCATGTCCTATCTTCTTATTCCGTATGTTGGATATTCTGTATTCAAACTAAGTCACTAATCTTGTTTAAATAAATGATTTAAGGCTTACATTGTCCACTCTGCATCACAGATCTCTTCTGGGCGCTGTTGCTCTCACTACAAGTGTGGAATTTAATAGAAGTCACATAGGGAGTGAAGGGGACTGGATGAGATGCACCATGCAGCTTGGAGAAGCGAATTTAGTTGTAAACTGGTGCTTGTCTCCAACACACTATTATTTCTAAAAACAATGAGATAAAATAATGTTGCCATGTTTCACCTTTTAAAGGCAAAATTGCACTTCAAAAAACTTTCTTCACCCCTGTGTACAGTTTGTACACATCTAGTCTGTAACATCTGCTTTGGGATCCTTCAAAGCGGAGGCAGTATGTAACTAGGCAGTCATATACAATTTAAAAAAACAAACAAAAATCCAAATTGTCTGGAAAAAACCTTAAAACCAGTTAAGGGGGAATAAATACAGTAGATGTTATCCATCAGCCATGTAGTATTTGCCAGGTGCAGTTTAATGAGGCTGTAAAAGGTCACTATATGGATAAAGACCCTCTAGACCAGGAACTTACTGATCAAGTTAATCCATTATGTCAGTGCAGTGCTTCAAAACAAAACAGGGAAAATTGTTAAATCATTGTACATGGTTTTAAATGCAGTTATTTTCTATATAAATAGCTGTGTGTTTCATAAAAGCTAAAAGCATATTATTTTAAATAGGTGGTGCTAAAGGAGAAAATAGAGAGAAAATGTAAGTTTAATTATTTGTTTGCTTATTCCCCCTTATGTAAAATGGGGATAGTACTTACTCTGCCTCTCAGGGGCATTGTGATAATTAACACTTTGCCTCTCATATTTTTTTTACCTCTCTTCTTCTAAAGTGTTTCACAAACATTTTTGTTTAGTTTTTAATATGTATTTTTCTTCCTCTATATATAGAGAAAGCTCCACTAACTATTTCTGCTCAGGAGGATGTAAAAATAGTATATTATCGAGCATTGTATCCTTTTGAAGCCAGAAGCCATGATGAAATCTCTATTCAGCCAGGTGACATAGTCATGGTAAGAAGAGTGTGATGTTGCTTGAAAAACTGTACTTTGTTTTACATCTCTGCTTCTATTTTTATACCAGTATTTTATTCAACCTAACTTTGAATTTACATATACCACAAGTATTACAAGCAAATTGTAAAGACTGAAATGTACAGTATATGCTATCATTTATTATCTCTGCTGTTAGAATAATGAGAGAGGCAAGGTGAGTGAGGTAATATCTTTTATTGGACCAACTTTTATTGGTGAGGGAGATAAGCTGTCGAGCTCACACAGAGCTCTTCTTCTAGTCTGGGAAACTTAGGTCTGTAGTGTAGGACTGGCCTATGTCAGTATAACTATATTGCTCATGGGTGTGGAACTTCTATTGACTCAGCTACTGCCAGGGAAGTGGATTAACTACGCCAACTGGAGAAGCTCTCTGGTTGGCATAATAGTGTCTTCACTAATGTGCTACAGTGGTACAGTTGCACATGTGCAGCTGTGACGCTGTACATGAAGACAAGACCTTACTCAGAGTGTCATAGCTAAATACAAAATAGAACAGTTTACCATAAATAGTTAGCACGCATTTCAAGGGAGCGTACAAGGTGAAATTGCCTGTTAACACACCTCTAAGGCACAGGGAAGAAAGGGTTTTTTTTAGCAGGTTATAGATTGTTGTGCTAAACCATAAATCCAGTGTCTCTATTCAGTCCATGATTTTTAGTGACTAGCAAAGTTATGGATTTAAGCTCCCAGGACATCTTTTGAAAGTATTGTGCAGATTTCCTTTGAGGATGAGGACTGAGAGGTCAGATATAGAGTGATCACTATGTGAAAAGTGTTCACCACAGGCGATGTGACATTTTTGTGTCTTGTCATTTTCCTGTGAGTTCATTTGAGAGCATAGTGATTGTCTGGTTTCACCCACAGATTTGCTATTGGAGCATTTAGTGCGCTGGATGAGGTAAACGATATATTGTGATAGGTATGTGCAGAACGCAGGGATCTTGAAAGGTGTATTGTGGAGAGTGTTGATCATTGCAGCAGGTTTTGCATCTGTTTTTCTGGCAGAGTCTGTCACTGCTTTGATTTGGTGTGTCCTAGCATGTGGGGAGCTTGCTTCTGATGATGAGCTTTGAGAGTTTGGGCGGGGGGGGGGGGCGTTGTTTGGAGGTTTGAAGAGGGGGTTCAGGAAAGATTTTTTTCAGGATAGGCTCCGCATCGAATATGGGTTGTAGTTGTTTGATAATACCTGTATGGGTTCCAGTATGGGGTGGTAGGTGACAAGTAGGGCTGTACAGTTTGGCGGGGGAGTGCGAGAAGTGGTTATTTCTGTATTTGAAGCAGGTTCTGTTTGGGTGGCCTGTTCCATGATGCGATCTACTTCTCTGGAATGTCCTTGTTTGGTGAAGGCAGTTTTGAATGTATTATAGTGTATATCATGGACTTTCTCCTCAGAGCATATTCTGTGGTTTGAGTGCCTGGCTGTAGATTAGATTTCTTGGTGTGTTTCGGATGTTTACTGGATCTATGAAGATAGGTATAGTGATCTGTGGGTTTCTTGTATATGGTTGTTTGTGGGGTTCCATTGTTGGAAGCTGATTGTGGTGTCCAGGAACTTGGTGCTGGTGTGGGAGTGTTCCAGAGAGTTTAATGGATGTTTGGTGGTTGTTGAAATTGTGGTAGAAATCTCAGAGGGAGTTTGTCATCTATCCAGAGGATGAAAATATCATTAATATATTTCAGATTTTTTGTGGTGGATTTGTCCAGAAATTTTTCAAGTTGGCCCATGAAGAGTTTTGCATATTGGGGAGCCATTTAGTACCCCTGGTGTTCCCATGATTTGGACAAAATGTGGTGATGTTGAATATAAAATTGTTATGAGGTGAGGATGAAATGGGTGAGTTTGGCGATATGTTTGGGATGCATATCTGAGAGTTGTCCACTGTCTTGTACATATTTGAGGCAAGCAGTTCTGAGGGAGTTTGTTAATGTTGCAGAGTTTGTGGAGGAAGTTGGTTGTGTCCTGGAGGAAGTTGGCCCTTTGTGTGTTGAGTGATTTGAGGATGATTTCTATGAGTCCCAATATTACTTCAGTAAGAGTGCTATGGCCAGATATGATGTGTCTGCCTGGGTTCCCTTGTTTGTGTATCTTGGGAAGCACGTGGAAGGGGTTCACGGGGGATGAGTTTGTAGAATTTCTCTTGGAGTTGTTTGGAGGGAAGGATTTGATGATATCCTTAAATTTATGGGTTAATTAGGGTGTGGGGTTGTCTGAGTTCTTTGTAGTAGGCAGTGTCAGAGAGTTGTTGGCCCTCAATGTAGTCATCGTGGTTGAGGACTATGATGGTAACTACATTGTCAGCTGGTTTGATCACTGGTGGTTAGATTTCCGGGACTGTCATGTCAGCAGTGGAGGGATTGTGGTGGATGTGATGTGATAAGATTAGAATAATGGTCAGTTTTCTAAAAGTTCACTATAATGCAAGATATAGATAAAGTTGATGAGCAAACTGTATCAGTCTTAGTATAATAACTCAGCTCTAAATTAGTTTGGTGACAGGGAAGTCCAAAGTGTCTGAACAGGTTCCCAAAGTCAACTAGTCTACAGTGAGACATTTGGTCTTCACGACAAATAAGTGACACAATCATCACTGTCATACTCACTTCTGAGAGTGGTTGCTGTACCTGGAGGTCAGAACAGAGTATTAAAGATTTGTTTAGGCTATAAAGCCTATCTAAAACTGTAGTACTAAAACAATGCAAACTATTCTAATTTCATTTAAAAAAAAAAACCTCAACTGTATTAAGAGACTGTTATGGTTAAATTAATGTGATGTTAAACACTTACTCTAAGTTAGGAAATCACTACATTAAGGTCACAATCTATATGCTGTTATAAACTTTAATTGCATGATGATTGTTTTTCCAATAATATATTTTTTCTACAATTTCTACTTTGTCATAATGATCCAATATAGGTTTTTTTTACTTGTTCATACAATAACTTTTCCTCTCAAGCATTTTCCCCTACTTAAAAATGGCTGAATTGTTTTGCTGAAACACTTTTTTTAAAAATTATTTTTTCAGGCAGGGACAAAGTAGAGAAGATGTCAGTCTGACAAAAGGAATTTTCGGAAAGCAATTAAGCAACTGAAAACGTTGGGGGTGTAAATGGAATGGAAATGCTTATGCACCTTTAATTGTAGTGGTTGGTACCACTGGGATAAATCTACCTAAAAATACTGTTGTGTTAGCCATAAGTAATACTGTGGAAGTATAACTTGCACTCTTTGTAATTCCTAAATCTTTTAAAAACTGTAACTGCAATTGTCAGTAACTATAGTTATTAATGTTTAAGAATATCAGAATAATTGGAATAAGCTATATTAATATTGTAACGTGCAAATGTCATATACAGTTTTAAAAAAATCTCAATGAAAATATGTAAAAATCTAGTTAATGAAAAACTATAGAGCAGAAGCATTATGACTTTGATTCACTACTTGATCTTCCTATCATAATGAGTTTTTTTTTTTAAAAAACTGTCACGTTCTGGTAAACTTCAGTTGGGTTTTGGAAAAATAAACTTTCTAAACTGTCATATCTTAATAATATCTAGACATTAGTAAAAAGAAGCTCTGATCAGCCTTTTCTTCCTTTTTGATTTATTCAGCAGTATCACAATCTGGTGCTCATGACGTCATGAAGATTGGATTGTGGCATTACTGAATGATTTAGAAAGAGGCCTAAAACCCAGTTAAAGTGCAATAATTTCACTGAAATGTTGTCACTTATCCTTTAGTAAAGAAGTGAGGCTGGCAAGTCATCAGTCAAATGAGAAAATATGCAGTCTTGTGGGGCTCTGTAGGTTATTGAAGAATGGAATAATCCAGTTTATACTATCTCAGGGAATAAAATGTTTGCTAGAAGTACAGGCATACACTGAGCTTTGCTTGAGGAAGACTAAACATCAGTTTGCTGAATGGCTCTGGGAACATAATGAAATGTTGGAAAATCAGTATTCTGATTTCAGGGGACACTTCTGAATTTCAGATCATGTTTTGGATAATCTGCTTTCACCTGTGCATGACTTTAGGCTTCGATTTTAGTTTATATTATAACAGGGAAAAACTGGCCTCTGGCCTTGGCTTATTTTTATTTAAATATTTTTAATTACTGTCAGAGCTAACAACTGATTCTAGTGAGATTGCTCTCCTGCTCTTTAGTAATTGCTTAATTTGTGAAATGTGTTATAATTCTGCCTTACTTTCAAATCATTGCTTTCCTGCTGGAGGTTAAAAGGGAACGGGTAAGTATGCTGTATAACTGTTAGGAAGTCTGCACAATCTTTTAATACATTTTTATAAATATAGCTTTGTTATTATCAAGTTACATATTTTTTCCAATTTGTCTAGGGTAAAATTTTTGAGAGACTTAAGTCCCATTGTCTAAAGTTACTTAAGCTCTTAAGTGCCTACATCACTTAAGCATTCAAAAAAAAATGGCCATATCATGCTTCTAAAAGGTGTAAGTCAATTATAGTTTTTGGAGAGTAACAGTTTGCAAGCTTATGTGTTAAGGTATGTCTAAGATCCTATATAGCAGGGGTTGGCAAACTTTGGCCTGTTGCCCGCCAGGGTAAGCACCCTGTCAGGCCAGGCTGGTTTGTTTACCTGCCGCGTCCGCAGGTTTGGCCAATCGCAGCTCCCTCTGGCCACGGTTCACCGCTCCAGGCCAATGGGGGCAGCTGGAAGCGGTGTGGGCCGAGGGATGTGCTGTCTGCCGCTTCTCGCCACCCCCGTTGGCCTGGAGCAGCGAACCGTGGCCAGTGGGAGCTGCGATTGGCTGAACCTGCGGATGTGGCAAGTAAAGAAATTGGCTCGGCCTGCCAGGGGGCTTACATTGGTGGGCCGCGTGCCAAAGGTTGCCAATTCCTGCTATATAGGCTGGCCTTATGACCGTTTAAATGCAAGTTAAACTCTGGTTAAACTTTCAGCTTGTCTAGGCCAACCAGTATGGACTGGGGTAAAACGAGCTTATAACAATCATGTTCTAATGTAGATGAAGGCCTACAGTACTGTGATTTGGATTGGTCCTTGCTGGCAGGTGAGCACTATATAGCTACAACTGGAATCCTGCCTCACTTGTAACTGCTAATATTTTGAGGGAACACAATTAAAGCACGGTTCAGTCTGACAGTGCAGATAAGAGTTAGGCTGTGTGTTACCATGTTCCTGAACCATGCTACTGCCTTGAATTTTAACAGGGCAGCAACATGGTTTGAAGAGTTGGTTGAAACACTGTTTGCCCTGTGAGACTGAACTGAGCTTTAACTGGTCTCCAGCTCTCTGGTAATTTAAATTCATTTTCCACCTTTGCTGTAATATATGTGTGGAACTGCAGGACCAGTGTGGAAGGGGAAATTTAATTTTTAGGGGGTAGACAAATCACCAAGGGGTTCAGGAAGTATGTACCAGGTACAGATGCTGGCTCTCTAATATTGGGATATTTTGTTATATATTCGTGGTCTCCCTTTGAATCTGTGTGCATGATGGGAATACAGGTGAGAGTTGAGTTAAAGTACGTCAAACTTTTTATTTATGTTCTTTCTGTTTAACTTTTTTTTATTTTTACCGTTTAACTTGCAGTTTTTGGCTTTCCAAGTTCCTTAAACTTTAAGCATATTTTTAAAGATTATTTTTGTATAAATTGTAGTTATAATTATTTACAGCCTTTCCTACAGCTTAACCATACATTTGTCTTGATAATACATTTGAACCTAGATAGCCCCTTCCATTCCAGGCTCCCCCTCAAACTGATAAATTTCTGACTTCTGTTTCATTAGCACTCTGTATGGAGGAATGCTGTTTATCTTTCCTTTTGATTGGATAGTTCTCTAGTGGAATGGATGTTAATGAGTTCATTTGTTTTCCTTTGGGTTGGGCATCTTTCCATCCCCTCCCCTAGCAGCATGCTGAAGTTCCTGAGAAGATTCTGATGGCTCTAACCATCTCCTGTGTACTTCAGTGTATTGGAATGAACTTGCAAGTAATTCCATGAAGAACACTAGGATTATTGATTTTAGTGGCCTGGGTATTAGAGAAACGTAATTCAGGATCAAATAGCTCCATTTCTGCCCAGATGCTAAAGCAATTTCATCATAATGCATAGTAGTCTGTAGTCAGTTTTGTCAACCGATGGCGATGGAGACGGAGACTGTTATTATTGTTTGTGATATGTCGGAGCCTAGAGATCTGTGCCCCGTTGTGTTAGGTACTGCACAAACTTAAGAAGATGGTCACTACCTGGAAGAACTTACATTGTGAGTAGTAGTAGGGGTTTCATTCATCTTCTGAGATGAAAGTCAGCTTTCAGGAAAGTAGATTTTAAAAAGAAATGGATAGTGTTCTGTCAGATAGAATATATGGTTGAAAAAAGATTTGTAATGATGGCATTTGTTTTCAATCTAATTAAATGCAAAAGGTAACTGGATTTTTAATTTATTTATTGTCATTGAGTGTTCTTTTTGTGAAGTCTTACAAAAGCTGCTTCTTTGAAGTTATACAGTTCTATACTTTAAACTTTTAAACATGTCATCTACCCTCTATAAAGCTGGGAAATCATAATTTTTTGTAAAGTGTAAAAAGATGCTTATAGAATATTTCAAAAAAAGCGAATGTTGGTTGAAGAAACAGAAATTTCATCCGCATGATTTGTACTGTTTTAAGAATTTGCCGAGTTTTCAATTCTGCTTAAAGAAACCTTTAATAAATTTTCTAAATCATTCTTGTATATTTCTCATCTACTTGTGCAAAAAAAATTGAAGTTATTTAGGCAACTGTATCAGTGTGGTCCATTTTTAAGAAGCCCTTTTTATAGCAGGTTAAAAAGACAGATTGTGACCTATTATTGTTGAACTTATTTATTATTGATTTCAGTCATCACCTTTGCAATTCCCAAAGAGTGCAAATGATGTCACTCAGAATGCCATCTCAACATGGTATTTATTGCTGCTGCAGTGGAAATTTTGCTCTGCACTGCAGCAAAGTCACATTGGACTAGTCAAGCATGCAGTCCATTTATTTCAGTGTTTGCTGTGAATTAATAGGACTGAGGCAGAGATAGGCCCAACACAAAGCAGAAATAATGGATTGTTTTATGCTAACTGAAGAGTGTGGGATACAAACAGTAGCAGACAGGCAAAAAGTCAACACGTGACCTAAGGCAGAGTGATCTGTCAGCTGTAGAGGAGAGTAGTCTAGGAACAGTTGCAACCAGAAGCCTTACTATTTCAAATTAAGTAGCTTCCATGCAAAAGAATTTTTCCATCCTTACTCTAGATTTGCAGAAGTGTCTGCAGTGATTCTGTAAAGTCATTCCTTGTCACAATCCCAAGTCACCTGGCTACATCCTGATCCACAATATGTGAACAAATCACATTGTGAATCTCCATTGCACTTCGAGAACAGGAGCCGTGTTCATGTAGGTGGGATCCAGCTGTCTATGCAGGTTTTGAAAGCCAGAACTGTCTTGTGCTCACTCGCACTGGAAGTATTCCCCTTTAGCCTCACAAATGTTGTGCAAGGTAAAGCACACCGTGCTAATCTGAACTGCATTGGCTGCACAGGCATTCAGATGGGACTGCAGGCATCACCAGTGAGCTTTTCAGACTCTCAAAAGTGCATTCCGCTACCATTTTGCAGCTACTCTGTACTTGCATTTTCTTTTTCTTAGGTTGGTAATGTTTGGGTACAGGTTTGAGCCATGTTGGAAGCGGGTATGCGGAGTCCCCCAAAATAACTGTGGGGACAGGAACACCATACACAACGAAGTTTTTTCTGGGGATTGAAGTCCCTTTGCAGTACAGACCTGACCTCCTGAGTGCTCTGGTGTCATGAACCTTTCCTGTGTCCAACATAGGTGTTCATGAATCAACCTCTGTTGTTCACTGAGCCTTGAAGAATGAGTGATGAGTAACCTTTTTGGTTCACACATTCACTGGCTCCTTTTAGTGGACAAAGTATTGGAATGTGTGTTCTTTCAATGGTGCCTGCACTGTTTGGAAAGCACATCCTCTGAAATCCTGCTCTAATTTCAGGGTCTTTAATTATGGCAACCACCCATGGGTAGATTGCAGTTTTGATAGCAAGACAAACCTGTACAACCGTCACCCTAACAGCTGACTTCTCAACTGTGAATTGTTTGCAGTTGACCGACAGCTATGAGGTGTTGTCAGCATCCAAAGGGTGATAGCCACCTGCTTCTGTTCTGGTATGGATTTCTGAAACTGAGTGGTCTGCACTGAAGGTTTGGTGCAAGCAACTTGCACAACTCCATGAAGATCTTCCTCATTCGCAATTTCTGCAGCCACTGGTATCATCCCAGGTTTCCCAGATGATGTGGTCCCATCACACTATGCTGTTTATCTGTGACTAGGAGCAGCAGTCCACCCATGGGTATACTCTTGCAATCCCAGCATTCAACACATCTGTTCCTTGGAAGCTTAGTAAATATTTGTTTGCCCTCTTGGTCAGTTGTCTTCAGCATTTCAATTTTTTCTGACCCATTCTATCCATTATCTGGTGCTAAACTGCATGAACATTAGTCCCACAAGCAGTAGCAGGAGAAAAACCACATTTTGGGCTTGCTTCTTGGCTTCAATGCAGTTTGGCAAAAGGGAGAGATGACCAAGAGCTGCTGATGCCGAATGTGTGAAGGCAGCAACTATGTGTTACCAGTACTGGCAACATGCAGCAAAGCGGTTCCCAGATCATCTCCTGCGACACAACGGACTCCAGGACACTGACCCTGAAATAGCACTACTGTCATGTACTGAAAAGGGGCAGTATGAATGCAAGTATATGCCTGTACGCAGCATATACCCTTTTGCAGGCAGAATATGTGGATGCTGTGTGGGTACAAGGTGCATGTTCTAGCAGTATATGGACAAGTACTCAGGGAAGTGTGCAAGTGTAGACGTAGCTTGAGATTTAGGCAGTCTTTGTTTTTCTTTTTCCGTCCCATGCAAATATTTGAATTTGGGAAAGTATTAATTATGAAAAGGATGACTTTGCATTATAGTACTTATGCCATTACATATTTATATCTGCTGTATAAAGAACAGCTGAATATTTAAAAAATTGTCCAATTTTGCCCATATGACATCTTCATTTGTAACAAAATTTTGAATGTCCAGTAACTGGAGAAAATTAATCAACTATGAATGGCAGCTAGATTTTTAAGTAAAAATGTTTCTGAACCTTGTGATTTAATGTACTTACAGGTGGATGAAAGCCAGACTGGAGAACCTGGGTGGCTTGGAGGAGAACTGAAGGGAAAGACTGGATGGTTCCCTGCAAACTATGCAGAGAAAATACCTGACAACCAAGTTCCAACCTCTGTGAAACCAATAGTCGACACTACTGTTGCATCTAAAGTTTCTTTGCGTGAAACACCCCCAACGCCAGCAGCTCCAGCTCCAGCAGAATCTACTGCAACCACCAACAACTGGGCCGACTTCAGTTCAACGTATGTTTGCTGATGGTTATCACAAACCAGTGTGCTGTGGGTTTTCAAGCAGTTAACTTGTTTCCAGTTAAAATTCATTACATTTCTCATCCACTGAGATTGTGTCAGTAGTAAACCTGGCAAATGAGATATTTGCAGGAAATTAGACAGCATACTGTAAATCAGGAAGGATTATTCATCTTCAGTATCAGAGGGGTAGCCGTGTTAGTCTGGATGTGTAAAAGCAGCAAAGAATCCTGTGGCACCCTATAGACTAACAGACGTTTTGGAGCATGAGCTTTCGTGGGTGAATACCCACTTCGTCAGATGCATGTAGTGGAAATTTCCAGGGGCAGGTATATATATGAAGGCAAGCTAGAGATAATGAGGTAGTTCAATCAGGGAGGATGAGGCTCTGTTTTCGCTGCGGAAAAGGATAAACGGACACAAATCAGATATTAGGAATGGCAATATACAAAGACCTGTAGGAGAACACTTCAACCTACCTGGCCACACTATAGCAGACCTTAAGGTGGCCATCCTGCAGCAAAAAAACTTCAGGACCAGACTTCAAAGAGAAACTGCTGAGTTTCAGTTCATCTGCAAATTTGACACCATCAGCTCAGGATTAAAGAAAGACCGTGAATTGCTTGCCAATTACAGAACCAGTTTCTCCTCCCTTGGTTTTCACACCTCAACTGCTAGAACAGGGCCTCATCCTCCCTGATTGAACTGACCTCGTTATCTCTAGCTTGCTTGCTAGCATATATATACCTGCCCCTGGAAATTTCCACTACATACATCTGACGAAGTGGATATTCACCCACGAAAGCTCATGCTTCAAAACGTCTGTTAGTCTATAAGGTGCCACAGGATTCTTTGCTGCTTTTTCATCTTCAGTAAAACACAACGTCCATCATAATATTTTTTTCCCTTCAGTAAACATTTTTTCCTCAACAAGATAGTCCGCAAAAGTGTGTGTGTGTTTGTGTATGTTGTTTTTCTGTGGCTTTTTTAAAATTTAAATTAGGCTTCCCAGTCCAAAGGCATGCTTTCACCATATCCTCTTAAGCAATCAAGAAGACAAGTACAAAAGCTTGCCCATCTGGCCCTTTTCCCTGACCATATTCAGAATTATTTTACAGCAGGAATCCCAGCATGTTATCCTCCATTTGTTTATAAACCAAATATATGAGAGAGCAGAGTTGACACCTTCTCTTCCTTCATTGTTACCAGCTTGTATTTCGCATTAAGATGCTGGTGCTAAAGTCAACCAATTTATTGTTTATACAGTAGTACTCCCCTAGTGTGCCTGATGCTATATACATGTAAGACAAGTTTCATGTCCCAAAGATTATATAAATGAAACGTAATACTGTATGTATGTTTTATCAGGACAGGTTAGTCTACTATGTAAATAATTGGTTAATCATTTTGTTTAATGAAATAAGGTGTTTTACAATTAGAAGTATGTATTTTAATGAAATGTTTGAGTACTTAACACACACTGCTTTAAAAGAGTTCTTTTACCCAAGAGAGCACAATACTTCTGAAAGAATAATTTAAAATTGCTGGTAATTTTATGTTGCTCTCTGGACAACTTTTTTCTGAAAAAGCAATAATATAAGAAAATTAAAACTGAACTTTCCACTTATTTTTATTTTTTTCCTACCTAAACAAAAGTAGCTCAAGACAAAACTATTCAAGTTTTAAGTGAATACTATGCATTTTTATAATCTTGCATAAAAATCACTGATTTTGGTAGAAAATAAAATACAATTCGTTTCTGCTCCAGAGCTTATCATGTATGACGTTTGTACAGTGCTTAGCACAGTGGGGCCTGATCTGGTTGTGGCCCTTAGGCACTATTACAGTGTAAATGCTTAATAATAGTTAATTAATATTTAATTAGGGATACATGAGCCAGGAATAGAAATTCACATTTTAAGGTGCAACAAAGAGTCCTGTGGCATGTTAAAGACTAACAGATGTATTGGAGCATGAGCTTTCGTGGGTGAATGCCCACTTCGTCAGATGCATGTTCAAAGGATAAGTGATCGCATGAAAAAAATCACTCAGAGTTGACAAAGGAAGACTTTAGACATCAACATTGCACATGATAGGGCAAAGGAGTAAACCGGGGTGGACAAACATTTTGGCCCGAGAGCCACATTGGGGTTACAACATTGTATGGAGGGCCAGGTAAGGAAGGCTGTGTCTCCCTAAACAGCCTGGCTCTTGCCCCCTATCCACCCCCTCCCACTTCCCTCCTCCCTCAGAATCCCCAACCCATCCAACCCCTCCCCCCCCTGCTCCTTGTCCCCTGACCGCCCCCTCCCAGGACCCCCCCAACCGCCCCCAGGAAACCCCCCCCCGCTCCCTGACTCCTAACCACACCCCTGCTCCTAACCGCCCCCTGGGACCCCACCTCTTATCTGACCCCCCTTGCTTCCTGTCCTCTGCCTGCCCCCTAGAACCCCCTGCCCTTTATCCAACCTCTAGTCCCCGCCCCCTTGCCTCACTGCCTGGCAGGAGCGGTGGGCCAGAGCGCTGGTGGTGCAGTGAGGTGAGGCTGCGGGGGTGCTAGCCGCCCCGACTAGGAAGGAAAGTCACATGGGCCATATTTTGGTCACCTCTGGAGTAAACAGTAGTGGAACTATTAGAGCCTTAAGAGTGAGAATGGGGAGTATGAATTTGATGCAGAAAGGGAGGAGAAAGTCAGTGACCTATCTAGATATGGAGAGCAATCTGCATGGAACACCAGGAGAGTACGATTAATATATTTTATCAGATGCCTAATTAAACTAAATTGGCTTCATAGTATAGAGTGCCCTACTGTTAAAATGTTGTTGTATAGTGACGTGAGTAACGGGGTGGGGAAAGTAAATCACGTGAACAGCTAGAATTAGTAAACAAGAAGCAGCAAGTGCATGTGGCGCTTACCTTTTTAAGGGGAAATATGCAGTCCGAATAAATCCACATATGGTAACTTCAAACAGAGTACAAAGACACTTTACACCTAAGCATCAAAGAGTCCTGTGGCACCTTATAGACTAACAGACATTTTGGAGCATGAGCTTTCGTGGGTGAATACCCACTTCATCACATGCATCTGACGAAGTGGGTATTCACCCACGAAAGCTCATGCTCCAAAACGTCTGTTAGTCTATAAGGTGCCACAGGACTCTTTGCTGCTTTTACAGATCCAGACTAACAGGCTACCTCTCTGATACTTTACACCTAGCAGAAAATCGGTTATAAGGAATTCTTCTAGAATACATACACAGTGTTTTCATGTGAAATTTTGATTGTGAGCAAGTTTTCTATTTAGCAGAATGCAATAATCACTGCAATCAAAAATGAAGATTATATAGTCTGCCTTATTTTCAGGTGGCCAACCAGCACCAGTGAGAAACCAGAGACTGATAATTGGGATGCATGGGCAGCTCAACCTTCTCTGACTGTTCCAAGTGCAGGGCAGGTGAGGCAGAGATCAGCCTTCACCCCAGCCACTGTTACCGGATCATCACCTTCTCCTGTCCTGGGGCAGGTAAGTGGCTATACCTGTGCAGAAATCATACTTAACCCAGTGTTTTAACTTTCGCAAAGCGATGACCAAACATTAATTGACCAGCCCTTGCAGAATTCCTCTAAGGGAGGTAAAGTATTTCAAGATGAGGAGATGAAGGTGTTAAACAAAGCCATGTGGGAAGTGCAATTTGGCATTCTAGGAGCTCTCAAGTAGAGCTGGGCGAAATATTTTTGACACAAAATTTGTCAAAAAAAATTCATTTTGGTCAACCCCAACCTATTTGTGAATTTGACACACATTCACCAAATAGTTTTAGGCAAGAAAAAAATGTTTAGGTTAGATTCCCAAAATGTGGTAAAGAAGAGTAGCAGGTGGTGGGGATGGTGTTCCCCTTTATAATTCTTATTCCAGTAATTTAGTGCACTCAGTTGGTTTATGGGGGTTAGAACCTGAGTTTCTGTGCTGGAGCAATGATTTGAACCCAGGTCTCCCCCTCCCAGCTGTGTGCCATAACCATTTGGGCTGCATCACTCTCATTTTTTCTGACTGAAGCTGTTCCATTTTTTATAAAATGCTTGAATAAATTGGGCCAGAGAGAACAACTCTATAGTCTGGTGGTGAGGACAGTCACCTGGGAGGAGAGTCATCTGGGCTCAGATCTCTTCTCCAGATTGGGGATTCCAACCTGGGTCTCCCACATCTCAGGTGAGGGACTTAGATCAGTGGTTAGAAGTTTTATCAAGAAACCAGCATCAACACCGTTTCCTGCTCCAATCATTTTGTGAATCTAGCTCTTAAAAAATGCCTGGAAACAAAATGTTTTGCGTCAAACTAGTTTTGATTTGCATAATTTTTGTCTACATTTTTAAATTTATTTCAGCCCAATTTGCAAACTTTTATTATTTTTTTTCCAGAACTGCCAGAGAACCGAAAAAATCAGTTATTTGCCCAGCTCTATTCCTGAACCCCAATCCTGTGCTCAGTCTGTTAGATCACAGTGCCTCATCACTGGCTGAAAAATATGTAGTGCTGGTACCTAGACATAGCATTCTGAGATGTGCTAGACATGTAAACTCTGAAAAAGCAAGTAGAATGCAAGATGGCATAATGAATAAGTTACAGCAAAAAGATTCTCTTTTTATATATGCTTTTTGTGAGATTTACTATAAACCCTTGGGGCAAGGCTTGTCTCTTTATTTACAGTGTTTTGCATAAATGTGGTAGATGAGAATTTTAAAAATCTTTTTCTGTGTAGAAAAATTATTAAATATCTTACAGGAGTGTATGCACCAGGCACTTTAATTAATACAAATATAGAAATACTGGTGGACTGTGTTAATATATCCACTTGATTGTTTGTTTATTTGTTTTTTTAAATGATCTGTTTGGCTTTATTTGAGTAAAAAGCTTATTTTAATAGAAACAGTTGATGCACAGATCTGTGTCTATACATGAATGTTGTAAGCGAATACCTCTATTCATTTATTTATTTTTAGCAGCCTTCTTTGCAAAAGACTAAGTGATTCACTTTTATTTTCTTACCACAATAGGGTGAAAAAGTAGAGGGCCTTCAAGCACAGGCCTTGTATCCTTGGAGAGCCAAAAAAGACAACCACCTCAATTTTAACAAAAATGATATCATCACAGTTCTGGAACAGCAAGACATGTGGTGGTTTGGAGAGGTTCAAGGTCAAAAGGGATGGTTTCCCAAATCATATGTGAAACTCATTTCAGGCCCCATAAGAAAGTCGACAAGGTATTTTGGTTGCTTTTGTTAGAATGAACAGCATTTTTATTTAGTCATTAATATTATGTTGTTCCTATCTAAAATGTTGTGTGTACTTGTACGTTTGTTTTTAAAGTGCTGGCTCTGAAAAGTGACTTATTAAAATGGCATTGTGTGGCCATATTTGTATCTCTGGTTTCAGATCAGTGTGGCTCCGTTTATAAATAAAAGGATGAGCTTTGTGTTTTGGCTTCCTCTATTTTTTAAACTTCCAGTCCTACGTACAAACTCAGCTTGGGATGTGAAAGCAAAGCTGGATTCTTCCTGCATCATGTATCGCCAACAACAATTCTGCATTTAGAATTTAACTAACAATTCTATTGATGTACGAGTGGGAACTGAATCCAGGTTATTCTCCTGTAGCTGTTTTGGCTACACAATGCCAAGAAGACTAAAATGTAACAAAATCTTACTTAAGTTGATAAAATAAGTAGAAATTGAAATATGAGTGGGGTAGGGCTAGTGAGTAAAGAGGTGCCACTTTCCTATATTCACTTTACTAACAAACAGTTGTTTTGAAAGATAAAAAGATGGTAATTTAATACCAAAAACATTGTGTGAAAACTATGTTCTAGTTGATAATGAAAACTAGAATGAACTTTACGTTTTTCTACTGAGGAGCAGAGGGGAGCACAGCAATTTTTTCTTTCAGTCCAGTTACATGATTTCAAACTGTATTTTGTCATGCTGAGGTTTAAAACTTAAATTTTACTATCTTTTTGCTTTACAAGTTGAGGTAGTTTATTCATGGATCTAGCTTTTAAATTATCTTTTATTCAGAACATTTAGTTGTTTTTGTTAAATTTAGAGAAATTAAAGCATTTAATATTTTCTCTTTAAGCATGGATTCTGGTTCTTCAGAAAGTCCTGCTAGTCTAAAGAGAGTAACATCACCAGCAACTAAACCTGCTATGTCAGGTGAAGGTAAGACTTTGAATTGAATGACATTAATAGCATCTTACTGTATAGTTTTAATAAAAGAAATTATCTAGTAATAAGTACAAGTCCAGAGGGAGTTGGTTGTACTCAGTACCATTACAGAATCAGACCCTGTTACTTTACAAAGTAAGAATTTGAATTACCTCCAGAATTAATTATGATTTCAAGGCTATGTCCTGCATGTTTTGTAAAACTGCTCATTTACATAAGAATAGTATTTTTCTAATTAACTTAGGTACATTAATTTATGCAGTGTCATTTATAAGCAGTTGAGAATCAATCCCATATTTCTGATTGTTGTTAGCCTTCTGCCTACAATAGGAAGGGCCCGGGCCCAGCATTTAATATGCATAAAGGATGTATTTTCTTTTAACATACACTGTGGGTGTATGCAGTATATGCCATGTAAAAACATGCGTACGTGCTTCAAGATAAGCAAGACTATTCATTAAATTAATAAGTTGGCTCCCAAAATTTTAGTTTTTCATTCACAATCTTTCTTTGTGAATAATTTGAATCCTGCAGTGCCTGTTTTCCTATTAAAGTGTTGGATAGACCAAAACTTTGCACCTCTTAGAAAGGGAAGACAAATCAGTGCTGATTCCCACCATGAGGAAAGGGATAATTATCCAAAGAGGCATGTATGTACTGTAAATTTTTTAATAGTTTTCATTTGTGCTGTCTTATGTGACCCAAGAAGGTTAGATTTTAAATTATAAATTAATAGCAAATAAATATAAATAAATAATATAAATTAATAGCAAATAAGGACAGCACTCAGTGCCTTGAGTTAGATATCAGTATTTTTTGTTGTTCCCATGTCATTTTGAACATTAAGCACCTTCCATTAATCAACTATTTTTAATAAAAAACCATATGAGAACTTATAGTTATCTACAAGTTTGTACCTCTTTTTTTCATAACAAGGTGCTAAATGTGCCAGATCTTTGCCTTCATTGGAACCCACACCACTGCTAGCACAGGTATGGCTGCAGTGATACCAGGAAACAGATACAAAACTATTCTTCCAAGATATTGTTGATAAAACTGCTGTCAACATAACAAACTTTTCATAGGACATGTTAGCTTGGTAGAAGTTGGATTCAGTTATTAAACATGTAGGCTCCCTATTTCTTGTACTATTAAAAGTAATATTGACACTAAGGATTTTTTGGGGGTGGGGTGGGATTGCATTTGAATAGAAGTGGATCCAGCAATAGTTGGGTCAGTTCAGTTCAGTCATTTATGTCACTTAATTATTGACCTATAGCATATCTGATTCAAGGTTGAAGGTGGGGTTGCTGCTTGCCACTGTTTTCCACAAGCAGAGTACATAACACAGAATATTTTCAGAAATCTTTGGTATACCTCTGAGAAGCTCCCTTTTTTTACAGTTGAGTGAATTGTGTAATAGGCATACTGCTTCAGAAGATGTTACTTATTTGTCTGAGATTATTTGCACTCCTAGCTGTACAGGTTTTCATTTAGTTCTGTAATTAAATTACACACTGCATTTTTCAACAGCAGTCTGTTTCAGTGTTTTTTGCTCTTAAAACATGGTCAGCTATTTGGTAGTCAACAAAATTGTGTATTCCACCATTATCTTAGCATTTTCAAGCCAACTGTTGCATAGGATACAATGAGATTAGCTGTTTCCACACAAAGCTTCAAGTAAATGAAAGAATTCATTGTTCGTGAGAGCCAGCTGACATATGTAAAAGGAAGACTGTATCAGAAGTTCAGAAACTGGAATTGTGTAAGCCAGGACTGAAAATGCTATTTCTCAGCATAAAATTGAACCCATAAAAAGTATGCTTATAAAGCAAATCATCATCAAGGGTTTGCACGTGTCCATACCACTTTAGTAGTGTGTGTGCGAGGGCACTGAAGCTGGAGAATTCTTCCCCATAACAGTTATCCATCAGGACAGCACATGTTAGCCAACGGTATAAAAGGATGGAGCTGCTCTGCCCCCTCATCAATTCCTTTTTACTGCTCATGGTCAGTAGTTGTGACATGTGTGAACTTCACTCTCTCCCATTCTGTTTTTAGAAAAAAATTGCTAGAAGTTTTTTATTGTAAATAGTTTAGTATGGTTGTAGTTATAGTTTTAATTAGTAGCACTTCCTTTGCGCTTTTAGCATGGTACTGGGACATGCATAAGTCCCTGGGATTTAAGCGCCATTCTCGCTGTAGCAAGTCTGTACCAGTCAGCAATCCTCACTCCCTGTTTAAAGTGTTTTGGAGAAGTATACGTGAGGCATAAATGCCTTATCCGTGCAGGTCTTTCAAACCAGAACTAAGAAGTTGAGAGATGTTTGACTTTGAGATAGAGAAACAGTTTTCCTTCCCTCTTTGGACCCCAGCTGCTCTGTACATAGGGATTCAGACTTGACTCTATCTCAGAGCACATCACCAGATTTGGCAGCATCCAAGCAGCAGAGAAAGCTAGAGACACCAATCTCCATTTTCAGTACTGGGCAAGCTGCAGAAGTCCACCATTTCGGCCTCCTCTGACCAAAAGAAGCCCTCTTCATCTTGAGGATGGGGTCCCCAACAGGTTTGCACAAGAAGACCAGTACCAAAGTTAGAGCTAAGGCAGCTCCAACTAGGTACTTCTAGTACAGCTGGTTGGAGCTGCGAACCACAGCCAGTGGGAGCTATGGTCAGCCAAACCTGCCAACGCAGCAGGTAAACAAACCAGCCCGGCCCGCCAGGGGCTTTCCCTGATGGGCCGCATGCCAAAGGTTGCTGATCCCTGTTGTAGACTGTCTCCTAACCATCTCATCATGCAGGTATGTGAGTCAGCACATCCAGTGGAAGTGCTTCGTCATTTCCAGACTGGTGAATGGACCCTGCCATTGTATCCAAAGAAGGTGGTTTGTAGATTTTTTGGCCCAGACCTGCCCTCCATGACCCTAGTCATGGATGCTTCATCTTTTGGTTGGGGAGCTCATTTAGGGGATTTTCAGACTCAGGGATTGGACAGATCAGTATCTCTCCCTCCACATCAGTGTTTAAGAGCTTTGATCCTGATTTGTCAAGTGTTTGTTCCCTGCATCAAAAGTTGTTTTGTACAGATGCTCAAAGACAACAGTGCTATGATATTCTGTCTAAACAAGCCAGGGGGTGCCAGGTTAGACAGACACACCCTGTGCCAGGTGGCAATGAAACTTCGGTCTTTCTGTATCAGGAATAAGATTATGCTCAAAGCACCTCGCCTTCCTGGATCTCAGGACTGTCTAGTGGATCATCTCAGCAGATTATTTAGCAAAGATCACAAAGCAAAGTGCATTTTTCAAATTTGGGAAATGCCAGAAATAGACTTGGTCACCACCCAACACAACAGGATGTGTCACCAGTTCTCTGTTCCAGGGCATGTCAGAGGCCAGAGTCTGTGTCATATGCCTTCCTGCTATCCTGGAAGGGGAAACATCTTTACACTTTTTTCCTCCCAACCCTATGATGCCAAGTGTTTTGAGCAAATTCGGACAGGATCATGCCATCTTAATTTGATCACTCCAGCATGCCCCCATCAGCTTTGGTTCTCAGACCTGTTGAGCCTTTCAATTCAAGATTCTATACCTCTCCCTTCAGTCTCGGGACATAGTTTTGCAGGACCATGGCCAGACTCTACATCCCAAAGCTCTTAGCCTATACTTTACTGCTTGAATGCTCAGTGGCTAACTTCTCAGGAAGCTATCTGTTCCCTTGGAGTGTAAAATATTTTAAACAGCAGAAAACCCTCCCACTTATACTCACCTCAAGAAATGGAAGAGCATGTGGTCACAGCAGGAAGATACCTCTCCTTCACTGGCTCTGATTCAGTCTTCTCTGGATTTCCTGCTTCACCTAAAGGAAAAAGGACTTTCTGTCACTTCCATGAGGGTTCATCTGGCAGCTGTTGCCACATTCCATTCTCCGGTAGATGAAAGATCTGTCTTGGTCCAACTCTACGACTGTTATGCTCTTGAAACGTTTGGACAGGCTGTTTACCTTCTGTTAGGAACCAACACTATCGAGGGTTCTGAATTTGGTTCTTTCCATTTTAATGGGGCCTCCTTTTGAACCTATAACTGTGTGATTTGTTTTCTCATCTCTCAATGAAGGTAGTGTTCTCGGTGGCTATTACTTCAACCAGGTTGGTAACAGAATTTCAGGCTTTGATGGCTGATGCTCCTTATATGTTTATCTTTATGAAAGTTAAGATGTATCCACACCCCAAATTTCTCACAAAAGTGGTGTTGAATTCTAAAATAAGCTTATATACTTACTAACCTTTTTTCCTGAAACCTCACTCTCTAAGATGAGGAAAAACTCCATACTTGGGCCTTTCACAGGATGTGTTAGCCTTTTACCTGTTTAGAATGTCTCCTCAAGTATTTGTCTGTCTCCTTTGCTGACAGGATGAGGGGGAAACTTATCACTTTTGAGAGGATTTCTTCCTGGACCTCCTCTGGTCATTTGTGCTAAGATGTTGCTGAGGTTCCACCATCTCAGAGTTTTAGCATACTCTATGAGAACACAAGCAGCATTGGCTGCTTTCTTGGGTCACATTCCCAACAGTAAAATTTGCAGGACTGCAACTTGGTCATCTGTACATATGTTCATCACACATTATGCTCCCTTCCAAACCTCAAACCTTGAGGCTATATTTGGGAGCATGTTGTTGCAGTCCTTCTTTAAGTAGACTCCGATCTCCTATTCCATCTAGAACTGCATGTGGGTCACCTAAAGTGGAATGGACATGTGCAAGCAATCAAAGAAGAAAAAAGGGTTGCATTACCTGTTCAGTAGCTGTTCTTCAAGATGTGTTGCACATGTCCATTCCGCAACCCACCCTCCTTCCCTTCTATATCAGAGTCACAGCAAGTACTGGCTTCTGGAGTGAAGTAATTGAGAGAGATTGGGTGACTCCACCCTGGTATACTTTTGGCTAGCAGCATGAACGTTCAGAGAGTGCATGTGATGCCCTGTTTGGGACCATTATGGGAAACAATTCTCCAGCTTCAGTGCACTGGTAAACATACACACACACCTAAAGTGGAATGGACATGTGAAGCACATCTCAATGAACAAGTTATCAAACAGAGATGTAACAGTTTGGGTGGAGGTGTGGGTTTTTTTTGGGGGGAGGGGAATAAAAACACACACACACACACACACACACACACACGTTATGTTAGAGGTTTACCAAAAATAACTTCATCCATAATAGGACTTTTTTTTTTTTTTTTAGAATAGAAGCCTTTAAAGAACTTAAAGTAGTCTTGAAGATCATCTAATTTAGAAATTTAAATATTAAACCTCCCTTATGAAGGAAGGGAAAATGTTTGGGAGTAAAGTGTTGCCTACACAGAAGCAATAGGCAGAAAGCTATGAATATCTAACCTTTGGACAGGTCATATGGCATTACTTTCATAAAAATAGATTTTTGCAAATTATACTTCGAAGATTCATCAAGCATTTCCCATTTTTTGAACAACTTCTCCTCCAGAATATATTGCCATGTACACATATGAGAGTTCAGAACAAGGAGACTTAATCTTTCAACAAGGAGATATGATTCTTGTGACGAAAAAAGACGGTGACTGGTGGACAGGAACTTTGGGTGACAAATCTGGAGTCTTTCCTTCTAATTATGTGAGACTGAAAGATTCTGAGGTAAAGAGATGTGAAACATTATAAAGTCTATCCTTTTTTGTGTCTTATTTGTCCACTTCATAATGTTCATTTGATGATTTCAACTCAGTGAATCATATGGAGGGTTTTTTTTCTTACAACTTTATTGGACATGAAAAATGCATTATTACAGTGAAATCTGAGAGAGATATTCCTGTATAAACTACCATGGAGTACCCCAGTGGTTCTCAACAGGAGGTCCACGGTCCCCTAGGGGTCACCAAACCCTTTCCGGGGGGCCATGGGGCCCTGTGGCTAAAACCCAGAGCCTGAGCCTCAACACCCCCTCCAGGGCTGAAGCTGGGAACCCCCGTACTCCCCATGGGACAGAGTTGGGGAGACATCGGTGTTACACCTCCCACTCCGAAACTACAGTGCAGAGCAGGACAGTCCCGGGGAAGGTACAACCCGCTCCTTCTCCACCTCCTTGTCTCCCCACTCCCTGGCCAGGTCAGAGGTGGAAAACCTTATTTCCTGCTGCTTCAGGGGGTTGAAGCTGCTCCTTAGCTCCCAGCCTTCTTTGCTCACGCAACCAGTAAGAGCTGCCTGGGCAGGCAGACCCGGCTCCATTGCTAACAGAGCCCTCGAGGAACAGGGACCACAGGGGAGCGCTCCCGGCACACAGCCACTAGCTACCCTCCACCTACAACCTGAGCTGTTTGTCCCCCACCTTTTGAGTTATAATTTTTGGTTGCGTCCCCCACCAGACATGCTGGGTGGCCTGCTGAGGTGAAATCAGGGGATGGAGGTGTGTTCCCTTCCTGACCCCGCCGTGTGGAGCTGTCTCGAGTCCCACTGACCCCTGCCTACCCAAAATAGAAGTCAAACTACACCTATTCCCAAGCCCCGGCAGAGAGCCCTGAGTCCCCCCTCCCCACTGGGCCCTTTAGTTTTCATAGCATGTTGTGGGTGGGCCTCAGAAAGAAAAAAGTTATGAACACCTGGAGTACCTTGTCACTTACTGTTATTAAAGGCCCATATGATCATGTACAGCCAACTCAGAGGAATTACTGCTGTTTTCCAGTTAACAGTACTATGACCAAAGAGAATGGGCAGTAAGATATGACTTGAAACAATATAAAAGGGGAAATATCCTAACATGAAATATTAAGCTTTTCCTTCCAAAGCAAGGTATTGTAATAATGAACCCAAGGGAACAAGCCCAGGAGAAAAATAAGCTTACCTAATAGCCATATTCTGGTGAAGTTAGATTCATATCAATTAAATTCCAGAAGTTCTGGAGTTGGATGCACTCCCACCACATGTGTAGGCCCTGAAAGGTGGAATGCTTTTGTCAGTATTGTGGGAGGAGGGGAGTGATTCACTTTTCTTTTCTGGAGGTGGTATCTTGTATTAAACTTAAGAGAAATTTTCTCATGCACGTTCTCCTCTATTTGAGAATGCAATTGTCATCCATCAATGGATGTTAGCTGGGTCATTATGTGGTTGTCTGTATACACTTAAGTTCCTTCTTGCAACAAGATGAGAAATATAATGTATTCTATTGATTTATTGCACTTCTCTTCAAAATAAAAATATTATGGTCAAGACTTTAAAAAACAAGGGTCTAAATTTAGCCTTCTAAACTCTTATTTGATTGGATTTAGGTGCCTGAGTAAGGATTTAGGATCCTAACTTTAGGTGCACATTTTTTTAAGTCTTGACATCTGTGTTAATGAGCTATAACTGTCTGTGGACTACATATGTGAAATATTAGTGCTTGTGTAGTCATCGCTCAACTTTTTTCACTTTTGGGAAAGATTAAAGAGCAATAATTTTTATAGTATATAGATACTTAAAGTACAGTATATAGATACTTAAAGGGCGCTCATCTTTTCTATTAAAATAGAAAATACAGTAATCTCTTCTGTGATGGAGCTCCAAAACACTATGATTATGATAGTGCAATGTTTTGGGGCACTTCTGCAGTCCAGTAATAGCTCTTTCAGAAAGCATCTTCCTCCAAGACTTGCCTCAATGCAGCAAATTCTTCATTAAGAATCAGTTTAGAAGATGTAGATCAGAAAACTTGTGTTTTTGTAAATATATTGTTTATATCCCTGTTATGCTGTTGGGAGAGCTCATTTAGTAGATTAAATCTAATCTCAACTGTTCATTATTTATGCAGTGCACTTTAAGAACAAATAAAACATGGTCCTGTTCTTGGGTCTTACAACCTAACGTTGGATGTAACACAAGTGATAGCAGCACAGGGGGGAGAGCAGAAGAGCGATGAAGGTTTCAGTAATATTACAATGTTATTTTATTACATTTTTCCAGCATTCAGAGGTACTGTTTTTCTGGGCAGACTTTCAATAACTCTGATGTGCAATAGGATTTTGGGGTTTTCAGAGGTTGATTCTCCATCTAGTTTAGCAGGAGCAATTTCGCCCGCTGTGAACTCTGACTCAGATTGTATTATCATCTTCCCTTTAGATTAATGGCGTTCATGCATGGTCACACAGCTGGAAACCTTCCCAGATTCTCCTGCCTAAACTAGTGAAGATGTGTTTGTTTTTAATTATTCATTACTCGCTATTACAGATAATATTTGGGGTGACAATCTATCTGAGAATTGCTACAAGGATAGATCCACTCTAGGACAGTCACTAACTATTCAGAACCTTCTTTTGGAAAATGCTGTAGCAAAGCCATTTTAATAGTCAGGAGAAATAAACATATATGAATGTGTGTAACTTTTTTATATTTACCTTTTTATTTTAAGGTCCCTGGAACTGCTGGAAAAACAGGAAGTTTAGGAAAGAAACCTGGTGAGTTACACAGTGTGACAACATTTTATTTCTCCATGTGCTAAAGGATGTATTTACTTCTAACAAAGAGTAAGAAACTTAAATATGAATGAAGTCTCGTTTGTAACAATTTAATAAGTTGCTCAGTCTTATGCTTCCCTCTTTCCCTATGTACAGCCCAATATGTTGCTACTGTTTTTTTAAACATTTACATCTCTTTTAGAGTTTTGTACAGCATTCATCATGGCAGTATCCAAGCACCATGTCATTACAAAACTTCCCAAAAAACTGTTGCGTGAAAGTGAATGTAATTTCACACAACTTAGGGATAGTGCATAACAAGGCAGTTTATCGATGAGGATTGTGCAGCTTTATGTATGTGTCTGATCAACATGGTGGTGAAGTACACATCCCACTTAATGTTGTAGCATTCTGCCTGGAATCCTGCATAATTTACTTCCCACAAAACTGAGGGTTGGCCCTGTATATTGCTCAGCATAGAGGTTTTAGTGTTCCTAAATGCCCAGCCAACAAGAATGTTTTCACTACTTTCTCTAAATAAGGGAGCAGCAAGAAGATTGGCCATTCTTGGCAGAAACTGGTGGGGGAGGGGGCACAGGGACAGCTATTTTCTGAATTTTCAGAAACAATACAAACTGATTAGATATGTCAATGTTTATTCCGAGAAGGGTTTTATTTCTTCATTCTGTATACACACTGTGCTAAAAGGGGCCTAACTTTCCTGAGCTGGCTTGTGATTCTGTTGGAATTCTTCCCATGAGAGTTCAACACTCAGAAATAATAAAGAATATATTCAGAATGCAATAGAGCTATTTGTTTATTTTCTGAAAGATTTCTAAGCCCTGATCTACAGTATGAGTTTAGGTCAAATTTAGCAGTGTTAGATCGATTTTACCCTGAACCCATCCACATGACAAGGCCATTTTTATCAACTTAACGGACTCTTAAAATTGATTTCTGTACTCCTCCCCAACGAGGGGATTAGTGGACGCAATTCGACGGTATTGGACTCCCGGAGCTATCCCAGAGTGCCCCATTGTGACCTCTCTGGACAGCACTCTCAACTCAGATGCACTGGCCAGGTAGACAGGAAAAAGCCCTGGGAACTTTTGAATTTCATTTCCTGTTTGGCCAGCTTGGCGAGCTCATCAGCATGGGTGACCATGCAGAGCTCATTAGCACAGGTGACCATGCAATCCCAGAATCGCAAAAGAGCTCCAGCGTGGACCAAACGGGAAGTACTGGAACTGATCGCTGTTAAGGGAGACGAATCCATTCCAAAAGACAAAATGCCAAAATATTTGAAAAAAATCTCTAAGGGTGTGATGGATAGAGGCTACAACAGGGACCCGCAGCAGTGCTGCCTGAAAATTAATTAATTATAGTTGAACAGCTCCTGACTACTGTCCAGGATTCGTGTGTGTGGTTTCATGAGCCCTGGCATTAAGAGGTAGGCATTTCAGCATTCCCAACGGTTATTTTCTGGTCTGGAAAGCAAGTCCCTTCCTGCAGCTGTTCAAACAGACCAGAGTTCCTGAAGATGCGAGTGTCATGTACCTTTCCCGGCCATCCCATACTGATGTCGATGAAACGTCCCTTGTGATCCGCCAGTGCTTGCAACACCATTGAAAAGTACCCCTTGCAGTTTATGTACTGGCTGCCATGGGGTCCGGTCCCAAGATAGGGATATGCGTTCCATCTGTCGCCCCACCACAGTTAGGGAATCCCATTGCAGCAAAGCCATCCACTATAAGCTGCACATTTCCCAGAGTCACTACCCTGGATAGCAGAAGCTCAGTGATTGCATTGGCCACTTGTATCACAGCAGCCCCCACAGTAGATTTACCCACTCCAAATTGATTACCGACTGACCAGTAGCTGTCTGGCATTGCAAGCTTCCAGAGGGCTATTGCCACTCACTTCTCAGCTGTGAGGGTGCTCTCATCTTGGTATTCTTGCATGTCAGGGCTGGGGAAAGCAAGTCACAAAGTTCCATGAAAGTGCTCTTATGCATGTGAAAGTTTTGCAGCCACTGGGAATCATCCCAGACCTGCAACACTATGTGGTCTCACCAGTCTGTGCTTGTTTCTGGGCCCAGAATCAGCGTTCAACAGCATGAACCTGCCCCATTACCACTATGATGTCCAAATTGCCAGGGCCCGTGCTTTGAGAGAAGTCTGTGTCCATGTCCTCATCACTATCGTGATCGTGATGTCGTCGCCTCCTCACCTGCTTTTGCAGATTCTGGTTCTGCACATACTGCAGGATAATTTGTGAGGTGTTTACAATGCTCACAACAGCAGCAGTGATGTTGAGCTGAGTGGGCTCCATGCTTGCCGTGGTATGGTGTCTGAAGGAAAGCAGAGTTTCTGCAGAATCAGTGCATGATGACGGATGCTACGAGAATAGATATTTATACTGAACGACAGATTCATGGCACCAAGAGAGCAGAGTTGCAATGTAAGAGGTGGAGGATGACAGTTAGCACTACGCGCATTTCCCGAGGACCCAGGAGCCCATGACGGACAACATGGAGAAATTCGCTGTCAAGACAATATCAGCAGAGCAGAGTTGCAGTGGAAGCGGTGTATGCCGATGGTGATGGTTTGCAGTCCTTCTGCACCATCTGCTGCCAGCAGCACCCTGGACACAATAGCAGCAGTGTCGGCGAGCTGAGATGAGCAGGCTGCACACTTGCTGTGGTATGGCGTCTGAAGGAGAGCAGGAAAGCAGAGTTGCAGTGGAAGCGGTGTATGACAATGTTGATGGTTTGCAGTCCTATTGAACCGTCTGCTGCCAGCAGCACCCAGGAATCACCCAGAACACAACAGTGGTGGTGTCAGTGAGCTGAGCTGAGCTGAGCAGGCTGCATATTTGCCGTGGTATGGCGTCTGTGCGGAAAAAAGGCACAAAACGATTGTCTGACCTTGCTTTCATGGAGGGAGGGGCAACTGATGACATGTACCCAAAACCACCTGCAACAGAGTTTTTGCCCCATCAGGCACTGGGAGCTTAACCCAGAATTCCAGTGGGCGGTGGAGACTGTGGGATAGCTACCCATAGTGCACCACTCTGAAAGTCGATGCTAGCCACAGTAGTGGGGACGCACTCCGCTTAGTGTGGACATAGGCAGTTGACTGTATAAAATTGATTTCTAAAAATCGACTTCTATAAAATTTGATCTAATTTCATAGTGTGGACATACCCTCAGAGCCTCCTCTTTAACTTCCTGCTTCTCTCATGTAAAAGGTGAAAATCTGAACTTGCAGGTATATCATAACTTGTTTTAACTTGTAGTAATAGTCCTCCATGTGGGTGGAAAAGGGGATAGTCTGAAACCTGTAGTCTGAAAAAATAATTCAGTTTCTGTATTTAAATGGTGATTTGTAAGAAAATAGGAGTATTCTCATGTTCTGGCAGACAGATGAAGTGAGAGCCAATTTTTGCTCCCTCCAGCAGACTTGCATAGAATAATATAGTAGATTAATATCATAATCATGGCTTGCTGCAGTGAAAGATGAGTATTTCTGACTTTTATCAGTTAAAACTAATTTTGATAAACCCCACATCTCATTTCTCTCTTCCTACTCTTTCCCTTGAGTAGCTCTAGCTAAAATCTAGAGGTCCACAGAGTTCCTCCAATAGCAATATATCCAACTTTTCTGTGAAATAGCTTTACTACTTCACTTTTGTAGAGTAAAATGCAAATAACTATCACCAGCTCATCTCCACCTGCAATCCTGTCATTGTCCAACTAACTTTAAAAATGCTGTCTACAGCCTTCTGCGTGCACACCGCACGTGCTGCACCTTCAGCCCAGCTTCCAATTCTGGTGTCTGTCCTACTCCCAGCCACCAAGTCTTCAACCTGCTCCCTCAATTCTATCCTTTTTTTTATGCCCTTGTCCCCAACTCAACTGTCCCTTTCTCTCATCCTCAGTGAGACACTCTTCTGCATTTAAACATTTCATCATTTCCCACAACCTCAAGCCCCTCAACATGAGTCTCCCTCTTCACTCTGAACATATTGTTTAATCCAATTTTGAACTGGGTCTCCATTTTGTATAAACTGCCTTCAAGCACCTCCACTTTAGGTTACCAGCAAACTTTCTGGACAGATCTCAAGGCTTATCTTCCATTCGTTATTTCTCAATTTATTTGCAGCCTTTAACACAGCTGATTGCTCCTTTCTTATGAAACCCTCTCCCTGTATCTTCCAAGACTCTGCTCCTGTGATTCTTTCTTGACAACTGGTCTTCTTCTGAGTTCCCTAGCAGACTAACCTCAGGTGTCACTTTTCTTTCATCTATATGCTGCCCCAGCATAACTTCATCCATTCTTAACTTCCATCATTACCATTGCTGGTGGGGAGATAGATCTAGGAGTCAGTCACCATCTCCTGCCGCTCTATGCGGAAACACATAAGCAAGTGTGTGCATGTGCATGGCAGAGTCTGCTCACTTGCAGGTTCACCCCTCATGGCTGAGCATGGTGTAGGGGCTCTCCTACTCCTTTGGCACTTCCTGCTGACAGCAGCTCTGGCTCTGGGCTGTTCTCTCTTCCTGTGACTTGACCCTCCAGCCAGGCCACTTCTAGGCCCGCCCCTTCTGGAGAAATCCAAGGACAACCTGCCAATGGTCTGGCAGCCTAACTGGAGATTGGGTCCAACTCAGGCTTTTGGGGCCTGCCCAGCCCTTGGCTGTGGGGTCTTCATGCCTCACCCTAGGTGAGCTGGTAGTGAAACCCAGGTTTACCCTCTACTGTGGTTCCAGCCCAGTAACCTTGTACGAAGCAGATGTCTGTTTATTCAGACCCACTTCTGTATCCCTGGACTGCTTCCTGGGCAGCTAGGCCTTTCCCTGGCTAACTCTCTTCTGCAGGTCCCAAGACAAAGGGGGGCCAAAGTAATTATGAAGAACAAAAGGAAACTTAAAAAGTCCAGCACCAGAGCTACCTGTCCTAAGGTGGCTCTGACATTTTAGAGCCCCAGCTGGTCCATCCTTCCTTCCAGGCAGGATATTGACTCAAAGGTATAGCCAGTTGTTGACTACATTCA
Source organism: Gopherus flavomarginatus (assembly GCF_025201925.1). Taxonomy (NCBI): domain Eukaryota; kingdom Metazoa; phylum Chordata; order Testudines; family Testudinidae; genus Gopherus; species Gopherus flavomarginatus. The sequence continues at coordinate 202,625,436 of NC_066617.1, forward strand.
TGGTTTGCTCTTAAAATTTTTCAAGAGACCAAATAAACAACTTAGCCAAATCTATTGTCTAAAGACAAAAGAGCACAGTACGAAAAGGAGACACACCACACCCTTCTTCTGGGAAGCAATTCTTGTCTTGCAGCGTATTCACCTTACACAGAAAGTGTGCTTTAAAAATACATATTTCAGCTAGCAGTATTTATAATATGATTTTAAATGTTACAAAACTTTTTACATGTCACTAAAATCCAACCCCTTGTTTGTAACAGTTTCTTAACTTCTTGTTCTGTTTCATACTCTCCTTATCTCTGTTTTGGATACTACATTTCAAACCAGTTGGGCATAGAGGTACATACCAACCTGTGCTAGGACACGCCACTACATGTATATTGGTTTTGACAGGTTTCCTGTTTTTAATGCCAAAGCTGACTTCAGATTTGGAAAGTGTTGTCGGATATTTGATATGAGTGAACAGCATTGTGGGGAGAGCATAATGTGTTCAGTTAACATAACTTCCCAACACATGATATTAATTATATGTGTGTGTGTGTGTGTGTGTTATATTAATACTGTACACATAATACCCATTAATGTGGTTTATACTATGCCTAACATATATGTATTGGCTAATAGCTTCAAGCAGCCTCTGGTTAGGCTTTGGCCCCAGCCAGCCTTTCCTTCACAGGGCTAGCTCAAGAGGTCTAGTCCTCTCTATCAGCCACCACTGAGCCAAGCTTTTCCTCTTTTATCTCCTTCTTCCAGGCATGACATCTTACAAGGGTGTAGCCAGCTGGGGCTGATTGGGCCCACAGGCTCTCATTAACCCCTTCTTGGTCATTGTGGGAGCTTTCTTTCTCTTCTGCTTACTCTCCAAATGTCAGTGTGGCTGGGGCAGGTTGTGTTAGGCCATCCCAAGACTAAGACTGTTCTGTGCAGAAATGATTTTTCATGCAAAGACTGTGTCACAAATAATACAACACAAAATATGCCTCTTGAAAACTCATAAAAATATTGCAGCATAAATGAATGTCTTAATCTAGGCATGCTTAATCTCAAACAAAAGGCAGACTCAGTACACTTCCTGGGTGATCTAATCAGCCTAACTCAGTTACCACATCACCTAGCTAGACCCCAGTCTCATTCTAGCCATTGCCAAGTAAAAACTACCTCTGTCTCCAGCCTGTAGAACAAAACACACACACACACACAAAACCCACTCAAAACCTGCCCATGAAAAAGCTTCCCACTGAGCTCCCATCATTAGAGACCTTTCATCTGTGAGCTATCTGGGGGCTGGTCTACACTACGGGGGAAAATCGATCTTAGATATGCAACTTCAGCTACGTGAATAACATAGCTGAAGTCGAAGTATCTAAGATCGAATTACTCACCGTCCTCACGGCGCGGGATCGATGTCCGCGGCTCCCCCTGTCGATTCCGCAACTCCGTTCGGGTTGGTGGAGTTACGGAATCGATATAAGCGCGTTCGGGGATCGGTATATCGCGTCTAGATGAGACGCGATATATCGATCCCCGAGCAATCGATTGCTACCCGCCGATACGGTGGGTAGTGAAGATGTACCCTGAGGCTCTTAAGTCCTCCTTTTACTCCACCCCAATTAGGCCTAAAAAGATCTCCTGTACAAATGCCCCATAGTTCCTTTGGCTCATAGGTGGCTACTCAGTCACAGCCACATCAAAGACCTAGCGTGTCAAAAACTAAACTCTCAAATCCTCTTCCACTGTTGACAACTCCACTATCCTCAGTTTACCACTGAGTCCCAATTGTTGTAATATTTACCACCACCTCCCTCTCTCTTACGTGAGTCCTGTCACTAAATCCTGTCTTGATTTCTTTTCCAAAATGTTCATTTCCTGTCTACTTCCATTGTGACAACATTTTTTCAGGGTTTGATTGTTGCAAGGCTTTCTCTCTGACCTCCCAAAAACATGTCTTCCCCTGAGAAGTCTGTCCGAAGAAGTGCCACCAAAAATATTCCTTGCAAAATGCTTCCATCATTGTTAATCTCTCATTATTGTCACTTGCTTTCTGTTGCCTCCTTTAATCAAACTAATCTTTGTTCTTGACTTCAAAAGTCTCCACAACGTACCTCTCTGCTCTTGTCAGGGCCGGCTGCAGCTTTTCTGCCATGCCAAGAGGCAAAAAAAAAAATAAAAAAAACCGACAAGCAGCGGCACGTCGGTGGCAGCTCAATCGCACCACTGCTTCTGTGGCAGTTGGGTGGCAGGTCCTCCCTTTCGTCCTCTTTAGCAATTTGGCAGCAGCTCAAAGAGGAAGAGAGGGACTGAGGGACCTGCCGCCAAATTCCTGCTGAAGACCCAGACGTGCCACCTCGATACTGGATGGAGTGCCGCCCCTTTGAATTGGCCGCCCCAAGCACCTGCTTCCTACGCTGGTGCCTGGAGCCAGCCCTGACTCTTGTATCCTTTTGTTCCACTCGGTCCTCCTTTAGCCCATACTAGTGCTCTCGCTGTCAACCTCCTCCTTCTTCCATTGTGTACAATGTCGCCAATTCTCACAATATTTGATTATTTTATGTAGGCCTCAGCTCTTGGACCTGATTGTGAGGATCTCAGAGTTTTCTGAGTTTCTAGCTTGAAAATATGAATGCTACAGGTTCAAAATCCACAAGACAAATAAGAAGAACCCAAACGCTGTTCTTTAAAATCTTATGATTTTGGGGGGCTCGACTCATGTTTTTTTAACCCTTGAGGTTGTCATTCAGTTTTTCAGGTAAATCCCTATACCTGGAATTCCCTCTCTGACTTCCCTCTCTCACTCCTCCAACCTCTCCTCCTTGAGGTCTTTTCTCAAAATGCACTACTTCTGGTAGCCATGAAGACTATAGTTTCTTTTTTTTTTTTTAGGTGGTGTGTGGTCCTCATGATAAACACTACTTCCCGCGTGACTGCAGAATCTTCACTCTAACTTGCCCCAACCCACCCTGTACTATTGTCTTCACACATCATTCTGTTCCTAATTTATGTGTGAACTCTTTGGGGCAAGGTTCTGATATCTGGTAAACTGCCATGCATATCTATGGCACAGCATAAATAGAAAATAAAACCAATTTGATGCAAGAAGTTCATAGTGGACATACTGTACTCATGAGATATGGCACAGTAAATATTGCATGCTAAACTTGGGTACTGGTTCTATTTTTCAAATTAACAGTAAATGGAATTTTTTCTCTTTCTGTTTAACAGAAATTGCCCAAGTTATTGCCTCTTACACAGCAACAGGACCTGAACAACTTACCCTGGCTCCTGGTCAACTGATACTCATCAGAAAGAAGAATCCAGGTGGATGGTGGGAGGGAGAGCTCCAAGTTAGTTACTGCTACTACTTCTATAAAATTCCACATCCATATTTTGTTTTATTTGTCAAAGGATGGACACATCAGTACCTCTGGGAAAAAATTATTATGCAACCAAAATATTTGAAACATACATGTGTGTTCCACTCTATGCATCCGAAGAAGTGAGCTGTAGCCCACGAAAGCTTATGCTGAAATAAATGTGTTAGTCTCTAAGGTGCTACAACTACTCCTGTTCTTTTTACATTTACATTAGTTCTTCAAAATAAAATATAAAATTACCTAAGGTAATAGCAAGGCATTTTGCCATACTGTGGGTAATAGAAAGATACAAACAAAGGACAAATTTTGGGCTAATCAAATCTATTTCTTCAACCAGTCTTGCTAAATTTCTTTTGGTCTAAACTGACCATTTAAACTGGTCTTTTTTCCGTTGGAAAAATTATTGGGTTTCAGAGTGATGGTCAATTTCTTCACTGTCTGTCCTTTCTTCACCATTAATCTGCTCAATAAATTAATTAATGGCCAGCAGTCATATAAGGGTATGGTTGCCTAATGTTTAACATAGATGTAGTTTTATCCACCATGTGTAACAAAATTGAGTGTGATTAGGACAAATAAAAAAATTGCTTTTGATTTTAACTTAAAAGAAAACTCAAGCGATCCATTATACTACCTAAGCTAACTGACTCAATTTTTCCCAAATGAGAGCATATCTTGTGTGTATGTAAAAAGGAATGTTTAAAGCTGGTTTGGGAAGTACTGGCTGCTGTTTCAAGTTCTTCATTCAGTGGGACTGTTTTGTCACAATGGGGGCTACCGCTTTTACAAACCTTCTCTGCAAGGCCCAGTTTAATGAAAAAAACGATTAACTTTTGCTAGTAAAAAGCACTGGATGTCAGAAAGTTTTAAAGCTTTAAGATGCTTTAAAAATGGTTAATATTGTTAACACTATTAAAATAACCATCAAGTGTTCTTTGTTTTGTTTTTTAATGTTTAGAACTTGCTTCAGGTCAGTTCTGAAACTTTGACTTCGGTGCATGTTAACAACAAACCTAATTTTTTTTTTCAGTCTTGCTTTGTCATCAAACTGATTTTTGTGTGTATGCAGTGACAATATTATCCAAAAGAGCAAAATTATATAATTTTTTGTAATGCACATGTTTGAGTTTATCCAAACCTTAAATATTCACTACCATCTCCTCCCTTCCATATTTCTTTACTGGTGGTTCTTCCCTCTCTCTCTGGGAGCTCCTCTCACAGGTTAATTTCAGCAGCTTGCTACACCACTCTTAATTTGTAATGTAAAAGGCTCAAACAAGTTTTATTGTTGCCAATAAAAAAATATTTTAAAAGTAGAAAAGTTAAAACAGGATGCCTTCAGCAAGTAATAGGCAGTGTAAATGCTGAAACAAACATTGGACTTTTATTGTGTGAATATACATATTTACCTTGAGTTCCCATAATACCTAACTGTAGAACAGATTTAATATTTAGGGGTTTTTTTAATGTTTAGTTAAATGGCTTAAATCAGGATTAAAACAGATTTAACTTTTGTATTTAATTTTAAAAGCTTTAGGAACTGCTGTGAATACATGCTGCCAAACTTCATGCTGGCCAGGGACTATATTAATGTCCTTCTCCACTCTCCTCATAAAATCAAGCCTGTAGTTGAGTGAGAAGTCAGATTCACAAATTACAGAACACTTTGTATGTAACCCCACCACCGCTGCAGGACATCTAACACAGCTTTTAATACTGCAACAATTCTTTCTGTAACTTGGCAAAGTCAGAGACACTAGCAACCTAATAGTACACCTCTACCCTGATATAACGCGACTCGATATATCATGAATTTTGGATATAACGCAGTAAAGCAGTGCTCTGGGGGGCGTGGAGCTGCACACTCCAGTGGTTCAAAGCAAGTTCGACATAACGCGGTTTCACCTGTAACGCAGTAAGATTTTTTGGCTCCCAAGGACAGCGTTATATCGAGGTAGAGCTGTATTTTATCTGAAAACGTTTTGCCTATTGTTGCTACAAGTACTGCTGAAGGGTACTGTAGTGGAATGAAATTGAGGGAGGGGAGTAAATCTGTTTTTTTTTTTCTGTAGCATGTTTAGTTTGCTCCTTTGCCAGCATTTTGTAGTCTGTTTCCTGTGCTGGTTGCTTGGCTCTTTCATGCAGCATCTGGGAAAAGAGAAGCATTAAAAAACAAAAGTATGGCTGTAAAATGTGAGTGGCAGAAGGACTCAGGAGATGGTGTAGTATCAAACTACTTTTAATTCAGTTTTTAAAAACATGGCTATGTTTCAAGTTAACACTTGTTCTTTTAAACATTGAAATAATGTTTGCTCATAATTGTCCCTCAAAAAGAAATAGAACCTCCACTGTATCTCAGTCTGAAGGAACTGGATTAAATATTAGTCAGAGTGGCAAGATAAAATAAAATAAAATGCTGTAGGACTGCTTTTTCCAAACAGAACAGAGATACATAAATATCTATCAGGCATTGTATTCTGTTAGGCTTAAGGAGATCTTCCAGGACTATTTGGCTGTTAATAATCTATGCAGATTTTGAATCAGATCTAAAAAGATTAGGTTAAATTGGTAATCCAAGATGTAATACTGCACAGATGACTGCTTTCAATAGAACAAAAATACTTTTGTTATGCTTTGAAAGGCAAACTTCAGTGTAATATTAGAAATTCTTACATCTTCATCCAACTACAAAAAATAAATGGCAAAAAAACACACACAAATCTTAAAAAATAAAGAATTAGCACTAAAATTAGAAACTGCCAATATTACAGTTGTTGGTCAGAAAGATTTAAAAACCATTTCCCAGGCTTCTCTTCTGGTTCTTAGCTGGAGAGAAGTTCATTGACAAAATAATCTGAGACTGTTCCTGTGAAACATCTAGCCCAGTTTTGCAGCCAGAAACACTGGCATTGCCAGACTGGATCAGATCCGAGTTCCATCTGGGCCAGTGTTTTGTCTCCAATAATGCTCAGTACCAGATACTTCAGTGGAAGGTGTGACAATCCTGCCACAGGCAGATCTGTCTTCCACACTGTCTCATCCTAGTTTCCCTTAGTTAAATTGACTGGAGCCCTGAAGCATGAACTTTAATATCCCTTCCAAAATTTGTTATTAATTATAGCTGGAGATTCTTGGTATCTGTGTAAATGTCCAGTCCTTTTTTTTTTTTTTTTTTTTTTTTTTTTTTAAATCTTGCTAAGCGCTTGCTTTGATAAACGTCCAATCTTCAGGTTTATCTGAACAAAAACTTGGAACACACTTCCTATGCCACAGTGTCTGTCATTATCTTTGTAGCAATTGGTAACTGTTCGTGTATCTATTGTAAGTTTATAATACTACAGCTATAGTTTGCTGTTCTCCACGTGCGCTGAAGGTAGGACAAGAAATAATGGAGTTAATCTGCAGTAAGGGAGCGTTAGGTTAGATATGAGTAAAACCTTTTTAACTATAAGGGTAGTTAAGCTCTGTAATAGACTTCCAAGGGAGGTTGTGGAATCCCCATCACTGGAGGTTTTAAAGAACTGGTTGGACAAACAGCTGTCAAGGATGGTCTAGGTACTTGGATCTTGCTTTTAGTGAGGGAGCTGAACTTGATAAGCTTTTAAAGTCCCTTCCAATCTTACATTTCTATGATTCTGTACTCTAATTTTAGCTTTTTAGAAATACGATGTGGGACAAATCAGTGTTTGCCAAGTAGAAAAGGACTTAGATGAGTATCAGAATGTTTCAGTGCTCTTTAAAAAACCAACTGTCTATGTTCTTTAAGATCATTTGGCCTATTTTAAAGTGGTCTGTGTAACTTCAAATATGAATAAAATGTAGACTGACTTACTCTGTCCCGATTTGGGGTCTGCTGATGTGCTTAACCCTCTGAAAAGAATTATTTTCTTATTAGGCACGAGGGAAAAAACGACAGATAGGATGGTTCCCTGCTAACTATGTAAAACTTTTAAGTCCTGGTACCAGTAAAACTACACCAACTGAGCCACCTAAATCAACAGTATTACCTTCTGGTAAGTAATGCAGTAATGTTCTCAAAATATTTGTTGTTCTGTGTCACTTGTGTAGTTTAGAACTGGACATTTCTAGTGAATTAACTGTTATACTAGTCACTTGGGTTTCAAAGTTCCTTTCCAAAATATTTCATTTTTCTTATGAATTTCTATACAATAAGTTTCTTTATTTCATCTGTGGAGTATTTTCTCATATCTAACTTTGATCATATGACTTTAGGGAAAGAAGACCAGTCGAGTTAACATGTAATATATCTGTCATGCATGTTTGCTTATTTTAATGCTAATGAAAGGATACAGGACTGGTACCCCTAGAGACTGTAATATGCTATCCACTAAAGATCCAGCACAGGCAGTAACAAACAGTCCTACTAATGTATGCCAACTGTGGCAGGACCAGGTTTAAGGGTGAGAAGATAGTTCATTCTATGTCCTTAATATCCCTGCTGAGTTTGCCAGTTTGGGTGGTACCCTTGTGGTAAGGACACTTGCCCATGAGGATCTGAAGTGAGACAGTCAGTTTTTTCCACAAATGCCGTTGAACAATATCCAGATGGTAATGTCTTCCATTAATATTGACCTGGCTTGGACTTGCACTCATACACTACTTCCCTGAGCTGTTCTCTAACCACTATCATTCCCTTGAGCCAAAAGGAGTCTGTTTCTAATTGCTTGTGTATAAAACATTGAACCTATACACTGACACACCAAGCATGCCATCTATCTTGATGTTCTGTCTCCAAACATCTAGGAAAAGTAGTCATAAGTATTTAAATGCTGGGGAACTAATAAGTCATGAAATTATAATGGAATACTCGAATGACTGAAAGCTGTCATCTGATATGTTAGTGACTCTTTGAAAAGTATGAAATAAGTCTCATTTCAGTTTTTGGTGAAAGCAGGTGGCCACATCAGAAAAGTCTGCATCCCAAGCAGCACTAAATGGCTCTCTTATTGGTAGACTTAGCAGGGAAGCAAAAAAGTCAACTGGCATGAAGACTGATCTATCTTCTCACCACTGGTGAGGTAGCTCCCACCAGTTCAGGCTTGGGGCACACAAGCAAGGCATTGCGAAGGCACTTGTATTTTCTGTATTATAGGGCTGACAAGCTAGAACCTTTCACAAGTGCTAAACAATATTTTATACAAATACATAAACATTCTAGTAATGTCGTACATTATTCATAATGAATATTGGACACATAATGAAACATGATTGTATCAAATACAATTTTATATTGATTTTGGAGAGTGTGTGGAAGAAAAGGGATGGTCTTGTCTTTCCTTTTATAATGATGATGTCCTAATTTGGCATGTGGTCAGTCTAATAGGGTGTCTTTATGGATGAAGTCTGGAGGTATGGGCTGGTGGAACAGAGGTTTTTTATGTAAAGGAGCAACTTATGGCTGTGGGGAAAAGAACTGATAAGAATCTTCATAAGAGGAAAGTAGTGGCCAGGGTAGTACATAGAGAGGCGTCTTTAAAGTGTGCAATAGCACATGATGTCTGGAGTTTGAAGGAGGAGGACTATCAGAACATAACATGAATTGTATGATTTTGAACAGCTTTTTAAATTCTGTTGCATGGACACTTTTTGCCTATTGGGACATTGAGACTTCCTTAATTTCTCACTGCTTTACATCTGTCCCCTTCTAAACCTGTGATGTGAGCACTGTCCTCCTAGCTTGAGAAATGAGCAGGACTCCTTTCATAGCCTGTGAGTGCTACTTCTGTATTGCCACAGGTAGAGAGGTCATTTTATAGAAATACTAGGAAACCTGTTTCCAAGTATTCCTACTTATTTTAAAGAATAAGTGTGCTGCTTCCTTAGGATTTGTAGCTTGTGCTGAACTGGAGAGAGCCGGACAGGAACCTGCACTCTGATTCTAACCCACGTATCAGATGATGTATTACAGATAACCACTGGGCCAACTGCATATCATTATTGTTGTTGTTTTTAAACAGAAATGAGGGGTACATACACTTTAGTCTACTTATATAGTTATCTGTGGGTTTTGGAGCTGCTGTCACTGCTAGGAATGCAAGCAAATTGATATCATTCCTAGGGTTTTCCATCTGAGATGGGGTACAGTAGAACCTCAGAGTTTAGTAGTTTACATTTAACACGGTACTGTATTTGCTTCTTTTTTTTGTCTCTGCTGCTGCCTGATTGTGTACTTCTGGTTCCAAATGAGGTGTGTGATTGACTGGACAGTTCATAACTCTGGTGTTCATAACTCTGAGGTTCTACTGTATATTCAAAACTCCACTAGCAAACTTAAGTGTAGTGAGATAGGACCAAATTCAGACTTTATTTGGCTTGATACAGTATTAGTTGGGACAAATAACAATGGATGAAAAATTACCTTTTTTCAGCTTAAGAAATGGAATGCTAAAAATGTATAAATGTTAGAGAAACTCTGCACTGAAATACGTACACCATGTATAGTCAAATGTGGAAATTAGCTTGGATTAGTTATCTGACTCCTCAGCATGATAGGCAAAGCAATAATTAAAAGGAGTCATAACAGGCTCCAGGTCTCTGGAAAAGTAAACAGGAATTATTTTGAGTTATAAAAGTGCTATCACTCAGTACTGGCAGGAAGTTAAGAATGGAGAAATTAATGCTGAATATCATGGAGCTGTTTCCTGACATTGCGATCTATTAGACAGTCAAATGATCTTTTGAGGGGAAAATACCAGAAGCCCCATTGCTTGGAACATAGAACACAGCAGAAAGGATAAGGAAGTAAGTTGTTGTTGTTCTTTTGTTTAAAAGAGAATATAGCCCTACCTGGCTTGGGAGAATTGGGCCAATTTTCTAATTTTCCCCTCTATCGTGATTGTGTGGAGCCCATTGTGTCCTGGGAGCCACTCAGATATACTGAGTTCCATGGTAAGAAAATAGAAAAATGTATTGCAGGCAACAGTTTTGCCCTGGCAAGAGGATGGGTTAAATGACCTAACAAGTGTTCTGATTTTTTTTCCCCTCTCCCCCTTCCTCCCCTCCCAATAGTCTCTAATTTCTGATATTCTAAACATCTCTAGCAGCATTGGCACCAGAGGGATATCACTGCTTGCTTTCTCCTGACTGGAGCTGTGTTTAGTAGGTGGCTTTCTCCCCCTTCAAAGAGAAGTTACAATACTTCGAAGAAAGAGTCCATACCCTAAATTTGTAAAAGTAGGGATTCGAAAATGTTATGTATGCCACACTTATTTGTCAGTTGACCGGTTCTAGCTGAGAGAGTAGGCTTTGTAATGCTAGAGAAGATCCAGAACATGTGGGATTGTTTTGTCTCCACATAAAACCACCATGGACCTTTTGTGGATAGAATAACTATAAAACTAAAGTTAAATGGCTGTAGAAAACTAATATCTAATCCTAGAACGAGTTTTGACTTTCAGAAAGTCAATCTTGATATGTAAACTCATCTTATTATTTGCTGAGTATTTTCTAACCAGGGAAATATTGCAGACAGTAATCATTATTGTAACTTGAATACACTTACATATGATAGTTTACTGGAATGTTATCGATGCCATAGACTTGTTCATTTATCTTACAGTGTGCCAAGTAATTGGCATGTATGACTACACTGCACAGAATGACGATGAACTGGCATTCAATAAAGGCCAGATCATAAACGTCCTGAACAAGGATGACCCAGATTGGTGGAAAGGAGAAGTGAATGGACAAGTGGGTCTCTTCCCATCCAACTATGTGAAACTGACAACAGATATGGACCCAAGCCAGCAATGTAAGTGACCTGTTCACTATCTTACCGTTACTGCTTATGTAGTATTTTAAAATGTAACATGCAGCATTGCTATGATTCTGCTATGGTTTGCAGAACTCAAAGCTTGACCACTGCTGCATTTGCCAAAGTCTCTTTGAAGACCTTCTGTAAAAGAAACCTTATTTTGTGTTTTTGGTTTTTTTAGTTCCATCCCCTTTGTAGCACGTTCCCGTTTATCATTTTTGCATCATGCCGTTTACATGCCTGACTCATTTTCCTAGCTTGAATTTTGCTCATTGTTTTGTTTTGCTTATGTGTTGTTTTCCTCCTTTTTCTAGGAATCATATGTTGTCCATCCCCCACTCAGGCTTGAAAGTCCTCAAAGAGACCCACTATCCCATATCACTGCCCAGAGGGATGATGGGAGATGCAGCCTTGATCATGTGACTTCCAGCATGATCATCTACTGCCTTCTGAATAGAAGAACACACTGCAGAGCAGTTTACCTCATTTTACATTAGTTGCATGTAATCACAATGTTTGGGTTAATTATCTACAGCTATAGAAGCTAAATTACAAAAAAAAAAAAAAAAATACACAGGATAGTGGGTCCTTTTGTGGCTTTCATAGTTACCAAACTAATTTTTTCCACCTTTGCACAGGTGCTTTCAGTAGTTTTACAAATAATTTTAAATGTGTATCTTAGCCTTCTAAAGGAAAAGAATAAATAAAATTTCTGCAATGCAATTTTCTTCTTGCAAAAAGACCCACTATCAAGGAATGCTGCATGTGCTATTAAAATTGTTCCAAATGTCCATTAATCTGAGACTTTATCTTTTTTTATTGTTCACTTGTCCAGTGTTATCAATGTCTTGTTTTTTCTATTACAAAAGAACAGAAGGAGCTAAATCAGTTTAAGGAACTTTAACACATGCCCAATTGGTATTTTGTTCCAGTTCTTATACTGTATGTATCAGGTGTTCCGTGTTGAGTGTGTAATACATTGTGGACTGAAGAAATTAATTTCCTTCCAATGCAAGAGATACTATTCTTGCATAATGCTGTAATCCTTATTGCATTAATTTTATTTTGCACTGTTATTTGTAGCTACAGTAAGAAAGCATCTATGTTTTGTTTGTCTCAGATTTGTGTGGTTTTTGCATTTTCATATCCGAAATCAGTAAAATACTACATTCATGTGGTCTTTGAGAATTAACATGACTTTTTTTTCAACCTGTTACATGAAGTTTTATTACCATTGTTACTTTTACATGACTATGGAACATCATCTTTTGAACAATTAATTATCTTGACAAGAAAGAATGTATAGAAATATCTCCCTGCAATTAATTTCCAATGTTTACATTTTTTAACTAGACTGTGGAATTTATACAAATTAATATTAAATGGAGCTTACAGTCAAGTTTATGTAATAGATGTGCTGTAGCCTAAGCCATGTTTGTCTTTCAAACATTAGTTATAAACTCTTAATGAAATGCCTGATGTGCTCTGCACCGGGGGGGAAAGAACCATGCCTCAAGCACAATATAGCCGTTCTACTAATGACTTTAACATTTAGTCATGTTCTGTTCATGTATTTCTAAATTTCATGCTGGCGGTGTCGTAGAGTTCCTTCCTTACCCCTCCCCCATTTTCATATGGTGCAAAGAACAAGTGAAGCTCCTTATTCAATTGCACTTCAGTATTTTCATTGATATGAATGTAAAATATATAAATATATAAAACCTGCAGCTTTAACAACTGTAATACAGCCTTTACAAGTAGTCACATGTATAGATAATTAAATTCTTCGTATAAAACGCTAGACCAAAATGTGTTTGTTGTCTTCTTGCTGTGTACAAACAGAATGTGACAATGGTATTAGTATGTGTAACAAATTAACCATACATGAATAACCTGAAACTCAGCTTTTAATACTGAGGGAAGTTTGTGGTGTTTCCTTTGCATACTGAGACACATTCAAATTGATCACAATTAATTACAACTTTTCAAACTTGGCTCCTGTTCATGTTTTCTAAATGCTATGTTGAAATCAATCAACATGCAAGTCTCATCTATCAGCAGAGAGTGGAGCAATTTGTAGTATGTTAGCACACTGACTCTCAAACTTAATTTTAAGACTAGGATTTAAGCTTAAAATTGGCTTGTTAGTTTGCTACACAGATTTTCCTTCTCCTAGAAGTGCATTCAGCATGGTACAATATAATGTATTTCCTTGACTAGTTTGCAAAAAAAATGCTCTGTACACCAGCATAGCTTAATGTAAATATTTTGGATATCAAGCAAATATTTTCATACTATAATCATGCATGCCACTGTTACTTTAATGAAGGCTTTCTCAACATTCCCATTATAAGTTTGTGTCAAGGTTTTTTCCCCACTTTGAATTTTAGCGCCCAAAAAGTGGGGACCTGCATGATTACTTTTAAGCTTAATTACTAGCTTAAATTTGGTACGCTGCCACCAGACAAAATATAGTGTTTGGCACACTTCCTGTTCCCCCAAAACCTTCCCTGGGGAACCCAAGACCCAAACTTCTTGGGTTTTAACACAAGGAGAAATAAACCATTCCCCCTCCTTCCCCGCCCCCAGACTTTTCCCCTCTGTGGGTTGCCTTGGGAAGCTATATAGATCCAAACTCCATGGATCTTAAAACAAAGAGGAATTAACTATTTCCTTCCTTCCCCCCCCCCCCCCCCCCACACACACACACCAATCCCTGGTGAGTTTAGACTCAGTCCCTTGGATTCCAAAACAAGGAAAAATCAATCAGGTTCTCAAAAAAAAAAGCTTTTAATTAGATAATTCTTACTTTTTCTTTCTTTATGTAAAATCAGGATGGTAAATGCTTACAGGGTGTTCAGATTCATATAATCTAGAGGGACTTCCCACCCCGTTTCCCCCCCCCCCAGCCTGAGAGTCAAAGTTACAGCAAACAGAGGTAAAAATCCTTCCAGCAGAATACACATTTACAAGTTAAGAAAACAAACATAAGACTAATCCGCCTTTCCTGGCTAGTACTTACTATTTTGAAACATGAGAGACTGATTCAGAAAGATTGGAAAAAACCTGGGTGTATGTTTGGTCCCTCTTAGCTCCAAGAGCGAACAACGAACAAAACAAACAGCACAAACAAAGACTTCCCTCCACCAAGATTTGAAAGTATCTTGTCCCCCCATTGGTCCTCTGGTCAGGCGTCAGCCAGGTTCACTGAGCTTCTTAACCCTTTACAGGTTAAAGAGACATTAACCCTTAACCATCTGTTTATGACACGCCTCCCAAATCTCAGACAGTGTGGAACCATACTGGCGGTGATTTCTTCCTAGAACTTTAGAATAAACAGATTAATACAACACATGCATCTTTACATATACTACTAATTATGTAAACTACAAGACTTTTCACATTATAAGGACAATTTTTAACCAATTGATGCTGGGAAACTTTCACGGGAGAGTGCATCAGCTACTTTGTTAGAAGCTCCTGAAATGTGTTGAATTTCAAAATCAAAATCTTGGAGAGCTAAACTCCATCGAAGCAGTTTTCTGTTTCCCTTGGCAGTATGAAGCCACTTTAGTGCAGCATGGTGGGTTTGTAGTTGGAACCGCCGTCCCCAAACATATGCATGTAGCTTTTCCAGGGCATACACAATGGCATAGCATTCTTTTTCACTGATTGACCAGTGGCTTTCCCTCTCAGACAGTTTCTTGCTGAGAAACACAACAGGATGGAAGTTTTGATTCGGTGCTTCCTGCATTAAAACTGCTCCTACACCACGCTCATATGCATCTGTGGTTACTAGGAATGGTTTGTCAAAGTCAGGGGCCCTTAGCACAGGGTCAGACATGAGTGTCGCCTTAAGCTGGGTAAAGGCCTTCTGACACTCATCAGTCCACTTAACTACATTCGGCTGGGTCTTTTTGGTTAGGTCTGTTAGTGGGGCAGTGATTTGGCTGTAGTGGGGTACAAATTGTCTGTAATACCCAGCCAAGCCTAAGAACGATTGGACCTGTTTCTTTGACTTTGGAACAGGCCACTTTTGGATAGCATCCACCTTGGCCTGTAGGGGGTTTATTGTTCCTTGACCCACCTGGTGTCCCAGGTGAGTCACTCTGTTTTGGCCTATTTGACACTTTTTAGCCTTAACAGTTAGTCCTGCCTCCCTGATGCGCTCAAAGACTTTTTCCAGGTGTTCTAGGTGTTCGGGCCATGAATCAGAAAAAATGGCCACATCATCGAGGTAGGCAACTGCATATTCTCCCAATCCTGCTAGGAGACCATCTACAAGTCTTTGGAAGGTGGCGGGTGCATTTCGCAGCCCGAAAGGAAGCACATTAAATTCATACACCCCTGCATGGGTGATGAAGGCTGACCTTTCTTTGGCGGGTTCATCTAGCGGTACTTGCCAGTAGCCCTTGGTTAAGTCTATTGTAGAGATGAACTGGGCACGTCCCAATTTCTCCAATAGCTCATCGGTGCGTGGCATTGGATAGTTGTCGGGACAAGTTACAGCATTTATCTTACGGTAGTCCACGCAAAAGCGTATTTCCCCATCTGGTTTGGGTACCAGAACTACTGGAGATGCCCATGCACTGGTAGATGAGCGGATTATACCCATCTGTAGCATGTTTTGGATCTCCCGTTCTATAGCAGCTTGGGCATGAGAAGACACCCGGTAGGGTGGGGCTCTAATTGGGTGAGCATTACCTGTGTCAATGGAGTGGTATGCCTGTTCAGTCCATCCTGCGGTGGCTGAGAACAATGGGGTGAAGCTAGTGCACAGCTTCTTGATCTGTTGCCGCTGCAGACGTTCCAAGGTTGTGGAGAGGGTCACCTCTTCCACGCCACCGTCACTTTTTCCTTCGTAGTAGAAACCTTCAAACCACTCAACATCATCTTCTCCCTGGGCTTTAAACTGACAAACCTTTAAGTCTCTGGAATAAAAGGGCTTGAGAGAATTAACATGGTACACTTTAGGCTTTAGGGAGGAGGTGGGAAATGCTATGAGATAGTTAACAGCTCCTAGGTGCTCTTGGACTGTGAATGGCCCTTCCCATGATGCTTCCATCTTATGGGTCTGTTGCACGTTTAAGACCATAACCTGGTCCCCTACTTTGAAGGAACGCTCTCTGGTATGTTTATCATACCAGGCCTTTTGTTCTTCCTGAGCATCCTTTAGGTTTTCTTTAGCAAGGGCTAAAGAGTGTCAGAGGGTGCTTTATAGGTTGCTTACAAAGTCTAGAATGTTAGTTCCTGGAGAAGGCGTAAAGCCCTCCCATTGCTGCTTCACCAACTGTAATCACTCCTTAACCTCGTGGCCATCCACAAGTTCGAATGGTGAAAACCCTAAACTGGGATGTGGTACAGCCCTGTAGGCAAAAAGCAACTGCTGCAATACTAGGTCCCAATCATTGGAGTGTTCAATTACGAATTTACGTATCATGGCCTCCAAAGTTCCATTAAACCTCTCCACCAGGCCATTGGTTTGATGGTGGTAAGGGTTGGCAACCAAGTGATTCACCCCATGAGCTTCCCACAGATCTTCCATGGTCCCTGCCAGGAAATTATGAATCTGTAAGGATGTCGGAGGGCCAACCTACCCTGGCAAAAATGTCTGTTAAGGCCTGGCCCACAGTTTTAGCCCTGGTGTTGCTTAGAGCTACTGCTTCCGGCCATTGGGTAGCAAAGTCCACGAAAGTCAATATGTACCACTTTCCTCTGGGGGCCTTTTTTGGGAAAGGACCCAGAATATCCACAGCTACTCGCTGAAATGGGACATCAATTATGGGGAGTGGCTGGAGAGAGGCTTTGACCTGGTCTTGGGGCTTTCCCACTCATTGGCACACCTCACAAGACTGGACATAATTGGCAACGTCCTTGCCCATCCCCTCCCAATGGAAGGACTTCCCCAACCTGTCTTTGGTTCTGTTCACCCCAGAATGGCCACTGGGATGATCATGGGCTAAGCTTAAGAACTTTCCCCGGTACTTAGTTGGAACTACCAACTGTTTTTGAGGATACCAGTCTTCTTGGTGTCCAACAGAAAGAGTCTCCTTTTATAAAAGTCCTTGTTCTACAACAAACCGGGATCGGTTAGAAGAACTGAGAGGCAGTGGGGTGCTCCGTGCTGCCGCCCAAGCTTTCTGAAAGCTGTCATCTGCTTCCTGCTCAGTCTGTAACTGTTCCCTTGAGGCTGGAGACACCAGTTCCTCCTTAGACTGTGGACTTGGGCTTTGTCCCTCTGGAAGCGATGTAGGTGATGGGGTTTTTTGTTGATGGTGTACCGCTTGCCGCTGGTGCACTATGCGATATTTCAGGTTCTGGCTGAGCCTCTTGGGTAGGGTTGTCTGCTGCTTCTGCCAGTTCAGGCCCGCTGGCACCCTCTGGCGTTGGGGTTGGAGATGGGTTTGCAAGCGCTGGCATCAGTGCTGGCAACGGTTCTGGTGCTTGTTGCTTTTCCAGTTCCGGTTCTGGAACTGGATGCACTGTGGCTGTTGCAGTCATTGGCAAGGGATCCGGGTCCACCACCTCTGTCTGGGTCTCTGGTAACACAGATGGGGCCCTTGTGGACGGCTCAGGAACAGGGATGGGTCTGGAAGCTTGCCTGGCTTGGCTGCGTGTAACCATTCCCACCCTCTTGGCCAGCTTCACCTGGTTGGCCAAGTCTTCCCGCAGTAGCATGGGGATGGGATAATTGTCATAGACTGCGAAAGTCCACATTTCTGACCAGCCTTTGTACTGGACAGGCAGTTCAGCTGTAGGCAAGTCTACAGATTTTGACATGAATGAGTAAATTGTCTCTTGGGCCTCTGGGTTGATGAATTTGGGGTCCACTAAGGATTGGTGGATAGCTGACACTTGTGCCCCCATGTTTCTCCACGCGATAACCTTCTTTCCACCCATTCTCAAAGTTTCCCTTCGCTCCGAGGGTATTTGAGAGGCATCTGGGCCTGGGGATCTTTGGTGTGATGGTGATGTAATGAACTGCACTCGGTTGGGGTTCTTGGGGCAGTTGGCCTTTATATGTCCCAATTCATTACATTTAACGCACTGCCCAGCTGACTGGTCACTGGGCCAAGGTGGGTTGCTGGAGACTGGTGAGGTGGGACAATAGTGTGTCTGGGGCTTTCCTTGGGTTGTAGTTGGGGTCTTGGGTTGCCCTCAGTGACAGGGTTTATTTTCTGTTTGCCCCTTGTGATATTCGCTTCCCTTGCTAGTAGTTTTTTTCTTTTCTGCCACTTCCACCCATCTAGCTCCAATTTCCCCTGCCTCGGTTACAGTTTTGGGCTTCCCATCTAGGATGTACCTTTCTATTTCCTCAGGAACATCCTCTAAGAACTGTTCCATTTGCATTAGGAGGGACAGCTCGTCCAGAGATTTAACATTTTCTCCTAATATCCAGGCATTCCAATTCTTTCCAATGTGGTAGGCGTGTCGGGTGAATGACACATCTGGTTTCCACCTTAGGGCTCTGAACCGCCGACGGGCATGCTCAGGTGTTAGCCCCATTCTGATTCTGGCCTTGGTTTGAAAAAGTTCATAATCAGTCATGTGTTCCTTAGGCATTTCAGCCGCCACCTCTGCTAAGGGTCCACTGAGCTGTGGCCTCAGCTCTATCATGTACTGGTCTGTAGAGATGTTGTACCCATGGCAGGTCCTTTCAAAATTTTCTAAGAAGGCCTCAGTGTCATCACCTGCCTTGTAGGTGGGGAATTTTCTGGGATGGGAAATAGTACCTGGAGAAGGGTTGTTAGGTTTGGCTGGAATATCTGGCTTAGTCTTTGCTAATTCCATGGCCTGCTGGTGGGCCTCCCTTTGGATCTCCAGCTCTTTTTGTTTCCTCTCTATTTCTCTCCTGTGGGCAGCCTCTTTGGCTTGTTCTTCTCTTTTGTGGGCCACTTCTTCCCTGGCTATTTCTGCATTAATTAGTTCCATCCGTCTCTTATGTTCGTTGTGTCTCTCTGCTGCTTCTAGCTTTGCCAGTTCCTGTTTAACGGCTTCCTTGGAACTCATTGTTCCTGCTTTCTCGTGCTGGCCGCCCCCTCTGCAGCTTACTGACTGCTTGGTTAACAGAGATTTTCTAATTAGCTATGCCCGAGAGGTAGAAAGAAAGAAAACAATTCACTTGTAAATGCCTTTTGCTGGCTGTCTGCTGGCTGACTGCTTGAGCCTCCTCTTAACAAAGACCCTTATTAAAAAACTTAACACCTCTGCCCTCAGACTGCTTTCCAAGCAGCTAGAAAGGAGAGGAAAAAAAACTCACTGGCTTTGGTTCTTAAACTCAATCCCACCACTGTGCCACCATGTCAAAATATAGTGTTTGGCACATTTCCTGTTCCCCAAAAAAACCTTCCCTGGGGAACCCAAGACCCAAACCCCTTGGGGCTTAAAACAAGGAGAAATAAACCATTCCCCCTCCTTTCCCACCCCCCAGACTTTCCCCTTCCTGGGTTGCCTTGGGAAGCTATACAGATCCAAACTCCTTGGATCTTAAAACAAAGAGGAATTAACCATTCCCTCCCACCAATCCCTGTTGAGTTTAGACTCAATCCCTTGGATCCCACCACTGCCATCATGTCAAGGTTGTCAAGACAACCCAGGGAGGGGAAAGTCTGGGGGGGGGGGAAAAGGAGAGGGAATGGTTTATTTCTCCTTGTTTTAAGACCCAAGCCCCAGGGAAGGTTCTGGGGGAACAGGAAGTGTGCCAAACACTATATTTTGGCTGGTGGCAGCCTACCAAATTTAATCTAGTAATTAAGCTTAAAAGTAATCATGCAGGTCCCGACTTTTTGGACGCTAAAATTCAAAATGGGGAAAAAACCTTGACATGGTGGCAGCTGTGGAATCCAAGGGATTGAGTCTAAACTCACCAGGGATTGGTGGGAGGGAATGGTTAATGCCTCTTTGTTTTAAGATCCAAGGAGTTTGGATCTGTATAGCTTCCCAAGGCAACCCACAGAGGGGAAAGTCTGGGTGGGGGAAAGGAGGAGGAATGGTTTATTTCTCCTTGTTTTAAGCCCCAAGGGGTTTGGGTGTTGGGTTCCCCAGGGAAGGTTTTTGGGGGGAACAGGAAGTGTGCCAAACACTATATTTTGTCTGGTGGCAGCGTACCAAATTTAAGCTAGTAATTAAGCTTAAAAGTGATCATGCAGGTCCCTACTTTTTGGACGCTAAAGTTCAAAGTGGGGGAAAAAAATTGACAGTTTGTGTGTGTGTAAAGATGTGCAACTTTACTATAAACATTTGTCCTAACCACAATATTGGCCTGTATAACACCAGCCCATAAATGGATTTTCTCCAAATTTGGGCAGTATCTTTGTAATTACAGTACTTAAATGAATATTTTTTTTCTCTTCTCTGTAGATTTAGTGGGGTCTGGTGCTTGCTTTTTATTTGTGTGTGTGTGTATGTGCTCTTTTTTTAAAGTGTTTTTAAAAAAAAATCAAGCAGGCAATATTTTTAAACAAATTTTTATAAATTTTGATACACTGGCTTATTATGCATGATTGACAAATCACAATGGCACCAAAGTTCTTAAGGTTAATGAGCCATGAACTGAAGAGTCTGTTTGTTCTATAAACGCATTAGTGTATAGTGTGCCAAGAATCCTTGCTCTAAAGAGTGCTATGTACCAGTTGACACGGCTATAGCTTATAAAGCAGTCCATTATTGCGAATAATCAACTCACTAAATAGCTCAAATCACAGACTAATGTGTCCTGAACAAGACGTTCAAGTGAGCCATTATGGTTTATGCTAAAGCACATGAAGGTAAAAGGTATCCATAAATATTTGTTGACTCAATAGACTGTAATAATTCAAGGGAATTCTATTTGCTATGTAGTTGCTACAATTCCTTTGAAAATGATGTATCAGAATGAGCTGTCCTACACATTCATTGTTACCTTTCTAGATTTTCAAATTTCTACATTAAGTAAAAACAAAATCAAAGGGACTGCAATGACAAAAAACTTTTAAATTTGATTCTTTAATATTACACCATTGAAAGCAAAGTCTTTGAATTGTTCCTCAGAAACCATTTTTGACTCTTCTCCTCCATTCATCCAGTCCATCTAAAAAGATCTTTAGCCTCCTCAACCACACAAAACCTAAAAGGCTATCAAACCTGGTTCTGCAGTTTCTTCTTAGTGTATATGCAACATGCCTTAGGTGGCAAGCAGATGTATCCAGAAGAAACCTTAGCCTGCCATAGTGGCTCAAATGACACAAATGTCAAGCTCCTCAGCCACATTGAGATTCAAAGCTTCCTGTGATGAATTACTCCCATGTCCTTGTTTCTTCAGTCCCCTGTCCTGGGACTGCAAAACCAGCAGATATGAATCCCCCTCTAGGAGGAAGTAACACTAACATGTACACAGAGGAGGAAGGGTGCATGGCCTGTCAATCATTCAACACGTTTTTAATGTATTTAACCACAATTTAGAAAAAGAGGGAAATCCTGTCACTAGCCTTATGCTGCAAAGCTCCTGAAAGCCATTCTACGTATAGGAAGGGTTAATCCTCATGTTGCATAGCAGCTTTTCTTCCTCTTTCTGGCTAACAGGAAAGCTACAACAACGGAAATATAGGAAAGGAGCAGTCATTCAAAGGGACAACAATGAGATTGGGTTTATGGCCCCTTTTAAGTCTTTTCTGCACAGTTCATAGACATGTAGTCATCTGAGGAAGAAGTTTCCATCATGAAAGTGGTTGGAGAGGGACTTCCCAAGCATGCTCGATGGAGCTGTCAACACAATTTTCAACAGTGATTGCCTTCAGCAAGACTTCATCCCTGGGATATGGGTTGTCTGGAATATTGTACTTAATTTGGCATTTTTCAGGTTGTGGAAGAGAGATTTTTCTACTTGAAATAGGGATTAGTCTCTAACTTCTGTTTACTTGAGTAAAAGTAGCCTAAGTGTGTAGTTTAACACAATAACTATGACTGTATATTTAAGTAGTGATATAGGTAGCAAATTTGCAGACTTTGCATCAGGTCTCTCACCTGAATTATCATTTTCATTTTCTTTATTCCTCTTTATTCTATTTTAGAAACTCCTTAAAGGAAAGCTGCATTGATTTTGCTCAGCACAAACTAACCAAAACTAGTCTGGCTCAAATCCATATATATGTGTTTGTAACCCTCTTGTGATAACTAGCATAATGCCATGAAATGACCCAATGTTGACAACAGTATAAATCAGATTATGGAACAGTTTTCATTCTGCTGTATTATTGAATTAACAATTAGGTGAAAAATATAGTTGTTTCACTGTATTTATATTATCCATTAATACTATAGTAAAGTTTGTGAATCTAATGCCTGTGGAAGGCATTGGTTTGACAATATGGGATACTGAAAGCCTCTATTTATCCTAGCTACAGAACAAGAACTTTGGGATGATTGCTAATGTGAGGTTTTCATTCACTCTCCTTCCTTGCCCTTCATGCCCTTGCAGTTGGCTTAAACTCTGACCCTGCAGCAGCAGCCATAGCTAGTGATGAGAAGAAAGTTCAGCCCTGATAGTCCATTCACTTTTTAACCTCTGTGCTCAGACTGTCAAGGGTTCTGGTTTGTGCCCACAGAGTATTGGACTAGCACCTCCAACTCACAGGTCAACATAATTCCTTGGTGGTGAGATGATAATGTCTTTTGGTAACTACTAAGCTGAACTGGATTCAAACCAGTGACTGAGGTGAAAGGCTCCATATGAAAAGACCACATTCCTCACAACCACATGCAGGATTATTTATACTGGACTGCTCCGCAAAGTCTCACAGCTCTGTGGTAATTCTGGATCCTGATCTCTTCCCCAGGAGAGACTCTGAGTCAGTTCCCCTTCATTTGCTGAGGAAGTAAAGCCAGGAAAGGAAGATGATAGAGAGAACTTTGTCCTGAAAGGAAATAATTAAGTAACAAGTTTACTACTATGTCTGTTTCTGAGTTTTTGGAATATGGTTCTCCTAACTCCATTAAGGACTGTTTGGGACCTTAGTAGGGATTCAAACATGTCACCCTGTGAAAGTTAACTCTTGCTCTGTTGTACAGTAAACTTTGGTAGTTGACATTCACAGAAAATTTCAAGACTGTTAATTGAGAAGCTCACTCTTGTTGCTGAAGAAAGTATAAAGTTGGACTGGGCTGCTCTTTCCTGTTTCAAATCAGTGATGGTATTCGAGTGCAAGATGAGTTCCCCGTATTTCCTTGTCATTAGCATACACTGATCAGAGGCCCATGATGGGCAATAGTTGGTCCTGGATCAGTGATATGATTTATAGAGCCCCGCAGTGCTCCAAATAATGGCCAGAAGTCAATGGAAAGCTGCCAATTCATATTTTTAGGTGCACGTGGGATTTTATTCCCAGGGCAAATTTTGGGAAGAAGTAATTTACAGTTATATTTTTGAAAAGTTTTAGTAGGTTTCTTATTCCCCCTTGAGTGCCTAACCAGCCTTTACCCTTCAACTCCTTGTTACAAGATTGAAGGAAGTGTTCCTTTCTTCCCCAGTAAGATAGTGTAAAAAACCACAAAACATTCAGGAAGGCCTTTGTAGCTGCAGAATGAGGGTTGACAGTGATGTAGTAGAAATGTGTGCTGTTGAGTTTCATAAGGCCAGTCTGACTCTTATTTGCACTTCAGAATTTTAATAAAAATTAACATGATTGTTGTGAAAAATCTGTATCAATAAGACTCTACCACCTCTCAAGTATTGGGTGTGAGCAGGTGAAGGAGGCACATGATGTCTGTGACTTGTTCTGGCAGAAAGAGATTAGCCCATGCACGCTTATTTTGCAGGCTGGCCCTTTAAACCTTTTTTCCCCAGATCTTTTTTCCCATAATGCAAAATTTCAACTATTTTTGAGAGCGGTCCATGTTCTACCAGTAGATGGATGTGTGTGGCCAGTTAAGAAAATATATACCCTGTTCAAGCTCTTCAAGGCATGGACCATGTCTTGTACGCTTTCAGTACTTTATAAATGAAAGGTATATCAAATAATGATACTGAGCAATATTCTTCCCTGGAACACAGCTATTTGGCCTGTTTGCCTCTAGAGGAGAGTACCATTGCTCATTCAGCTGTGGCTGCTTGATTAAACCTTCCAAAATCGTTAAAAATGTCCATAAAGGAAGATTTTAGCCTTGTTTAATGAAGCAGAATGGCGAGGAAACAATGAGGGGTAGACAAAAGCATGATGGAATTTTGCACCCCTTCTGTCTGTCAGTAGGTGGGGTCCCTCCTTATGTCCATTGGAATTGTCCAAATCATGCTTCTGTAGTCCTAGTGAATATCAGGTAAATAAGTGAGAACAAAGATGTTCTTCAGATTTCCTTTTGTCACGCTTGTGGGAGGGCTAATGCCATCTGGCTACCAGAGTTCAGATAAGCGAGTCTGATGACATGGTGGTTAAAATGCTGTCAGCCAATTTACTCTACCACTACTATCACCACTACCACCACCAGAAGGATTAAAGAATATTTGTTTTAAATAGAGTTCTAAATTTTATTTCTACAATACATTGACTGTAGCTGGGCAATGTGTTTGTTTGTTTGTTTTGTTTTTACAGGCGTGTCTTTAATGGACAACATAGGGTCATAGAAGTTAGAGCTGGAGAAGACCTATTTAATCACTGGAGTCTACAATCTCTTTTGATATTGCCTCCCACTGGAGGATGCACAGTATCAGCTGTTTGTACTAAGCTGATGGTACAGCAAGGATGGTCTACCTAGCCTCTGTTTGCCAGAAGCTGGGAATGGGTGACAGGGGATGGATCACTTGATGATCACTTGTTCTGTTCATGCCCTCTGGGGCACCTGGCACTGGCCACTGTCAGAAGACAGGATACTGGGCTAGATGGACCTTTGGTCTGACCCAGTAGGGCTATTCTTACATCTGAAGTTAGCCAGTAGGCTCAGAAGAAGGGAAGAGGCAAAATGGGATTGTCTTAGCCAATCAGAGTGCATAGATGCTGTATAAGTATTGAAATATAATTATTTTTCCCAAATTATGCAGAGCCTTAGCATTTTTGGGCAAGCCTGTGAAATCATTTTGTACTGCATCCACCTCCTTGAGATATAGTGGACAGGAGTCAGTTGTGATTTCACCACTATGCTGTACTGATGTAAAGACTGTGGTTAGATCTGGCCATGTTGTTGTTGGGGATACATCTCAATCATAACTGACTCACTTTGCATTAAAAGGGTGTGTGCATGTGTGGAATAGTTATGTCTCCACCAGCTTCCTGTTGCAGAAGTAGAACCCCTCTGCTTGTTCCATTCATCTCTAGTGATTGGTTTATATCCATTTTTGTTTTCAAGGCTGCCTTTGCAAAGAAAGGGGGCAGGAACTTTCCTTTTGTAAACGAAATCTGAGATTCTCCTTTACAATTCTAGAATCCTCCAAGTCAGAGGGCCCTGCTGTCACAGGAGGCCAAAGAAAGGCTTTCCAGAGGAATAGTTGCACACACTCTCATTCCAGGAGTCCAGTTTACCTAATCCTCTTTCTTTCTTAGCTATAAATGTGTCTGAATATCTGTGCATTGGCTGATACTCTTTAACCAATCAGAGTGCATGGATTTGCATAATCATATGATTATTTCTTATTAAATATTGTGAATATGCAGATACCTCTGTCCTTTAATTGGCAATTGTAAACCCTTTGCTTCACTAGTTGCTTAAAAGAAAAACCCCAATCAACTCCACTTGCCATAGATTTCAGTGGCACCAGGATCAGACCTTTTCTCTTTGTCTCTGTTCCCTAAAACCCTTCCTTCTTCGTAAGCCAACATGATTCATAATTATTTTACATTCGGAGGATCCTAACCTCTTCCTCCAAATTCTGATCTGAAATAAAAGATATACTGTCATTTGCCTTGCTAAGGTTCTGTATGGATGGGAAGGGGTAGTGATGGTGAAAATGAATAGAAAGAAAGGGATAAAATGTTGCTAACTATTATTTTTAACAATTTACTGTTCTGTCTGTATTTAGGGGCTGATCCTAGAGCCCATTGTAATTGATAAGCTTTTGTCCAGGACCTGTAAGTTTATCAGGGCAGGGACTGTCCCCTTATTTTTGTGTAGTACCCAGCACAATGATCATGATTGGTGCCTCTGGAAGTTACTGTAATACAGATAATAGCAATAACATACAGCAATTGCAGCCATTTGGGGGTGAGCGGTAAATATTACATTGTGAATATTTAATTTCAAGTTTCAGAATAAAAGAGTAATAGCCCAAGGGTGTTTCTTGTTAACTTAATGATAACCATATCTCTTTCCTGGGGAGATCTATGCCTTCAGTCTGTTTATTTAACTCGTGATACAATTATTGTCTTATACCTTCAAGTTGTTCAAATGAACTTCAAGTTTATTTAAAAGGACCATTCCATAGTCTCTCTTCAATATGATAAAGTATCTTTTTTTAAAAATCAGGAAAATTTCAAGAAGTGCAGAGACGGAGCTCAGCAACACACTTAAGTCTCATTTCAACAAGGTATTTAGATACCAGACTAACTTAAGCACATGAGTAGCTGCACTGGTGACTACTCATGCTTAAAGTTAGGAACGTGCTTACGTTCCTTGTTGAATTAGGGTTTTTGAGATAGATGCTTTCCATTTGTCAGTGGCGGCAGCACCTGCTTATCCAAGGCAGTTTATGGTCCCCCAAGAAAGGATCTCTTTTAGTTGGTTGAATTCATAATATTATTACAGCTGCAAGTGGAATTTAGGCTTTTATTAAAAAAAAACAAAACCAATTAGTTATAGCCCTTTCATCTCACATTTTAGTTTGAAAAGGAACCCAAACATTGTTTGTTTTTTTATGTCGAGGAGAAAGTTCCTAATCTTTTTGCACCTAAAAAAAATCTCTCTATTGGAGAAGTCCTTTCCACTTACGCTACTCTGATTGAAATCTGGTTTTTTCCCTCAAATATTAAATGTTCAAAAGGAGACTAGTTGTTGAAGTTCAAGTGACCTATTTAAAGTTCCCATTGGCAATCTGTCAAGCTGTTTGAAAAAATGTTCCTTTTTGAGATTTTAAATGTTTCATATAAAACTGTAGTGGTTGGAATAATACTTCAAACCAAGGTTATCAGCATATTTGAAGAGAAAATCTCTCCAGTCTTAAGAAAACAAAACAAAATACTTAGGTTCAGCGTTTGTATTTGCTGAGGCTGGCAACTCAGTAAGAAAACTAAAGTGGTTTCTAGACCTGTGTTGTACTGTATGTACTGGAAAATTGCTCTGAAAGCAGCCATTTGTAAAGCAGGATTGAAGCTTTTGGTTTTTGAACAACTCCAAGAGTTTCTAATATTTTGTCACTAGGCCAGTGCGTGAGTTCATTGACTATTCTCAATGTTGCCTTCTCATTTTATCAACAAACATTTAAAGAATCTCATTTAAAAAACTACAATATGCAATATCTTAAAAGACTATTTTCAATGTGTTTAGGTCCCTAAAATGATCTACTTTAAAGTTACTACAGTACTACAGGATGCCCCGTTGACTGTTCATGATCTACCACTCCAGTAAATATTTTAAAAAACTGTTTATATAGAACCCATGAGTGTGCTCTGCTGTTAATCAGCCAACAGAGAGAGCACGAGTCAGCTAAAGCAGAGGTTCCCAAACTGTGGTTCATGGACTACTTAATAGTGATCCATAGAAACCTGGCTGGTGACAGGGGCTGAATTTTCCTTGTTTCCAGCTACTAAATTGCATTTAAAAAGCTAAAAATATAGTCAATACTCTCCTCATATTAAGTTTATATGGAAGCAATTTCTGTAGTTGCCACAAGGAAGTGATGTGATTGAGAATAGGAGAAGAGGTGGTTCACACTATGAAAAATATGAGAACACCTTACCTAAAACAATACTCTCCTCAAAGTCTGGGCTAAGTATGTTGGTATCATTGGTGATGCTGGTGAACAAATACATACATAAATAAAAAGCCTTGATCATTCTAAACTCCATGAAAAATTTTGCAATAGGAAGTTCTTCTGTCAGAAAATGCCATTTTGTCAAAATCGAAACTTCCCAAGGGAACAAGTAGATTTTGATAAATCAAACCCAGGCATTTTAATACATTGAAACCTTTCATTGGTGGCCTAGAATGTTTCAGTTTTTTGTTTTTAAATGTATTTCATTTGTATTCTATTATAAATGGAAAGACACACCCCCCCCCACAAACACATTCCACTGACCTCAGTAGACTTTGGATCAGATCCCTAAAGTCAGTTTTGAAAAGAAAAATGCAGAATTTAAATAAAATAGAACACTACTGGATAGAATGTCCACTTTGAAAAGAATAACAGAGTAAGGCTTTGTCTGCGCTACCACTTTTGTTGGTAAAACTTTTGTTGTACAGAGGTGTGAAAAAAGCACCCCCCTGACTGACATAAGTTACACTGACAGAAGTGCCAGTGTGGACAATGCTATGCTGGTGGGAGACGCTTTCCTGCTGACATAGCTACCGCTGCTTATTGGAGGTAGTTTAATTTTGCTGATGAGAAAGCACTCTCCCACTGGCATAGTGTGGCTGAATGAAAGACCTTACAGCAGGGCAGCTGCAGGGGTACAGCTGTGCCACTGTAAGGTCTCTAGTGTAGACATAGCCTAAAATGGAGCCTCTTCTCAATGGTACCAACTCTGAGGGTTGACTCTTGCGATGTATGACTATTTGAGAGAATACTTCTCACTGCTATTGTATTTATTGTATTCCCATATCATAGCAGTTAAGATCCACTTGGATGCTTTAGCCTCCCTGTCCTTTAAACCTGCTCTCTCTTAATGTTCACCAAAGCTTTAGTTCAGTCATCCTCGGACTGTAGGCTTTTGTTTTAGCCAGTCTTTCATTCATTTGTTGTATTAATTGTTAGGTTCAAGACAATGGAGTTGATGAACAAATAAATAGTAGGACTGTAATTTTTTTTGATTTTTTTTTTATTGAGCCTTGCTTTAGAGGCAACTCAAGCCTTTGATTTTTTAAGCAAATAAAGATGAAACATTTTCTATTTTGTGGTGTTACATGCTGAGAGAATGATAAATTAAATGAACAGGTGGCTGTTACTGTTAGTGAAGTATTAGCTGAAATATCACAGTTTTAATCTATTTCCCAATAGTCCTCACTAAATTCTCTGTCTCCTTTGTGTTTTCCAGGGTGTGCTGACTTACACCTCCTGGACATGTTGACACCTACTGAAAGGAAAAGGCAGGGATACATCCACGAACTGATCGTAACAGAAGAGAACTATGTAAATGACCTGCAGTTAGTCACAGAGGTAAGAAAAATGGCCAAGGTTTGCAAAAGGGAGAGCTGAAAAGTAAGCTCCTAAATCCACATTTAGGCACAGAATCAGTGGCTTGATTTTCAAAAGTGCTGACCACAGAGCACCTCATACTCGCCGAGTGGGAACTGTTGGTTGCTCAGCACGTTTGAAGAGCAGGTCACTTATTTCGATGCCTAAACATGGATTTGGGAGCCCAACTGTAGTCCCCCGTTTTTAAAAAATAGTGACTAGTAACTTAATCATACAAAGTTGTCATTTTTTGTTTAACTTGCCTTGTCTGACTTGCTAGGAATAATCTGACTTGAGTTTTTAGTATTCATGAGCATGTGAGTCTCTTGTTACCAGCACTGAGACATCATCATTTAAACCTTCTGTTTTAGTACAGTCTTTTCACTCCTGATTCTAAAAGTTTATTTCTCATGCATATTCTCTTAAGACTTAGAGGTTTAACTCATTGCACAGAGATTCTACAGCCACAGTGGCACTTAGTTATCTGCTTTTCTGTGCCTAAATTCAGTTTCTTAATAGTTATTATGTGCATCTTTCATGCAGGGAAAATGGAAGCCAGATAGACATCTAAGGTGAGCCTCTTAACTGAGGGAGAGTGCTTCTTTGCCAAAATGGTCAAGATATGCAAACCTGATATGTGGTTAGATAAATAAAATAAATCAGTGAATAATTATTTATTCAGTTCTGTGACTGCATCAAAAAAACTGGGAAATAAAATCAGTTAATTTTTCTTGCCAAAATGAAAAACTGAAATAATTTCATTCAGGTTGATTCAAATAGACATTTCATTTTGAAATGAAATTAAATGTTTTTATATTTATGGGGGGTTTTTTAGTTTTTTTTTTCTTTTGGCTAAAACTATTTGCTGAATTCAGTACAAATTCATGAATAGTTTTGGTTCTCCCCAAAATGATTTTTTTGGTGAATTTTCTATTTGTCAGGAAAAAAAATTCCAGCTGTAATCAGTAATAAATTGGATATCTGTAGAGTAGAGGCCAAAGTAGACTTCTGTGTTATTTATTACTGAGATATTTTGCAAGGGACCACCAGTATAAGGAATTGCCCAAGGTTAAAACAGAAATAAGCCATCTTGTAATTAACATCACTGATGCAAGTTTAGATTATGCCTTGTGAAGTGATACACTGTTCACGAACATCTTTTCTGGAAACATTATGGAGCTCTAAGGCTGACAGTATGTTTGAAATCTGTTCTAATGAAAATTAAATGTTGTATTATTAAGTACACAGCCCTCTACATGGAGATTATGAACAAGAAGCTTTGTCGCTTTGAATTGATTTAATAGTACACTTTTGTCATAACATTTCTTCCCAGATCTGGACCGTAGCGTCCAAAATATGAGTGTTAGCATGAAAACCTCCAAGCTTAGTTACCAGCTTGGACCTGGTATTGCTGCCACCAGCTAAGAATTATACAGTGCCTAGTTCACTGTGGTCTCCCCAAAACCTTCCCTGGGGGACCCCAAGACTCAGATTCCTTGAGTCTCACAACAAAGGGGAATAAACCATTTCCCTTCCCCCTCCTCCCCTCCAGGTGTTCCCTCCCTGGGTTCCTAGAGAGAGATACAGAAGCAAGCTCCGTGAATCTAAACAGAGGGATTCCACCCTCCCTGTTTCCAGTCCTGGAAACACAAGTACCAAGAGAGCTAATCTCTCTTCCCCCCCTCATCCAGAGGGTATGCAAAGTCAGGCTTAGTAAATCTAACACAAAGAGATTTTCCCCCTGACTTCTTCCTCCCACCAATTCCCTGGTGAGCTGCAGACTCAATTCCCTGGAGTGCCCACTAAAGAAAAACTCCAACAGGTCTTAAAAAGAAAGCTTTATATAAAAAGAAAGAAAAAAAGGACATTAAAAATAGGCTCTGTATCAAGTTGACAATATACAGGGTCAATTGCTTAAAAGAAAAATGAACAAACAGCCTTATCCAAAAAGAATACAATTTAAAACATTCCAGCAACTACACACATGTAAATACAAAAAAACAATATAAACCTATTGTCTTACTATCCTTGTACTTACAACTTGGAAACAGCAGATTAGAAAGCCTGGAGATAGAAAAATCACTCTCAGAGCCGAGAGGGCACAGACACAGAACAAAGAACAAAGAACTCACACCCAAAACTTCCCTCCACCCAGATTTGAAAAAGTCTTGTTTCCTGATTGGTCCTCTGGTCAGGTGTTTCAGGTTCCCTGTGTTAACCCTTTACAGGTAAAAGAACATTAACCCTTAGCTATCTGTTTATGACAACTTTCTAAATTGCTTCATTTTCTATAGATCTTCCAGAAACCACTGATGGAGTCTGAGCTGCTAACAGAAAAAGAGGTTGCTATGATTTTTGTTAATTGGAAGGAGCTGATTATGTGCAATATCAAACTACTGAAGTAAGTTACTTTTCTATATTTATCAACAATAAAATAATGGACTTTTCCCATCCCCTCCTAATTATTTAACTGTGTGAAAATCGTATTTGCTACCAGTGAAAACAGCAGCAGGTTGCAAAGAATATAATATAATATTATGTCCTGGAATTCCTTTTTGAGAAAATCAAGTAGTTTGTGCATATTCATAGGTTGAAAAGTGTCATTTTACTGCCTAAATAAATAAATCTGTTTTGCTGTGAAAATGGTAAAAATTCTGTGCAAAAGAAGAAAAATTCCTCTGGAGCAAATTTGTGAAAAATAATTCATTTTAGCCCACAAAGGGAGATTTTCAGCTTTAGGCTCCAATTCAGCAAACACCTAAGCTTATACTTTACTTTAAGCACATGCTTAAGTGATGTGCTAAATAAGGATGGACTTAAGCACATGCTTAACTGCTTTGCAGAATCAGGACATCAACTATTTTCATCAAGAAAATCTGTGTTTGCTGGTACACCTGGCCACTTTTCACCCTTGTTGAGATTCATAAATACGCATGTAAATACTGGCAATAAAAAATGGCAGTTTCATTTAAATCTAACATCCTTCTTATTTCTCACTTGGTCCACTGCTCAGAGGTTGCTGATGGTAGTGGGTGATTATGGTCCAGTTCTGCAAGACTCAAAACAACATGCTATCATCAAAGTCACTCACGCAGGACTTCTCAGTGAAAGGTTTTCCTTCAGGATCTCTTGGCAACTATTCAATTCAGGATGATGAGTTTGTTTTGCATGCAGTATAATGTAATGTTAGTATATTTACATTACTCTCCTACTAAGCAACAAACCTGGAAATCAATCTAAATCCAGTTAATGTGCACTATCTCTATGTTGTCTGAAGCAACTTGCAGTGCTTCTTGTATACGTACTCCATATACTGTGCATGGACTAAAGTTTAGTCCAGATAAATATTAAAATTACAGTATATAAACTCTTGAAGTACTTACTCTCAGAAGAGGCCTTTGGATGCAAAGACATATATTCCAAATTCAACTATCCTACCTTTTATATGATTGATACAAACTTTAGATTTATTGATATTATGCCAGACTTTCTCCTTCTGGATATGTTTCCTTTTTGATACACCTCTAAGATACTAAAATATTGTTGTCCAAGTCATTTAAAATAGTGATCTTTATTTAATATTTAAGCCATTTTGGCCAAATTCGTAGCTGGTGTAAATCAGCTTAGCTCCTTTGATTTCAATGGCTGTATGCCAGTTCACACCAGTGGAGGATCTGGCTTTATGTGTGATTTCTTTCAGGCATTAAACCATACCACTTTCCTGCATTTTGGCTGATATGCTGAAGGGAAGAAAATGCTTTGAACAGAACTGTATGTTTTAGAGCGTGTGGTCCCGTAGGTTAGCAAAACAAGGAAATTGCATTGCTTTTTTAAAAATATTAACTCTCAGTTGAATTTGCCTCGAGTTAATTTTGAACAGCAGTTTGGTGACCACAAGAAGGAAATCAGACTAGTGGTTGAGAGTCCTATATAATAGTATATTTTTACAATATGGAATAAATCCTGTGCTGGTCTTCTGCTGTTCTGTAACCCTCTTCATTTAAAAAATGAACTATCAGCTAGTTTATTTCAGGGGTCAGTTACAATCCATTAATGGTCCAGTTACACACAAAACATGCCTAGCATCTTTTTCTTTGTGTCTAGAGCACTGCGTGTTCGTAAAAAGATGTCTGGGGAGAGGATGCCAGTGAAAATGATTGGCGACATACTGACCGCACAGCTACCGCACATGCAACCTTACATCCGGTTCTGTAGCTGCCAGCTCAATGGGGCAGCATTAATCCAGCAGAAAACAGATGAAGTCACAGAGTTCAAGGAGTTTGTTAAAGTAAGAGACAAAATAACCATTGTGAATTTCTTATCTCTGAACTGCATCTAATCATTTTGCTGATTACAAAACAGTGCTATGCTGTGGACAAGTGAAGAATCTTTAAGCCCTTCAAATGTTCAACGAGGAACAAGATTTGGTCAGAACATCATAGAAGATGAAGTTTTTGTTATTATTAATTATTAAAGTGGCAGTAGTATTACAGTAGCACCAAGAGGCCCTGCTAAAATCAAGGCCCCAATGTGCTAGACGCTGTAGAAATACATAGTAAGAAACTGTCACTGCCATGAATGGACATGACGGACAAAGGGTAGGAGGAGAAAAAAAGGCAAAGAAAAATAATGTTTTGCTCAAGGTCACACAGCAGCTCATAGGCAGAACTCTGACCTCTTGATTCCATCTAGCGTCCTGTCCATCAGACCATGCTACTTCTGGGGTAAAAAAGGATTATTACAGTGGGACATCCAGCCCATCTCCCTGGTAAGGTAGGATTATTCCCACTTGAACTTTTCTAGTGTTTAGTCCAGTCTATTTTTAAATGTCAAGAGAGATGAGGCTTCCACCACTTCCTTGGAAGAGTATCCTACAGCTTAAGGAATTCACTGTCAGGAAATGCATATGAATAGATGGCTAAGAGACAGCGGAAAGAAGAATGTAATAAGGTCGTGTCTACACTTGAAATGCTACAGTGGCACAACCTGAGTGCTGCAGGTAATCCACCTCCCCAAGAGGCGGTAGCTAGCACTTTCTACACAAGGACAAGGTTGGCTTAACTATGGGGGTGGGGTGGGGTGGATTTTTCACATCCCTGAGCGATGTAGCTAGGTTGACCTAACTTTTTAGTGTAGACCAGGCCACAGACTATCTATAAATATTTGGAGAGTGAAACTCCAAGTACTGCATGATGAATTATTATTCAGTGTGATTCCTGGGGATCTAAGAGTAATGGAGTTACATTAAAAAAAGAGGAAATATAGATTAAATACCGGGGGAAATGTCCTGACAGTGCAATGTATTGGGGAAAAGGTGAAAGCCCCATTGCTTGAGTATTTTAAAAAGGGAATTGGCAAAGCACTAGAAAATGTTCTATAGGGGACAAGGGTGCTTTGGCAGGGGCATGAACCGTATTATCTAGTAAATCTTTTCAATATATAATATCTGTGAAAAATCTGCTTTATTCACTGAGCTGTCAAACTTCTCAGGTTACATTTGGAGGGCATCTACATAATTTCCAGTGTATATGTCACTTTTCTTCTGAAGAAAGAAATAGTGGAAATGTCGTTTTGTAGTCAACATGATGACATGGGAGATAATGTTGTAATGATTTCCATTCAAACCCATTCATAAATAATGTCATCATTCATAAGCTCTGTCCCATAATAAGGAAGCTTACTTCAATCAGAATGTTTATACAGTCCGAGAATATAGATACCTCTAGGGATCATAAAGCTGCTCTCATCTCTGACATACTCTACTCTATTTTTTAAAAATATGAGAAATTCTATTGCTCTGAATTTGTTTGTCGTACTTCTTGTTCTGACTGAGAACAGGTTTATGTGACGCATTTATTGACTTACCATTTTATCTTTTACCTTTTTTCAGGAATTTGTCTTCCAACTGTCATAAACAAGCTGGTTAACAACATCTTACCTTTCCTATTTCAGAGGTTAGCAATGGATCCTCGCTGCAAAGGAATGCCGCTGTCAAGTTTTCTGCTAAAGCCTATGCAAAGGGTAACGAGATACCCGCTAATAATTAAAAATGTACGTTTTTTTTTAAACATACTGGAATGTATTTAGAGTGCCCCTTGGCTTGTAGCTTATTTGTAGTTAAGTTTCCCTATGTATGTCTATTCTTGCTATTCTCAAGAGGCTAGACACATCTGGTATGAGGAATATGGGCCAAATTTGTATTTCAGTTACACTGGGATAAATCATGTGTAACTCGGCTGACTGCAGTGGAGTTATTCTGTATTTACACTGGCATAATGGATGGAGGAGAGTAATTAATATGCCAGGGAATGGAAGGGTTTAGCAGCAAAAGGTGGGTGGTGGGTATACAGTAAAGGAGTGGGGAGGGACTGAGTTGTCTTCCACTCTTCTGCTAGCTGCTTTTCCTGCTGTACATGCCTCCCCCTCCTCTGGGGCTTGTCAGTTATTCATTTTGCACAGCCATTGAAGCCAGATTTGTGCAAGTTACATTACTTTACAACTTGCCTCCATTTTCTGTCCTACTTTCATCTGATGTCTAACTCACATTACCATTACTACTGAATTTGGCCCAAGACTTATCTAGGAGAGAGACATTATACCGGGCCTGAATTTGGTCTGAAAGGACAGATTCCTTCATCAGCCCTGAATCCTCCTCTGTATATGACCAGATGTAATGGGGTAGCATCCACCTCTCGTGAGTGCCCCCTTCTGGTCAGGTTTGTCTGCAGTCTTTCAGTTCTGGTGACCCCTGTCGGTGGTTTCTCAAGTAGCTTTTCAGTGATTCAGCCCTCCAGCCGAGTCTCTCACACTGTCTGTATGCGAATTAGAACAGACCCCTTCTGGGGTATACAGTGCACCAGGGGCCTATCTCAGTACCCCTCGATTGGTGTCTCTTTAGCTCTCCCTGGGCTCAGTCTTTAAGCAGTCTCAGCCCTGGACTGGGCCGTACCCCCAGGGCTTCCTCCCTAGAGACACTACGTTTCTGTGATGCTCCCCGGACTCAGTCCTTACTCAGTCCCAGCAGCCAGCCAGGAGCTCCTTCTTAGTTCCCCTGGTCCCTGCCCGCACTGAGCTGTCCTGCTGCTCTTTTAGCCATCCAGGAACATGGTCTTCTCTCCTCCAGCTCCAGGCAGCAACTGACTGTTGCTCTGTTCTGCAGTTCCTTTTATATGGCCCTGATAGGCTACTCCACGCAGCCTGTCTCATTGGCTGCTTCCCCACAACCATACTCGGATTTCTCATCTGCTCCTCTCTGGGATGGGGTGTGGCAGGACCCTGAGGCCTCCAACAGGAGGCTTCTGGGCCTCATCCACTCTGTCGCAACAGAACATACAGCTCTAGGGCCCTATCAAATTCATGGTCATGAAAATGTGTCACGGACCATGAAATCCGCTATACAGATTTCAAGGGGGAAACCAGCATTTCTCAAACCGGCGATCTCAACCCAAAAGAGGGTTCTGGGGGGTTGCAAGGCTATTGTAGGGAGTTCGTGGTATTGCCACCTTTACTTCTATGCTGCCTTCAGAGCTGGGCAGCTGGAAAGCGGTGGATGCTGGATGGACACCCAGCTCTGAAGAAAGGGCTGCAGCCAGCAACAGTGCAGAAATGAGGGTGACAATACCATACCTCGCCTCCCTTAGTTCTGCACTGCTGCTGGTGGCAGTGCTGTCTTCAGAGATGGGCTTCCTTCAGCCAGGGGAGGTTCCTGGAGGTGGGTCTGACTCGACCCCAGAAGAGGCCCTTGCAGGGTAAGAGGAAGTCCTGTCCCTCACCAGCCCAGCCAGTACCAGCAGTTGGAGCCCAGCATATTGTAGGAACCCTCAGCCAGGGTGCCCAACACCCTGCCTCTCCTCCATTCTGGGCCCCTGAAGCTTGGGACTTAAATTGGCTTCGGGCTGGCTGGGGGCTTGGGATGGGGATGAACACAGAAAATCCCCCACCCGCCCATGGTGCCCTAGGCAGTTGCCCATGTCGCCCACTTGTAAGGCTGCTATGCCCCCTCCAAAAGTGAGGACTTCTCCATACCATGTCACCCTCACTTCTGTGCTGCTGTTGGCAGTGATGCTGCCGTCAGAGTTGGGCGCCCAGTCAGCAGCCTTCATGAAAAATTTTGCTAAAAGACTTGTCAGCAATAGAATTGGCCAAAATGGGATAATTTCTTTGTAAAAACAAAACGAATAACAGTTTTTTTCATTGAAATTTGAACTTTTGAGAAAAAAAATAACCAAAACATTAACATTTGTAAAATGTTGACCAGTTCTAAAAAAAAATAAAAAATGAAATGCAGAGCTGACAAGATGGGTAGATTTACAGCCAACGGTAACAAAAGAAACTAAGCTGTTTTACTTACCTGTAGATAATAGAAAACACTCCTGAAAATCACCCTGATCACAGTCACTTGAAGCATGCTCTGGAGAAAGCGGAAGAATTGTGTTCCCAAGTAAATGAAGGGGTGCGTGAGAAGGAAAATTCAGACAGGCTGGAATGGATACAGGCTCACGTGCAATGTGAAGGCCTGTCTGAGGTAAACATTGTAACACATATTGATGTACATAGCATGGTCGTGTTTCATGTTTACTCACCAACCAAGATGAAAAAATGATTTGAATATGTCATTGCATCCAAAGATGAAAAGAATATTGTCATTATTTAATCTTTCTTATCTTCTCTTTTTTCTTTTTTTGCCCTCCAAGGGACATCTCTTACATTCATGCAAACTATCCATTTCACTATTGATTTTTTGTTTTCTTCTATTTGGCAAGCATTGCTCTTGTCTCCTGTATTTGGAATGGTGCCAGATTTAAATATTGCCATTTTTGTTCAACTGCAACTTCAATTTATATAGTACTTTACAATAGTAATACTGCTATCATGAATATACAGTATATACGTCCTTCCATTATGAACTACTACACTATTCTCTATTGTTTTATAAATCGAGCTGGTTGAAAAATAGCAAGCATCTTTTGTGATAAAACTTCATTTCAGCTTTGAAAATTCAATTTTTTTTGACCAAATCTATTTATAAACTTTGCAGAGAGGAATCACTTTGTCTTGTCCATCACCAACTGGTACTTTACAGGGGTCATGCTAAAGTCTCTTCAATGATGTCATGATAAAATATTTTGATTTTGTAGGTCCTATAAAAATAGTAACTTTTTTTAAAGTTCTGGTGGTGACACCCCTAGTCCTCGTCAACGTAGAAGAGGTGGAGAAAATATAGCTTGATTTTCAAACTCCACATTGAGTTTACAGTCCTGGCAATTTGAAAAATCATCTCTTATGAATTGAAAAGATGTATTTCAGCTCATTGAGGGCAATAAATGGGGATCCGCATGATGTTGTTTTTCTGCCGTCACAGTGGAAAGACCCATGGGCCAAGTTAAGAAAAGTGGTGCAGTTGGTCACAGTTTTAATAAGCAGAACTATTGCCCAACGGCAAATGAGAGCAGGGAAGGAGGAGTGTCCTTCTGCTCCCGTAGCCCCATGGTCCTGCCCTGGCACACCCAAAAGACCAGCTAGCCAGTTGCTGACAAATATCAAGGTGAAAGCACCCCACCTTTTGCGCTGAGAGATTGGGCCCTCCCACGGTCATGCCTTCATCGCTTCCTAAAGATTAGCTCGTTTCTAATCTGAGGAAGGAGTCACTCTACGTAACATCTGATCCCGTGGGGTGGGTGGACCCGGAGACACCAGAATGCCAACATGTGCAAATAGGCCTAACAGTTACACATTACCAAAAGGAAAAACTGAAATGGAACTACTTCTTTGAGTGATTGCTCATACCATTTCCAATTAGGTGTGCACGTGCCGCATGCATGGTTGTCGGAAAGTTTTCCCTTATCAGCTCTCGTTGGGTCAGCTGTGGATCCTCCTGGAGTGGCGCCTTCATGGCGCTCAATATATGACCCTGCTGACTCAACCCCCCTTCAGTTCCTTCTTACTGTCCGTGACGGCTGTTGAACAGTGTTCGCTTGCTCAGCAAGGACTTTCCTTAGCGTTTCTCCCTAGTTAATTGTTCTAGTTACCCATTTTAGTTTACATAGTAAATAGTTTAGTCAGTCAGGTTTGGGAGCAGGATCTATCCCCAGTCCTTAACCCCTTCTTGGGCTCTGGGGCATGCTGCGAGCCCAGGGCTTTAAGCCCTGTGTTGCAAGCAACACAAGCCTATGCCTATTAGTGACCCCCACGACCCTTGCTTAAAGTATCTGGGGAAGGTGCACCAAACTGAGAGGTGCAAAATTTGCAGGGCTTTTCATCCAAGAACTAAAAAGGCGGGAGATTTCCGTATCAAGCAACTTATGGAATCCGCTCTGCATCCCCAGCCTGCTTCAGACCATCAGAACCCGGCACCAAACGTGTCCATATGGAGTGCTCCGGCATCGGTACATGACATGGTGCTGAGGAAGGACTCTAGTACAAGAGATCCTCGGCACCCGTGCTCCCCGGCACCACAGCCAGGAGCAGTGACCCAGCACCACTCAACTTCGCCGGTGCCCCACAAGCGGCATAGGAAGACCGAAAGGGACCATCAGGGGATGCACAGGTGCACCCCAGAATGGACTCGGTGCCAAAATAACACGAGTCAGTGCCATTGACCTCGGTGCCGTGGAGGGGACCATTGGGTATGGTACACAGCGACTCTCTGCAAGGGCAGTGTCAGGTGGAGGAGTCAGAGCCACCTCCCACCCTGGACACTTTTGAAGTCGCCAGACACTTAATCAAAATGATGGCTTCACGACCCCCGGTTCTGAGGGACAAGCCTGCAGTTCCGATACGTCCAGTATCTAGAGGCAAGCTGGCTATGATGCGGCGATCACAGCCCCCGGCTCGGCACCATCCGTGGTATCACTCCCAGTCACTATCATTGCAGTACCACTCCCTGGCACCAAGCTCCGTAATGGTATCTCTGGCACCAGCACAACGCTCCCCCTCTCCAGCACCGAAGGTGGACCCACACCGATCCCTGGCTCTGAGAGCAGACCGGCACCCACCCACAGCACCGGGCCCTCATCCTCAATCGTTAATATATAATAATAATAATAATAATAATAATAGAAGATATACCAATCTCCTAGAACTGGAAGGGACCTTGAAAGGTCATTGAGTCCAGCCCCCTGCCTTCACTAGCAGGACCAATTTTTGCCCCAGATCCCTAAGTGGCTCCCCCCCAAGGATTGAACTCACAACCCTGGGTTTAGCAGGCCAATACTCAAACCACTGAGCTATCCCTGGATACTCGGCACCAGTCTCCGATGCTGAATTCCTGGCATTGGTCTCTGGCGAGGTTTACCCGGCACCGGTCCCCCATCTCATCTGCTCAACACCAGTCTCCTGTGCATGGCCCTTCAGCACCACCTTGGTCATCACGATCAGTATCCACTTCCTTGGACTCTGACAGTGACTCATATTATTCCCGGCACAGTTGGCATAGATCCAAGAGGCAGCAAAGGGAGATGCAGCCGACCTGGCAGCCGCAGTGGCAGCTCCCAGCACAATGGCCCTTTTGAACAACCTGGGCTTCCCATCAGGCCCAGGGCTCCCTTTCATGGGGTTGACCTCAGAACACCGATCACCTCACTCTGCCAGGGACAGATCTACACCTCGGAGATCTGAGGCCACCCTGACCTATCTGCCCCCTGAGGCTCAGGCCACTGCCGAGGTGACTCTGGCACAGGACCAGCTGCAGGGTCAGGCTACAGGCACCTTGATTGTAACTGCCAAAGGGGCAGGTACTGACCAAGAAGAGTTCAGGGATCCAGAGGGACAGGAGGACCTGGTTCCTCTCCTCTGGTCACCTTGTCTTCATCCCCTGAAGAGGCTGTGGCAGGGCTTCCACTTCAGACCCTTGACCACAGGGCGCATCAGGACCTTCTGAAGCAGATTGCCCGCAACATGGGGTTGCAAGCAGAGGAAGTGGTCGATGCTAAGAACCCCATGATAGACATTCTTACTCCTGAAGATCCATCGCAGGTAGCTCTGCCATTAATCAAGACAATTCAGAGCAACATCAAGACTCTGTGGCAGACCCCAGCCTCAATTCTGCCGACCGCTACGGGTGTGGAACGCAAATACTTTGTCTCTTCCAAGGGCTATGACTATCTGCTCTCACACCCACAGCCATGCTGTCTGGTCGTGTCGGCGGTTAACGAGCGACAGGGTCAGCAAGGGCTGGCCTCCAAATCTAAGGAGGCAAAAAGGATGGACCTTTTTGATAGGAAGGTCTATGCCATTGCGAGCCTTCAGCTGAGGATAGCTAACCAGCAAGCTATCCTCAGCAAATATAACTTTGACTCATGAGCCTCCATGCTGAAGTTTAAAGACTTGATCCCTGTAGACTCTAGAGCCAAATTCTCCACCATTTTCAAGAAAGGGAAGGTGGTGGTGCAGACCTCACTGTGGGCATCCCTAGACTCTGCGGAATCAGCCACCTGTACCCTCTCCTCAGGCATAGCCATGAGGAGGGCCTCATGGCTTCAGGGGTCCGGGCTACCCCCAAAAGTGAAGCAAACCCTGCAAGACTTTGCCTTTGAGAGCGCGGGGCTGTTCTCCAAGCAGATAGACTCCATGTTGCACAACTTGAAAGACTCCAGAGCGACCGTGAAGTCATTGGGAATACACACACCGGCCACCCAACGCATGCACTTCAAGTCCCAACCACAACAACAGCATCCATAGTCTCCTTGGCCGAGGCAGGATTTCTATAGACGAAGGGGCAGGAATGGCAGGCACAAGTCTTCCAACCCCACTTCAGGGCAGGGCCACGGCCAGTCCAAACCTTCATCAGACTCTAAACAGGCCTTTTGAAGATGCGACTGAGGACGGTCCACCTGTGTCTCCACCAGATCCTCACCGGTCTTCTGTCCCATCTGTCCCACTTCCACTGTGCTTGGTCCCAAATAACATCAGACCACTGAGTTCTTCGCTCAGTAGAAATGGGATATTCTCTCCCATTCTGCTCCTACCCTTCCTCCCACCCCCCTTCCCCATTCCTCTTCAGGGACCCTTCTCATGAGCAACTTCTTATCCCGGAGGTGCAGTCACTCCTCTCCATAGGGGCAGTGGAGGAGGTTCCTTGGGAGCTAAGGAGCAAGGGATTCTACTCCCCCTATTTCCTAATCCCCAGGTCAAAGGGGGGGTCTCAGAACCATTTTAGACCTGGGAGTGCTCAACCAGTTCATGGTAAAGTTGAAGTTCCGCATGGTCTCCCTGAGCTCTGTTATCTCGTCCTTGGATCCGGAAGACTGGTAATGCTGCTGTCGACTTTCACATAGTGTACTTTCATATAGCCATTTGGCCTGTGCACAGAAGATTTCGTAGATTTGTAGTCGATCACAAACACTATCAGTTCACGGTCCTCCCCTTCGGTTTGTTAACAGCCCCACCAAGTGTTCACCAAGTGCATGTCAGTTGTAGCAGCCTGCCTCCAGAGGAAGAAGGTACAGGTATACCCATACCTAGATGACTGGCTGCTCAAGGGGCATACCAGGGAGCAAGTGGAATCTCAGATCCGCATGGTCAGATCCACTTTCAAGAGGCTGGGACTCCTCCTCAACGTGAACAAGGGCGT
Source organism: Gopherus flavomarginatus (assembly GCF_025201925.1). NCBI lineage: Eukaryota > Metazoa > Chordata > Testudines > Testudinidae > Gopherus > Gopherus flavomarginatus. The sequence continues at coordinate 202,668,440 of NC_066617.1, forward strand.
TCCCGCCAGAGATCCGATTCCAAGCCATGATAGACATTATCCAAAGCCTCAGGTGGTACCCGACCACCACCGCAAGGGGATGCCTGAGTCTCCTTGGTCACATGGCAGCCTGCACTTATGTGGTCCAGCATGCCAGACTGAGGCTCAGGCCCCTTCAAGTGTGACTCACGTTGGTATACTGCCGAGGACATGACAGGCTGGTCTCGTTAGTGACAGATGCCAGGATATATACTGGAGTCCCTACATTGGTGGTTCAACCCTCAGAAGGTATGCGAAGGTGTCCCCTTCAACAGCTCACAGCCTTCCTTGTCACTAGTAGTGGACGCATCAGCTCTGGGTTGGGGGGTGTCGCAGAACGAGCTCTCCCTCCATATCAATATCAGGGAGCTCAGAGCAGTGTGACTAGCATGCCAAACTTTCCAGTCTCAGCTGCAAGGCCAGCACATGGCAGTGGTGACAGACAACACCACTGCCATGTTTTACATCAACAGGCAGGTTGGAGCCCATTCCTCCCCCCTATGTTGGAAAGCCCTTCAGCTATGGGAGTTCTGCATGGCCCACTCCATTCACCTGGAGACGTCCTATTTCCCAGGAGTGCAGAATGAGCTAACAGATCACCTCAGCAGATTGTTCTGCAACCACGAGTGGTCCATCTGTCCGGATGTCCTTCATTCCATTTTCCAAAGGTTGGGGTTTCCCCAGATCGATCTCTGCCACCTGGAGGAACAGAAAGTGCCCAATGTTCTGCTTCTTCCAGAAACACAGCCCGAGTGGAATCGGAATACGTTCCTGCTACCCTGGGGAGACCGACTCATGTATGCCTTCCCACCAGTCTCACTCCTGTACAAGGTGCTGCTCAAGATCCGCAGAGATGAAGTGCAGGTAATTCTGCTGGCCCTAGCATGGCCCCAATAACACTGGTACACCACGCTTCTGGAGCTGTCAGTGGACACCTCAATCATGTTACCAATCTACCCTGATCTGATCACTCAGGATCACAGTTGCCTTCACCAACCTGACCTCCAGTCCCTCCATCTCATGGCTAGAAGCTTCATGGTTAAACCCCATGGAGCTCCTGTGCTCGGAGACGGTAAGGGAGGTTCTACTCAGCAGCAGGAAACCATCCATCAGGGTCACTTATTTACCCAAGTGGAGGAAGTTCACTTGCTGGCATGTCCAGCAACACACACCTCCACTCCAGGCATCTGTACCATTCATGCTGAAGGATCTTCTGCATCTCAACCAACAAGGCCTAGCAACATCATCCATCAAGGTACACCTTGCGGCCATCTTGGCCTTCCATCCGGGAGAGTCCGGGCGTTCTCTATTTGCTAATCCTATGGTAGGATGTTTCTTTAAGGATCTGGAATGGCTACATCCACAGGTTAGACAGCCTGTTCCTGCACGGGACCTTAACCTGGTCTTCTCCAGACTAATGGGGACCCCATTCGAACTATTGGCGACTTGCTCCCTTCTCTATTTGTCATGGAAGATAGCTTTCCTGGTGGCCATCACATGAGCTAGGACGGTGTTGGAGTTAAAGGCCCTTACCTCTGATCCTCCATACAAAGTCTTCCACAAGGACAAAGTGCAACTAAGACCTCACCCAGACTTTCTTCCTAAAGCAATGTCACAATTCCTTACTAGGCAAGACATTTTTCTACACATCTTTTATCCTAAGCTTCACAACAGTATCCAAGAGCAGAGGCTACACTCACTGGATGTTCGGCAGATGCTAGCATTCTACATTGAGTGCACAAAGCCATTCAGGAAGTCAAACCAGCTGTTCATAGCCGTGGCAGACTGGATGAAAGGTCTCCCGGTCTCATCTCAAAGAATATCTTCCTGGATTACAGCCTGCATCCAAACTTGTTACGAGCTGGCCAAGGTCCCAGCTCCAGCTATTAAGGCACATTCCACAAGGGCACAAGCCTCATCAGCAGTGTTCCTGGCCCAGGCCCTGAATCAAGAAATCGGCAGGGCAGCAACTTGGTCCTCAGTGCATACGTTCGCCTCCCATTATGCCATCATCCAGCATGGCAGAGATGATGCAGCTTTTGGCAGAGTGGTGCTCCAATCCCCACTTCCGGGGAGGAACTTGGGAGTCACCTAATTAGAATCAATATGAGCAATCACTCAAAGAAAAAAAAAACGGTTACTCACCTTCTCATAACTGTTGTTCTTTGAGATGCGTTGCCCATATCCATTCCAAACCCACCCACCTTCCCCTCTGTCGAAGTAACCGATAAGAAGGAACTGAAGGGGTGTCGGGTCAGCGGGGTCATATATTGAGTGCCATGAAGGCACCACTGCAGGAGGTTCCACAGCCAACCTGACAGGCGTTTCTAAGGGAAAAGTTTCCGATGACTGTGCACGTGGCGTGCGCGCACCTAATTGGAATGGACATGAACAACACATCTCGAAGAACAACACTTATGAGAAGGTGAATAACTGTTTTTTATAAGAGTTAGTGGCTAATGTGCAATTAATCCAAACTCCTCCACATAGCCGCTGACTAGCAGATAACCCGCTAAACCAAGCGTCATGAGCACAAAAAGAAGCAGCACCATGGTTATCCAGAAGCTCCTGGGTATGAACTAGAGGGTGAAATCCAAACACAGGAGCAAAATCATATGCCCCCTACCCCAACACACATACATGCTAACTCTTACAGCCACTTTGGAGATGGATCAGCCAATAGGAAGGCCCATTGACTCCATGCATGTTACAACCACCAATCAGGGAAGAGCCATCAGCTTTGTTCCCTCCGCCACAGAGATACCAGTATGCAGCAGGAAAGATCAAAGAGAGGTCCAAGTGCTTTTGTCTTCCTTGCCCTCATCATGTGCTGGCCCAGTCATACTGAAGAGCACCAGATCAACATAAAAACAGCCATACTGGGTCAGACCAAAGGTCCACTTAGCCCAGTATCCTGTCTTCCGACAGTGGCCAATGCCAGGTGCCCCAGAGGCCATGAATAGAACAGGTGATCATCAAGTGATCCATCCCCTGTCTCCCATTCCCAGCTTCTGGCAAACAGTCTAGAGACACCATCCCTGCCCATCCTGGCTAATAGCCATTGATGGACCTATTCTCAAATTAATAGTTATTTTTCTATCATCTTTCTATGCCTTGTGCTGCTCATACTGTGAGACTGAGGCATTACTCATCATCCCTTTGAAAAGAGCTGAAACAAATATCTGAACTCAAACCTGTATTTGATCTCTTCCAGGGGAGTCTCAATGGTTTGATTTTGTACCTTGCATTGTTCTTGTTCCTCTTTTCTTAGCAACTGGTCTTTAATTCTGTTACAAACTGCTTGGGACCACGCAAGTTTCTGCACAGTGGGAAACTCTACAAAGCCAAGAGCAACAAGGAACTGTATGGTTTTCTGTTCAATGATTTCCTCCTGCTGACTCAGATCATAAAGCCTCTTGGTTCCTCTGGTACAGACAAGGTCTTCAGCCCCAAGTCTAATCTGCAGTATAAAATGTATAAAACTGTAAGTACCACTTTTATGGTAGCCAAGCTATTGGTGTTCTAACAGTTCAGGATGGTGGCAGTTCCCCACTTGGAGATGTGGGCAATGGCACTATCTGTTGCTGCATGAGAAAGAAAGAGGTTGTCAAGTACTGTTGGGACTCCAGTCCTGTGTTGCTGGTGCTGGACAGGTTGTAAGCTTGATCTGTATAAAGGAAGGCACTTTTGAGCATCCTATTAGCTGACTTCAAGTATCCCAGCTACAGAAAGAGGGAAGTGATGCAGAGGGCAGTGTGCTGCTTGTGGGAAGGGGGAACTTTGAAACATGCTGTGACTCTCTAACTCAAGTAGAAGCATTCACAGGATCTGGAGGGAGCTGTCTTTGGCAAGAGAAAGGGTGAATGAGACACAAGCCCTTTGAAGAAGGGAGTTTAAAAAGTGGAGAGCTAGAAGGGATATCCTGGGCACAACAAAAACAGTCTGTATTGTGTTGAGCATTCCAGTGTGTTCAAATATAGTGCTGTATTACTCTAGCTTTGCCTAATATTTCACAGCCCATTTTTCTAAATGAGGTACTAGTAAAATTACCCACAGACCCTTCTGGAGATGAGCCCATCTTCCATATCTCCCACATTGATAGAGTCTACACGCTTCGTGCAGAAAGCATAAATGAAAGGTAAGTCACTGCAGCCTCCTCACTGCTGACTGTAAAGATTTTGATGTATATGTTCATGTGCTTGTGCACACGACAATCACCATGAAAATCTTTATAAATGTCTTTGCAAGTAGGTAACATTACCCAGGTGTCTGTAGTATTCCCTGTACTTAGTATGGTGAATGCTGTGGTAATCATAATTATTGGAAAATGGGATATACCCTTCTCTAACTTGACCCAGACCACTAGGGAAATGATTAACAAAGGGAAAACTCAATTTGATGTCATTCTGCTTCAGAGTTAACAAATGAAGGGAGACAAGTGAGGGGGTTTCCACCTCTCCTGATACTTTTGTTTCAGTCTGTCTGTCTGCAAACTCAAGAAGAAATCATTGCATCAGGTCACAAAACATAAGGACTAGAAAAGTAACTTTTGTTAAACAGTGAAAGCCTCAGTCCTGCAGAAGCTGATGGGGGCAATAAGACAAGAGGTGATGTGGTGTGGCCCTGGGTACAGGCTCAGTATGATCCTTGCTTGTAAAGGCATCATTTGTAAAGATTTTAATGCATATAAACCTGGGTAAAGCATCCCTTGCTCCCCAGCAGCCCAAGCAGGGGGTTTTGTGAAGCTGTCACCCTCAGACCCTGGAAAGAGTGGATACCTGACCTCACTCTCTAGCAACCAGCTCTGGTGAATGCATGGAGTTGCAGTGAGTGGGACTCCAGAGGAGTAGGGCACATCCCTTCTCTGTCACCACAGGGCAGGACCTCTGCAGGAAGGGGAGTGGGATAGAAAGGGGGGAGGCAAACGAGGGACTCCTGGAACTCAGAGGGGGACCTCCTAGGAGGGAGAACAGACAGGAATGACATGATATAGAATTGTGATTTCTAGGCTTAAAAATTGTTCATAAAAGTCCATACCACGGCTGGATCACAGTAGTTCTCCTAGGTGTTTTCTGTATCTCCATTTCCATACCATAGAGTAAATTAACAGAGTGGGCCAGATCCTCAGCAGATGAAAATGGATCTAGCTGTATTGACTTTAATAGAACAACATGAGTTTACACTAGTTGGGGATCAGGCCCCATGTTTCACGTAGTGATCCGTCACAACTGTTGCATATTCTGTATTGGAGTGGTTAGTGCAGCCAGCCAATATCTCTGCACTCTGAATATATTTTCTACCAAGTTTGAATGGTACTACCAGCTGAGTGATTTTACACTGTGCAGATGATACAGAAAGCAACGTTTTAACACTTACCATCACTGACATCTAGAGGTTTGGGTTTTTATTAACAGCAACTGAAATACTGGATTAGCATCAGTACCTGATGGATTTGGCCAACAATTTAATCTTTGCTTGTAAATATTTAGAACTGCAAAATCGAGGGTTAAAATCTACACTGGATACATGCCTGGAGCCCCCATTTGCCTACACCACAGACTTTCTTAGATATCATGGTACTGCTCCTGAACTCTGCCCGTAACACCAGCCTTGATGCTCTCTCTGTTTCTTTCTTCCCTCTCTTTTCTCTGTGCATTTTTCCAGGCTAAGTCCCTATGAGTGAAATGACCTCCCCGTCCTGGTTTACAAAGCCACCATCTTCTCCTCTTTAACAGCCCTTCTAAAAAGTCCACAGGCGAGTTTTTCAGCTGGCATAACACAGTGAAGCACCAGTGAAGTCAGCACAGCTACAGTGATTTACACCAGCTGAGCCTGTGGCCCCCAGAGATTTTGTAATGCCCAGTTAGTTTATTGTAGTAATGCAGGAGAAATGGGAGGGAAAAGTTATCCCCAACTCTTGATTTCCCACTGTGTCCTGGCCATTGTGATTCTGCCTTTTAGGCCTTCTTACGTATAGACCTTTACACCTCTGCAGAGTCGCACTGACTCACAGGTGCAGGGCTCCAATATAGCATATACCAGTATAGGCCCAGACCTGTAGATTGTGAGGGCTCTGGAGCAGGGACTGTCTATTTTTGTATGCTGTGTAGTGCTAGAGAGAAGTAAAATAGTAATCATAATGCTGTGGGGTAACTTTTTGTCTTTTCCTTCCGAAGGACTGCCTGGGTTCAGAAAATTAAAGCTGCTTCTGAACTTTACATAGAGACTGAGAAGAAGAAGAGGGAAAAGGCCTACTTAGGTACAATGTGGGGTAGGATGCCTGTAGTCTTTGATGGAAGTGTCGAAAGCCAGGTGCATACTAATGAATTTTGTCCTTCCTCTCCCCCCCCGCCCCTCCTCCCCCGTATCCCTCCATAGTTCGCTCCCAAAGGGCAACAGGCATTGGAAGGTTGATGGTGAACATTGTGGAAGGCATTGAACTAAAACCCTGCAGGTCACATGGTAAGGACCTTACTGATTTTCCTAGAGCATATTATAAAGAAGGACGCTTCCCCTGGATGTTCCTGTCTGTCTAACGCTAAAGAAAATATAGGCCCAAAATGTAGATTTTGTGAAATGAAGCAGTTTTAATGAACCTAATATTCACAGAAACAGTTACTTTCAGGACAGCGAAACTTGGGCTGTTGGCATGTATTTAAGTATTTTTTTACAAACTTTCTTAGTGTCACTCACACAAGACTCGATCCCCCAAGGTGCTGAAATCACAAGGCGCTGAGGGTGCTCTGGATGGGCCCCCAGAGATGCTCTTTGTTTGTTAAAGTAGTGGCAGCCCAGCAGCCTTTTCCTGATTAGATGGTACTGGAAGGTAGGGGGTATTTAGGATATTAAATCCATGCCCATCAAAATGTGATCACACCCCTGCAACTGCTTTATTCCTTTCAGGAAAGAGTAACCCATACTGTGAGGTGACAATGGGCTCTCAGTGTCACATCACCAAGACTATGCAGGACACTCTCAACCCTAAATGGAACTCTAACTGCCAATTCTTTATCAAAGATCTGGAGCAGGATGTACTCTGCATAACCGTGTTTGAGAGGGATCAGTTCTCCCCAGACGGTAAGTAGGAAGCTGCTACACTTCTGGTGATGTTTTCCCTTCTCCCCACTTTTCCATTTATTAGAAGTTACATGGGTGCTTACGTAAACATTTAACAGCATAGAAGCACTCAGTTTATATCTCTGACTTGCCTCTTAGGGTAAGTCTACAGTGCAGTTAAAGCTGTGATTGCAGGTTGGGTGCACATACCCAGACCAGCTTTAATCTGGCTAGCACTGCACAGCTAAAAATAGCAGTGAAGACACAGCACCACAGGCTTCAGCACAGACGGAACAAGCCGGCCTGGAACATTGGGGTACACACTCGTACTGGGGTCTGGGCTGCTGTTTCTTCACTGCTGTGTTTAGCTGTGCTAGCTAGACAAAAGCTAGCATGTGTATGCCTACCTGAGGGCATGTTTAAAGCTACAGCGTTACGGTGGCACAGCTGCAATACTGGAGCTGTGCCGCTGTAGTGTAGACATATCCTTAAGTGGTGCGTTGTCCTGGTGCTGGCCCCTTTTCACTGAACTGAGATGGATTTTACCCTAAAACAATATTTCACCTGGATGATATGTTCTCCCCTTTCACAACTGTTGCCTTCTTTTTTTTTTTTGTGTGTGTGATTTAAGGGTTACATACTTGAAATTACTGATCCCATGAATGATATGGATGATCCAGTCCAATGGTTTAACATTTTTGGTGTTTTGTTTGGCATGTATGATTTTTGGATTGCAATATAAGAATGCACACATTGCCAGACTGGATCATACCTGTGGTCCATCTCATCCTGTATTCTGTTTTTGACAATGCCCAGTACGCTATGCTTCAGAGGAAGGTATAAGAAACTCACAGTAGGCACATGTGGAGTAATCTGTCCCCCAATATTAGAGCTCATCCTGATCACTAGTAGTTAGAAATAGGCTTAAGCTTGGAAGCACAAGGTTTAATATCCCTTCCAAAATGTTTATCATCGTTAACCATGATAAGGCTGGATATTCTTTATATCGATATAGATGTCCAATATTTTAAAAACTTGCTAAATTCTTGGCCTCAATGGATTCCTGTGGCAATGAGTTCCACAGTCTAATTATGCATTGTGTGAAAAAGTATTCACTTGTCAGCTTTGAATTTGTCGCCTTTTAATTTAATTGAATATCCCTTTTGTTTCTTGTACTTTTACCTGATGTTTTTGATTAAAATGTATTCATTAAAAAAACAGATAGATGGAATATAAAAGCAAATTAGAAAAGCCAGTTTTAGATTCAAGAGATTTTAAGGCTTTACCTATATTAGCCATAAAACTATTGTTGAAAGAGGGCATCTTTTCTCCTTATATTCCCAATGCAGATGGAATCTAGTGCCTTCTTTGAAGTAACATTTTGTCAGAAAATAAAGTGGAAAGTGAAAATGTATTTCACTCTGAATATGCTGATCTTTGTGTTTCAGACTTTTTGGGACGAACTGAAATCCGCGTGGCGGACATTAAGAGGGATCAGGGCTCAAAAGGACCAGTTACAAAGTGTCTCCTCCTGCACGAAGTCCCAACAGGAGAGATCGTAGTCCGACTAGATCTGCAATTGTTTGATGAACCTTAGGGGAAAATGCACCAATGTTTCACGTTAATCTGAGTTCACTGCAATAGGTGTCTGCAGAAGCTGTCTAGAAATCCTTATTCCTTTTATATGAAACTACTGCTTGTTCTTCATGTGCAAGGGGGTTATCAAAGCAAACAGGAAAATCTATGTGCCTTGATAATCCTTACTGAAAATTGATTCCCAGTTTTGGGAGCAGATCTCTGTCTCTGCTTGGAACTTCATTATAGTTTTCAGGGTTTCTGAAGTAACATAGTTGTAGCTTGTGCTCCAAGCTGAAAGGTGAACAAACCATGTAGGTTGTTGCACTTACTCCAGTTACTGTAATGTTTAATTTAAATGAAGAGGGCACTGATTGTATGTTTGAAGGCTTTCTGTAAACTTCCCCATAGGAATTGTGTGCCTGTTGCCCCACAAAGTGGTGTATAAACATGACATGAATGAACACTTCCCAGGTAAGAAGATCTCTGATTTTCTTTAGGATTGTTATGGTTGTATTTGAAATGTTGTTGTTTTTAAATATATAAATATATATATATAAAACACAGAAGGTACCATTATTGCACTCTCAAAATAAGGTTTAAAAGAAACATAAACAGCGCACAGGCCTTGTGCTAGCGCTCTCCACAGCAGTGAATTTCACCCTAACAGGGTATCATCATTTCCTGGAGATTTGTAAATGTTTGAACAATATGTGAAGGAGATAGAATGTTGTACTGTACCACTTCTTTACTACTGCTGCTTAATTGTATGAAAGCTGATGGATGATCAAGTCACCAGCTGTGACAAGAAATCACTGCTCTAGCTCAGGAAGCTAATTTCTACCCTGTAGAGTCTAGTTTGCAAAGCAATCAATGGTGACTGGTTATTAAATTGTACTGTGCCTAAACGTATTTGACATCTTGGTTTTGAAATCAGGACAGTAGCATACTGTAGCTCATAAAAGGCGTTCATTGCAAACCAGGTTAATTCCGAGTTTGTTGGCTACATTAGATGTGACCAAAAAAAGAAATAAAATCTTTGTTTGTGATTGTACAGAGTGAGTAACCCCAAAGTAAAAGGGGTCTTGTTGTCATCTTGGGGGCAGGGCAGAGATTGACACACGTAATTCCCCACACATATGTAGGCCCCGATTCAGCAAACCTTCCCTGTTCAGCAAAGAACCTAACTTTACATATGTGCTTATGTCCCATGTACCTTAAGGATATGCTCAGTTGCTTTTCTGAGTTGGGACCTCCAAGGACAATAGAGCCCCATAAGAGAGTAAAGTCCATCATTGTTCTGCTTAGAGTCCTTTTGTTCATTACCTAGGTATCATGCATAAACTGGTATTTTTGTAATGACTTTATTTCAGAATGAGGTGTCAACCCTTTCATTGGCATGTTAATGTTCTTGTGGAGCTTGTTGGTAGGTTTTGATGTTCTTTGCATGTTGTTTTGGTACTAGTTCCGACCTTTCCTGTATAGACGGTGTTCTCTGGAGACCACTAAAAGTCGTCATGATTTCCATTAGGAAATTAGGATATCTTCATAATGGATAGCTAGATGCAGTAGGGTAGTAAGTGTAAACTGTGCTGGGAAATGTCTGTGTTATAATTTCCTTCACGACCACTGTAATGTTTCAAGAAATTGAAAAACAAAATCCTGTATGTTGGAAGGACAATGAAGTTTACATTTCATACTTTAAAAAATCTCTTTATTATTTATTTATTGATGATAGTGTAGAATTTTGTATCAGAAATGACAGACATTCGTATGTATTTTTTGAACAAAACAGAGATACACACTTCAGTTAGAAACTGTCAACTGACCAAGTTTTAGAGGAAGTTTAACTTCAAAGCATGTGTTTGTTTACCACTAACTGGCTGAAAACACAATTAAAAGAACTTTAAGTTTCTATTTTTCAATGTTGTTAAGAAAAATGTTTCAATTAAAATCTGTAAATAGAACTAAACCCGTGGCTTCCTATTTCCATATCAGTACATTTTATTAAATATAATGTATATGAAAATACACATTGTTGTGGTAGGAAAAAAAGTGGAGTAACATTAAATGTCATTATTCTAACCTTTTTACTGCTGTCCTAATTTTAATCACCAGCTGTAAATAAGTTTGTGTTCTAATTCATGATTTACAAAGTAGTTACACTTGCAGGGTCACTTTTAAAGGGCTCTGGTCACCCAGGATGAATTCCAGTGACAAAATTGGAACATCTTGGGTTTAAAGAAAAATCTAAGCTATGAAAGGACCCTAAGAGAGGTACCCAAATTCTGTTGAAATTCAATAAGAGCTGGACACTTAACTTCTATAGGCGTCCATGAAAATGTCAGCCCTAATCTCTAACATGGCTGATCACACCTTATTTTGTAATTGTAACAGATCTGAGAGCTTGTCTGGCTAATATCACTTCTCTCAAATGATAGCGTAATCTTGAGGTACAAGGATGTATGTGTATAATCCTTATTAATGCAAATTGGAGACATATAAAGATGATGATGGGGTGAAGCATGGGGGTTCACCAGCACCTTTCTCCCTTAATCACATGGGCTACAAGAACCTAATCCCAAATCCTTGTGCATCAAGGTTACCAAGTGTCCCTTACAGTGCATCGAGATATCCCTTTTCTTTTTCTCTCCCTATCATGCTCTGGGGTGCAGTTCAGACCACTGAGAGATTGTCACTGTTTATATTATAACCCTGAGTTCCCCAAAATGCTTCTGCTACTTTTGGCTCCCAGCCTGGAACACACACATGTAGCCAGCATATGCTTTGTGCGATATACAGCTGTGATTCAACCACTTAGAATCCAACAGCCAGCCAGCAGTTATCACAGCCACGCTTTTGTCTTTCCCAGACTCGGATAAGATTAGCAGATGACCTCAACAGACCTCCAGTCCCAAACTCCCCCAAAGCCATGCGCTCTGAAATGTTCAGCCCTCTCCTGCAACATTCAGAAGAATAATAGAGTCCACTTTTTCCTTTAAAGAGACAATCCCAAACCACTTGCTAAATTAATTGGCGTTAACATTCACTTTAATTCAAACACAGCATTGCTGGTTTGGATTAACGGTGAAACGAGTTGTCGAACAAAGTACAAGAAATAAAGTTAGAAATAGTTACAAGAAAACACATCTAAAACTTAATCTGGCAAGGTTCAGGCTTTGCTCAAGATGATTTTTCTCACTCCTCTCTACTTCCCACCTTTCTTCTTCCCAGCCATGACTGACTTTCCCTCAGTCAGGACCTTACAAAGAAGTATAAGATGCTGGCTTTGTTTGTCTTCCTAGTTGAAAAATCTTTGCCTAAGCAGGTTTGTCACCTATATTCAGTTTCCAGAGACTTCAACCTCCCACCCCCACCCTGGACTGCAAGATGCATCTTCCTCAGCTTGCAAGAGCTCTGTTCCCATGTGTCTGTCTAGTGATGGACACCAAAGATGGCTTCTGTCTTTGCATATATCTTCCAATGTTTCAAGAGGCAGGATGACCTCAGGTTGCTCTTCCCTCCCTGTGGGCTTCCCATCCCCCATATGTAAATAGGGTCCCATTGTTTTGATTCCACCATCCTTAATTTACATTGGAGACAGTAAATAACGCCTTCTCTGCTGTCTTGGGGGGAACCTGTTTTTCCCTGTTTGGCCACAGATTTTAAAGCTTAAATATTATAAGTATCCATATTTCCTCATATAGTGTAATACATACATTTCACAATATTAATCACTAGTGTTGTGTTAGTTTTCAGAAAAGGTCTCTTGATACATTTTTATAATACAGTAATATTGGACACAGTCAGTTGATTCAATTGCTTATCACTTAAGCCCCCCACATGTCTTTATAGAGCAGCAAACCTTTGAAATGGAGTCTTCCCAGAGTTACCCCTCAAAGGAAAGTTTATTCAAGCTGTGAGGAAGGCGACATGGAGTTGGTGATGAAGGAGGCTCCAGGTTCTTACTTCCTCCACTTTTTAAGCTTAATAGCTTTGTTTACCTAATACATAAAAATGGACCTTCATTGGCTTTGGCTGAAGACTGGGCTGGTCAGAGAATCAAATACGCATTCCTTTGTCTAAGGCAGACCTATTTACCAACTCCCCGTGATGTGCCTGGTTTAAACACACTTTAGTCATAATTCCAGTATATTCGTAACTTTTAATACTCACTGTGTACATATATTTACAAGAATATTCATGATCAGCAAGTTATTAGTTTTCAAATGATACCTCACAAGGCATATTTTGTACAGAGGTTATTATAATAATGTGCTGGGCGTGAATAGAGGGGAGTTTAGTGTCACACTTCTGTTCACACTAAATACTGTGTAATATAGTGGCACTGTCAGTTTCTGAAACTGAATTGTTTTAAGAGGGTTAACCCAAAGCCCTAAAGTCTATAGATATTGATCAATTATTATCCATTTTTCCCTATTCAGGAATTAGACAACCTTCCACATTGTTTGTAATGATTCTGTGACTGCAAGGGACTTCATGCTTGTCAGCTATTCTGCACCTCATGACTGCACAGCCCTCCCAGTCATCAAGGATTTTATGATCCCAAAGCACAAACCTCTGTCACTTAAGTAAATGAGAGTCTCTGTTGGCTGAAGTCCTATTAGGGCTTGTATCTTCTGGAAATGAGCCCTAGAGAACAATATAGTCACACAGACATTTGACTAAGACTGACATTCTGATTAGTAGGGGGATAAGAGACACATAGATAGTAGCCAGTACCTTACATTGTATGGAAAATAATTACTGTACAAATATTCCTTTATTGTATTTATAGAGTATACTGGCAGTACCATGATATTTGAATATTGACCAGTAATCTTAGAAGGGCAATACATTGATCATCATGCAATGTCACCTCAGTCTGTTCTCCTTTCAACACTTAATATTTATATTTCAATAGCCCCCAGCGGTCTCTATTGTGATCAGGGCCCCATTGTGCCAGGCACTGTACAAACAAAGGTGGACAGAATCTCTGCCCTAAAGGGCTTACAGTCTAAAGCCCCAATCCTACAATATGATAGATGTGGGCAGATCGCTGCTGACTTCACTAGCACTCCTGGTGGGTGTCTGTGACTCCTGACAGGTCAGACTCCAGGATGGGATCCTGCAAAGGTTTCTTTGAACTGCATGGTTTTGGTTTTGTATTGCGCCTGAGGAATTTTGCCTTTTTCCTTAACGAGTCTTCAAAGAGACTTCAAACCTGCAGCGGAATCTTGGCATTCAAGCCTATCATGCAAAATAGTTGACTCTAAATTTGCAGCAGCAGCAGAGAGATTTCATTAAAGTAACACAGAGTTCAGTAACACACAGCCTCCTGCACCCCACAGATGCCTATTCTAGTAACTCGAGGGAAATTCAAACTGTTGTGCATCTTCATGCTGTGTTTGGTACTCTCAGCTATCCCTTCTCCTGCACCTGGCAAGAATTCTACTCTGCATGCTTTTGAAGTCCCCTGACAGTGAGCTGTTCTCTGTATAATGGACTTGTCTGCTCCCAGTATCAGGGAGAGTCATATTCATGAGAGATTTGCTTCTGCCCGCCCCAGTTATTGTAGTAGTGAGCAATCTCTCACCCCTAACCATGGGGAACAGGCATGTCAGTCTGCCAGTTGAAGATCTTGAATCTTAGAGCACTAGACAGAACTATCTCCATCTTTAGTGTTCTTTGCTCAGGGATTGAAGCTCCTACTCCTTCACTAACATCCCCTAAGGACAGTGAGGTCCCTCCTACTGTCCTACCCACACCACAGCAGGAGGAAAGTCTCATACTTCCTGTCCACTTCCCCTTGGTCACAACTTCCAATTTCCTGCTTCTTTACAGCCAGAAACCCTACTTCCTATCTGGCCCTTCTAGAAACTCCTTGAGTTATACACATAGCATTATTCAGTGTCCTCGGGGTTAAATAGAAACAGACCTTCAGACGTTAAAAATAATCAAATAAAAACAATTGGCGGCACTACGTCTTCTAAGGAGCTGACCCTCAGAGGCGCTCACCTAGTGCAAAGCCCATTGACTTCAGTGGGAGTTGCGCATTCACCCACAAAAGCTTATGCTCTAATACGTCTGTTAGTCTTTAAGGTGCCACAGGACTCTTTGTTGATTTTTACAATTGCTCAGTGCCTCTCAGAATCAAGCCCTAGAAAAACAGAGCTCATGTGTCTGTGTGGCATGGCACTGCGTCATGCAATTTTTATATATCAGCACACATTTGCTGATCTCTTGTCAAATAAGATGGCCTGCAGGACCAGTTCACTGACTCCTGCGTCCATGCACACTTGCAGGTACAGGTACTCCACAGTATCAGAGGGGTAGCCGTGTTAGTCTGGATCTGTGAAAGCAGCAAAGAATCCTGTGGCATCTTATAGACTAACAGACGTTTTGGAGCATGAGCTTTCATGGGTGAACACCCACTTCGTGGTGGGAGTTGGGCATTCACCCATGAAAGCTTATGCTCCAATATGTCTGTTAGTCTATAAGGTGTCACAGGGCTCTTTGCTGCAGGTACTTCACGGGACTTCTTAATGTGCAGAGACCCAAATTACAGCATGTTGGAAAAAACTGTATTGTAATTCAAGCCTGAGAGCAAAATGGCATTTTGTCTTGCTGAAGGGATCATAGGAAAAAGTGCTAGGAAACTCTGGATAGGCCAAGTAAAATAACACACCATAGAAATGAAGGTGCACACAGCTGTTTTCTTGTCCAGACATACAGATTCTATATCACAGACTGTATGTTAAATTTTACTAATTTTATGCAAGAAAAAAATCTTTCATGTCTAACTAATACTTTAATAGATGCTTTTCTGTAGAAGTTATCTGATGATTGGTTGCATGACAAAGATACACTATGCTTGCTACATATATTAACCCTTTATATGATCAACCTAGGTTACTGTTTGAGTTGTGTCATTGAGCCATCCCTTCATATAAACACCCACACTAAAACCTTCTAGAGATCTTAAACACGACAAAGGACACCGGCACTTTAAAACTGGCATTTAACTTTCTTGAAGGTGGTAAAATTGTTACAATTTTGCATTGGATGAAAGAGCTTTTTGGTTGATGAAATGCAAGCTGTTAAAACAGGCAATTATATCTCTGAGTGAAAAAGGAAAAATGTGCAAGTTTTAAAACCATGACCCCTTGATATGATGAAAGAATAATATGATGGCAGAATGTTACAGCAGGCAAGGAAGATCTGATTCATTGCTTTGTTACATCAAGTTTATACTAACTTCTATAGAGTTACACTGCGGCAATCAAGTCATGAATCAGGTATGCAGTGCTCAGCATAACACACTTAGTTTACCTGCCATTGCCTTATAGATGGGGTTTGCTGAGCTGCCCAAGGGAGTTTGGCATGCAAATTCCATTTGAAGCCAATGGAATCTGGGCATCTATTTCCTTTAGGTTCCTTTGAAAATCCTAGCACATACAAATACAACAGTGGTTATCATTAAAAAATGGATCCTTATTACCACCTAGTGGAGCACTGTGTGTGTGATATCTGCCATTATAAATATACGGAATGGCCCCAGTACTGCAATATAGGTAAATACTGCAGTGAGGGCAAGAGCCCACATTACCTTCCACTAGACAAATGAGCTCAGTGATCAGTCAGAATCACCACCTCTGAATGGAGTCATTTATTTCACAGGTTTCAGAGTAGCAGCCGTGTTAGTCTGTATCCGCAAAAAGAATAGGAGTACGTGTGGCACCTTAGAGACTAAGAATTTATTATGCTACAGTAAATTTGTTAGTCTCTAAGGTGCCACAAGTACTCCTATTTATTTCACAGAAAAACTTCAGGACAAGTGAAATTGCCATTTGTACGTGGCAGAGCCTTGAAACAAGTTGGGACTTTCATTCTTCTTCACTATCTCCCAGTTCATTAATGGGTAAAATATACCACTGTGCAGAGGGTTAGCCCACGTTTAGTCCTCCGTAGCACTCACAATAGTGCTCGCGTGGGACTGAAGCAGTGTGTAGGCCTTGTCCTGCCCCTTGGCATAGGGGTACATTTCACTCTGTTAGCTGACTCCATTTTATTGGTGAAATATATTTGCTTAGAAATAACATGTAGTAGCAGTTTCTTGGTTGGGGTGCAATGCTTTTTTATAGATCTTTTCTGAAAATAATACTGTGACGTTTCAGCACATTTACTGCCTTCACTGAAAAAATGATCTTGCTTTGTATATAGCAGTTAAAAAAACATTCTGAGAGCACCCACAAGAGGCAAAACTGTGTGTTTATAGTTTGGCTTTATATTGTAATACAGAATCTCCAGGTAATGTAGGCATAACGGGAAGTCTCCTTCACTCCTGTCCGCTCTTCCATGTATATAGTAAGTGTATTCATCTTAACAAGGGGAGAGCTGGGTGTCTCCCAACACTTCCTCAGGGTGAAGCCTGGTAATACTAGTGAGTAACAGGAAGTAACCAGACACAAGTCTTGAAAAAGATTAAAATTGCTTAGTGATGGTGATACATGGTCAAAGGCAGAATGTCCTGACCAATGTAATTTCAGAGAGCTCAGAATACAAGAGCAAATCTTCCAAACTGGATTCTTCTATCACTTCAGAATAAAAACTCAGACCCAGGACACTGTAAGAGATCTTCACTATTAGCAAAGGTGGCACACACTCCCATAATAATAAACCACTGGTAAAGCTTGCACCTGCAAGTTGTTCCCAGTGACCAGACTCCTGCATCCACCGAGCCCCGTTTAATTCAGTGAAGCTCCTTGAGTGATCAGAGTCTTCAGGTGTTACTGTGCTAAGAGGAGTCAGCCTGGTATTTAAAGCACTCTCTCGCTGATTCCTTGGACCTAAAAATACTGCTCTAGGGATCTTTCCTGGTGTGAGCCAGACAGTCCTGAGGAGCATTAAAGAGTCACATAAATATCCTTTTCGGCCCATGCCATTGCTACAGAAAGAATTGGATCCATGATCTTTCCATCAGCATTAATGTGCCAAATATCCGTTTCTCACAGGACTGCCTTCCCTAGCCTGTAGCTGTATTCCCTGTCTTGAGTGCAATGTCACTAAAATCATTTGCTGTTTATACCGGTACCAGCAGGGAGGACAGTCGTCTCCTTAAATGGGGGCCCGATTCGTCTCCCATTAAAGTCAATAGAAAAGCTCTTACTGATTGCTGTGACAATTGGTGCAGACACAGTCAGCTCAAATGGGGCATGAGATGCATTCTTCAAAGCACCATGGGGAGTTTGCCTGAGCTGCTCCCTTCCCTCTTGTGTTTTGTTGGATGTAGGTGGAGGTCATTGAGCCCGGGGAAGGTTTAGCTCCTGCCTGGATTCCAGCAGGACGCTTAGGGTACGGCTACACTGCAAAAAACCAAACCTCAAATCCATGGCAGAGAATCTCAGAGCCTGGCTCGCAGCTTGTGCTACAGGGCTAGGAAGAGCAGGGTAAGCATTCCAGCTCCGAGACTCTCCCCCCTCGCTGGGCTTTAGAGCCTGGGCTACAGCTTCAGCCCAGATGGCTTCACTGCTATTTTTAGCCCCATAGTGCAAGCCTGAGTCAGCTGACCCTGGGTCTGAGACTCGCTGCTGTGGACCTTTCTTTGCAGTGTAGACATAAGCATACACCAAGGTGCTAGATGATGGATGGCTAACTCTTAGGCCAGGGGTAGTCTGTTAGTTTTTGTCAAGGTCCAAATTTCTTGTTTGAGATATAGTCAAGGTCCACACGCCAGAGAAACATTTGTCACACCACAATAACAATGTTAATAAGTAAATAAAAAGATGTTGGGGTCCATTCAAAAGCTTCTGATGGTCTGGATTTGGTCTGCCTAGTGACTATCCGTCCTAAGCTGTCTTTGCTGCAGGCTCTGAAATAGACTAATTCACAATGTGGGAATGTTTAGCATCTGGCTAAGCCTTTGCCTATATTTCTCCACAACAGTCCAGGGTTCTTTCTTCCCATGTAGAGTGCATGGATATTCTAGGTCTCTTGTCGCTTAAACACATGCATTTGGAAAGTAGTCAGTCTCTCGCTCTACACAGAGGCACTATTCAAACCACCAGTGATATATGTATGTATTGCTACTGTAGAGGGTATTTTCTAGGCTTCTTATCCGTCAGCCCCGCTATCTACAATGACAGCTGTATGGCCCTGGTTCAACAAAGCACTTTAGCACGTGCTTAGTGCTTGGACGAATAAGGATGGGATTACTCCTGTGGTTAAAGTTAAGCATCTGCTTAAGTGCTTTGCTGAACAGAGATAGACTTAATCATGTGCTAGAGTGCTTTGCCGGTTTGGGGCCTCAATTATACAGTCCATTCAAGTTATCTGACCCACAGAGGGAGGGAAAGTTATGATATATAGCCCATGGATGGAACAGAATGTCAGGCTTCTGCTGATTTGAAATCAAATCATTTCATAGTCTTCCAGTTTTGATCTCAGGTTTCTCCCTTTTTACAAGCTGATATTCATTGGGTTTGTAACCACTGAATGCTAGCGAATTTTGTTCACAGTGTGTATCATGATTGAAATCTTGATCTACAGCAACATATTTAAAAATAATGAAATAGATAATTTTGTAAGTTGATTCAGGAGTCAAAAGCCCTCTCTATTTACCAAGTGTAATGATGGTGCAAAGCCAGACTGTTCGCTCCAAAAGGTGGCATAGTGTTTCGGACCTGACCCAGGCACATTGAATGAGACAGCAAGTTATTGTACTGATAAACTCCACAAAGCTTTTGCTAGAAGTACTTCATTATATATTTTCTCCACAAGTTTCTATGATGGAATGTTTTTTAATGTTCATTTTACAGATTTTTACCCTGAAAAGCCCACCTTTTGTTACACATGAGTAGCATTAGGGGGGAATAATCATTATGGCTAATACAACTTTTGTAAAATTGAGAGGTAACAAATATGGACTTTTCCAGCATCACTATAGTCTAAACTCACATTGCAGTGTGTGCCACTGTGGAATTTCAATCAGTGCTAATCTACCAGTCAAAATCTTTGAAACACAGAAAGATTGGTAATACGGTCAAATTGCCTTTGCTTTGAGAGGGTTTGCCCTGTATGTGCATTCCACATGAAACTTGGCATTGTGTTCACATGTGTATGCACACACATCTATATCAATGTATATATAAATACATACACGTATATAGGTGAATGTATGTGTATACAGTATAAAACCATGGCTATGTTGTCAAATATTACATAATAGAAAAAGGACTAGAATTTTTTTTAAAATATTTTAAAGTGTGAACTGTTTTTGAGATTATTTTTCTGTATATATATGACTTAAGTGCATAAAAAGGTGTAGTAGAAATATGTTAAACTAGCATAGTTGCTTGACATAGCATTTAGAAGAGGTTCTGCTGAGATTGCAACTTAATTCCTTGCACTTTTTTTAAGCTGTAAAATACGTATTTAGCATTAAATTCTAGGACCTCAAAACATCAAGCAAGTAAAAAGGAACTGTTACGTGACCAGTGACCTGACGATACTAACAGCCAGCAGTTCTTGAAGATGGTAATGGGCTCAGATGAGCATGGTAGCATCATATGCAAGAGAAGAAGTATGGTCAGAGCCTAAGAAAATAGATTGGAAACTAAAGGGTTGTTTTCCCCAGAGATCTGTGATCAGTCTGCACTACAAAGTCTAAAGGATTTGAGCTGCAGCTGTAGCTCCACTGGAGTCTGATCTTTTCACCACTTATTAATCAAAAATTGTCCAGGGAAGCTCTTTTTTATTCGGTGTCACAGATCCAGCATGGCTGGGGTAGAAAGCACTATTACCACCCTCTTTTTTTTGTAGCATGTTGACCACAAGCTTGTTGCAAATTTCCCAAGTACAGTAACTCCTCACTTAAAGTCGTCCTGGTTAATGTTGTTTCGTTGCTGATCAATTAGGGAACAAGCTCGTTTAAAGTTGCACAATGCTACCTTATAATGTTGTTTGGCAGCCGCCTGCTTTGTCCTCTGCTTGCAGGAAGAGCAGCCCATTGGAGCTAGTGGTGGGGGCTTGGAACCAGGGTGGACTAGCAGCCCCCGTATCAGTTCCCCGCTGCCCTAAGTTCCCTGTGCGGCAGCCGCCCAGCAGGCTATCAGTTGCTGGGCAGCTCAGCTGTCCCTCCCCTCACTGCTGTGTGCTGCTCCTGCCTTCTGCCTTGGAGCTGCTCCTGGGAGCCTCCTGCTTGCTGTGTGGGGCGGGGGGGTGGGGGGGATAGAGAGGGGCTAATGTCAGGGTGTCCCCCTCCCCCCCGCTCCTTTACCCCACTTAGCCATCTCCATAGAGCGACGGGGTGGGGGAGCGGACACAACAGGGCTCAGGACGGAGGGAGCTTGCTGGCAGCTGCTGCTGTCTCAAGGTCTAGAGAACATGACCTACGAAGGAAGGCTGAAAGAATTTGGTTTGTTTAGTTTGGAAAAGAGAAGACTGGGAGGGGACATGATAGCAGTTTTCAGGTATCTAAAAGGGTGTCATAAGGAGGAGGGAGAAAACTTGTTCACCTTAGCCCCTAAGGGTAGAACAAGAAGCAATGGGCTTAAACTGCAGCAAGGGCGGTTTAGGTTGGATGTTAGGAAAAAGTTCCTAACAGTCAGGATGGTTAAGCACTGGAATACATTGCCTAGGGAGGTTGTGGAATCTCCATCTCTGGAGATATTTAAGAGTAGGTTAGATAAATGTCTATCAGGGATGGTCTAGACAGTATTTGGTCCTGCCATGAGGGCAGGGGACTGGACTCGATGACCTCTCGAGGTCCCTTCCAGACCTACAATCTAGGAATCTATGAACTTGCTGATCTACTTAAAAAGGCAATGTACTTAGAGTGGGGTCAGCATACTTAAAGGGGCAATGCGCATCTCTCTCACACCCACAGGGTGTGTGTCTGTCTCTCTCTGCCATGCTGTCTCCCCTCCCTCTATTCTTGCTGCCTTGTAGAGTGTGAGGCTACGTTAACAACGTGTTAACCCTTGAGGGCTGAGCTGACTGCTAGTTCATCATTTAGCGGTAAGCCATTCCCTGGGAAGTATCCCACCCTCTGACTTCACCACCTCAACCAAGCTTCATAATCATTATTGCTGTGTACCAATTCCCTGGAAACTAACAAACACCCCTTTACTTACATTAATTCTTATGGGGAAATTGGATTTAACATCGTTTCGCTTAAAGTTGCATTTTTCAGGAACATAACTACGTTAAGCGAGGAGTTACTGTAATGACTAGCCACTGCAGCTGGGCTTTTAATCTACTGTTCATTTGCTTTCACTTCAGTCATTTTAGTGCTGGTGAAAGATGTTTAATCAAAGTATTTTTAATTCTTTCTTATACTCGGTCCATGTTTTTTGCTACTACTTTGGACTTTTCTAGCTGACGAGTTGGTGCGCAGCAAGCTGGGATGTAAAACTACAGCACACTAATGTGCTGTGCACCGACTGTTTGTGAGGACCATGCTAGTGCACACTACAGCTTCCTGGTGTGCTTTGATTGACTTCCCTTTTGGTAGCATCTGAGGACTCCATCAGTTCAGTTGTGGTCATCCAGGCAGGACTCATGGGATGCTATCACTAGGTTTCCACCATGAATACACTTTTGTTTCCTGAATCAGGCCTAAGTGCTGGTGTTTTCAGAACAACCCTACAGCAGTGTCACTTTGTGGCGCACAGAGCACTAACAGTGAAATTTACTTCTGTGCTAAAGCCCAGCACAAGGCCCATACACCACTGGCATCCAGTTTCAGTGGGGTATAAACCTGTCCTAACCCACTGCATATGGATGCATTGGCTTCCTTATTTTATTAATTGATGAAATTACAGGCCAACCCTCTCTTACCTTCACAAAAATGCATCTTCTCATGAGGCCAGTTTGCCCAGTAGGAAGACAGGTTTTGGTTGAATGTGAGGCAATTTGCTATTATTTTCCTACCCAGAATACTATTTAAAGATCTCAAAGTTTTTCAACAGCATTTTGAATGGAATGAATGGAAATGCACTGTAGTTTCTCTTCTATTGTATCATAAATGTTAAAGTTCTTCCCCAACTAGTTTACAAAAGGATTAGCTGCTTTTTAGAATGCTAACTTGTGATGAATAGGTTTTGCAGAATACCCTATTCCTTTCTTCAGTTAACTGGAAAGGGAATTTAGCTCTGCAACCTTTACAGACTTTAGCAGGGGTACTTTTTACATAAGTGTTGGTAGGTTATTGAAAAAGGAAATTCACAGTATTTTTTCCAATGTTAATACATAAAATAGGGAACACACTCTTGCTGGTTGTGTTGTTACTTGCTAGTACACTTTTTGTGGCCAAGTAATGGAATTGTTTAGTTTCCTTTAAAAAGAAGTATTGTACTGTATGTAGTGTTCATAAGAGCCTACAAATTCCTAAGGAATTATAAAATACTTGTACTACATGTGTGTCTCTCAGATCTGGGTAAACAGGGAAAACAATTTTCTTTTTTCAGAAAAATACATGTGTACTGTTAATTTAGATATTTGTTCTTCACTATCCATTCCATGCTTTTTTTCAAACTGGTCATCATAGGTAATAATGGAAAATAGTTAGACAACACTGTTCCTTTATATTATGAAACTCTCAAACATGCTGGGATGAATATTTTTGGATCTGCTGTTTCCTTTGCTTCTCTTGGTTAAGTTATTCCATTTATGAACTAGGTCAAAGAAGAGAGTTTTTAGTATTCCTTTTGTACAGATTACACCCACTTCCACTGCTGTATTCAGTGAGATTAATACTGCAAATAAGATTCTATTCTTGTTTGACACAGACTGTACTTATGTGAAATTATGCAAGAATAAACCTAATTTTTTTAAACAATGAATTGTCTGATGTTGAATGTGTAGAAAAGCTTGAATCTTCAATGACATCTTTGGTTAAAGATTTGCATCATAGTAATATGCAAGGAAATACAAATACTATTTTTTTTAGTAAGGTTTGGCACATATAGCACACTTTATTTATAGCTATGAAAGCCTTGAATGAAGTGTCCCAGGACCTCTGCAAAATAGGTATTTTGTCCCCATTTTACAGATGTGGAAATTGACAGAGGTTGCAAGTTCAAGCCACACAAACAGTGGAAGTACTAATAGGATCCCTATTCCTCATCCTGTGTTTACTCCTAACTTAACTTCAATGTAGGGTTGAGACCCCAGTTAGCATTTTAATTCAGTTGCAGGATCTACTGTGCTGCTGTACTCTGCTTTTATTTTCTTTTACTTCTAACACTGCGGGCCTTACTTTATCCTAATAGGTAGACATGGCTGGTTCTGGATTTCTCAGTGGCACTCACTGCAGAGAAAAAGGAGCTCCCTCAGCCTGCAGTTGAGTGTGCTGTCTCCCCTTGTGGTTTTTTTTTGGGTAGGGTGCGGGTGCGATAGGCGTAAGTGAAGAACTCCTGCCACTCAAGAAGTGCAGCAGTTTCGGCAGGGTGTCCTGCTTCTAACAGAACTCAATCCTCTCCTTCCACTCACTCCAAATATTACTAAACCATTTAATTTCCACTTGTCTTTTTATTTAAATAGGAAAAAAGGAGTATGGGCTGTAGGAAGAATTAGTACATCTGCAACAAACTCAGAGCAGTATTGCCAATTCCGTGTCTTCTCTCAGCAGCATCAGTCAGGTGCACCCAATAGCAGATATCTCAAACAGGTGATCTCACAACTGAGGTAAGTATATTTAAAATTTGTTTCCAAAACCATTTAAGGTTACTTACATAAAAAAAGTCATGGATTTTTAGAGGGTAAATCTACTATTTAAAAAAAAATTGAAAGCTCAGAATATCCAAATAAACCTTAAGTCCAAAGAAATGCATATTTCATTACAACATTATTTTGATTTTGAATCTTGAGATACTTTAAGTGGGAAGTCTCAGTAAAATGTATCAACTGAGATTTGTAGACAATTGTACATTCAGTAGTTTGACATGTATAACAGACAATGTATAATGGAAATTATATACTTGATAGCTGTTTCAGCCAAAACTCATCCACCTAAGTTTATGCACTTGGCCGTTTGAGAACTCCTTGATAACGGGTCATTGTTTACCATTCCATTGTTCCTGTCTTTGAAAACAGACTGATTCATACAACAGCAAATGTAATCTGTTGACATTTATAGAGCACTTTACCTTTGTAGTGCCCTCTATGAACGCTGTTCCCGGATTAAAAGACAGGAATAACAACTAATGTAGTGCAACTCAACCGTTTGACCAATTTGTCTACTTTTACAGAATATGTTCTCCATTGCCTTCAGAGTTACATAGCTAGATTCAGGTCAAGCCCATTTTCCAAACCAAGAGTTACAGGGTGGCTAAACAGGGGTCTGTAACTGAAGCTCTTCATGTAACTTTGGAGAGGTTACTGCAGCTAATGTTGCATTTCAGAGTTAATCACCTTACATTAAATCGGGGTCGGCAACCTTTCAGAAGTGGTGTGCCGAGTCTTCATTCATTCACTCTAATTTAAGATTTTGTGTGCCAGTAATACATTAACGTTCTTAGAAGGTCTCTCTCTCTAAGTCTATAATAACTAAACTACTGTTATATGTAAAGTAAATAAATGTTTTTAAAATGTTTAAGAAGCTTCATTTAAAATTAAATAAAATGCAGAGCCCCCTGGACCGGTGGCCAGGACCCGGGCAGTGTGAGTGCCACTGAAAAATCAGCTTGTGTGCCGCCTTCGGCGCCCATGCCATAGGTTGCTTACCCTGCTCTAAATAAACACTACAGCCTATCGAAGGAGAAATATTTTATTGTTTCCATATAATAGATTGACAGGTTTCACTGTGAAAAACAGCTGGATAAGATGTTACACGGTATCTCTCATGATTTTGGTCAGTTTCTGAATCTTCGATTTTGTTGACATGTCAGCATACTTATCCCCAATGCTGACAATCATTCCACCCAGGATTGATGGATCAGTCTAGGAAGAAGAAAGTTACACACATCTATTAAATCAAAATCCATTGGCCAAATATTCAATTGTCAATCTTTTCTATGCAGTAAAGAAAAAATTTGCCTAATTAATAGTAATCTTGTTCTTGCAGTTACTATGATGCAAGTTTAGTTATTAAAAATGCCACTGCATTTATAATCAAAAGCAGAATTTAATATGTATATTAAATTTTACTAGACCAAGAAAAACTAAAATGCATAAAAAAATATTTACAATAGATCTTTCAATGGAGTCTGTACCTCAGATCCGCCTGTTAGTTACAGAAATTGCTTCACTTTATGGAATTTATTCACAAGCCATTAGTCCTTACCTTGGTCTCCAATTTCAAGACTTCTCCTTTAGCCAGGAAGCCACTCAAAGCTGTTTTTAATTCAGCGAGGCCGGCCTCATCCAAGGGCTTGGGTGGGATGGGTTGGGGGAGGGGAAATAAAAAAAATCAAAATCAAAACTACAGAAAATGAAGGGCTGTATTTAAATATCCAATGCGCAAAAAATACCTGAATTTTCTATTCCCAAGCGTAATACACCAACTGGAGGAGGACTAAAGGAAGAAAGAGCAATGAGCCACACTTTTGGGCAATACACAGTGAATGTAGGAGAGCATAAAAAGTAGCATTTGTTTGCTGTGCCTTGGACAGGTTAGTTTTAGTTCTACTTAATTACATGTATAGATGTTATATCATTTAGGAAATGTCAAAACTCCATATGCCAACACTCCATTTTGATGGAGACTGTTTTCGATCAGCAAGACAGCTGTACCTAGTTATACAGTGAAGGTTTATTTTCTGCTGCAAACATGTACTAAAGATTGAACATAGAAAAGATGGTTAAATTACTGAACTGGGACTCTGCTCTTTGGATTGCAATTCTCAGCTTTGCCATAGGTTTCCTGTATGACCTTAGGCAGTCACCTCAGTTCCCCATCTACAAAATGGAGAGGATACCTTCCTACCTCACAGGGATATAGAAAGGACACAGTCAGGAATGTTTGTAAGCCATTCACCTACTATGGAGATGGGACCACAGTGGAATCAGAGCAGATTTTGCAGAGAACATCAACAGTTCTAGATTCTAGCTGTTTTGCTGGTAAGTTATTGAAAAAATAAATCGTGACAGTGTCTTTAAAAGCCATAAAAGAGCAGGTATGGGCACAAGAGAGGTAATTTTAGCCACGGAAACTTAGAGCACAGACGAGAACTTGTGCACCCAAACACACATGCAAGCCTTTTCATGTGTCCAGTAAGTCATTAACTAGGCCAGCGTTTCCCAAACTTTTTTGGCCACGGAACACTTTAGCCTATTACGGAACACTTATATTATTTTGTAGCAGTTTGGTTTTCAAATAAATTGCATGATTTATGCGCAAATATATTTTATAAAACAAAGCAAAAATACAAATTTAAAATAACTTGAACAATTTCTAACTGCAAAGCGCATATAAAGTAGTACAAAAATCAAGTGCAAGAGTCAAAATTAAAAACAGTGTTCTACTTAAACCTGCTTTTATATATACACACAAACACCAAACAAATTATATTTTTTATTAGGAAAATCTATTTTTATAAACAAATACAAATTTGGATTTAATGAGATTGGTGTTTCTGCGTTTTTCTATCACAAATTTGCTTAATATTAGGAATAATGCTGGAAAGTTGAATCCTCATGTCAGGTGCCGCATCAAGTCTACTCCTATATTTGGTTTTTGTTGCAGTATAATACGAAAATCCTGTCTCACACAAATAAGTTATAGCAAAAGGAAGGAGCACTCGAACGACACGTTTAACCACATTAGGGTACTATTCTATTAGGCTGCTCCAAAAATTATTCAGCAGAAGATCCTTAAACTTTTGTTTCAAATCAGAATCAGAAATTAAGTCAATTAGGCTTTCATAATCGTGCACAGTATAACCAACTGGTCTGGCTGTAATTACAAACGGATTTCTAACCCAAGCATCATCATCAGTAGTTGTAGGAAAATATTCTAATAGAGGCCTGCAAGTCACTTAAGTGCTGTAAAATGGTGCTGGAAACTTCTTCATGGACTGTAGAATTTATTTCAGTCAGAAATTCAGATACTGTAAGGAAGCTGTTGAAGTTATTCTGTTCTACCCAGAATGCCCAGAATTCCAGTTTCTTTTTAATGACAAAATTTTATCCATTGTAGTAAAAATAGTCACATTCTTTCCCTTGCAGCGACAGATTAATTTCATTTAATTTTGCACAAATATCTGCTAGATACGCAAGTCTCATTAGCCATGAGGAATTTGTCAGACAGTCATTAAATTTTCATCCTGAATTATCTCAAGAATACCAATAGTTCACAACGGAGCTCAAAAAGCCTCACAAGCGTTTTTCCTCTGGATAGCCACCTCACTTCCATATGTAAAAGAAGCACTTTGTGCTGACTACTCATTTTCTCACACAAAATTTTAAATAACCTGGATTGAAGTGGTTGAGACCTGACAAAATTGATAATTTGTACTGCTTCACTGAGTACAATTTTCAGATATGCTGGTATGTTTTTAACTGCAAGTGCTTGTCTGTGTAGAACACAATGGCTCTTAGTGCTTTTTGGTGCCACACTTACGATTCGCATTACTGCTCCCTTCATCTTTCAGTACATACATCAATACATTTTCCCCAACTAATTTCATGCTTTGATAAAATTGTTGATGCAGTTGCATATTTCTTCTCCAGCTGTGTTGCTTTGCAGAGCTTCACATAAGAGCAGGTCCTCTTCAATATTATTATTAAAGCTACAGCGGACAAATACTAGTAGCACAGCAAGTCCTGAAATGTCAGTGGACTCATCTAGCTACAATGAATACTCACGGCAAATTTTCAGTCAGCAAACTAGCTCTTTTTCTATGTCATCGGCAAGATCTTTAATAAGGCGTACAGTATTATCTGACAACTGTACAGCATCAATTTCTTTACCAGACTGCTCACTCAACATGCACATTACAATATCTTTTGCGCAAGGCTTGATAAGTGGTTCTCCAATAGTGTGAGCTTCTCCGGCAAGTGCTATACGGTAACTTACTCGATAAGATGCTTTTGTTGCACTTTTGTTGTCTGTTTTAGCAATTTTAATCATCGAAAGTTTACAATTTCCAAGTGAGTCATGCTTCCTCTTGAAAAGACGTATATCTTTGTCTCTGTATTCAGCACGCTTGGTTTCCAAATGCCTATGAAGTTTAGCAGGAGCCAATGAACTCTTTGCTAGTATTTTGTTGCACACAACGCACTGCGCATCAGGAACATCTTTATTTCCAACACACACAAAACCGAAAGACAAAACTTTCATTTCGGTCTTTTAACACCTGCTTCTTGTTTTTTGATCTACTTCGGTGGAAATTCTTTCACATTGGATAACTCACTAGTACTAACAGATTTTTCGGCAGCAAAAGACTGCGACTGTTCATTCTCACTTTGAAGTATCACAATATTTTGCTCGTTTATTTCGGACACAGTTGGAGTACCAGAAGAACTTGCTTTTTGTTTCAAAGTTCCTTCTTTTAGCCACAAATCCATGGTGATTAGGTTTAGTAACAATATTTAGAAATACTGATTTGTCAAATTTTGTTTGTCACATTTATATTGTTTTGAGCAAAGCTAGTTTAGTTGTGCTTATCGCACACATGGTAAAGACCCACAGGTTTGAATGTGTTGAGTGAATGTTATATTCAACATGGCGTAAAGAGAATGGTGTGTGCATACCACTGCAGTTCGCGCAGCCTTGAGCGGAAGGGGTACGACATCACTAACTGAAATGTGCCCAAAAGGGGTAGACATCAACATGCTTGCGTGACACGTTCTCTTTACGCCATGATATTCAATACGAGATCTATCAAAAACCAGAAAGAGTTTTATGTTAAATTATACTCATTCAAAAAAAAAAAGAAAAAAAAGAAGAAGTTGTAAACTATGCTTCAAATATGCAAAATTTAAAATTAAAAAAACTGTAGACTTTTTTCTAATTATGATTCTTTCACAGAACACCTATTCACATTGTGTGGAACATCAGTGTTCCGGGGAACATTTAACTAGGCTGTTCTTTCAGCTCACAACAGTGTTAATGTCTGAAGATGTGGATACAGAGAGCTGTGTGTACTTTGTAAACAAGAAATGGAAGCAATGAATTATTTAGCCTGGCTAGAAAGTTAATTATAGCCCAGTCCTAGATTTTCAGAGATTTACTAGGAAAAGTCATTGGCTGGCAACCTAGGAGGAACCAAAACTCAGACTCAGGGCTTGTCTACATCAGAAAGTTGCAGCGCTGGTGAGGGAGTTACAGCGCTGCAACTTAGGAGGTGTACACATCTGCAGGGCACCACCAGCGCTGCAACTCCCTGTTTGCAGCGCTGGCCGTACTCCCGTTTTGTCTCGGGTGTAGAGGATCCAGCGCTGGTGATCCAGCGCTGGTAATCAAATATAGACACTTACCAGCGCTTTTCTTGACCTCCGTGGAATAAGCAGGTATCCCAGCATACCTGAGGAAGCCTCTGGTAATCAAGCTGGTCTCCTTCCCCGGTTTGCTCTCGCGTTCCCCGAACCCCGAGCAAGCAGGTCTCCTTCCCTGAGGTTTGCTGGGTGGTTCCGGGAACGCGAGAGCAAACCGGGAAAGGAGACCAGCTTCGCCGCGGTTTGCTCTCGCGTTCCCGGAACCACCCTGCAAACCGCAGGGAAGGAGACCTGCTTGTTCGGGGAACGCGAGAGCAAACCGCGGCGAAGCTGGTCTCCTTTCCCGGGTTTGCTCTCGCGTTCCCCGAACCACCCAGCAAACCGCAGGGAAGGAGACCTGCTTGCTCGGGGTTCGGGGAACGAGAGAGCAAACCGCGGCGAAGCTGGTCTCCTTTCCCGGTTGCTCTCGCGTTCCCGGAACCACCCAGCAAACCTCAGGGAAGGAGACCTGCTTGCTCGGGGTTCGGGGAACGCGAGAGCAAACCGGGAAAGGAGACCAGCTTCGCCGCGGTTTGCTCTCGCGTTCCCGAACCTCCCTTGAAGCCGCCCAACAGCGCTGCAGTGTGGCCACATCTAACACCACTTGCAGCGCTGGTTGCTGTAAGTGTGGCCACTCTGCAGCGCTGGCCCTATACAGCTGTACTAATACAGCTGTAACAACCAGCGCTGCAAAATTTTAGATGTAGACATGGCCTCAGACTCTAGGACTGGAAGGGACCTCGAGAGGTCATCGAGTCCAGTCCCCTGCCCTCATGGCAGGACCAAATACCGTCTAGACCATCCCTAATAGACATTTATCTAACCTACTCTTAAATATCTCCAGAGATGGAGATTCCACAACTTCCCTAGGCAATCTATTCCAGTGTCTAACTACCCTGACAGTTAGGAACTTTTTCCTAATGTCCAACCTAAATCTCCTTGCTGCAGTTTAAGCCCATTGCTTCTTGTTCTATCATTGGAGGCTAAGGTGAACAAGTTTTCTCCCTCCTCCTGATGACACCCTTTTAGATACTTGAAAACTGCTATCATGTCCCCTCTCAGTCTTCTCTTTTCCAAACTAAACAAACCCAATTGTTTCAGCCTTCCTTCATAGGTCATGTTCTCACGACCTTTAATCATTCTTGTTGCTCTTCTCTGGACCCTCTCCAATTTCTCCACATCTTTCTTGAAATGCAGTGCCCAGAACTGGACACAATACTCCAGTTGAGGCCTAACCAGCGCAGAGTAAAGCGGAAGAATGACTTCTCGTGTCTTGTTTACAACACACCTGTTAATGCATCCCAGAATCACGTTTGCTTTTTTTTGCAACAGTATCACACTGCTGACTCATATTAAGCTTGTGGTCCACTCTGACAAGACTAGAAGTATTTAGTTACTGCCCATCAGACGAACTAGTGACCTGTAGGTAAAAATGCAAGATCCACTGGCTCTCCAACCTGAGGCTCAAAACTTGAGCAGCCTCCCACTTCCATTTTCCACAGACCAAGAGCAAAAGGAGCAGGTCTTCCTACCATTTCTGATAAATTTCTCCTGTGGTTTTCCTCAACCATTTGTCCCCAATACTGCTCATGGTTAATTATGTAAGCGCTGGGAAACAACTGAAGTCAGTTAAGGAAAAAAGTGCAAAACAGTTTTGTTTTCTGGTCAATGGTTGCTGGAGATCTGAAAGCCTGTATACAAGTAACTTTCATTCAGGTATTGCGGTGAACATGCAGTGCTGTTCATTTCTCAAGCATAGCCGAGCTCAACCTGTTCAGGCTGCCTAGAGCAATTAAGCAAAAACATTTGCAGCTACCATCAATTAAGCCCAGTCCCGCAGAACTTATGTTTCTAACTTACATTAGCAGTGGTGACTGAGCAGAGCACTTCCCCACGGTATGCACTCATGATCTTTCCAAAAGCAGAAATTACATCTGGAGTCTGTTGCAAACGACCATTTTCAGCAAGCAATTCTGGAAAAAGAGGTATTGCAGTGTTTAAAACAAGTTACATATGAAAAAAATATCCAATACAAACTGAGTTAAGAATGCAAAAGAGCAAACCACAGCAAATACCAAAATGCTTCAATAGTTTCATTTTACATAGTTTCTTAAGTGTCTAAGACAATGAAAGTAGGTTTGGTCATGAAAAATTAACATTTGCTAGCGTAATGCTCAGACTATACTTATATCAATGACTTACTCATGAAGTTGATAGTGATCGGAGACAATTTCTCTTTTACTAAAGCATCATTTATGGTTTTTTGTTTAATTACGCTCTTTACATGAGGATTCACGACAACACTAGACAATTTGGGGTCCTTCAGAAGGGTCTAAAAAAGGATAAAACATAGGTAACATGCTCATCAATAGAAAACCTGATGCACCCATTTTTACACATCCTTGGAAAATGCACAGGTTTACATTAACTAAATGAAGAGGAACATGGAAAGTTTCAAAGCAGAGTAGAAACTTCTATAAACATCTAATAACTCTTTCCTGACTTACTAAGCTGGATATACAAGGAGAAAATCTCCCATGGCCAAAGCATAGAAGAGTATGATGAAAAATCCCCGGGCAAGTCTACACTACAGAAATATTGCAATATAATTATGTTGCTCAGAGGTGTGAATAATCCACACCTCTGAGCAACTTAATTATACTGATTTCAGTGCTTGTGTAGATAGCACTATGTCATCAGGAGAGCTTTTTCCCACCAACGTAGCTACTGCTTCAAGCAGAGGTGGATTAATTATACCGATGGGAGAGCTCTCTCTCGTCCATCAGTGGAGAGTGTCTTCATTAAAGCACTACAGTGGCACAGCTGCAGTGTTTTTAGTGTAGACCTGCCCCCAGGTACTAAAAAGCCAGCAAGTGAAGATAACCAAACTATGCAAATGTGAAAGTGTAGATTAAAAAAACCCCAAACACCACAAAGGCTATATCTGCATTGCCCCACAGTGTGGACTCTGGGGGTGTGAATTGTAGAACACACCTAAATGTTGTGCTCTTAGCTGTCTTGCATGGACATCGCTGGCACAAGCCAAAAAGGTATCTAGTTTGCATTAACATAAACCTCTTTCAAACACGACTCTTCACATTTTCTATTAAGGCAAGGGTCAGCACTGAAAACTAGACCAGAAAAGCAACAGCATGTGTTTAATACCAATCAAATTCCAGTGGTAGGCAACCTATGGCACATGTGCCAAAAGCGGCACTCACACTGCCTGGGTCCTGGCCACCAGTCTAGGGGGCTCTGCATTTTAATTTAATTTTAAATGAAGCTTCTGACACATTTTGAAACCTTATTTACTTTACATATAACAATTGCTTAGTTATATGTTATTGACTTATAGAAAGAGACCTTCTCAAAAGGTTAAAATGCATTACCGGCACGCAAAACTATAAATTAGAGTGAATAAATGAAGATTCGGCACACCACTTCTGAAAGGCTGCCAACCCCTGATATCGTCTATATAAAAATGTGATGTTTTTAAATTTGCAATGTTTAGGATTTGCTAAAGACTGAGAAATTCCTCCTCCATAACTGAAAAGGGGGGAAAACAGTATAAGAAAAGCCATTTCCACAACACTTAATTTAAAACTTAATTTTAAATTGTTTAGAGAAGTAACTGTACAAGACCTACTCACCAATACTCGACTAAGCTCCTTTTCGACCTGGTCCAGTTTTTTCTGCTTAGAAGCAGCAGAGTAGAGAGCAGTAGCATAGCGACCTTCTAGTCCATAAACCTGGATTGGAGGCTTGAAAAACAGAGAAGTCAAATTAGTAACTGTCTGAAGCATTAGGAGTCACTAACTCCAAGCAAGTTTAACATCAGGAGATGCACGACTTTCCTCTTGAAAGACAACCTACCCTTAAAGGTATTGACCTACCACAAATACAAACACACAAAAATAAGAGCTTTTAAAAGCCCAGTTGCCTAGATGCTATTTATTTATTGATTGATTTATTGGGGGGGGGGGTGGACTATTCATGGAATAGGTGATATGAGTGACTTAGCGCTCTGTGCTTTTTGGATGAAATTAAACAAAAGGCCATGGAGGGCTGCACTCATTCTCTGGGATTAGGCCCCCCTGGCACCATACCTCTGAGATTTCTTTCTCGTGAGCCCCATCAGGGAGTCCACTCACACTGGACCCACGAGGCCTCCACACCCAGAGGGAACAATGCCACCCCACAGTGACTGTCAGCATAAAACGGAAGAGTTTATTGTGTATCTGAGCACAGCACAGGCAGTTCTCAGGGCCCTCAAGCCTAGAAAGTCTCAGCACCATGCAACCAGGTGGCTCAGGCTGCTCTTTGACCCAAGTCCAGAAGATATCTCCTTCCAGCCAGCCACTCTATATCTCAATCCCTCCTCTGTCCTCCTTCTTTGGTCCCAAGCAAACAGAACACCTGGGCCCTCTCTCTTCTGTCTTTTGTTCTCATTGGCCAGAACCAGCTGCCTTTCTGCCCAATTATAGTGGAAAGGTCAACTAAACTCCCATCAACGTCAATAGCAGTTTGACTGGGTCTGACAACAGATAGTGTGTGACAGCTGCTAATTATGCCACTGCACTAAACTAGGATTTTCAAGAGATTAGTCATTTTGGGTGCCCATCTTGAAACACCTTGAAGGAGTTTGATTTTCAGAAACTAGTGAACACTCACTGTCAGAGTTTGGGCCTGTTAATGCATGTTAAGATAGTCACACAAAAATCACTAGTCACTTGAAAAAATCTTGACCCCCTGTAGATAAAATATTTATCTCAGTTTTCTCAATAGCTCTTTGGGATGCCTTTGGTATAATCAAAAAGTTTAACTTCCCATTGAGCTTCTCATATTTAAAACAGTATGAATTAGTTAATGTTAAAAAGGTTGCAGCAGTCTTGTTTTCACTCAAATCACTTTGAGCAGGAAGCCCTGGTAAAAAGCTTTTACCATCTTTAAAAGGAATTCCTGTTTTGATAGAAGAGACTTATTTCTACTACTGCTGCTACACTGGAAGCTACAGAGATGCAGCGAAACTGTACTGGTACTGGATAGACCCCACAGGATTAAGGAGGCAGCACAATCTACACTG
The DNA here is from genome assembly GCF_025201925.1 of Gopherus flavomarginatus. Taxonomy (NCBI): domain Eukaryota; kingdom Metazoa; phylum Chordata; order Testudines; family Testudinidae; genus Gopherus; species Gopherus flavomarginatus. The sequence goes on from NC_066617.1 coordinate 202,703,589, forward strand.
AGAAAAAGGATCTGTTGTCATACCCCATGCCAAAAGATAGGGCAGGTGAGATTCATGCAAACTAACTGTACAGGTAACGAACAAAAATGAATAGCCAAGAACTGGCACGTGGTAAGATATTTCAGGCATTCTCCCACACATCAGAACCATAAGAGGAACTGAAACAAAAATAACCACCTTGAAAATAACACATTAGCATCACTAACAGGGCTTGTCTACATTATCTGCTGGATCATAGAATATCAGGGTTAAGGGATCTCAGAAGGTCATCTAGTCCAACCCCCTGCTCAGAGCAGGACCAATCACCAAACAGATTTTTACCCGTTCCCTAAATGGCCCCCTCAAGGATTGAACTCACAACCCTGGGTTTAACAAGCCAATGCTCAAGCCACTGAGTTATCCCAGCAGGCAATGATCGATCCAGCAAGGGTCGATTTATTGCGTCTAGTCCAGACATGATAAATTGACTGCTGAGTGCTCCCTGTCGATTTCAGTACACCACTGGAGCGAGAGGTGCAGGTGGAGTTGATAGGAAGCATCTGCTGTCAACTCACCACAGTGAAAACACCATGGTGAGTAGATCTAAGTACATCAACTTCAGCTACGTTATTCACGTAGCTGAAGTTGTGTAACTTAGATTGATTCAGGCCACCCAGAGGATTCAGGGGGCCTGGGGCAAAGCAATTTCAGGGGCCCCTTCCATAAAAAAAGGTTGGAATACTATAGAATACTATATTCTCGTGGGGGCCCCTGCAGGGCCCGGGGCAAATTGCCCCACTTGCCTTCCCCCTCTGGGCAGCCCTGGATTGATTTCCCCCGCAGTGTAGACCAGGGGTAAGTAACCTATAGGCATTCTAATTAAATAGAATTATATTTGCATTATGAAGAGAAGTAATCAAGGGGCTTCAATGTATTCCAAGAGAGATGTCTCAATTAACTGCAGCGTAGTTTTTCACAGGGCTTTGGAGCTTGGACCCCGGAGCTGGAGCACAGACCAGTAGGTTTTTGTGTGGAGCTGGAGCGGAGCTGTAAGGGAGCAATTAAAAAAATGTGATGGCTCCAAATCACTGGTTTTTCAGGTAAATGAGGCAGACACACTCTTGGGATTCACACTTTGTGCAGAGACAGCCAACTCAGTACACACTGAACCAACAATACCGCATTTGTGCCTCCTGTGAAACTAAGTTAAGGACACTTCCTAGGAAGGTGCGATAACTTCTTCGACTAGCAACAGCAAAGCCCGGGCATAACAGTACGCGACAAGTATCCAACATGAACCAGCTGAAATTGCCCCGCGGAACTCCCTGCACCACCAAACACTTGTAAGCGACCCTACCTTTACCAGCTGGGACGCCGGCCTGGCGAGGGAGGTGCTGAAGAAGCGCAGCTAGAAGACAAGGGGGGGGGTTAATTTCCCTCAGCAAGAAGGTGAGTCAGGAGGAAAAACACCCGCGCTTGGGCCACGGGCTCGCCGGGCGCCTCCCGGGCCTGAGCGAGCCCCGCGGCCACAGGCCGAACCCGAGTCCCGCCCGCCCGCCGGGCGCCCCAGCCAGGAGAGAACCCAGGAGTCCGGGAGCCCCCCGCGGACACGCTCGGGGGGAGCGACCGACCGACCGCCGGGCCCGGCCGAGGAGCCACGGACCCCGGGGCGGTGAGGCCCGGCCCGGCCCCTTCCCGCTCGGGTCCCCGCGAGCCCGGCTCCGCTGTCGGTCACCTGCCCCGCGGCCGCCGCCATTGTCTCCTGCCGCTCTAGGTCAAACCTCGCTCGGCGCTGGCTAGGACGCGTGCGCACTACTACCCAGACCCTGCCGCGGGGCACGCCGGGAAAGCGAGTCCTGGGGCCCCGCCCGCTCCTGGGAATTGTAGTTTGTCAGCGAGCGCCGCCGCACGGGGAGGGGGAGGGGGAGAGGGAGGGGAAGGGATGTGACTCCAAGCGGTGAGTGGAAATAGCGTCAGCACGGGGCACCATAAGTCAGCCCCTCCGGAAACGTGAGCTGGGCCCGGAACCCCCGAGGCGGTCTCACCCCGCCACGCCGGTGTGGTGTAGAAACGTCTCCTTGAGGGAATGTTCTGCTTGGGTTGTACTGAGCGTGCGCAGAGCGACTGCCCCCCCCCCTTGTCTCAGCTGAAAGCCCCAGTCTTGTTACTCTCGTCTCACGTGGCAGCTGCTCTGTGCCCCTGAGTGTTTCAGTTTCCCCTTTTCCCAACCATTTCCAGTTCCAGTACATCTGTTTTGAGACGGGGCCACCACACTGCACACAGTGTGCAACATGTGGGCGCACTCTGGATTTATACAGCGGCGACGTGATGTTTTCTGTCCGATTCGCTATCCCTTAACGATTCCCAACATTCTGTTAGCTTTTCTGACTGTCGCTGCACATTGAGTGGATGTTTTCAGAGACCTATCCACAAGGCTCCAAGATCTCCTTCTTGAGTGGTAACAGCTAATTTAGATCCCATCATTTTATATGTATAGTTGGGATTACGCTTTCCAATGTGCATTACTTTGCATTTATCAACATTACATTTCATCTGCCATTTTGTTGCCCAGTCACCCAGTTTTGAGGGATCCTTTTGTAACTCTTCGCAATCTGCCTTGGTCTTAACTATCTTGAGTAATTTTTTGTCATCTGCAAATTTTGCCACCCCATTGTTCGCCCCTTTTTCCAGATCATTTATAAATACGTTGGAATAGGACTGATCCCGGAACAGACCGCTGGGAGACACCACTATTTACCTCACTTCATTCTGAAAACTGACCGTTTCTACCTACCATTTATTTTCTATCTTTTAACCAGTTACTAATCCATGAGAGCACCTTCTCTCTTATCTCGTAGCAGCTTACTTTGCACAAGAGCCTTTGTTGAGGGTCCTTGTCAAAGGCTTTCTGAAAATCTACACTATGTCCGCTGGATCCCCTTGGTCCACATGCTTGTTGACTCCGTCAAAGAATTCTAGTAGATCAGTGAGGCATGATTTCACTTTACAAAACCATGTGGACTCTTCCTCAACAAATTATGTTCATCCATATGTCTGAAAATATTGTTCTTTATTATAGTTTCAACCAATTTGCCCAGTACTGAAGTCAGGCTTACAGGCCTGTAATTGCTGGGATCACCTCTGGAGCCCCTTTTAAAAATTGGCGTCACATTAGCTATCCAGTCATCTAGTACAGAAACTGATTTAAACAATAGGTTACAGACTACAGTTAGTAGTTCTGAAATTTCACATTTGAGTTCCTTCAGAACTCTTGGGTGAATACCATCTGGTCCTGGTGACTTATTCCTGTTTAATTTATCAATTTGTTCCAAAACCTTGTCTAATGATACCTCAATCTGGGACAGCTCCTCAGATTTGTCACCTAAAAAGAATGGTTCAGGTTCGGGAATCTCCCTCACATCCTCAACTGTGAAGATCAATGCAAAGAATTCATTTAGTTTCTCAGCAATGGCCTTTATCGTCCTTGAGTGCTCCTTTAGCGCCTCGATCGTCCAATGGCCCCACTTGTTGTTTAACAGGCTTCCTGCTTCTGATGTACTTAAAAAAAAATTGATATTACTTTTTGAGTCTTTGGCTAACTGTTCCTCAGATTCTTTTTTGGTCTTCTTAATTGTATTTTTACACTTCATTTGCCAGTGTTTATGCTCCTTTCTATTTTCTTCACTGGGATTTAACTTCCACTTTTTAAAGGATGCCTTTTTGCCTCTCACTGCTGCTTCTACTTTGTTGTTTAACCATGGTGGCAAAAATGTGGGGGGGGGGGCAGTAGAGGAGCTTTTATAGGGTTGCCAACTTTCCAATAGTACAAAACCAAACACCCTTGCCTCCCACATGCCCTGCCACTTCCCCAAGGCCCTGCCCCATGCCCTTCCCCTTTCCTAAGGTCCCACCCACTGCTTACTCCATCCCCCTCCCTCTGTTGCTCACTCTTCCGCACCCTCACTCATTTTCACTGGGCTGGGGATTGGGGATGCAGGAGGGGTGCAGGCTCTGACTGGGGGCGTGGGCTCTGGGGTGGGGCCAGGGATGAGAGATTTGGAGTGCAGGAGGAGGCTCCAGGCTGGGACCGAGGGGTTTGGAGGGTGAGAGGGGGATCAGGACTGGGACAGGGAGTTGGGGTGCAGAGGGGGGTGGGCTCCAGCTGGGGGTGTGAGCTCTGGGTGGGGCTGGAGCTGAGGAGTTTGGGGTGCAGGAGCAGGCTCCGGGCTGGGGCTGGGGGGTTCTGAATGTGGGAGGGGACTCCAGGGTGGGAGTTGGGGCACGGGACGCAGGGACGCAGGCTCTGGGTAGCGCTTTCCTCAAGCAGCTCCTGGAAGCAGTGGCATATCCCCACTCCAGCTCCTATGCGGAGGTGTGGCCAGGCGGCTCTGCGCACTGCCCCATTGCAGTCGCCACCCCTACAGCTCCCACTGGTCACGGTTCCCAGCTAATGGGAGCTGCAGGGGTGGTGCTTGGGGCGGGGACAGCGTGCGGAGCCCCCTGGCTACCCCTACACATAGGATCTGGAGGGGGGATATGCTGCTGCTTTTGGGAGCTGTGCGGTATGGATGCTAGCAGGGAGCTTGCCAGCCCCACTGTACAGTGCCGCCAACTGGACAGCCAACAGCCCGGTCAACAGTGCTGAATGGAGCTGCCGGAATCTCTTTTCAATCGGGTATTCCAGTTGAAAACCGGACACCTGGTCACCCTAGACTTTTTTGTTTCTCCTCTCACAGGACAGTATGTGTCAGCACCTGCTTCCCAGGGCTAGGGTCTTAAAGGCACAGGCAACCCAATGCCTAGACACTGCAGCTCCTCTCTATCTGCTGTAACGTATGGAGGTGCTACAGGACACTTAATTCAATGAACTGGTTTACATATACCCTGTCAAAATTGTGTGCCACACATTTTGAGTATCAGTTTATATGTCTACATAAAGTCTCATAGCAATTCACAAATTTGTCTTTGCTGAATTCCCTGAATTGCACCCCCTTCTTTGTAATCCATTTTAAACATAGTTTTGTTCCTTTTAATTGTTCACCTTTGTTATCATTGTGCAGATGCATGTCATTGGGCTACTTAATTTATATTTTAATAACCACAGGCACTGGCTTCCTCCGGGCCCTAGTGGTGCTCAACCCCCCTGCTCTACCCTAGATTCACTCTCACCCGACCCCTTCCCCCAAATCCCCACCCCCACTCTACCCCTTCTCCCAAGCCCCCATCCCACCCTGCCTCTTCCCTCCCCTGTTCCACTCCCTCCCGCAAGCATACTCTGTCCCGTTTCCCCTCCAGCACCTCCTGCACACTGTAGAATAGCTGGCTGCTGGTGGGTGCCAAGCAGCAACTAATTTTTTTCCATGTGTGCTCCAGCCCTGGAGGACCCACAGAATCGGCACCAATTTTTAATAGCAAATACTTATTGAAAATCTTTATAAGTAAATAGTTGCTGGTGGGTATAGCAATGACATATGTGTTATTCGTAAAGCACTTGCTATGGTCTTTACTGTGATTTTTAATTTGGAGTTTTTAATTTTAACTTTTTCTTCTTCTTTTTATGGCACAACTTCATTCTGTTGGATCATTGTGGCTTCCAGTCTGACTGATTTCCTGGTCTGGTGTCAAAACTTTGTTTTCATTTGATCCACCAATGGGGATTGCCTTTTGCAACTGTTATTTTGCCTCTCAGTCTAGCCCTTAGTGCTTTTTTGCATGTCATTACTTGTGTGTAGAACTTGATTCTCAAATATTCAATTAGGGTCGTATACGATCTCGTATTAAATCCTTCTTAAAGGCAAAAATCTACTATAATTTTTGCTGAACATAAGAATGGCCATTCTGGGTCAGACCAATGGTCCTTCTAGCTCAGTATCCTGTCTTCCGACAGTGGTCAATGCCAGGTGCTGCAGGGGAAATGAACAGAACAGGCAATCAAGTAACCCATCCCCTGTCATCCACTCCCAGCATATGTCAGTCGGAGGTTTAGGGACACTCAGAGCTTGGAGTTGCATCCCTGATCATCTTGGCTAACAGCCATTGATGGACTTATCCTGAGGAACTGATCCAATAATTTTTTTGAAACCAGTTATAGGTTTGGCCTTTACAACATAACGAACACACATCTCCAACCCCAGCATAGCTTGGCAACCACAGGAATCCAAAAATCATGAGTTCTACACCCTCAAGTAATGAAATTTTAGAAGAATAAATGATATTGGGTTCTTTTTATTTGCCTCTTTGTTCCAGAGTCTTTAGGGTGCAGTAGGCCCAGTTCCACAAAAGCAGGAGCCTTAACACCTGAATGAATCTTGATCCAGATTCATACTTTTCCTGTTACCTCTCCCAAACATTTTGCCATATCTGCTCTACAAACTTATGTTAACTTAAGTTACATCAGCACAGAGTGGCCACAATTAGTATGCCACTTGTGTACATGCCTACTTGACTCGTTGTGTCAGCGGTGAGCATACTTATCAGATGCTCTTATATCGATTCAGAGTGTGGTGCAGCATGGATATGTAGCCCACTGTGCAACTCGCTACTGTCCAGCACTTTAGGAAGTTTTGGCAACACAAGGTGGGGCCCAAATGGATAGCACAGGGGTGACTGGGATCAACTTCCCATAATGCAGTGTACACCGTCCCCTAACTTTATATGTAAAATTGTACATAATTTTTCACCTTTTTTCCTAAATCCCACAAACCCATGTGGCCCTCCTCATTGTCTGCTATCTCTGACAGAAGCATGGAACCTGCATATCTCTGCACTATTGTCATGAGCACTGCAAGCCAGGGTGTGCCATCCTGCAGCGTTTGTTGACCCTCAAGAATAGACGTGGGGGAGATGATTCTGTGCAGAAGAGATTGCTGTGGGACATAGCGACAACCAGTTCAGCTTGTTGGTGGCATTCATGGAGCAGCTGCAGATGGTTCTGGGCCTGAGAAACAAGTTCCAAGTGGTGGGATGGATCGCATAGTAATGCAGGTTTGGGATGAGCAGTGCCTGCAGAACTTTTGGATGCTCAAGGTCACATTCCTGGATCTGTGGTGCTGAACTCGTCAAAATGAGAGCTGCACTGACGGTAGAGAAGCGAATATAGGTTAGACTGTGGAAACTTGCAACACCAGATTGCTACCGGTCAGTCAGAGGTCTCTCAACTAAATACAAGGTGGAATAGATTTCTTTATTATAAGTACACAGATTGTAAGAGACCATTCCATGTTCAGTGGCCTGTTATACCTCTCCAGTCAGAAAAGAACAAAGCAACGTTAGTGGGTTACAGAATGTTGTCCCTTACAACTTTCTTAAGTTACCATAGCAATATTTGTGAGTTGATGATTGCAATAGCTCCGGTGGCAGAGGTCCCCAAAGTGTGGGTCACGCCCCCCCAAGGGGGCATGGAGGATCATTGAGTGTGTGTGTGTGTGTGTGTGTGTGTGTGTGTGCGTGTGCGTGTGCGTGTGCGTGTGTGCGCGCGCGCGTAAAGCGGAGCTGGACCAGCTGGGGGTGGGGAGGGAGTTCCACCCAGCCCCTCCCTGCTCCCAGCTCTGCTCCAGTCTGACCTCCAGCCGCATCTCTGGCTCCCGGCCCTGTGTGCACCTCACCCTGTCCCCAGATGCAGCTGCTGGCCGCAGCTCTGTTCCTGGCCTGTGGGCAAGGCTGGGAGTGGTGCCATATCTGGCCACTGGCCCAGCTTCAGGCTCCCACCACAGTCTGGCTGCAGCTCTGCTCCCTCTCCCAGCTGCAGCCCCAGCCCCCTTACCCCTGTCTGCGTCCTCCCATCCCTGGAGCCACAGCCCCGCTCCCGGCCATGGCTCAGGGTGGCTGAGAGGGGGAAGGAGGGGTCCAACAGGGGTAAGGGGAGCGTAACCATCAAAAGTTTGGGGACCGCTGCCCAAAGGTGTGAGGACACAGTCTGATAGACTGCAAGAAAGATGTATTCAACTCACTTATAACTCTGTCATGTTGTGTGTCTGCACATGTGCAGAGTGCAGGACTATCAGTACCCCCAGAAACATCAAGAAGTAGGGTGTGGCAGTTACTAGACATGCTTTTCTTTTGGTGTGTGTGTTTGCATAGACAGATTTTGTGGTGGGCAATCCATCTGGCAGGTCACAATAGCTGAGCCAATCAGGTCTCAAGGGGGGAAATGTTATAAATAAATCATCTTATCACAGCCATGTCACATTAGTGGCTCTTTTTCCCTGCAGGAGCAAGCACACGTCTGCTGTGAGGGCTGCATTTGGTGACAACACTGAGGAATCTTGAAAAGAAGGAGGAGCTGTTGTTGTTATCAACTGAAGAAGCCAGATGTGTACAGTATATATTATGTCCACATTACACAGACATAGGCCTTTTTCTCGCTGCTAAAAAAGTCTGATTTTTTTATCACCTTGCAATAACAAAGGTGTTTGAGCTACTCTGAAGTAACAACACAATGAGGACAAGGCACTTGAGTTTTAGCAGTGAGAGAAAAGGCTCAAAGAAATGTCTCAAAAATAAGATCAGAGAGCAATGCGCTGACATGCATGCGCCATGGTACAGAAGTGTAATTTTTGTGTTGAAACCTTGTGTACAATGACAAAAGGGGGAAGTCCGTATAAAGCACAAAGGTAGATTTTCTGCCTATTAGCTTGTTTTCAAAGGGAACTCATAAGTATTTCAAATACTATTTATAATGCTTTACACTACTTTCAATGTTTTCTTTGCTAATAAACTGTATGACCTGCTCTGCAGTGGAAAGGGAATAATAAAAAATACTCAGACTTTCATTCAGGGTTTTACATATAATAACCCTGAAATTCAGCTCTGTGGAATGTTTTCTAAATAGTCCTGAAAACACAGAAATGTGAGCTTGGTCCTCTTGTATGGGGAGACTTTGGCAAACCAGTAAAGTGCCTAAAACCACTAAGGGTATGGCTACACTTGCAGCCATACAGCGCTGCCGTGGGAGCGCTCCCGCGGAAGCGCTTTGAAGTGCAAGTATGGTTGCAGCACCAAGTGCTGCAGGTACTCCACCTCCTCCTGGGGATTAGTTTACAGCACTGGGAGTGCCGGAGCAGTGTTTACACTGGCGCTTTGCAGCGCTGTAACTTGCTGCGCTCAGGGGTGTGTTTTTTCACACCGCTGAGCGAGAAAGTTGCAGTGCTGTAAAGCACCAGTGTAGCCAAGACCTATGGCTTATTGTTAAAAAGCAACCTAGTCAGCAAGCTGTAAATTGATCATTCAGCAAACTCAACTTGACCAAGGCAGGAGGGGAGGGGGTTTTGGGTGCCACGGAAAGGGCAGCTTGACCCCTTGTCCTTCCTGATAAGACTGGTGTTGAAGTTGTTGATACATGCATTTTAAAAAGAGCAGGAATGTTTATTGGGGTCTCAGAGCTGCAGACTCTGGAAAAACCACACCTGGTTAATCAATAGTCAGAAGGAACCTCTTGCTTGAAACTGCTTACTTAACAAGGTTTCTTTAAGGGATATGTCATTCTATTACTAATGTATAAATAAGGGAGAAAAGCTTGAGACAGTTGGACTCGTTTGGAGACTCTTTTGGACTCTGCCTCTGGATACATCTTACAGTCCACACTGGCAGACGGACCATCGGAAGCCTGCCGCTGTGCCACTCAAGAGCCACACTCAGCTTTGGTAAGTATCAAGGGTTGGGGGTGTTTTACTGACTTGTTGCAGACATGTGTAAGTGCTTGAGACTAGTAAAGTTTAGCTTTAAGTGAAAGCACTCTTGTGTTGTCCTGTTTGTGCCAGCCATCTATTGGTCGGATGGCCGTGTCTCCCCTGATTTATTTCCTGACACCTCCTCGCACAGAGTAAAGTTACCAAGAGCTTTGGGTTGAAAGAACCCCAGGTAACACTCTCTGCTCCAGAAAGTTTTTTTTTTTATCAAGTTTTATCTAATAGATATTGTGACGATGTTGCCTAGGCAGCTTGTCATACAGTGCCACTTATGTTTTTCTGAGCTATAAACATCATGGGCATAAGCTACTTTAGTTTTACTATGGGATAACATAGGATTAGTGAACCCATACAAAAGTGCACTGTTAACCGTGCTTACTTACCTTGTGGTAAACACCTCAAGTGTCTCCACTTAAGCATTCTTCAGTGAGATAACTATCCTGCCATGACTATTTATCCTTCAGCACTTATAGTGAATCTATGATTTGAAAATATCTGATAATTGCTTAAGTGCAACACTTGATGTCATCATCATGTTTCCATCTTCTCTGATTAGCAGAGGGACACTTTTCCATGCTGCAAAAGGAAGAAAGGTTCTCAATGTGCACACAATGTCAAAAGCCCTACAGCTCTTTGAACAGTATCATCACTGTCCACAGGATGGACATCAAGGAGTAGTCAAAACGAGAATTGTGCTGACCTCAAGATACTACTGGCCAGGGATGACAAAAGACCCATCACAGATTGGGTATGTAAAGTAATGAAACAAAATTCTGAAATATGTAGTTTAAATACAAATTTGAAATTTACAGTGCAAAGAATGATATTTCTAAATTTGGTGTGAAAATGTAAATCCTGTTCCCTTGCAATAATATTTTCATACATGAATGTTAACGTCATCATATTATTCCATCCAAACTAGGTTGAGTGATGTATCAGAGGGGTAGCCGTGTTAGTCTGGATCTGTAAAAGCAGCAAAGAATCCTGTGGCACCTTATAGACTAACTGAAGTTTTGGAGCATGAGCTTTCGTGGGTGAATACTCACTTCGTCGGATGCAGGTTGAGTGATGTCTGCATTGCCAGAAAGTGAGAAAGGAATTAAATCTGGATATCACCTTGAAAAGCATAAAGGTGAATTTTGGATTCTGAGACATCTACTGTGATCTTCTGAAATTTCTTTTACATCTTTTCCATTGTCAATGCATTAGGAGTGTTCTTAGGACACACTGCATATACATGCTATAAAGTCTTATTCACTTCCTTGAAAAGCAGTAAGAAATCTTTGAAAGAAAGAGTCAAAGATAATTATTTATTGTAGTGGGGCAGCTGCCCCACTCCAGGAGAGCAGGGGTTAAAAGCAGCCCTTGGAGAAGGCTGTGGCTGGGACTCAATTAGAAAAGGGGTTAAGAGCAGCCACAGCTGTGGCCACACCCACAGGGCCACAGCTGGCCCTGATATAAGGGCTAAGGGCGGAGCTGAGTCAGTCTCACTCTAGCCTAGCTGTCAGAAGGACCTAGCTGCCTGGGAGAAACAGGGTACCTGAAGCAGAACAATGCTGGGGAAGGGTAGGCAGAGCTGGGGAACTCTGACCTGGTGAGTCCCTAGGCTGAGGCTTTGCTGAAGGCCAAAGGATATATTGGGGCTGTGGGGAGACAGCTGGGCCAAGAAAGGCAGCAAGTCCAATCCCCTTGCCAGTGAGGAGTGGCTATTACAGACTGCAGTTTGTTGCAGAGAAAGGGGGCCAAATGACAACTGGCAGTAGCCCCTGAGGCAAGGGTGTGGGGAATTGGGGTTCTCCTGGGAGAGGAGATCCAGAGTGTAGGGGTACTGCTTTTGCAGAGTCCATGTTTTTTGTGGATGGGAGTAGGCTAAAACTGCAAGAAACAATGCTGGTGGGAGGGAGTATTGCTGTGTGGGATGGAAGCAGGATTAAAAAAAAATTGCTGTGCAAGTCTCCATTGTAATTCAAATGCCAAATAAGGCAAGACATGAGCAGGAGCGGCACCAGGGTTTCTGGCACCCTAGGCAGAATTTGGGGGGTGGCATTTTGTGCGCTTCCCACGGAGCACGTGGGAGCTTCTGGTTCCGCTCCCATTGTGCTGCCGAAGAAGGACCCTCCACCGAAATGCCACAGGCGACAGCTGCAGTCATTGAGCTGTTTTCCATGGCACGTCTGCACAAGGTCCTTCTTTGGTGACGCAACGGGAGCGGAACCGGAAGCTCCCATGTGCCCCCTGGGGAGCGCACAAAATGCTGCCCCCCCGAATCCTGGCGCCCTGGGGTTGCCTAATGGAAGCGCCAGCCCTGGACATGAACAAAAGGTAGCACTGCTTGATGGATTGGCAGCTCCTGCATGCGTTGAAAATTATTATCCTCAGAAGAGCTCTGTGTAATCTCAAAAGCTTCTCTTTCACCAACAGAACTTGGTCCAGTAAAAGATATTACCTCACTCACGTTATCTCTCTAATAGCCTCAGATATAAAAAGTGATTGAAAGCAAGGGAATCTCCTCTCTCTATAACTTTATGCCCCTCATTTTGTCTGTGCCTGACATTTCATCCCTCATTTGGGTATATGCAGGTAGAAAAGTGTAAGGAGAAGAAAGCTGCCCCTAATGCAGGGATCATTTATCTAATCAATATAAAATATGCACAGACACTGGAGCTCATGAGCCATCACCATGTGGTGAGAGGACTGGGTGATGTTTGACCCAGTACACAGTGTCATTTATCTACCACGTACAACCTGTCCCCATGAACCATCTCCATGGGCTGTGACAAGGGAGGCATGCATCGTCTCAGTCAGACTCACAAATGAGGAAGACCTACCCCTAGTAGGAAAGGCCCACAAGCAATCAAACATCAGCTACACTTGCATGTCCTAGCTAAAGGACAGCCCTTCGGTATCATTGCTGCATGGGGGTGTTGAAACCATGTGTCCTTAAATGGATCAGATGAATCAAAGGCTACTGTATTGATTTTAGCATGCAATATTGTGAAAGCACTATTGAAGTCTAATGAGTTAGGATAAACTAGATTCAGAAGTCTCCTGGGGAAAACAGAACACGTGTGTGGGTAAAACATAGGATAGGGATTCAGGAAGCATGGCTTTCAGTTCTCTCTCTGCCACAGCCTTCCTGTGTGATCTCTGGTGAGTCACTAGGGGTCTCAATTTGAGAGATGATGTCACCTCTGAGGACGGGAGCAGGCTTTTAATCTCTGTCTTCCTTTTCTGTAATATGGGGCTAAAAATGATTCCCTGCTTGGCAGAGGTGTTGTGAGATTTCATTCGTTCACTCCTGTGGTGTGCTATAAGATGGAAAGAGCTATAGAAATTCAGAATATCATTAGTAATGTAAAAAAACTGTAGTCCATGGCAATCTAGGCAGACTTGCTAACACTAGATGTTGCTGTTGCTACAAATTGAGAGCCCTGGTGGTCACTTGAGCCAACTAGAAAAAAGAGCATTAACAAAATTCTCTTTAGCAGACTCAGCCTTGGTGGAAAAACCTGCAATAATGCCCGGACAATAATACCACCAAGCAGTGATGCTTTATTCCTTTAGCAAAGTTCTGCCTGTTATGTACATACAACATCCATTGCTGTCATTGGAAGATGTACAGGTGAAGCTCGGGCTTAATGTCTGAGGAAAATAATCTTCAACAGCAAACATGACGGAGGTGTCAGCAAATCTATCGCACAGCGCTGCCATCGCTTGTGTTTTTTATCATGAGTTTTGAGATATTTAGTGTTTTAGTTAGAGCCCTAGCTCCTGGTAGACCAGGAATTACTGGAGAATCTCAGCTTTCATTGGTTTTAAAACAGCATGTATCTAGCTACCCTAAAACTGAGATGTGGGCACCCCAAAGGTTCAGAAACCAGCAGGCAAATTAAAAACAGCCCCTCATTTATTGTTTTTAAACAGCACTCCACTCATCTAGATACCACTATATGGCCAGGGCCTTACTCAGTTTCCCCCTTCCTCTTTATGTGAAGTTTTTCGCGCAGCAGCAGCGGAGAGAAAACATTTTGTAAATGATTTTGTAAAATGTGATTCTAAAACCACAAAAATTGACTGGTGAATTCAAGGGCAAGTTTAGGACCTAACTTTATTTTTACTTTTTACAACTGACTAGATTTCAAACTGACAGTATCTCTTCAGCACCAGAATATTCCACTGCAACTTTCCCAGGGATGTTTGCAGGAAGCCTGCACACTTTTCTTGCCTCAATCTTGCTGTTTTGCAGGTGAGCAGACATGGTTTTATTCTAATTTAATTTATTAAGTGCTAAAATTTTGTTATAAAAGTGTTATTATTTGAGTACTTACAATACTCCAGTTTATGTATATGTTACTGTAGAGCTTTGCTGTAAAGGGAAAAACAACTAACAAAATATAGCCAGGTGTTTTTAACTTTTTCAACAAAAATATCAAGATTGTGATTCATTTAAGTTCATGTACTAAAGCTTGTTAGACTCATTTAAAGATTAACCGCAGTGAAATATCTTTTTTTGTAAATTTGTTTTATATGAAGTGGTAAGTGTGAGCAATCATCTACACAATCTGATGCAATATAAATGCAGGTAATTACATGCAATAGTTTGGTAATCTGAATATTTTAGAAGTTGTGCATGGAAAAAATAACCACTGGTCTTGTATGAATAAGAGCAATAAATACTGTTAGAGATGCCTGCAGGCAATGTGTACTGGTGGTTGAATTTATTACTTTGAGCATCGATACCAGAGACCTGAGTCTAGTGAGTGAAGCACTAGAATGGCACTCAGACGACCTGGGTTCTCTTTCTAGCTTTGCCACTGGCCCACTAGGTGACTTTGGGCAAGTCACTTCACCCCTTTATGCTTCTGTTTCCTTCTCTGTAAAATGGGGATGATACTGGCCTCCTTAGTGAAGCACTTTGAGATCTATGGATGAAAGGTGCTAGATAAGAGCAGTGGTGGATTAACAAATTTGCTGCCCCATGGCCCTCAAAAAAATTGCCTCCCCCCCATACCAGTTCACCTCCGCTCCCCCGCAGCAAGCCTGGGAGGGAGGGGGGAGAAGGGGAGTTGTGGCGCGCTCAGGGGATGGCAGTGGTAAAGTGGAGGTGAGCTGGGGCAGGGAGTGGTTCCCGGCCCCCCAGGTTACTCCCCGCAGGCCCCAGCTCACCTCTGCTCTGCCTCCTCCGAGTGTGCTGCTCCTTGCTTCTCCCTCCCTCCTAGCCCTTTTGCGCGGCAAGCCTGGGAGGAAGGAGGGAAGCGTGGCGTGCCTGGGGGAGGATGTTGGCCAGGGATTTGAGAAAGGGGTGGAGTTGGGGAGGGGGCGTGAACAAATTTGCCACTGTAGGCCTAGGCCTTGGCTTTGTTGGCCTAGGCGATAATATGCCACTGGATAAGAGCTAGGTGGTATTATTTTCTTCTTACATGCACTGCTGTAAACTAGGCGTAATTCCATAGAAGTCACTTGCGTTATGCCCATGTAAAACTGGTGTTAAAAAAAAGAGGACAATCAGACTGGTAGCACTATTATTATTAGTTATTTGTTTTACCATAACACTTAGGAGCCCAGTTATGGACTAGGACTCCATTGTACTAGATGCTGCACAATACAGAACAAAAAGAGCTCACAGTACAAGTGCTGTGTCACTGCTGGTAGATGATAGGAAGATAAAGCCATTTCTGAAAAACTAGCCTAGGAGTCTGGAGTGGTACCATGTGCAGTGAATTATTGGTCTTGGTCCATTTGCTAGCGAGCAGGTGTCTGTCACAAAAGTCACCTTCAATTATGACAGTCTCAGCAAAGAGACATTGTTTGAATGTGCATGAAAAATGAACTGCTCTCTGTGCCCCAGAGGTGGTTATGAGACACATTCGCAGAGTAATGTTGCACTGCTGTTGCCAGGCTGCACCTGTTAGCAATCTACCACTTTAACTGTCTAGGAAGTGCATTTTAAAGGAGGAAAACATTTGTCAGCCTTAAATTTTAAATTTGGATTGGATTCTGTTCTGAATCATACCCATGTAAATCTGGAATATTCAAGTCAATTGTATCTCCAGGTATGGGCCCCAATCCTGCAAACTGCTCTGTATGGTTGAGCTCTGCCTGCATGTAGCCCAATAGAAGTCAATTGTATTCTGCTTTAAACTGGTATATCAGAAAGCATATATTAAGGCTATATACTGAGATTGTATCTTGTTCATTACCACAAGAGGGAAACCAATACCAATAGTATGACTTTTGTTTTTAATTGTGAAACTTGTGGAATAATGTTTGTCCATTTCAAGATGACTGAATATCTCCTTCCCTTTCCTTATAGAAGTTTTGCATTTGAATCTTTCAACCTGGTATATGCAAAACACTGATGAACACTGTTTCACATTCCATTTGTTAAATGTGGTGTGAAATTAATTTCCTGGATTTGTCTGGCTTGTTTGAATGGCATAAAGCTGTTAACAGAAAGTTGTGATGGAACTGAGTTTGTTGTTTTCATAGTGGAATTAAACAGCTCACATACAAACAGAGAGAAACCTGTCTTGTCTCAAGCCTGGAAAAATAAAGACTCTTCCTCCTCCGTATTCGGCTAAGCATGAAAAACTAAAGAATATTTTAGGACTCCTGGGCAAAAAGATTCGTAGTCGTTTTTCCCTACCTACAATAACAATAGTATTCAGATAGTGTTCTGAAAACAGGGCTTTAGGCTTCAACCCTTGTTGATACATTTCATAATGCATTCTGGGCCAAATTCTGATCTCATTATCCAACCATAAATCAGGGCTACCTGGGGGGGGCAAGTGGGGCAATTTGCGCCAGGTCCCGGGCCCCACAGGGGCCCCCACGAGCATTTTTCGGGGCCCCTGGAGCGGGGTCCTTCACTCGCTCCGGGGGCCCCGGAAAACTCTCGCGGGGCCCAGCCTTCCGGAGCTTCTTCCGTTCCGGGTCTTCAGCGGCGAGGAGTCCTTCCGCTCCGGGGCGGAAGGACCCCCAGCCGCCAAATTACCGCTGAAGTGGGACCCGCCGTCAAAGTGCTGGGTCTTCTGTAGTAATTCGGCGGCGGGGAGTCCCTGCCGCGGGTCTTCGGGGCACTTCTGCAGCCGGTCCCAGAGCGGAAGGACCCCCTGCTGCCGAATTACCGCCGAAGCAGGGGCCCCCTACCGCTAAAGACTCCAGGCCCCCTGAATCCTCTGGGCAGCCCTGTTTGAAGATAGCCTTTCGAAGCAACCCCACACTTCCATTTCTTCCCTCCCTCAGCTACTGTTTTAGTCCCCAATTCCATACACACTGCTCCATGTTCTTAGCTCTAAGCACAGTAGCATTCACGTTGCCTTCCAGTGGGGCTACTCACGTGAGCAAAGTAATGCATGTGCATAAGTTTTCGCAGGATCAGGGGCATAAAGGAGCTGGCTGGGTAAAAATAATAGGCCATTTTATCCCTAGTTTAACTTCACTGACATTAGTGGAATTACACCAGGAATGAATTCGACCCAGTACATTAAAAAACAACCCTTCTCATATCCCAATTTCCTTATCTATATTGATGGCATCATAAAAATTGGAAGCATTTAAAAAATCTAATTTACTTTTCCCCATGTATGCAGCTTGGACAACGAAGCTAAGCTACCAGGGCAATTTGCATCCCTCTGCCCCAGCAGGATCTGCTCTGCCCCAGCGAAGTGTCCCCTAAGGGTTGTATGGAGTGATGATGTAGCTCTGTCGGTTCCAGGATATTAGGGAGACAAGGTGGGTGAGAAACACCACCTGCCACCCTTGGGGGAGACAAGGTGGGTGAGGTAATGTCTTTTATTGGACCAACTTCTGTTGGTGAGAGAAGAGCTTCAGGTTATGAGGAAGAGCTCTGTGTAGCTTGAAAGCTCGTCTCTCTCACCAACAAAAGCTGGTCAAATAAAATACATTACCTCACCCACCTTGTCTCCCCCAAGGGTGGCAGGTGGTGTTTCTCCTTAGAGCCATAGAGGATATGCCAGGGGAGTGCTACAGGATTCCAGAATCAATGCATTTCCCAGTGCCTCAGCCATCGCCATCCCCATCCCCATCCCCAGCCATCATCAGCTGGTATTGGGGCTGTGCTGCTTAATTGCTGGCCACCAGCAGGGCAGGACTTGCAGGAGCCTTGTTCTGCTGCTTTCCACTCAAGTCTGACTTTGTGCTGCTCTGGGCCCCTGGGTTATTGTGGCGTAACCTAGGACTGAATCTAGGTCAGTGTTTTCATTTTGTTTCTAGTCAGTTCTGCTTTCTGGTTGTCATGCACTAACACCACTTCATTGTGTATGGATTGTAAACACTCTGGATGAATGTTCACACTTAAGCAAAACAGGTTTTATGTAAACAATTAAAGAACAAAACATTTCTGTCACTATTAGCCTTAGAAAAACATCTCTGTGTAGGTTTTTGTTTCTAAACCAAGCTTTAAGTTAGCCTCTGAGCTACCTGACAGGAACCCTTAATGTTTCAGGAGGTACTTTGCTACCATTCCCTCAGCTCCGCACACACATTTTCCCCCTGTCTGTCCCGTTCTGTGCTGCCAGGGTGGTTTAATAGTGCAAGGGGCCCCCACTGCCAACTCACCAATCTGTGTATCCCTGCTGCGATTGTAAATCCCCAGCCCTCAAATAGCTCCCAGTGCAGCCCTATGTGCTGTTTGCCAGCATTCAGACTGGCAATAATGTTTACAGTATCTACTCACTAGCCCTGAATAGATCTCTAAATATCAAAAGTTGTGGAGTTAAAAAAAGAAAACTGTAGCATCTCGGACTCATGACTGCTTTGACAAGATCTATCTATAGTCATGACTGTGAGTCACATCATTGTGAGCTGACTTTACGGTTAGGCTGAGGTAATAGCCAAGACATGGGATTGAGAGAGCATCATGGGATTAAGCTGTAAAATTCCACTACTCTGCAAATCAGGTTTGGAAAGAATTAAGGCACCAGAGATATTTTTCAGTGGAAATTATTGCAGAGCTCTGTGGGCAGCATAATGTACTTTTAGAGCACATAGAGAATAATAAAGGAGACTTATTAATAATCAGAGACCGCTGTAGTGTTCATGAGCAAAGTGTACATCTTTCTGCATAGCTCTGTGTGCAAAATGTCACGTCGAACCAACCCTGTCAGCCACTACAAGCTAATGCAGGATTTTCTCGGCTGGTGCTGTGTTGCTTAGCAACACTTCTAAGCAGCATGCTACACATCACGCACAGAGTTGCCTACTGCGTTGTACTGGGGCCGATTTCAATGATTTTTTTAAAACTGTTAAAATATTAATTTGCAGCTCACAAATAGAAACAGCACCAAGGCATTATGAGCTGACGTCTGCTCTTGAAGTGGGCATGCACAGCTCTTGTTGCCTCTAACAGGAATCACAGGTAGCCCCAGGCTGAATTTAGCCCTATGTATGTAGAATGTGAGTGTAATTCATTAGATAAAATTACCTTTCGTGCTGAGGTGGAGCACACTGTGGTGATAATAAATAAAGAGGATGACATATGAAAACAAGTCTCAACGTGATGTCACTATGTGACATTAAATGTATGAACGTTCAGATATATTTTAAAATAGCCCTTTTTTTTTGCCCTAGATGCACAAATCCTGGTGCGAGAGGCACATGTTCTTACAATGGCAGGGAGGTGCACACAGCATTTTGGTGTGTTTCAGGGATTTGTTTTCAGTAGCATCCCAGAAAGGAGCTGGTAACAAAGTTCCATTTATTGTTGCTTTCCTCGTGATGAGTACGAATCAAGTGGAGGAGACTGCCTAAGAAACCCTATGCTGCTGGAGTGCCTCGTAATGAGATTGCATAACATCACAGTTCCATGGCCAGAAGAGGAAATCCAATCTGATTTCACCAGAAACTGGGGTATTGGTGTGTAAAGGACAACAACAGAGGGCCTATTTCTAAGGGGTGCAGAGAAATTGATGTCAGTAGAAATTTCAGGTGCTCAACAATCCTCAAGATCAGCTGCTATTTTGTCATAGGACTGTAAAGGGACATCTTCCTGGGAAGTGTACAGTGTGTAACGGGATCTTGAATAATAGTGAAAACTCTGGATGCAGAATACACTTCACTGGACAAATCATTACTGAAGGTCTCCCCACGTGGTAGAGGAAAGACTGACACAGAACACTAATAGAGCTCAGCAGATCATTTCTGGAATTTGGGCCTTGAACTTTTCTTCTTCACATTAGAGGACTGACTTATAACATGGGAAGGATAATGCTTAAGCCAAACAAGGAGGGAAGCAAAATGTGGGCTCCTTAAGACTCTGTATCATCAAAATACACAAGGATTTGTGAAATATACAGTTGCACATCAACTGCACTATGCACACAAGAATGCACTATGCACACAACACTCCAAAATTCTGCTTTTCATTTACACTTGCAAATATGGCAGTACTGGTGTAGGGTGACCAGATGTCTCAATTTTATAGGGACAGTCCCAATTTTGGGGTCTTTTTCTTATATAGGTTCCTATTACCTCCCACACCCTGTCCCGATTTTTCACACTTGCTGTCTGGTCACCCTATACTGGTAGAATAATCACTACAGTCTTTTTGTCCTGTCCTTATTTCTTTATAGAGCAGTAGTTTAATTTTAGGTTAACCCACACCATATGCTGCATTGGTTTACGGTATGTGTGGTAACCCATAATAATCTACAGCTAATCACACTGCTCTAGAGCAGAGTGGCACATCTTTAAAGGCCTCTCACAGATTTCATTAGTACAGTAGAGAGGACCCAAGCAGCCAGTTAAATTTTGAAATCGCTCTCCAATGATTGGCCAAGCAAAACGAGGCCCAGTGCTCAACCGGACAGCCTTTCTGTCTGTAACACAATAACGGTCCCTCAAAGAAAGATGGATTTCCTGAGGATTGAGAATTGCCGCAGGGAAAGTTCACATCTCCTTACTATAAAACGGTGTTCTATATAGAACACGCAAAAATTTAGCTCTTCACAGAAAGTGACAGGGAATCTTGGTGACAGGCAGGGAACATAAGAAGACCAGCCTGACCACTAATGAAAATAGAAAAAGAATAGCCCAAAGACTTTTTCTTTTAATTGATTTTCATTATAAACTAACTTCTGCTTTCAATACCATTAATGTCTCTCTATCACTACCCTAGTCACAGAGCTACTGAGCACTAACCCCACCTACTGCTGCCTCTGTTTGCCGGAGATGGCTCATTAGTTTACAAATTAGAGAATGTGCTAACAACTGGAAATATTGGGCCATTGTTCTGCTCATCACCTGGCTCAAGAGACAGGATTCCCTCACTGGGTTTTGTAGCTATACAGCAGGATAATCAGAGGGAGGAAGCCACTGCAGGTTCTGCTGATATTATTGTGACACTGGATTCCCTTGCTAGTTGCTTTTTTTTTTAAGAGGAAATTTAATTGATAGTGGCCCGTTTCTCCTCTTTTCCCTTTGATCGTCATATCCTCCCTTGTTCTTTTCCTTCCATCTTTGACAAGGAATAGAATTTTTTTTCTCTTTTTCATAACTAGACAGATGGCACAGTCACCCTCATTCTTTCCAAATGACACAAGGACAATGAAAGCTTGGAAAACAACTCCATAAAACAGAGTTTTGCAAACAAATCATTTAAAGCCAACATAGGCAGTTTTCATTGCTTATTTGTACTTTGCCCATGACTTTTTGTCAACTCAAAAAAGTCAGCATCTGTATTTGAATACGTGTGCACCTGCACACAGCTGCAGAACTATGATAAAAGAACACTAAGGTTACAAAGTCAAGCCCTTAAAAGTTAGGAAATACCAGAATTGAGATTGCCTGGGCATCCTTACTTTGCCCTGTCTTATGTGTGTGCATTATGACAGTCTTTGATTACATGACCATATCTTATTTTGCCCATGGGACCCATGCTGCATTGCGTGCGCAGGATGGATGCTGCTCACTGATATGATAATTGTTCAATTTTTCTTTTTACCCTCAGCATTCAGTGTGTGCGCTCAGGCATTATTTATGGCGCATCATCCAAATCTTGCTCTGAATACAGAGCTATTAATTTGCTCCTGGGCTTTTCTACCTACTTCATAGGGGTGTTGTGAAGATAAATTTATGAATGTTTGTGAAGCGCTAAGGTGCTATGGTGAAAGCACCATAGAAACATCCATGTGAAAATTAGCAAGGTTTGGATGGTGTGCAGCAGACAAGGCCTGAGGCCACACATTTTGAATGGTGAAGATAAAAAGAAAAACTGAATAACTACCCATTCAGTGAGCAGCAGCATCCTGTGAATGGAATGAAGCAAGGGTCCTGTGGACAAAATAGGATATGTGATCATGTAATTATAGACTTTGTTATAATGCAGACACACAAGGTGTCTGGCTGAATTAATCTTTATTAGACCATTCTGATCATCTAGTAGAACCTCGTGCATAGAACCTCACCCTGTAATTTCTGCATCAAGCTCGCAACTTCTGTCCGAGCTAGAACTTGTCTAACTTTGCAACTTTGGCATTCTTTTAACCTAGTTTATTGATGCTATATACATATAAAGCCTTGTGGCTTTGGCCTGCTCTTGCTGCATAGCCAGCCACAGGCTTGCACAGAAAGTTATGTTTTTAAAAGAGCTGGTAGAAATATTTTAAATTGCTGATGAAATTTAAACAATTTAAAAAATAAGAACAATTTTGATGGCTTTTTGATGAAATTTCCGCCAATTTTTGACCAACTATAAAGTTGTTCAACTTTTTTAATGTAGAAGTTTAACAAAATTGATTTTTTCCAAAAAATGGGGAGAAAACTGCTAAAAACATTTTGTAAAATCACATCTTTTTTTCAACTAGCTCTAATGTTTAAGTCCTCAAATCTGCTTGTGGTCATGCATTAGAAAAGCATCTATCTAGGCACTGACTGTGTGTATGGTGAACCTGCAGTTGGCTGCTCAGTAGCAGTAAATCACAAGCATAGTAAAACCTGCTCTGGATATTTTTCTAATGCATACAGTTTATTGGCAGCCAGTCCTTAGAGAAAGAACTTTAAGGCCATTCTGTTTATTGCTTAGAATGCTGTGTTGATCTTATCTATCACAAGTTCAAAACCGTGTATTTGTTGTTAATAACTAAGTTTTTATTGGAAAATTCCTCAGTTATTGAAGAATTGCTTCAAAAACTTTTCCAATTCATGAGTTCAGATATATTATTTAAGGCCAGTAGGAATAATATTTAATGTTAGCTTGCTCTCTCAGTTATGATGTTATTACAATCACCTGTAATCTGTTTTAGGGTTTTACACTGCCGTCCAGCACCGTAGTATCTGACAATAAATGTAATGTAGACGCAGTGCACACAGTGTACCACTGAAAACATCACTAGCCTAAATTTTGGTAACACACCCCGCGTCCCTCTTGTCATACAGCATCACACATCCCTGCATGTCAAGTTGCATAATCGGGTTGCTCTTCTGTCCTCTTCTTGGTTTTTAGAATTTTTAGGTGCGAAAATTAATGGCTTTGAGTTTGATCTCAACCCAGTGAAAATCAAGAGTAATTTCATTAACATCCTTGGAATTACATAGTATAAAACTGGTGTAAGACACAAAAGAATGAGGCTCAAAGGGCCAGATTCTGCTCTCATTTACATCAGTATAAGTCTGCAGTAACTCCATCAACTTCGATGTGTTGTGTCAAACTTACTTCAGCAAATCTCCAACATAGCCTCTCCCATCTCCCTACTCTTCATTCACATCCAAGCATAGGCGCCGACTTCTACTCCTGCCGGTGGGTGCTCGACAACCCCCCCAGCCCAGCCCCCACTCTACCCCTTGCCTCTTCCCCAGAGATGAAAGTAAGACAGTACACCCTGGTATGGCGTATCAGCAAGAGCTGGTGCTCTGTACTGGGGTGGCCCGGATTTCCCAGGTGACAATTTAAAGGGCTTGTGGCTCCCACTGCCTCTACTGCCCTGGACCCTTTAAATAGCCATTGGAGCCCTGCCGCCGCTACTCCAGGGCTCCAGGGGCTATTTAAAGGGCCCAGAGCTTCCACTGCCTCTACAGCCCCGACCCTTTAAATGGTCGCCAGAGCGCCCTGCTGCCACTCCGGCAGTGGTTTAAAGCGCCTGGGGCCTTTAAACTGCTGTCGGACCCCCCCGGCTGCCACTGCTACCCTGGCAGGAGTGGGGGAGTCACTTACCGGTATAGGGCGGGCTGGGGCTGGCTCTGACCCCCGCCCCATCCCTGCCCCTTGCACCCAAGGCCCCAGCCCGATACCGGTAAGTCCCTATTTCTACTTTCACCCCTGCTCTTCCCAATCTGCTCCGCCTCCATCCTGCCTCCATTCCACCCTCTCCCCCAAGTCCCCACCCCGCCTCTTCCCTGTCTCCTCCCTTGAGCACGCTGTGTCCCCGCTTCTCCCCCTCCCTCCTAGAGCACTGCCAAACAGCTGTTTGGAGTCAGGCAGAAGTGCTGGGAGGGAGGCGGAAGAGCGGGAACATGGCGTGCTCAAGGGAGGAGGCTGGGAAGAGGTGGGGGAAGCATGGCTGCCGGTGGGTGTGGAGCATATGCTAATTTTTCACCATGGGTGCTCCAGCTGTGGAGCACCCACGCAGTCGGCACCTATGCATCCAATCTCCTTGAGAACTCTATTTCTGTTGCCTCAGCATCCTCTCTAAATCTCTACTTGATCTTCTGCATTCTGGCTTCCAGTCACTCCACTCCGATGCACTTCTTTAAAACTAGTATCATGACAGTCACTAAGAGTTTAGCAGGTCCAAGGGCCTCTTCTTCACCTTCATCCTCCATGATCTATCCTGCTACTCAGACTTCCATGGTTCTGTGCTCAACAGGTTCTCCTTCCATCATCTCCTAGCGTCTCTCTCGATGGCTATGCTCCCCATTCTCACTCTTTGTTGCTGTCCTCAGAGCTTCATCCTTAGTCCCGTCTTCTCCCTTGCACCCTAACCCTGGGTGACCTTATCCTCTCTTGTGACTTCAGTGCCTGTCTTGACAGTGATTACTTCAAAATCTATCCGCCTTTGGGACAGAGACCTCTCATTTCAGGTGTCTGTACAATGTGACCCACCCGTATAGGCCTGTATAAATAATAATTAAAGAGAACATAGGAATTGTACATTCTGATTTGCGCTGCTCCCCAATACAATAACAAAAGGTGAATCATGGAAAAATCTATTAGCTCATCAGCCCCTGTCAGTTGTAAGATCATTCCCTATGGCAGGGGTTCTCAACCTTTTTCTTTCTGAGGCCCCCTCAATATGTCATAAAAACTACATGGCCCACCCATGCCACAACAACTGCTTTTCTGCATATCCAGTAGATTGAAAGCCAGGACATGCTTTAGGGGGTAGCAAGTGGGGCAGTTGTCCAGGGCCCCACACCACAGGGGACCTCGCAAAGCTAAGTTGCTCCAGCTTTGGCTTCAGCCCTGAGTGGTGGGACTTGGGGCCCTGGGCTTCTATGTCACATGGCGGGCTTTCAACTTTCCACCCTGGGCTCCAGCAAGTCTACTGCCAACCCTGCTTGGTGGACCCCCTGAAACCTGCTTGTGGTTGAGAATTGCTGCCCTACAGGATATTCTCAAGTGCTTTTTCCAGTCCAGTTCTAAATCACTCTCACTGGCCCCATTAGAAATTCACATTCAGATCACCTTTCAGAGAGGTCTCTGCTGCTATGCATATTCTGGATGTTCACTTACCCTAAAGTGCCTGCCCTGATGGGAGGAACAGACTTGTAAAGGAAAATCTATGGGCAAAATTGGAAAATTGTCTGTAGAGGGCCCAGAACGGCTTTTGATTCAAAAAAGAAAGATCACAGTCCTAATCCTGCAAAGACTTATGGACATGTTTAACATATGCCAGTAGTTACATGCTTAAAATTGAGCATGTGCCGCAAACTTTGCCGGATCTGGGGCTTACAAGATATTTTTTGCAAAGGTTGGTGTTTTGGGGAGGGAACAGAAGGAAGCTCCAGGATGTCAGAAATATGAATCTATTCTAATGATATGGGGTCAGAAACTATTTGAATTGTATATATAACTTTTTGTGAGGTGGTTATAATTAAAGTCAAGGCTCTGTGGACCTAGACAGTCCTATAGGCCCCGATCCTGTAAGTCACATCTGTGCAGGCAGAGGGGTCTGCCCAGGAGGAGCTCATTGCAGAATCAGGCCCACAATCAATAATCTGTGGCAAGCTGGATCTAAATTTTGTAGAAAGCTTACTGGATTCGTCATTTGAATGAAAAAGAAGTAATGAGGTCAACATTAACAGGAATAATCCAGTCAGTCCAGGAGCCCTCTGTGTTGTGTAATTTGACATTACATTCAATTTATTGTATACTGTCTCTTCCTTTTCAGTTTTCAGTGTCCCAGAGGTTTTGTATTGACAAATTCTACAGCTGTAGAATATGTAGGACACTAATGGCAGTTAACAGTTTTAGCCAAACAATAGTTCATTAGAGGTCAAATTAAGCAAGGAAAAAGAGGGCTCTACTAAAACAGTTGCTGTCAGGGTTCCCTCCCAACTCTGAACTCTGGAGTACAGATGTGGGGACCCACATGAAAGACCCCCTAAGCTTATTTCTACCAGCTTAGGTTAAAATTTCCCCAAAGCACAAATCCTTTTCTTGTCCTTGGACAGTATTTCTGCTACCACCAAGTGATTTAGACCAAAATTCAGGAAAAGGGCCACTTGGAGTCCCTATGTCCCCAAAATATTCCCTCAAACCTCTTCACCCCCTTTCCTGGGGAGGCTTGAGAATAATGTGAGTACCGACCTTTGTCTCTAGGACACTGAAAATCAAACAATGTCTTTAAGGAAGAACTTTATTTAAAGAAAAAGTAAAGGAATCACACCTGCAAAATCAGGATGGAAGGTAACTTTACAGGGTAATAAAAATATCTGAACACAGAGGATTCTCCTCTAGGCTCAGCTTCAAAGTTACAAAAAACAGGAATAAAACTACCTCTGTAACATAGGGAAAATTCACAAGCTAAACCAAAAGATAATCTAATGCATTTCCTTGCCTTTACTTACCTGAAATTATACATCTAAAATTACAGAAATTGTATGTTTTCAGGAGATGTTTTACCTGCTTGGTTTCTCTCTCCATCCAGAGAAGGAACAACTAAAGAGAGCACAAACAAAATGTCTCTCTTCCCTCCCCCAGGTATGAAAGTATTTTTTCTTTTCTTATTGGTCATTTTGGTCAAGTGCCAACCAGGTTATTTGAGCTTCTTAACCCCTTACAGGTTAAGTGATTCTGTACCTCTGGCCAGGAGAGATTTTATGTTAATGCATATATAAAGTTTGTTACCCTTCCCTTTATATGTATAATAGTTGCTGATAACATATGGCCAAAGAAAGGAAATCTAGAGCAATGATTTTAAAGAGCATCTGTTTATCATTAAGAAAAATGTAATAATTAAAAAATCATCCTCCATTTATGTTGCTTGCAACTACATGTGCATGTGTTGGTGCAGGGAAAGTACATAGGAGTTTGCACATGCAAAATTGAAGAACAGTATGAAGCCCTGTAACAGGGGAGCTGGCCCATTAAATGAAATTGGGCTCAGCGCTCTTGTTTCAGTCTAGGTGCTCCCACTTGGTCCAGTTAGGAGGGTGGGGTAGCATCGGGGGAGGGGGAGAGGAGGTTAAGAGGCCTTGTAAGCAGAGTCCTGATTTTTTGATGTACAAGTACCCCACCCCTGCTGCCATGACCTTGCATGTATGGTGCATACAAGGTCACGCTGCATGGAAGGTGCCATTTTGTTTCTATATAAGTGCCAGAGTGGTGTTCTGGTACGTTCCAGCCCCACTACATTTCTGCTGGAGAAAGAGACCCAGAGAGATAAATTAAAAGGGGATCTTAGAGAGCAGAAGTGATCTAATAAATGAAATATTGTGTTTGACCACAGAGTTAGCGTATGCTTGGATGTGAATATAGTATGATTATAGTGCCAACACAACAACAAGATTTAAAAAGGAATGATAAGTATTGTGGACTGGGGAAAAAAAGGAAGAAGATTCTATGAAGCACACCCTGAAATAGGGGATAATGCGCTACTCCAAAGTTATGAAAGGCTCAATGAAGTGCTCATATTTCAACTGTTAACTGGTCACTCTGGTTTGACTAATAGTTTATGTTTGTTGAATAGACGTGTCGTGTGTAAGGTTTAAGAGACAATTAATCACTTGATATGGGAATGCAGGGAGTGTTCCCAGGAAGGAGTGACTCTTTATGAAGATTTTAGATGTTTGAAGATGACAGAATGTAATATGATGGGAAAGTGATTAATACTAAAAAAGCTCTGCTATGTTTTTAAGGATATAGAGCTGGCTAGTGTCCCCAGGTGAGAGAGCCAAGGCCAGAGGGCTGAAGGCAAGAGGTGCAGCAGAGGGAGATGCCTGCTGGCTCTGACCTGAAGAACCAGAACCAAGGGCCAGAGAGGGCTGAAAGAAGGGGGAGCAGCAGAGGGGCTTACCTGGCAAGGGTACTCCCAGCAGAGGTTGTGGCAGTTCCAGCTGGGGAGAGCAGGGTTTCACCCCACAAGGAAGGGCTGGGCTGGCTGTCCTGGCAGAGGAGGACCGACAAAGAGTCCGATGGCAAAAGACCTCAGGGTTGGCTGAGAATGAAACTGGGTTTTAAAGGCTACTTGCATGGAGGTGACTATGTTTTGGGACTTTTGGTTATGGACATTTGTACTATGCTTTGTTAGTGAACTATGATGATCTACAAGACAAGTTTCCATGGAGTTACTGGGGACTCAAAAGGGAAACTGAGGCAAGGGGTCCTTTACAGGGCTGCCCTGAGGGGGCGCCTAGGAGGTGGGCACTCATTTATAAGCCCCCTTGAGTATTCGTCCCTTGCTACGCTAATATGGTTGACATAGAAATGGGTTCAAGCTGCAACATTTGGAGACATGCTGATCTGGGGGATGTTGATTTGGCCATTTGGAAAATTCCACTCCAGGTTTGGCTTTTGAACCCCCTAGGGGTATTCAGAGCTGCTGTTGTGATTCAGGCTCATCGCTGGTTTGCTGACGATGCACCGCCTTTATTTCACTAACAACAGGTACATTGTGTGAGGCACAATAGGAATGCTGAGCGATGGTTCAAACACACTAAATAGCTCATTTTCAGGGCAGTGGTTCTCTAGAGATGTCCTGTGTACACTAACTGAGGCTGCATCACTTGTAAAAGTTGAAGACAATGCCAGTTTCATTAGGTTTTCCCACTGCTGGATTACAATAGCAAGAACAGCCTTGGTGCAGGGACTTTGCTGGGGATTAATGTCTGGCTGGGGTAACAGTCCTCAACTGTGCCTTGGTTCATGTGCTCCTCCCAGCAGGTGTTAATCCCTAGGAAATGCCTTAAACCTTAATTGTTACTGCTTCTGGGAGAAAAGTAAATGAACCTTTGGAGTTTCAAAATGTATGTGCCACTTTGAAATAGACTGAAATCAGCCAGTTCTAGCCTGATCAGCCTTTAACAAAGATATGAGTGCTTCATTTTCCTCTTCCCTCCGCCCCCCCCCCCATATGGTAGCAGTGTGTCTTTAATAAATATCAAGAGAAATTGGAAAATCACTTTTCATTCCGCCTCCAAGGTCTGCAAATCACAGTTGACTCAAGGTGTATCTGGTTCTTGCAATGATGACTGGCAGATGAGGTCCCAATGCTAGCCAAAGCTTTAGGCCTCAGCTGAGCACTGAAAATTCATTGGTGGAAACCAGTCTGTTCCACCTGTGTGTTAATAGGCTTCAGATGGGTATGGAACTGACAACAATGTATTTAGTATGTAGACTTTATGAAATGCTTGTAAGTTGCTGCATGCGTTCATCTCAATTATAATATCTTTATCACATGCTATGAGGTAATATGTAAGTTTTTGCTTAATGACTGCAAAAATTTTTGCCCTGAAACTGTGAACCCAGTCAGAAGAGATCGTCTCCTAACCATCAAGAAGGCCTATTGAAACTAAATGGGCCTTTGTGTGATATCACGATACAAAGATGTAGTTAATTGCACCTTCACACCCATGAAGAGGATACATGTAAAAGGCCTCCTCCCATTAGCTTGAATTCTGGAAGAAGGAAATAAGCAGAGATCCACAGGGTCAACCTGGGTTAGCCCTAAAAAACATTCAGAGAAAAACATTCAAGAAAGTCCATGAATAAAAATGGCAGTACTACATTTCTGTCACCTTTTAAAACCATAGACTGTGACTCATTTGTGTATATGCTCACCCACTTTAACCTGTAAGTAACTCTCTCATTTCTTTTTCCTAGATAATAAATCTTCAGTTAGTTTATTACAGCAGTGTTTCCCAAACTTGGGATGCCGCTTGTTTAGAGAAAGCCCCTGGCGGGCCGGGCCAGTTTGTTTACCTTCTGTATCTGCAGGTCTGGCTGATTGTGGCTCCCAGTGGCCTTGGTTCACTGCTCCAGGCCAGTGGGGGCTGCGGGAAGCGGCATGGGCTGAGGGATGTGCTGGCCAGGGGCTTTCCCTAAACAAGTGACATCCCAAGTTTGGGAAACACTGTATTACAGGATTGGTTACCAGCGTTGTCTTTGGTCAGAGATCTAAGGTACAAATTGATCTGGGGTAAGTGACTGGTTTCTTGGGCCTAGGAGCAAACTGAATATTTTATGATTTTTGGTGTATAGAACCAGCTTTCACTAAATCCAGCTTGCCTGGGTGGCAGAATAGACTGGAATGCCCAAGGGGATGATCTGTGACTCCCATAGTGCTTCAAGAGTTCATATTTGTTACTGGGTTGGTGGAATCTAATAATAGAAAATACAACCAGTTTGGGGTGTCTGCCCTGCCCTAAGGTTAGCACTCATGGTCATGAGCCACTCCAGACAGAGTGACACCTGCCTTTTCTCAAAGCAGGTATAAGTATATGAGATTTAGCTATTTTAACTATTGACATTATGGGCAGTTTGTTTACCTTTATATTTTGAATTTAAAATAATATTTAAAAATAATACCTAGCTCTTATATAGCACTATTCATCCATAGATCTCAAAGCACTTTACAAAGGATTTATCATTATCCCCATTTTACAGATAGGGAAAGCAAGGAGCACAGAGGCACAGTGATTTGTCCAAGGTCCCCCAGCTAGCCACTGGCAGAGCTGCGATTAAATCTGTCTCTAGACTTGCAGGCTAGTGCTCTATCCAGTAGGCCAAACTGCCTCATTTTTGTGAAAAAAGAGGAAAACTACTTCCAGTGACCCCTGTATTATAAAATATCTCACAATATTTATGTGTATCTCAGAAATGCTCAGAGTAAATGTTTATACATCCCCACCGCTTTAACACTGGTGTGAGTATATAGCTATTTCGGGGAGGGGGTTAACCACTTGCATCAGTGCAAACCAATGATAATTTTACAGAAGTTGGTGGGAATCAGGCCCAGATTATATTTCAAGAGAACAGAAGACAATGTTTGTCAAGAAAGTCCCTGTATAAAAATGGCAGTACATACTATCAAAATGGAAAAGAAAAGAAAAAACAAATGGCTGCTTTTAGTGCCAATGTTCTGTTCCTATCGTATGGTCTGATTCTGTTCCCATTGAAGTCAATAACAAACCTTCCACTGATTTCACTAGGAGAATGAGCAAGGCCAGTTTTTCTTCTTCTTTTTACTAGTATGTTGATCAAAGTTTATTGCCAAGTAAATAAAATAGATCAGAGTCATCCCTGGTGTCACTGCATTTAAATCAATGGAGTGACACCAGTGGTAAATTTGGCCCCGTTTTTCTTATCACAAAATCTTGCTGGGCACTGGTCCCTCTTTTTTTTTTTTTTTCTTCTAACTGAACACTCCAAATTAAACAAGAATAATACAAACAAAACCCTGCATGGTTTGCTTGTTTTGGACTCAGTGCTACTAAAGATGTGTAGTTTATAAATATCCTACCAATCAGTTTTCTTCTTTGCACACTGGAGAAGTTCATACACTGGTTTAACCACTTATAATCCCAACTGTACAGACAATTACATGAAGATTCTTAGTTTAAGTTTTTAAAGTAATTCTTGTAGAAATTGGTTTTTTTAGATAGCATATTTGGGCCAGATTCTGTTCTCGTGACAATGTCAGTCCAGAGTAACTTCACTGAAGCCAATGGAGTTACAGTGGAGGTACATCATTGTGAGTGACAGCAGAATTTGACCCTCTGTTTCAGTTAAAACATTCCAGTGTTATGTTACTTTGAGAGAAACCTGTTTAAAATTAAAAGTCTAAAAGTGACTGCATAGATTTAAACCATGTACAAGAACAAACAGTAGACAGAATCTTGCAAAAATGAATCCACAAACAGTTAAAACATTTAGTAATTTAGGCTCAGATCTGGACCCAGTAAACACACAAGCTCACCTTCAATTATATGACTGTCCCATCAGTCTTAATGGGACTACTCATGTGAGTAAAGTTAAGCATGTTTGTATTTGCAGGATCTGGCCTTTTTGACACTCAGAGTGAAACACACCCTGTACAGCGGACCAGCACCAGGCTTATACACTACCTAAAGTCCCTTTAAGCCAGGGGTGGGCAAATTTTTGGGCCGAGGGCCACATCTGGGTGGGGAAATTGTATGCAGGACTGGGGCAGGGCGTTGGGGTGTGGGAGGGAGAGTGGGTTGTAGGAGGGGGTGCAGTATGCAGGGAGGGGCTCAGGGCAAGGGATTGGGGCAGAGATGGGGTACAGGGTGTATGAGAGGGCTCAGGGAAGGGGGTTGGGGTGCAGGAGGGATGTGGCATGGCAGGGGGCTCAGAGCAGGGGGTTGTGGAGCAGGAGGGGTGTGGCGTGTGGCAGGGGGCTCAGAGCAGGGGGTTGTGGAGCAGGAGGAGTGCAGGGTGTACGAGGGGGCTCAGGGCAGGGAGTTGGGGTGCAAGGTGCAGGCAGCGGTCTTAGGGCAGGGTGAGGGGGAATGGTGCAAGAGGAGTTCAGGCCTCAGCCTGGCACCACTTATCTAAAGTGGCTCCAGGGTGGCAGTGGCGCACACTGGGGCCCAGGCAGGCTCCCTCCACGCCATGGGGGGCAATCCTGCGGGCCGGATCCAAAGCCCTGAGGGGCTGGATCCGGCCTACAGGCCGTAGTTTGCCCACCCCTGCTTTACGCCCTGTTGTGAGGATTGAAATGAGGTTTAAGTAGCACATAAACCCTGTATGTGCTCCTGGTCATAGGCGTGAACTTTGCCCATAGACTTTTTTCAGACAAAACTCCCATTAACTTAGCTGGGAATTTGCCTAAGTAAAAACTGAATAACAGTTTCAGGATTTGACCCACGTAATAACCACATGATTTCCCCAGACACAGCAGTGGCTAGGCTGTGTTTGAAAAAATGGCATATCAGGTAACTCTTTTTGGTGATTTTTATCTAAGACTTTGCCCCTTGGCTGCCACTGCTATGAGAACCTTCACCTTATATCAATGTTGTGATATCAGATTTCAGCCTCATGATGTCTTTAGATGTGGAGGATCAAAGTGTAGGGCAGGAGCGTGGCATGTACTTGTACAGTGGCTGTATAGGAGCTGTTTGAGTACAGCAATTTGGGAGGTTATTGGGCCATGGTTGATTTTGATTATATTTTTAACCCCTCAGATGCCCTTAAGGGTTGAGCATTATAGTGCTATTTCAAAAAAATTCTACATTTATTAATGTTGCAAATCTCTACTCGCCCGACTGATTGGAACAAAACATTTTTTAAAGGAGTAAAATACTTTCTCTTCCTTTGCTCTCCACTTCTCTGTACCCCATGTTATCATTAACATCCTGGTATGGGAGGGTGAGCAAGTTTTATGTCTGGGCAGGTACATT
Source organism: Gopherus flavomarginatus (assembly GCF_025201925.1). Lineage (NCBI taxonomy): Eukaryota > Metazoa > Chordata > Testudines > Testudinidae > Gopherus > Gopherus flavomarginatus. The sequence goes on from NC_066617.1 coordinate 202,737,071, forward strand.
TTCATAACGTGCACTCTCTTTCTATGTACACACCCAGACACATTATAGGAAGGACTGGGAGTACTTCCAATTACAAAGCTTGCCTAATACATCTCATAAGCCCCTGTTTTCAATGGCTTATAACTTTGCCTCAGACTGAATTATTATTAATAATTATTATTAAATACTTCTTCTGAGAGCAAGGCTAGGGAAAAATGTTTATCAGTGTTTGAAAAGATTCTGGTGACCTTTTCTTTGGAAAAATCTAGTGTCTCCATACTTTTGGAGCAGGGATCTGAAATTTGGCTGGGGGGCAGGAGTGGCCTTTGTGTCAGGGATTTGCCTTTTGCTGTCCCTGTGAAAATCTGACTTTATTTGGCCAAGTGATAAGCCTTTGGAAAAAACTGTAGCTTGCACATGTTCACTAGAGACTTGCTGGAATTCAACAGCTAAAATTTCAGAAGAGTCTATTCTCACTGAGCGTGCTGGGCACTGGAACTGACAGCAGGGAGCCTGTCTCTCCTGTGCTCTGAGTGACCCCTTGCTGGCACACAGGCAGTGTGGAGGAGAAACAGTCTGTTTCAAATGCAGAGGGGACAAGAGTCAGGCCTAAGGCATGGCAGGGGAGGGTTGGGAGAACACGTTGTGATGATATGGAGCCTGGGGGTGGACCTGGGCTGGAGGTGTCAGTGGAGTACAGACTGGGACTGTCTGGGCAAGGAGACTAGGCTCGGGCACAGGGAGGGAAATGGAGGAAAGGCAGGGAGGCAGTGGGTGGGGGGAAACTGAGACTGGATGATGAACTGCAGGGAGACAGACTGGGAATGAGTGCGATGGGAGGAACGAGGTTGGGGGAGAGGAGACAGATCTGACAAGGAGCCAGGGTAGGAAGGAAAAATGGACTGGCTGGGCAAAGAGACTGGAACAGGGAGCAGGGGAGTGGAGAACAGTGTGTGATAAAACCAGGGGAGGGAGATTGACACTGAGAGCCAGTAAAGATGGGGAAATTGGGTGTGGGGTGACTGGAGGCCAAGGAGGGAGAGACTGGGATAGGGACTGTGGAGGGGGGAGAGATTAGGACTTACTGAGCAAGGAACCTGGCACCAGAAGCATCAGGAGTGGAGACTGGAGGTGACCAGGTGAAGAGATTGGGATGAGGGACCAGTGGTGAGATAGAGACCAAATTGGGACAGGCACAGGTTGGAAGGGATGGGACAGAAAGGAGCAGACCTGGAAGGAATAGGCAGATGATTCTGTGTCCACTCGACATTCCCTTCCAGAGCCTGGAATGGAACCCAAGATTCCAGGCTCTCACCATTCTGCTGTCCACAAATGTCTGTGGTACCCACTGGCAAAATGTCCCATTCCCCTTCTAATACAATTCCGCATAGGGGATAACAATCTACTACTGCTATTAGTTACTGCATTAGTTTAAGTGGCAGAGTTCTGTGTGACAGACATAAAGGTTCCAACTTTGCTGATGGACTACAAGTGCCCTGAGGTGTGGCTCCTGTCTCCTCCCTTGTGCTTGCTATTTGGAGTGGCTTCTGTCCACTTGGAGTGGGTCGTGGGTTCTATTCTATTTATGGTGCCCAGAACACAGGGGGGCTGTCCCTTGAGAACATTAATACTACCACTGCTGGCAAAGAGTATAATACCTACTGCTCAAGGGACAATAATGTACATAAACAACCCCCCCAGGAAAGGAATAACACACCCAAAAATAAGTATAGCAAAGGGGGACTTTATTGGGAGCAGGAAAATAGGAACTGGGAAAGGAAAGGGTTATGGTTAGCTAACAAGTACTAAGCAAACTCACAACTCTTCCTAGCCCTCCACTCCCTCCTTGGTATCTCCCCAGGCAGATGGTGTGCTGAGGCTGGGTTTGGAGACAAGTGCTGAAGCACTGTGAATGTTGGCTGGCTGAGACAAAAAGGGTCCCCTTACTGAGTCTTTGCCCCTAGGTGGGGCAGGGTCTTTTCCGCTCCCTGGTTTGGAGTCCTGTGGAGCTCTTGACTGGATCTCTGCCACTCTAGATGCTAGAGCTGTCTAACCTATGCGCTAGATCCACAGCAGTTCAAAGACTCCCTTTGTGGGGAGGGGGAGTTAAGCAGAAACTGTCTGACCTGTTCTGCCTCTCTTTCAGCTGGCAGCTCCCAAACTCAAATCTAGTTTCTTTGTCTCTGAGTAAGGCTCTCCTCTCCCAATGAGGGACTGAGCAGCCCTGGCTATCATTGGTCCAGCAAACTGCCTGGCCATATCACCCCATGCAAAAACCTCCCTATTGGCCTAAGCAGGAGTTTCTAGTGCATTTTGTCCCCACTCCTGACTCCAAGCATGCTGGGGAATGGTATCAGAGGAATCTGGTAACCATTACAGTTCCTGTCCCCTTGGACCCCTGTAGAACTGATGAATGAAATTGTTTTTTAATTGTTCACTTTATTAATGTAACTTTGTAAGTAAAGTTTTATGAATGAAACAACATTCATTCATGAAATCAGTTACCCCAATAATTGGCTAATTGACAATGAAGATGCTTGTTAAGAGCCATAGCTGTTCAGTCAGCTGCCTTTGTAAGTTTCTTTATAAATCCAATTCCTGTTTAAGTCACTGAGACTTGCACGTTTCAGTATCTCAGTATTGTAACTTCTGTTCACCATTTATTACACTTGCCTACACTGTAACTTCTGTTCAGTTTGCCATCCACTACACTTGCCTATATTGTAACTTCTGTTTTGCCATATTGTAATTCAAACCCCATTTTAAAACACTTACTCCATTTTGCAAAAGCTTGCTCCAACCTTCATTTTTGCAAACCCTGCTGTAATCTTATTAGTTTAGTTTAGATGTGTGACTGAGGTATGTATAGATGATGGAATCAGCCTCCAGCCCCAGCCTGTCCTGATGAAATAGAGTTCAAACACCAATGGCTGAAGATGCAGACAAGAGCCCTAACAAAGTAAGAAGAGTCCACCTTAAAAAGAAAAGGTACAATAGAAGGAAGATCAAAGCCAGGTCCGAGGCTGAAAGTCACATCTGCAATTGATGGGTGATCAATCACCAAACCCAGAGGCAGTGCGACACAGCAAGACTTATAGACTCTGAATTCAAACTGAAGCCTACCCTTTCTTTTGAATGGGTGAAATGGAAGATTTTAGAGGGTAACATTCTGCTGCCAACATGGAAGGGCATCGGTGCATGCCCAACAGAGACCCAGGTCGTCCTTGTACCTGGCTTTCCTGCCCAGTTAGCCACCACAAACTACAAACCCAAGCTGCAAAATCAAGCCACGAACTCAAGCTATGTCCAGGACTGGTAACTATGCAGCAGCTGCAGAACATCTGAGGATGGGTGTGTGTGTGGATGTGTGTGTGTATATAACTATTAGGTATAATGTGTATGTATAAGAATTAAGATATTAGTTATTGGTTATAAATCAAATTGTTATCATAATAAATGTGGCATCTTTGTCTTGCCCCCTGAAAAGATCCTGTGTAGTTTTGTCTGTATAACATCCCCTGGAGGCTCAGTCACTCAGTCTGGCACTCCAGGAGCTAGCAAACTCCAGGTGGGATGGTTACAGTCCATGTTATACCACGTGATGGAATCTGTGGGGGTATTTTCCATTAGCTTCTTAAAAAAAATTACAAAATTACGCACAAAAATCTATGTTAAAAGAACATTATTACAATTGCAATATGGAGTAAGTACATAAAAGTTAGAAAATGCCAGAATTAACATTTCCTGTACAGCCTTAAATTGGCCTCCTTGTGCGTATGCATTATGATATAGTCTATAATGAATCATAAGGTAAACAAAAAGTTGTTGCTCAATGTACGATGTAATATAAGTTCTTGACAAATGTTCATGGATAACTGAATAAAGATCCATAGCATTTAACATCAGTAAGCAGTTACTCATTTATAAATCCTTAAGTGTATCATATGATTACATCATAAATGATAATCTGATTCAGTAATACCTGTAATCTTTGACAATTTATATTTTAGGTTTTTCTCATGTGATTGCCCTTTTCTAGGGTGACGAGATGTCCCGATAAAATTGAGACTGTCCCAATATTTAACCCTTTGTCCCACGTCCCGATCAATGTACGACCGGGACGCCATTTGTCCCGATATTTGAGTAAGGAAGCCAGTGGGAGGGAGGCGCTGACCCTGTGGGTGCTCCAGCCCTGGAGCACCCATGGGCAAAAATTAAAGCCAAGCTCCCCCCTTTTCTCCCCTCCCCCCAGGGTGCCACGTCCCTGCTCTTCCCCCCCTAGTGCTTCCTGCTGCCAAACAGCTGTTTGTCGGTGCTTAGTGCTTTCCAGGAGGCAGGAGGGAGGAGTGGGTATGCGTCACACTCGAGGGGAGGTGGAGAAGAGGCAGGGCAGGGGTGGAGATGGGGGTGGAATGGGGCAGGGCGAGGGCGGTGCAGGGGCAGAAAGAGGCAGGGAGTGGGTGCGCACCCACTCGGGAGAGGGAAAGTCGGCACTGTAGGGGTGAGTGGGGGGTGGGGGGGTGAAGAGGCGAGCGGTGGGCGGGAGGTGGGTGGGGGAATGAGGAGGGATGCAGCAAGCCAGCAGCAGACCAGGGGATGAGGAAGGGTGCAGTGAGGGGGCTGAGTGGGGAGGGGGTGAGACCTGGGGCAGAGTAGGGGTGAAGGCTGGGAGGAGCAGGGTGGACTCTGGGCGGGGCTGATGGTACCCCAATGTGTCCCGGTATTTTAGTGTGGTGATCTGGTCACCATACCCTTTTCTCTGTTGCCTTTTACTTTTCTAAAATAAGGATTTCATCTTGCTGAAGATACTTCATCTATTATGGTACATGTACCACAGTGCCTCTTAGGGCATGACTACATTGCAGTGGGTAGTGAGCATCCCAGCCCAGGTAGACAGACTCGCACTAGTGGAGTTTGAGTTACCATGCTAAAAATAGCAGCTTGGGCTGGAGCTCTGGCCTTCAAGCGTAGGGGCTCAGGTAGGCTCAAGGACCCAGCTCCTCAAAGGTATTTAGGTGCCTAACTCCTACTGATTTCAACATGATCTGGGCCAAGGTGCAGTATCCTGGATCTAGATCCAGAGTTTTAGGGGGTGGAGTTTGTTGGATCTGGAGTTTTGGTTTGACTCATTCAGAAGACTGGATCCAAACAGACAATTGGGAGCTGGATCCGAATTTCCTCAAAGTTGGAGGGTCTGGATTTTTGATTTGGGTTGCCCTTTCATTACATTGTTTATCTACTGCAACAGTAAAGAATTTTTCCTCACAGGCAGGAAGCTGGGACTTGCTGGATCAGTTGCCTCATTTGAGGTGGCAGATCCTGCGCTCCTGCTAGTGTCTTGTCCCATACATATTGTGTACAGTGAAATGCAGGGTAGACAACATAATTGTATTAAGAGGATGACTTGTCAGAGAGCTACGTTCTCCTAAACAGTTTAAAATACTCATCTACAAACAAGGGAAATAGTTTTTGATATACTACTGTCTCTAAGCCTATTATGAATAAAGAAAATTGTTACACAATGAAATACAGGGTGGCTTGCTCCTTTGTGGACCGGAGGCCTAGGCCCAATGAACCTTAATTATTGAAGAGACACACCTGAGCAAGATCCGCTTGTTCCCCTATAAAGGGCAGCAGGACATTTGGAGCGGAAAAACAAAGCTCAGCTCTGGAGGGTGATAAAGGTTCCTGTAGGGAAGAACCTAAGCCCAGGTCACCTGCCCCAGGGAGGAAGAGCTGGAAGTGGCCTGATAAAAGTAGGGAAGGCCCTGAGGCACTAGGGGAATTGGAGGCTGTGCCCTGCTCAAGGGTGCAGGGAAAACATGTGTTTGTTTTTGAATTTTAAGTTAATAAACCAGCCCCTAAGTAAGGAGTGCTGTTGTTGGATTTGTAAAAGACTTTTTCTGAGTCCAGTGAGGAACCAAGGGAAGACTGAAGTGAGGGGTCACATAAAGTCACCAGGGGAGGAAGCCACTTGTTCACATACATAATGGCTACTGTGTACTTCTTGGAGGACAACTTATTGGGAACGTATTGGCAGCCTTTCTGCTATCAAGAGTGAGTTTTTCATCTCTCCCTTTGCCCAGAATCCAAACATACCTCCCCTTTGCTCTTTTTGGCAATCATTGTCAGTAGTTGTTATGTTTGGGGTCAGCATATTTTGATACAAACCCTTATAGGCCACTCAGTTTGTGTTTAGTTCCAAAGGCTCCAATACTAGCTTGTGTATTAAAACCGGAGCAGCAGCAAATGACTGTGATTGTGACTGCACACCAAAAAATGGAAAGGTAAGGGCTTGCTTCTAGGGTGTGGCATGTCCCCAGCTCCCATTAAGAATTGGAAACCTCCACAAGTTTAGGGTCCCTAGGCCCTGACCCTATCAAAGGCTCAGAGCCCTGAATTCCCATTGAAATCAGTGGGAATTGAGATGCTCAGCACCTCACATTCTTGCAGGGCTGAGCTGTAAAGGAGGGAGACAGAGAAGAATTTCTGCATCTCAGTGTTGTTGTTGTGTTGCATCTTCAGTGAAATACTGCTATGAATTTATGACTCACTTTTACATGAGGCGCTGTCTTTACCACTGGCTTGCTAATTTCAAAGAGGAATGAATGAATGAGTGGGTGACAGCAGCACAGAATAACAAACAAACATTCTACAAAAGTGAAACTCTACAACGTGTGATTCTAAAAGTACCTTAAAGTACTACAGAAGCGAAGGGGTTAAAATAATGGGGTTATTTTACAATAGAGTAAATATCAATTAATGCTGAAATGCCTATGGAATTACATTTTACGTCACATGAAAACCAGGGCAATTCATCATGATTACCTATTCTGAAAGTAGGGGAAAAAATGCCTACTAGGAAACTAGTTAAATATGACATTAATCATTATGACTTTAATCCCAGGTCAACATCGTTTTCTTGCTCTGAATGTAGTGCCAGTTATTGTAATATTTAGGGTTAATAGAATTAATATACTGATTGAGGCAAGTGAAAAGTTTCCTAAAGAAACTCTGCTGTTTAAACTAGAGCCACTTACAAAGCAACAGAGCAATGGAAGTGCATTAGGAGAACTATATTTTACCTTCTTTGAGGCATAAATGCAAAATGACTGGAGCATCAAAAACATAAAGTGGAATAGCTTGGTGTTGCATGTTGATGGAGAATTTGATAGCACAGCATGCTGAGGTGGTTTTGTCCGTCCTGCCAACATGGCGGAAGAGCACGCAATGCTGCTTTTGTGTATAATGAGTGACTGAGGGAAGGCCAGGTCTTTGCGAGATTGTGACATTTTGCAGAAAAGTCAAACCACTTTTGCTCAGGATTTGGGTCTGATTGCACACATAGAATGTCTCTAGCTGCTCCAAGTCTGACTGTAAGACTATATAGCAATACGGGTAGTACACAGATTTCATAGATCTGCACAAAGACTTTTGTGTCTAATAAGAGAGAGAGAGACATTTCACTTAAAGCTTAATCCTGCAGTCATTGAAAGCCCTGTCATTGACTTCAATGGAGGCAGGATCAAGCCATTAATTTTCTCTCTGAGTTCCTCATCTATAAAATGGAATTAATAGAACTTTCCCACCTCATTGAGTTGTTGTGAGGACAAATTCATGAATGTTTGAGAAATGCTCAGGTACTACAGTGAGTGGGTCCATAGAAAGGACTTCAAAATAAACTGTTTTGTTCTTCTTTCCATTCCCAGACCTGAGTGTCACCCTCCTCCTGCTCTCTGGTGACTTCTGGTTATCACGTCACCAGGCAGAGCACTGGAAGCAGGAGGCAAAGCAGTTAGAGTGCTGTTCTGCTATGTGGAAACAGAGAGCCCTAATAGATAACACCAGCTCAGCTAGAGACACTGCTGTTGGGATGACTTCTCTCTCCTTCCTCCCATACCTCTGCTGTCTCCACATCTGTTCCCTGTACATCCAGCTGTGTTATCCCTCCCCCTCTCTTCCAGGCTGTGGTCTATTTGCACCACTCTGATTCTTCCCCATTGGAAGGTCTGCTCCCAGACCTGTTCCCCTCTATATTTGATCCATTGTAATGGTAGCTTAGAGCTGAGCCATCCCCTCTTTTGTGGCTGGAGACAATGCACACCACTCAGCAGGGGAACTATCTCAGAGATGCAGGCAACTGGGTGTCCAGGAGGAAATCTGTAGCGATGCCAACCTCCATATGTGGCCTGCCTCCTGGACAAACATACAGATGCAACCACTTGAGGGATGAATGGGATATGGCTGCAGGATGTGAGGATATGTCATGATGGGGTGTCCACTCCACACAAGAACTGGAAGGGTTATGATGGCTAAGTGGACCAATTAACTGCCCAGGCTGCACTGGAGACAGGGAACAGGGATTCAATTAAAGAGGCTCAGCTGGGCAGGAACAGGCAGGGCCTGTATAAAGCCAGGCATCTGGCAATAGAAGGAGGCTGCAGGGAGGTAGTCTGCAGTCACTCCCTGGGTTAAAGGAGCTATCTTGGGACTATAGAGGGTAGTTCACAGTTACTTCCTGGGAGAAGGGAGTTGAAAGGCTGGCAACCCAGGAAAGTGGGGAAGGTAGGAAGGTAGGAAAAGGATCAGGGAGAAGGCAGCAAAGTAGGACAGTGCAGGTCTTGGCTGCTGGCTGGAGGGCCCCTGAGCTGAAACCTGGAGTAGAGGGTGGACCTACCAGCCACCGAGGACGTGGTATAGACCAGGCTAAGGACAATGGACTGCCTGGGATGGTTTGTTCCAGAAAGACTCAGTTATCCCCCTGGAAGGGGGAACCATGGAATGACCTGGCGGGAGGGCAGTCACGAAGCTGATGCTGCTTTTCCTGGAGTGAGAGGAGTTCACAAGATGAGAGGATGGCAGGAGAGACACCACCAGAGGAGGCTGCAATGCCTGGCCAGCGCTAATCCCCAGGATGGCCAGAAGGAGGTCCACTAGTGGTGAGTGGCTCCTGTGACATGTGTCCTGTTTGTTTCAATTTTTAGCAGGAGAAGGCTGGAGAAGATTCTAAGCAGAAATTCTACAGCAAGGCAGGCAGACAGACAGACAGCAGCTTTAGGAATTATACTATTTTCCTTATTCTAAAAAAGTTTCTTATTCAGTGTTAGGAAAAAGTGATTTTGATTCATATGACATCTGTCCGTGACTCACATCACATGTCTGTCATGTGACTCATGCTCATGAATTTTTACTCCCAAACAGCCACCCACAAACTTTTTTTAAAAAAATGTGATTGTATCTCTGCCCACATGTGAATTTTTCAGGGAGTGCCACTCAAAACTGCAGGACCTAAGGCCGTGAAGGTCCCAGCCCCAAAGCTCTCTGTAGACCAAGAACTTTAAACCATGATTTGAGGACTTCAGTAACTCAGTCAGAAGTTATGGGTCTATTATGAGAGTGGGTGGGTGAGGTTCTGTGGCCTGCAATGTGCATAAGGTCAGACTAGATGATTACGATGGTCCCTTCTGACCTAGAAAAGTCTGAGTTTATGAGGTGTGATAATTAGGGAAAATCTCCCTGACAAATGTTTATCCCAGCTATTCTCTTTACAATTTGAAGGCTCTGGAGTCTGATCCAAAGTCTGTTGAAGTAAATGGGAGTCTTATTGTTGATTTCAATGGACTTTTGTCAAGCCCTAGATCAGCAACGACAAGGGCTAGAAACATACTTCAAAACCCGCCACCAACAAAAAAGACCGTGATTATCAGCGACACTGAACGTTTCGAGAAACTAAAAGGTGTCTGGAGGGCATCCATGTCTGCAGGCTTTGTAGTCCCCACAGGCCAACCATGACTGCACAGGTAATGCATTGCTCAAGAAGAAGTTATCACTGCTTATTCAGTGTGTTAATCCAATAACTAAATAATTGTCACATTATAATTATACTTATATAGCCCCTAATTACTTTAGTATTTGAGCACCTCACCATCTTTCATGAATTTAACACCCCTGTACAGTCAGGAAATGTTATCATTTTCATTTCACCACTGGAGAACTGAGGCACAGAGACAGTAAATGATTTGCTCAAGGTCACACAGGCAGTCTGTGGTAGAGGGAAGAACTGAACCCAAGTCTTCCAGGGCCCAGACTAGTGCTCTGACCACTGGTTAGGGGCTACTAAGCTCTGTTTTACTACTGGTAAAGAAATATTTTTTAGAAAAAGACCAAATGAGTGTAGACCCTAGCCTAGTCCTAGTTATCAAATACATGATGGTTGAACAACCAAGTGGATTAAATATAGGGAGCAATAAAACCACATTGTGCTATTCGCCCCTTGTGGCTTTCCCTGCCTGTCAGCTGTGGAAAACATTTTCTAAACTATGTGTCCCCGTAATTAGCACAGTTGAAGAAAGATGGATTTATTTTTTGAGGCATCTGACATGAAGATTCAAAGAACAATGCCCACTTTTATCTTCATCAGAAGAAGATTTCAAGTATTGTTTTCCCTGGAAAATGAAGACTACCACATTAACCCCAATGCCACTTTACAAACATGAAGGGCCAGATTGTGTTGGGATCCGGCCCCTTTATGCTATTCTGGTCATGTAAAGGGGCAAACAAACCTGTGGAAATGGCCCTTGGAGAACACTCACCAGAGACAAGGGTTCCAGAGCGGCTAGAACAGCTGTACAGCATTCCCCCCACTCAGCCCCAGGCATCGGAGCTATGCCAAAGGGAGTGGAGTGTGGCCAGAATCTGCTGTAATCAGCTATGCTCAGCTGACGTAATGCTCCCTAGGGACCTTTACAAGACAGCACAGTGTAAAAGCAGCCTGGGGCCAGAATATGAGAGGCACAAAAGTGGCTTAAACCACCTTTGTTCCCCATTCCCCAGCTCCTGTGCTGAGCACAGGAATGTGGATGAAGGAGGCTATTAGCCAGGAACCAACTGGGAAGAGACACATTTTAGACAGTGATGATTTTGATCTGTGCAACAGTGTTATAATCAGTCATTCCTGACATTGAGTCAAAAGACTAATGGGCTACATGATATGCTATCAAGAAGAGGGTTTGTTTAACATAATGAGGAATGCATAATGTCAGACCTGAGCGCTGGAAAGATTGGAACACATTCAAAAGATCTGTGTGAATTTTTTGAAAAATTCTATACAGTATCATTGCAAAATCCTGAGGTTCTTAGTCCCCCCACCCTTTGGACATTGATTGGGTGAAGATCTTGGGATTTGGATCCTAGATCGTCAGTATTTCTCATCTAATATTTTGTATGGAAAACAGCTTATGTTCAAGATATTTCTAGCACGTCAGAGTGAAGAAGGACCAAAACGCAAGCCATCATCCTAGGACCAGATGAGGGGCAGAGAACATTATACAGTGGGAACAGGGTACTCCTGATCCACTATACAGTGTGTTCCTGATCCTGCAAACTCCTACTGCCATGAGTATCTTTTACTTGGATTGAGTCAGTGGGCCAAATTCTGCTTTCAGTTAAGGGAGTGTAAATGTAGAATAATTTCACTGAAGTCAATGGAGTTACAGTGGTATGAATTCAGGTCAAACAAAGGGAAAATTTGGACCATTGACATCAGAAAAATTATTTACATGTCTAAAGACCTAGACACAAAACTGCTCCTGAGATTATCAGATGGGTGCCGTATAAGAATCTGAATGGAATGGAGCAGAATAAACCTAAGCGATTTGAGAGGCCAGAACTCTATCATAAGTATTGAAATTAAAGCTTTTAACGTACTCACAAAGGGAAAGTGATGTGAAAGCCCACCTAATGCCCTTTTCTCAGTAGACCAGGTTGGAATAACCCTAGTTATTGGCCAGAAGGGTGCCTAGAAGTCACCTACTACAGGCAGGGCCGGCTCTAGCAATTTCGCCGCCCCAAGCACGGCAGCACGCCGAGGGGGGTGCTCTGCCGCTCGCCGGTCCCGCGGCTCTGGTGGACCTCCCGCAGGCTTCCCTGCAGGGGGTCTGGTGGTCCCGCAGCTCCGGTGGACCTCCCGCAGGCGTGCCTGCAGGAGCTCCACCGGAGCCGCCTGCCGCCCTCCCCGCAAGCGGCAGAGCGCCCCCCGCGGCATGACGCCCCAAGCATGCGCTTGGTGCGCTGTGGCCTGGAGCCGGCCCTGACTACAGGACAGGCCCAACAAAATGTATAATGCAAAGAAGTACCAAAAACACTATAAACAATGTTCAAAAACGCAGGCAGCTAACTTGCATAAGCGAACTATGGCCCAGAGCCTCTGTAAGATCTGAGGCCTTTTCCTGTAGCTATATTAGGAGAGCAGCAGCCCTGAGTGAAGAAGCAGAAAGTCACATCCTCACATTCCTTCTAAATTATATCAAAACAATGTAATATTGGACTGTTAAGAAGACACCCCTCCTGATAGTACCCACCATCACCAGATAAGCAAGGAATCAAGCTGTTTAAAGAAAAAGTTGTTTGATGGCATTCTGTCTGGCAAGGAATCACTTATCAACAGCTGTGGGTGTGAAATCTCTGCTTCTTTATTGTTTTGCTTTTATGGTTCCCCACTTCTCCATTGTTTATCTGCATGGTTTCTGTCTGTTGCATAATTATTTTTACAAGATTTAAATCAACTAAGATGGCCGGGTATGATAGGGTAAAATTTTATTTCTGAATATGTTAGGATTGGTCAAATAATTATTTTGTAATATTTTAGAAAAATTATTGTTAAGGTATAGTTAAGCAGGACTCAAGTTTCACTGTATAAACTGTGGTCCAAAAAGGAGACCAGCTGGGAAGGAAAAAGAAAGGAAAAGGGAAAAAAGACTAAGAAGGAAGAAAGACCTGAAGAAAGAATGCTTAGCATGTGTATTTTGCTTGGTAATTGTTAATAAATAAAGGATAAGGATGTTACTGTGTACGGCTCTCTCACTGGTAAAAAGATCCTGCAAACCCACAGAAGAGTACACCCTGAGCCCTAGGAACTAGGTAAAGGTGGGTGCCCTGGAGTGTGCAGGTAACACTTTACCTGGTGTAAATTGACTTCCACTGAACTCTGCAGATCTGGTCTAATGTGAGGACATAGACACATAAGCAACTTACATGTCAGTTACTAAAAACTTAGCTCTGTGTATCCATCCATTCATGGATAGATACTTGGGTCCTAAATGATCCCTGGCTTAACACCACTGCTTCACTTGGACAATTCTATCCTAAACTCTTGAATTCTTGTCTTGACACTGAACATAGGACCACTTGATCACACAGTTAAAACAAACTTTTGAGGACAAGTGCAATCCAGGGTTAAGATTTCTCAGTGGCAGTTACGTAGACAATCTCTTTATTGAGTATGCTAATCTAAGACTTCACAATACAATGTTACCTTTTACTAGCATACAGACGTCAAAGGAAAAGGGGGAAACAATATGCGTCTGTTTCAAATTGGACCATTTGTATTATCGTTTCTGCTCTGTTAATGACAAGTTTATAAGAGTGCTTTAACTTCAAATGCACAGTTTGCACATGACAAAAACAGATCCTTAACCTAAGCCTGCAGGAAGCTGCTCTGAATGAATTATATGCACTCCCTTAAAAAAGAAAAAAAACACCTCAAACAAAAAAACCCCAAACAACCCAGTGAAAGGTTTCACTGGTAGCTGTGTGTGACAAACTGGGAATGTTCTTAATGTTTTCTCTAAATACTGTGTTGGTGCCTCAGTGTCCCCATGGCAGTTCTTAAGTATCTGGCAGAGCAAAGGGCCAGTGCACCTAAATGTCTGACACTCTGTCTCCTAGCAACTGATGGCCTGGGCCCCTCCTCTGCAAAGGTGCCAGCTGAAGGTGTTGGAGACAAAGGGATCAGGTGACCTCCTGGCCCGGGAAAGGAGCTGAGCAGAGAGGAGAGGCTGGGAGGGGTTGTTAGTCTGGAGCTGGCTGGGAACGAGGAGTGAAGTGCAGACCTGGGGGGTCTGGTTCACTGCCCCCCAGAATGGACCCAGCCGAGGGGTCCGGTTCGCTGTATCTACAAGCTCTGTTTTAGACCCGGTTCTGTCATCGAATAAACCTCTGTTTTACTGGCTGGCCGAGAGTCACGTCTGACTGCGAAGTGGGGGTGCAGGACCCTCTCGCTTCCCCAGGACCCCGCTGCGGCGGGCTCGCTGTGGGAAGCACACAGAGGGGCAGAGGATGCTGAATGCTCCAAGGAGAGACCCAGAAGGTGAAGCCGTGTGAGCTTCTTGCCCTAAACAAGTCTGCTCCAAGGGAGAGGAGGCTCCCCAAAGTCCTGACTGGCTTTGTGGGGAGCAGTTCCAGAGCATCTCCTGGTGACTCTGTGACACTGTGTTAGTCTGTATCAGCAAAGAAAACGAGGAGTCCTTGTGGCACCTTAGAGACTAACAAATGTGTTTGGACATAAGCTTTCGTGGGCTAGAACGAAAGGTGCCACAAGGAACCCAGTGAAAGAATCCTTCAAAGTAAAGTACAAGAAAAATCAATATGAAGGCTCTAAAGGAAGACCTTTCAGACCTTTTTCAACCATAATTTAGGGCTGGTCTACACTAGAAGGGTGTTCTGTTTAAACTAGACCAGTATTGTTAACCTCTTTCTTGTGAAAACAAGGAGGCGTCATTGTGGCACCTCAGATACTAACAAATGTATTTGGGCATAAGCCTTTGTGAGCTAAAACTCACTTCATCAGATGCATGGAGTGAAAAATACAGTAAGTAGGTGTAAATATGCAGCACATGAAAAGATGGGAGTTGCCTTACCAAGTTGGGGGTCAGTGCTAACAAGACCAATTCAGCCAGGGTGGATGTGGCGCATTCCCAACAATTGACAAGAAGGGGTGAGTATCAACAGAGGGAAAATTACTTTTTGTAGTGACCCAGCCACTGCCAGTCTTTATTCAGGCCTAATTTGATAGTGTCAAGTTTGCAAGTATCAGAGGGGTAGCTGTGTTAGTCTGGATATGTAAAAGCATCAAAGAGTCCTGTGGCACCTTATAGACTAACAGATGTTTTGGAGCATGAGCTTTCGTGGGTGAATACCCACTTCGTCAGATGCATTAAGTTTGCAAATTAATTCCAGTTCTGCAGTTTCTCATTGGAGTCTGTTTCTGAAGTTTTTTTGTTGAAGAATGGTCATTTTTAAGTCTGTTATTGAGTGTCCAGTAAGACTGAAGTGCTCTCCTACTGATTTTTGAATGTTACAATTCTTGATGTCTGATTTGTGTCCATTTATTCTTTTGTGTAGAGCCTGTCCGGTTTGGCCATTGTACATGGCAGAGGGGCATTGCTGGCACATGATGGCGTTTATCACATTGGTAGATGTGCAGGTGAATGAGTCCCTGATGGTGTGGCTGATGTGTTAGGTCCTATGATGGTGTCCCTTGAATAGATATGCAGACAGAGTTGGCAACAGGGTTTGTTGCAGGGATTGGTTCCTAGATTAGTGTTTCTGTTGTGTGGTGTGTAGTTGCTGGTGAGTATTTGCTTCAGATTGAGGGGTTGTCTGTAAGTGAGGACTGGCCTGTCTCCCAAGATCTGTGAGAGTGAGGGATCATCCTCTCAGGATAGATTGTAGATCCTTCATGATGCACTGGAGAGGTTTTAGTTGGGGGCTGTAGGTGATGGCCAGTGGTGTTCTGTTACTTTCTTTGTTGGGCCTGTCCTGTAGTAGGTGACTTCTGAGTACCCTTCTGGCCAATAACTAGGGTTGTTCCAACCAGATCTACTGAGAAAAGGGCCATTAGTTTGGCTTTCAAATCACTTTCCCTTTGAAGAGAAAAAACACACTCCTGAGCCCAGCAAGTTTCAGCGCTGTAAAGCACCAGTGTAAACAGTGCACCAGTGCTGGGAGCTACACCCCTCGTGGAGGTGGGTTTTTTTAGAGTGCTGGGAGAGCTCTCTCCCGGTGCTCTGCCGTGACCATGCAAGCCATGTTAAAGCTCTGCCACAGCAGTGCTTTAGCATTGCCAGTATAGACTAGCTCTAAATCTCCTACATCTGTTGGTATCCAAGAATCTGTGTGCCTGAACTACATTAAATGCTGTTTCTAACTCAGACACTGATTCTTTAACTGATAGTGAAAGACTAGTGAAAGATAGTTTACCCTGATCTACAAACATGTGAAAACTACAAAATGCCTTGTCTTCACTAGGATTATACCTTTTGTGTGTGACCTCAAGTTAAGAACACATTCAGAAAAGGGCAACTAAAATGATTAGGGGTTTGGAATGGGTCCCATACGAGGAGAGATTAAAGAGGCTAGGCCTCGTCAGCTTGGAAAAGAGAGGACTAAATGGGGATATGATAGAGGTATATGAAATCATAAGTGGTGTGGAGAAAGTGAATAAGGAAAGGTTATTTACTTGTTCCCATAATATAAGATCTAGGGGCCACCAAATGAAATTAATGGGCAGCAGGTTTAAAACAAATAAAAGGAATTTCTTCTTCACACAGCGCACAGTCAGCCTGTGGAACTCCTTGCCTGAGGAAGTTGTGAAGGCTGGGACTATAACAAGATTTAAAAGAGAACTAGATAAATTCATGGAGGTTAAGTCCATTAATGGTTATTAGCCAGGATGAGTAAGGAATGGTGTCCCTAGCCTCTGTTTGTTAGAGGGTGGAGATGGATGGCAGGAGAGAGATCTCTTGATCATTACCTGTTAGGTTCACTCCCTCTGGGGCACCTGGCATTGGCCACTGTTAGTAGACAGGATACTGGTCTGGATGGACCTTTGGTCTGACCCAGTATGGCCGTTCTTATGTTCTTATGAAACTGCTGTTGTGTGTTCACACTGTCAGCTGCCTGCGCAACAGCATTTTCACACTTGTGGCACTTGCAGCGGTATTTGGAGCGGTGCACTCTGGGCAGCTATCCCACAGAGCACCTCTTTCTCTTCTGCCACTAAGATTTGTGAGAAGGCGGAAGGGGTTGTGGGGCATCCTGGGTCCTGTCCCAATGCCCCATGATGCATTGCTCCGCATCCCAGCAATACCTGTGTTTCTGTCTGCATTTGGTGCCATCTTTCAACCATTTGTATACTGCCACTTTGGGCCTCAGGAATGGATCACGAACTGCTGACCAGTATGCGGCTTGCTCTGACCAACACATCACAAGTGGCAGTGGAATTATTCCTTAAACTAAGAAGGCAAGAGAAGTGCAACATTGATCTCACCACACGTACTAGCAATGACATGAGATTGCTTGTGGCATTCACGGAGGAGCTGACCACAGTGGAATGCCACTTTTGGGCTCGGGAAACAAGCACTGAGTGGTGGGATCACATTGTCATGCAAGTCTGGGATGACGAGCAGTGGCTGCAGAACTTTCGGATGAGGAAAGCCATATTCATGGGACTGTGTGAAGAGCTCACCCCAGCCCTGCAGCGCAAGGGCACGAGAATAAGAGCTGCTCTGTTGCTGGAGAAGCACATGGTGATCGCACTATGGAAGCGGGCTACTCCCAGTTCGGAATGGGAAAGTCGACCATTGGATTCATGTTGATGGAAGTGTGCAGGGCCATTCATCGCATCTTGCTCCAAAAAACTGTGACTCTGGGCAACATGTGTGACTTTGTGGATGGCTTTGCACAAATGGGCTTCCCTAACTGCGGAGGGGCAATAGATGGCATGCATATTCCAATTCTGGCACCAGACCACCTAGCCACCGAGTACATTAATCACAAGGGGTATTTCTCAGTGGTTCTCCAGGCACTTGTGAATCACCGTGGGCATTTCACAGACATTAACACAGGCTGGTCTGGAAAGGTGCACGATGCACGCATCTTTCGGGACGCTGGCCTGTTCGGGAAACTGCAAGCAGGTACTTTCTTCTCGGACCAGAAGATCACTCTAGGGGAAGTTGAAATGCTCATTATGATCTTGGGATACCCTGCCTGCCCCTTAATGCTGTGGCTTACGAAGCCATACACGGGGCAACTTGACAGCAGCAAGGAGCGGTTCAACAACAGGCTGAGCAAGTGCAGAATGACTATTGAGTGTGCTTTTGGCCATTTAAAAGCCTGCTGGCGATGCCTCTATGGGAAGTTGTAGCTGGCTGATGACAATATTCCTGTGCTTATAGCCAAATGCTGTATGCTCCATAATATTTGTGAAGGGAAGGGTCAAAGCTTCATTCAAGGCTGGACCGCAGAGGCTCAGCACCTGGAGGCTGAGTTTGAACAGCCAGAGACCAGGGCTAGTAGAGGGGCTCAGGATGTGGCCATAAGAATCAGGGATGCCTTGAGGCAGAAATTTGAAGCTGAAAGCCACTAATATTTGTTGCTATGGTCAGGAGTGCGGTGCTTGAAATGCTAGGAGGTGATTGGTGCACATGATGCAATAAGGGGATTTAACATAATTGTATGTCACTTTGCAGTGCTCTTTTTTCCCCCAATTAATAGAATAAAGATTGCTTTCAAACCAACACAATTCTTTTATTAAAAGACAACAATTGGAGGAGAGAATCAAATGAAAAAATACATCAGCAGGGAGGGGGCGGGGGGGAAAGGGAAGGTCCCAGGAGTAGGAAGGGTTCTAGGACGGCTAAAGATTTGTGTAGGTCCAGGGATCATATCCAACCTTCTCCTCTGGAGTACAATGCAGTGAGTACTTTTCTTCAGCAGGGCCAAATTGCAAAGGGATGGGTGTTGTGTGCAGTGGGTAGTGGGAGTCCACCGTGCTGGACTGTGAGGAGGGAGGAGTGGAATGCTGCAGGTACTGACTGAAGACAGGAGGTTGGTAAGAGTGTTTTGGTGGTGTCTGTAGGGTGCATGAGTTTTGTGAGAGTTTTGTGAAAGCTGCTGCAGGGGAGACAGGCGCAGAGCTGCTCAGTTTGAAGATCTAGTATCACCTGGGGCATGTCCACTTGGCGCTCCATAACATTTAAGAGCTGCTCCGTGGCTTCTTTCTGGTGTGCTGCATTCTGCTTTTGATCTCTCTTCTCGCTGTCCTGCCACTCCTTCAGTTCCTGTTTCTCAGCGGTGAAGTGCATCATGACCCCACGCAGAAAGTCCTCCTTAGTTCTTAGATGCTTTCTAATTCTGCGCAGCCATTCTGCGGCTGATAACAAAGAGGGAGGCTGAGCTCTGAAGGTCATCTCTGTGAAGTTTAAAAGCAACACTTTACAGAAGCAGTATTGTTTGCAACACAGGCAACACTGATTCAGTTCTTTAAAACACAGCTAGTACTCTCACACCTGTCACTAACTGACTGACTCCAGGCAAACTCACATGAGCCACAAGACCCCCAAAATGATGAGTAGCTGCAGGGGAAGGGTAAATCACTCTTCCCAGAGCCTGCTGTCAACTGGGCATGTGGCTCTTGAGGAGACCCAGCACTGTAGGGAGGCCTGATAATCATTCCTGTCCCCCCACACTTTCCACGGTAGGTGATCATAATGGAAGATATCTCACTGCTGAGAATGAGCAGGGAGTTACGGGAGAGTCTTCTCCAAGCCTGCTGCTTCTGCCCTGGCCCCTATTCAGCTCACCTGTGTGCAGCAACGGTTGTTCCCCCCACCCCCACCCCTGCGTGACGGCACAGAGGCGTGGGAAAGTTACTATTAATGGGGCAAGAAACAAAGCAGCTCTGCCAAAGAACCTGTGGCAGCAGATTGCCCAGTATCTCCGTGAGTTTCCTGGAGATCTCTGAGAGAGATTTCCGTGAAGTGAGGGAGTCTATCAACAACCTGTTCGGCTGCTCAGACTAGGCATGCGGTGGGAGACAAGCCTGCTTTCTGCAGCCCTCCTGCCTGTAACAACTCACTTCAGGAATTCCCCAAATCAGATCCACTTACCAGGGGCCTCCTCTCCTGTTTGCGCTTAACCAAGATCTGGCTGTGTGACTGGCTAGGCTCCTCCGAGGTAGAAAAGAGCTCCTGGCTGCATACATCTCTGGCCTCCAAGTTATCCTCTGCCTGTGGGTCTCCCTCCCACTCCACATCCTTGTCCAAGATTTCCTCCTCCTGGCTCGGTCCACTCTTGACTAGCACGTGAGCCAATGAAGTATCCACAGGGGCCTTCACAATGGAGGTAGAGTCGCCGCCTAGTATCACAACCAGCTCTTTGTAGAACCGGTAGCTCATGGGTGCAGCACTGGAGTGGCAGTTTGCCTCCCGCGCCTTGTGGTAGGGGTTCTGCAACTTCTTTACTTTGACCCTGCACTGCAATGTGTCCCGGTCATGGCCCCTTTCTGTCATGCATCATGAAATCTGTCCATAGGTATCATAATTCCTATGGATGGAGCACAGCTGGGTTTGGATAGCCTTCCCCCCACGCAAATGCTAATGAGGTCCAGCAGCTTGGCATTGCTCCAAGTGGGGGATCACTTGATGCGTGAAGCAGGCATGTCCACCTGGAAAGATGTGCTGAGACCACTGCATGCATCACCGAGCAAACAGGAGGGGGACTTTCAAATTTCCAAAGGAATGTACAGGGTGGGGATGATGGTTGGTCACCTGACGGCAGGGCGGTAGAGTTCAAATCGATGACCAGAGAGGTGAGATCAGGCATCATGGGGCACCTCCTGGAGGCCAGTTGCAGTGCTGTAATCACCATGGTGTCTACACTGGCACCACAGTGTTGTAGTCCCGGTGCAGAAAGCTCTACTCCTGTTGTTGGAGTGTTTTTTTAAAGTGCTACAACTGCGCAGTTTCTGCGCACTTAGTGGCTTGGCAGTGTGTACACCTCAGGAGTTACAGTGCAGAAAGCTCTTTTACTGCGCAGAAACTTGCCAGTGTAGACAGGGCCTTAGACTTCTGTTGTTAAATGGTAGCTAACCTTTACTCCATCCACCATCAGAGATATTAGAGCAAAAACTTTAACAGAACATTCTTGATAAGGAGAAGTTTGACAACTTCGTCATCTGTAATTTCTGGTAAATATCTCAAGTCTTTCAAAACTTTTAAATTAACACATTTTAATGCCTGTCTTTATCAGATCATGTTAAGGGATGGTTAAATCTGGGAAATTATTTTTTCTGGCGCTATGGTTGTGGGGGCTGCAAGGATGCTCATGCACATAGTCACATTTTCAATTTCACACCTTAAAAAAAGAATGGGAAAGAAAAAGGCTGGAACATCTCCCAGCTAATAAAAACAAAAGATAAAAAATAGAAAAATAAGAAACATAAACATTATAAGAGGTTTGCGAGCTCTCCAGCTCTCAGGCTTCTGAAGCCTCGTGCAGTAGGAGCTGAAACTGCAGACAAAGAGCAAGATAGCGACATTCTATTGACCCCACACTTTTTGCTAGTGGGCATTCTTCAGAGATTGGCTGGTCATAGGTTGAAGTGGCCTGTATTTTCATAAATCTAGAACATTATTCTAGCCCAAGATGGCCTGTAGACCCAAAATGCAAGGCTTCTAGGACTTCCCATTGATTTTTATGGTTTACAGATTGTATCACTTTACTTTGCAGTATCTTCCTTAGAGCCATGCAACTTGGTCCAATCAAATTTCATTTAGGTTATTGTTAGCTAATGTCCACTTGGAGAAGTACTGATTAAGCCAGCAATTTGAAAAATATGTGGTATTTCCCTGTCAAAATATCAAAATTCCAGAAACATAGGACCACTTTTGGTCTTATATGGGCCAAACGTCATAAGATGACATAATATAGTATAAATAAAATAGTATAATATAGTATAAATAAAATTCAATATAAGACCCATATAAAAATAACTAATGAGAAAAATCCTAGCACAGCAGATCTCGTTGTGCAACATTCATTTATCAGCAAGATAAAAATAAATTTAGACATGATAAATTCGATCATTCCCATTTTCTCTTCTGCTAACCTAAAATAGACAACTCCTCTTATTCTTCTTGCAAACAAGACAATTACAGTAACGTTTTATTTTTGGAACTGGCATATAGGTCAGACAGCTTATTTCCTGAAACCTGAATCTTGATAGAGAAATTACTTTACAGGTCGCCAAGGTGAAATCCATTTAAAATTTTTAAAAAATTGTAAATAAGGTATTTGCCGTTCACAAAGAGACTAAGCTGCAAGGGTATAATCTTCTCTGATTCTTCAGGACAGATGAAAGCATGAGAATACATTCCTTTTGTCAGTGAGACAGAACTTGTGGCATATTTTGGGGTGTTCTTTTGAACTATATGAAGATGACAAAATCTAAAGCAACCAGTATTTAAGGAAGATCTCTGCAACCCTCAAAATAGTGTCCTGTTGCGGAAAAATGACGTGTAAGCATTCTTAGTCACAAACTACCAAGACTGGAAGGTTATAAAAGCCATGGGTGAAAAAAATCAAAACAAAAGTGGTCCAGGGTATGATGGGCAGCATTTGCAGGTGGCATTGCCTAGTAGTTAGGGGGTTGGGCCCCTGGCTACGACATCTCTACTCTTTCTTCACCCTGTGTTAGTCTGTCTTTTATTGAGAGTTAACTTGACCATCCGGCCAGGTTACCACTCATTCCTATCTCCCTCCAGACCAGTGTGATGAGATTGCTAAAGAGATATGGGGTTTGATTATTGAACCCCCAATGATTGTCTAATCTCAACTGGGGTTTGCAAAAGGTATTAATCCTTTCCATTTTTTCCTCCGGGAGGAGTCTAGAGGGTGAGTGTTTTTGTGCCTTTCTTAATGAGAGGGCAGGTTGGTAGGGGAGCTCAGGCCCTCCCACTCCACCAGGTCCCAGCCCTGGGTCCTGTAAAGGTTACCAAATATCCAGCATTCAGGAGACTGCCTCCCTGGGCCACTTCCTACCACTCTCTTCTCAAAGTCTTGGAGTCTGTTGTGCTGTCGTAAGAAAAAAATTATCAACTGCACCTTTAGCCTCTGCAGGTGGGCTGCTTTCCTCTACCAGAAAAGCAACTGCAGCATCTCTCTTCAGAGGTCTCAGGGCAGGTCGTTCTCCCTGCCTTGTCATCCCCTTCTGAGCTGTCGGGCTCCCTTTTAAGCTC
Source organism: Gopherus flavomarginatus (assembly GCF_025201925.1). Lineage (NCBI taxonomy): Eukaryota > Metazoa > Chordata > Testudines > Testudinidae > Gopherus > Gopherus flavomarginatus. The sequence goes on from NC_066617.1 coordinate 202,759,906, forward strand.
CACCTCCAGCTTGAGTAGGCTTTTCAGGTGCAGCCGGATAGGGTTGCTTGGGCCCACGGTTGCTCCTTATCTCCTCCAGCACTCGTATGAAGTTTATACATCCCATCACACAGAGTATGGTATCAAATCCAATCACTTATGGCGTTTTTCAAGGCAATGTGGATATGAGAGAGAAAAAAAAATCTCAATAAAGGTACTAAACACTGGATATAGAAGCTGATGACACTGAGAGCTCCAGTGCTGGTTCTGGTGCCATGTTCACAGCTATAGTGAAAAATCCAAAAAGCTTTTGTTAGAGGGCAAATTTTGAAAAAAAGACTAAAATAAAGCATCTTTGATACCTCAGAGTTCTTGGGAATCTTGAAAATGACAGTCTGAAGCTCTTCTCTTTTGCTAAATGGGCTGGAGATTTGCTTGGATTAGAGCCTTTACGAATACCTACAGTGTTTGTAGTTCTTCTGCTAAATGTTTGTCTCTTTCTAAACAGACTGTTTTTGCTTGCTTCAGTGTTGTTATGATGACATGAAACTTAAGAAATAAGGAATTCTGTCCTTAACCCAGCAAAAAGAATTTAAAACCTGGGGCCAAAATCTGCCCTCAGATACACTGGTGTAAACCCATGGCAATGGGATTTGATTTGAGTGCTGTTACTCCAAGCTTGCAAGGTATAATGGAGCAAAATTGGGCCGGCTGAGAGGGGAACAGAGTCTTGGTGGTTGGATGGCAAGTTCGGTTGCTTGATTTTAATTTGTAGTAGAATATTCATTCCTTTTAAACCACGACCCTGTGTGGTGAGCAGTGCAGAGCTGCTCCATCCCCGGGGAAAACCATGATGCTTCCCAGGGCTATTGGGAAGGGCAGTTACTGCACCCACTTTACAAGAGGGCAGATCTGCTGGCTAGAGCAGAGGTGAAGGGGGAGGCATGGCACTGCTCCCTCTTAGAGAGGTTACTAATGCAGGCATTAATCCCGAGCAGCCTTTGTACTCAGGTGTATGCACATGTTGCAGCTGTGGCAAGGCAGAGAAAGTGAACACTTCCTTGTGTCCCCCTTCCTGGGGTCAGCAACACCTACACAGCTCTTCCCATCTTTGTGCACCTGTGCAGAGGCTGGTGCCTACATGAACTCACTCTTTACTTGGATTTGCTGAAGGGGTTGGGCTGACCTACCTGCAGAGATCCTAGATGTGTAGCATCGTAGGAAAAATCCTGACTGGGCTATATCAGTGTAGGGAGGATTTCATATAACCTACTGACCACTGTTTTGGCCAGTGTTTTTGTATTCAAATTAACAATCTATAGGTGACAAGATCAGCTTTATAATAATAATTAATAAGAATTCATTTACATTGCAGTAGGTCTTAAGGACCCTATTAGTGAGCAGGACCTGACTGTGCTAAAACTAATAACATAAAGACATTCTGTGTCCAAGAAAGGTCACAGTCTAGGACTTGCAGCAAATGAATAAACAGAGGGTTGTCAACTCTCTCGGACTGGCCAGGAGTCTCAGACTCAGTCTCCTGGTTGCTTTTGAAATCAATCCGGAAGATTTTAATAGGCCAAAAGTCCAGTTGGCGATGCAGCAGGGCTAAGGCAGGCTCCCTACCTGCCCTGGCTCTGCATGGGTCCTGGAAGTAGCCGGCATGTCCCTGAAGCCCCAGGGCACAGGGGCAAGCAGGGAGGCTCTGCACCCCACCCCTGAGCACCAGCTCCGTAGCATCCATTGGCCGGGAACTGTGGCCAATGGGAGCTACAGGAGTTGTGCCTGCAGGCAGGAGCAGCACGCAGACACACCTGGCTTCCCCTGAGCCTAGAAGCTGCAGAGACATGCCAGTTGCTTCTGGGAGCCACCTGAGGTAAGCACTGCTCGGTCGGAGCCTGCATCCTGCACCCCTTCCCACACCCCAACCCCCGGTCCCAGCCCTGAGTCCCCTCCTGCACCCAAACTCCGTCCTGCAGCCCCCTCCTACATTCCGAACACCTTGGCCCAAGCCCAGAGCCCACATCCCGTCCTGCACCCCAACTACATGCCCTAGCCTGGTGAAAATGAGTGAGGGTGGGAGGCGTGGGACCTCAGGAAGGGGCGGGGCAGGAGGAAGGGTGTTTGGGTTTGTGCGATTAGACAGTTGGCAACCCTACAGACAAGCGAAGGGGAAGGAGGACAAGGTAGCCTCAGAGATACATGTGACTGCATAAATTAGTAGTCAGAGTGGTCCTAGTAGTCACAGGTGATCTTGGCCGGTGTGATTGTGGATCCCAGTTTGGCATAGTGTGAAGTGAACCAGATCCTCCTTTCCTTCTGTGCATGAGGCAGGTGGGATTGTGCTAATTCTGTGGTGAAAGATCTGTTACCAAATGAATTATTGACAGTCTCAATGAATGTTTTAAAATAAATCAATGGTGTAGTTGCTGGACCTGGTGTTTTCACCTCTCCGTAGTATTGTAACAGTAACAGCATCACAGATTTCAAGGAATCCATTCTTTCTGTTTAGGGCATGTGTGTTTGTTTTGTTTGGTTTGGTTTGGTTTTAGATACAGCACAATGTTATTGTGCATATTCTCAGGATTATCTTTATTGCCTCAAGGAGCAATAAAGGTCACCATCAGATTGTTCAAATTCATTATTGTCTCTTCAGTTTTACTTAGTCTTCTGCTAGCTGATTTTTTGATATTTGTGGTTACCGATAGTAGTTTTAGTTTTGAGAGTAGCCGGTAGCGTGCAGATTTTATTGGTATTCTCATAAAATCTTTTAAAAGCATTTTGATTTTTTTTAATTATGAAGGTCATAAAACAATTAAAGCACACAGAACCACACTGTACATTAAAACAGGAGAGGGTGAAATTCCACAAAGAAGGGGTGAATACACACAGTGTATAAAATATAGAGAACCAACACCAATATCATATCATATATTGCCTCTATATAAATCCATGGTACGCCCACATCTTGAATATTGCATGTAGATGTGGTTGCCTCATTTCAAAAAAGATATATTGGAATTGGAAAAGGTTCAGAGAAGGGCAACAAAAATTATTAGGGGTATGGAATGGCTTCCACAGCAGGAGAGATTAATAAAGACCAGGACTTTTCAGCTTGCAAAAGAGATGACTATGGGGGGATACAGTAGAGGTCTGTAAAAACATGACTAGTGTGGAGAAAGTAAATAAGGAAGTGTTATTTACTCCTTCTCATAACACAAGAACTAAGGGTCACCAAATGAAATTAATAGGCAGTAGGTTTAAAACAAACAAAAGGAAGTATTTCTTCACACAACACACAGTCAACCTTTGTCAGAGGATGTTGTAAAGGCCAAGATTATAACAGGGTTCAAAAAAGAACTAGATAAGTTCATAGAGGATAGGTCCATCAATGGCGATTAGCCAGGATGAACAGAGATGGTGTCCCTAGCCTCTGTTTGCTAGAAGCTAGAAATGGGCGACAGGGGATGGATCACTTGATGATTATCTGTTCTGATCATTTCCTCTGGGGCACCTGGCATTGGCCACTCTTGGAAGACAGGGTAGTGGGCTAGATGGGACTTCGGTCTGACCCAGTATGGCCGTTATTATGTTCTTATGTTCTTAACACTCAAAACTTCTCATAGGCACAGATAAACTCATATTATTTATTACTTATATTACAATAGCACCTAATGGCCTCAATCAGGGCTCAGAGCTCCATTGTGCTAGGCACTGAATTTGCATATAATAACAAGATGGTTTCTGACCCAAGAAGCTGACAACTTACAGATATGGGAGGACAAGGTGACCAGTGAAACAATCCTGACTAGCCTTAAGAAATAGAATTGTCAGCGTGCCCACTGTCTCACAATGGTCAAGCATTTCGTTGGCATAAAGAATAGTACAGTCTTCTATTCTTCCACAGAAGGCTCTTTCAACACAGTCTTTAGTCTTTTTCAAAGCAGAACAGTATATGCAGATTGGTACTGAAAACAAAAAAGAAGAAAGAAAAGAAAGAACCAGAAGGTTTATATCAGGGGAGAAAGGGAGCTGGGAAACCTCTTCGTGATCTAACAAAAAATATGTTAATGACTGAACAGTCTGGGGAAATGATAATGTTATTACCTTTTGTTATTTTAACAGTAGTAGTTTAAATAAGAAAAAAATAGAGGGCAGATGGCAGCTTTCCTATTAAAAAGGAAACCATGGAAAAATAATGTGATCACCTTGGACAGATCACACACCCAACACTATACTTGTCGAAACATGGTCTGAATGAGAGGTGAGTCTGTATGCTATGCAACATTATACATTTTTTAATTTAAAAAAAACATATGGTTGAGGTTCAGCAATAGCTGCTCTTACAGAACCAAAGCCTTCCCAAAGAGGGAAGGAAAAGGAAAAGGAAATGTGGCTGGACTATCCTGTTCTACAGAAATCTTACTGAATTCCTCAGGATGGAGTGGAGCAATGTGCTCTAGAACACACTTAACGTTGAATGGACAGCTAGCTCTTGATGCTGATCAAGGCATATGCGCTAATTGACTGGGGCTTGCCATACCCCCCAATCCACACACCACACCACAGCCCATGATAACTTGGTCCATAAATCAGCATGTTAACCAATCCTCTGTGCTAGAACTTTCTTGAGTGCTGTAGAGAAATCTTGCTGAGTTGCATAACCAGGGAGAAGAGGCTCTTCTGACCAGCACAGAGTAGGATTTGCTGAGAGATGAACTAACTTGGGTTTAGTAGCCTGATTTTTCAGAGTTGTTGAGCACTCACAGATCTTGCTGACATGAAGGGAAATTATGGCAGCTCAGTCCTTCTTAAGGCCACTAAGATCTAAGCTGTCTGTAGTGATGACAAAACAGGGAGGAGAGTGAGGTACTGCACATCTTCAGATAGATTTTTTTCACTCTTACAAAATTGAAAAATGGGTGATGGTGTCCATTAAAATTCATCCTGACACAGAGGCCTCACAAGGAAATTTTAGCCTGAAAGGTGAATTTTTTGAGAAATGCAGGAATGTGTGCAAATGGGATTTTAATGGAAACTGTTTTGCAACCTTAATTAAAACAGTTGCTATACCTGAGGGCTGCTCTACTCCACTCAGAAGCTAGAGATGAGGGGCCTCAATCTCTTCTTCTACTGGTTTTACAAACCATGTAACTCCACTTGCCTCCATGGAGTTGTTATTGTTGATATACACAAGAGTGAGGGGAGAATCAGGCACAAGAACTGTGGGCAAATCTTAGGCAGACAGATATTGATACGAAAAAGTTTTCAACATGGTTTTGAACTCAAGCGTAGACAGCATTTAAGTGTTAAAAAGTGTTAAGTGTTAGTTGGCCACACTTGACCCTAGGCTTCCAGCAGTGTTGAGTGCAACCAACTCAAACATTTGTAAAGGCATTAAAGTCCCTTTTAATTGGTGTTTAAATTCACATTACCTACAATGTGTTAGGTCATGTTAAAACCATGCTAGCTATTTTCCTAGACTAGATATGACCTATGTTTGCGAGTCTCTCATATCTTATCTGTCTAGTGCCATCTCACATGTTTCGAACCCACTTCTTCCATAAGGCGTCCCCTATGTTGGTCTTTTCCAGTGATGATTTCATACTTTGTTCCCTATCTGCTGACCTGTTTGTCAAGTGTTGTGTCCTGTCTGTGGTATGGTAAGCTCTTTAGAGTGGATATATCTTTTTATTGTAAAGTACTGTTAACATTTGCAGTGCTCTCAGACATGAATACAACTGCTGTTGACTTCAGTGGGAGTTGCACATACATGTCAAAGGGCAGAATTTTGCTGAAAATGCTGAACTATATTAATAGATAAATATTGGCTTATTTTGATTTTTAAAAATTTGAAATGGACACACCATTAGTGACTTGTTCTTGTTTGTCTAAAACCTGAGCTACATACTGTGAGCCAGTTGTGCAGTGCAGGATGGGCAGTGAGAAGAAGGTGGTCTTCAGACCCTCTTATGCCTCCATTCCCTGATTCTGGGGCTGACAGGAGATCAGATTGATCCTTGGGGTAAATTACTGCAATCTTCAGACAGTTCTAAGTTATGTCTGACTGCCCATGTCCCGGTAGGGCCTTTCTGGCAGCCTGAGATCAGTGATGTGAAGAGACCATAGCCAATACCCCTATCTCAGGTGCTGTCAGGAGAGGTGCTGAGATGCACCAAATGAGGATTCACTGTTGTTACACAAATGAAATTCACCACCGACCAACTAAGCTGGCTTTCCAACTGCTTTGCACTGGCAAACAGCCAGTGTGGGCCAGGATGTAGCCTAGTGTATATACCAGTGATAAGAGCACACTGTAGTCTGGAATGTTGATATTTTATAAACCTAATGGAATGTTGATTTGCATCCTGCTTTCCTACTGGGCACAGTATGGATCTTTAATAGGAAAAGACCAGGACTGTAAACTGAAAACCATATCCATGGCAACATGAAGCTCAACTTCTTGTGATTAAACATATAAAATGGTAATTATTTTCTCTTTATTTCTATAATATCATAGTTTAACAGTAATAACCTCAGACCTTCAACTCCTCCAGTTGATCATTAACTGTCATTAAAGGTTAAATATTCTCAGAGATCATCAATTGAAAAGTTATACTTCTGTCTGAAAAAAAATATTAATACTATCATCTGAAATAACACCTGAGAATATTTGTCTTCCCCTCGCCCCCAGTTGGTTTACTTTGTGCATTTGACTGCACTTTGTGTACAGAAACTTTCACTGCGTCCTGGTATAGTCAGTCAGTTAGGCCAGGTCTACACTGCAGACCTAAATCGGTCTAATGACGATGCTCAGGGATGTGAAAAATCCACCCCCCTGAGCAACATAGTTATACCAACCTACCCCTCCCGTGTACATAGTGCTATGTTGACAAGAGAGCTTCTCCCATTGACATAGCTACTGCCTCTTGGGGAGGTAGATTAACTACACTAATGAGAGAAGCTCCCCCATCAGTATAGGAGTGTCTTTACTTAAGCACTATGCTGTGTCGATGCAGCATTTTATTTGTAGACCTGCCCTTAGTTTTCCCTGTTAGAGAAACAAGGTGGGCAAGGTAATATATTTTATTGGACCAACTTCTGTTGGTGAGAGAGACACAGAGCTCTTCTTCAGGTCTGGGAAATGTACTCAGTGTCACAGCTAAGCTAAATAGAAGGTGGAACAGATTGTTTAGCATAAGTGGTTAAAAACATTGCAAGTGACAATTCTAGGTGGTGGCCAGTTAGCACTCCTCCAGTTATAGCAGGAGTAGGCAAACTTTTTGGCCCGAGGGCCATATCGGGAAATAGAAATTGTATGGTGGGCCATGAATGCTCACAAAATTGGGGTTGGGGTGCGGGAGGGGGTGCGGGATCAGTGGTGGGGCTGGGGATGAGGAGTTTGGAGTGCAGGAAGTGCTCTGGGCTGGGACCAAGGGCTTTGGAGGGCAGGAGGGGGATCAGGGCTGGGGAAGAGGTGTAGGTTCTGGCTGGGGGTGAAGACTCTGGGGTGGGGCTGGGGATGAGAGGTTTGGGGTGCCAAAGGGTGCTCTGGGATGGGATCGAGGGGTTTGAAGGGTGGGAGGGGGATCAGGGCTGGGGTAGGGGGTCCAGGGGGTGCAGAGTCCGAGCGGTGCTTACCTCAAGTGGCTCCTGGAAGCAGTGACTCTGGTTCCTATGTGGAGGCACGGCCAGGCAGCTCTGCATGTTGCCCCATCTGTAGGCACTGCCCCTGCAGCTCCCATTGGAGCACGTAGGAGCAGGAGCATGGCCGAACTGCGTGGTGTGGCCCCTGACCCAGTGCCCTGGCTGAAGCCGCCATAGTTTGCCCACCCCTGAGTTATAGGGAGGAACAGAAGGAAGGGAGGGGGAAAATAGCAGCTGGAGGATATGTCTTTCAGCAATGAGGGAGACTTTTTTAAATATTAAAAGGCAAATGTGATTTGTAAAGCTCAACAACACTAGCAGGACCAGTTTATGCATTCAGGCTGCTTTTTATTTTAGCATTGAACTGCCTGCATTGGTTTTAACTGAGAGCAGAATTAGTCCCACTAATTGTAGTATAGCACAACATTGTTTATCCTACACTTTTCAGGGAAAAAAATGGGGATCGGATAATGAGGTTAGGACCTGGGTAAGTGATTCATAAGGGAACAGAACCATGATTTGGGTAACAAGGAGTTGCAGATTTAAATAAAGAATATTTTATTGTATTTGATCCCATGTTATTTTGAACTTTATACATTTTTCACATATCCATCTTGAGACTATCTCATCCCAAGTATGGAACACTACCATTATATTGCGTGTTTTTCATCAGCTTGATAATGAATCAAGTGAAACAACACAAATGCTTTTAAATATGTCTGTAATCTTGTGGGAAAGGAATAAAGAAGTCTGATTTCTTTAACAGAGCTTGTAGGACACTCCCTAAGTGTAACAAGTGGTATTGCAAGTTGCAACATGAAGGGCTCATAGACAAAAGATCCTTTATTGAAGAAAATGTTTCCAGTTCAGCTAGTTATAAAATGGCCCATAAAAGGGTATAAATTGGCTCTTTCATTTCAGAAAAATAAGATGCCCTCCCACTTGATAGCGCACATAGTGAAGTCCAAAGCTCTTGTTTGAGGTGTTTACAGTATTAGGCAAACACAAAAAAATGAGGGTGGAGAACAGTGAGGGAGGGGAAGACTCATCCCTGTATGTTGTTGTGTAATGTAACTGTATCAAAGAATTTTGTTCAGTATTTATATTAAATAACCACAGGTAATATTAAAAAGTATTGAATGAAAAATAAATGCTGGGGTGTATGCTGATTTGTTACAGCCTAATGGAAAAGGGACAATGTCTTTAATTTTAAGTGTTCCAGAGCTATTTTTTGTATTCCAGTTATTCACATGGGAAAATAACTAGACATTCCAACTACATCATTTGGCAGAAACAAAATCGTGTGCTCCAATTTGAGTTTCAATAAATCAGTACTGGAATTGGCACTGTCACTCTATAAACTCTTGAGCATTGGCTTGAATACCCTTTTGGAACCATATGGCTCGACTCTTGAACATGACTCTCATGATGAAAAAGTCACTATATCATGAAACACATTGACAGAGAAGAAGAATGGAGTATTTATATTGACAAAAATGGCCCGAGTGGCGTATTTAGTGGTTTTGTTACAATCTAATGAAAATGGAATAGTTCATTTTAACTCTAAGATTTACAAGGCTATTTTTCATTTTTTTAATTAATTTGGAAAAATAAAAAAAGACAAGACAATGACACACATCAGCTACTGCTGTTAACATGACCTTTCTGTGCTGGGATGCAGAAAGACTGTACAACAAAAGAATTAGAAAAGCTTTGTAAATATACATTGCAAATTTTGGCACAGAATAAACCTGTCTCATTTTGTTGGTAAACAATACTGCTCTCTTAATCATGTCCTCTTTTAGTGAATAAATACTTACAGAGCCTTCTAAATCAAAACTGAGGACATTTTTTTGGTGTGTCCACACCGGCAAATTCTGAATTCATCTTCCATCGATGGTGTAGCTGCATTAGTGCTGGGAAAGGTGTAAATACTAATGGAGAGAAGATTGAGGAATTTTTATCACAATGTCATGAAAAATTGTAGAGCCCTGTGTACATTAGTCCATGTACCGTTGGTGAAAAATGAGTACACAATTTTCAAGTGTTGGCAAGCTGTTAGATACTTAAGCGGCAACAGTGAATGCCAGCATCATTGTTGTTTTTCCTAAATGTTATGGCAAAAGCATGAATGGAATTACAGTATTTCTAAATATTTTTGCCTAATTAGTCTGCTGGGAAGAATCTGACCTTCACTTGTACTAGATGTGATTACAAGCTACTGATGAAAGTTAAAACACACACACAGACTATGTGGAAGGCCCAAGGTCAGCACCAAACAGCTGCAAGTCCTGAAACATCTTTTTTTCCTTTTGTAAAATACACCTTCCTAGGATTTGAGTTGATTGAGCTTTGTATTGACTCTGAAATATAAATGTCCGGAGTTACAGGATCAGACTCTTCCTCCTCTGGCTGACAAGCATGTCACATGAGTAAAACAGATAAATAAACTATTTAAATGTAAGCTAACCTAGCAATATTTACACTCTCCCTCCACAGCCAGCTATCCTTGAGGGGCTGGCCCATGATACTTTTTCTCCTTCCTCCTTCTGAGAGGAAACCAGCCTTTTATATCCCTTGATAAGCTATCCAGAAAACAGAACCCACTTGCTTGATTAGATAGGTCAAGCAGAAGCACAGCTGCTTTCCCTCAGTCTGAGTCAGCTGGAGAAGGAGGAATCCTGCCTGCCTAAGCTGCCTTTATACTTAATAGTCTTAATTTACTAGCAGTGTAGCTCAGAGATGGCAGCAAGGAAACTGTTGGTGTGGACATAGTTGTATTAAAATCCCACATCCTGTTTATGCTTCCAGCTTCGGCTATAGTTGCCACACTGCTACCACCATCACAATTGCACTGGTGGTGAGTTATGAGTACTGAGTCTGCGCATAGAGATGTCTCTACTGCATGGAGTTCCACTGTGATATAAAGGGCTTGCAAAGTTCTGGAACGGGAAGCAAACTCATTCCCCGCAGATCCCTGCCAGCAGTCGATGGCTTTCTGGGAGATGGATGAGGGGCATGAATGTATCTCTAGGCCACTTATGTGGCCAGTAGGCAGGCACGTTCAGGATCCATTTGATTGGGGATACTCTTGCTATGTAATTAATCATGTAATAGCTGTAATTGTGAGTGTGGAAGCAAAATCACAAACAGGCAATGAGAGTGACAAGCCTGTAGGCAGCAGCACTGAAGCCACTGCAGGGTAGGGTGACCAGTGAAGAAAATATTGGGACATTTTTTGGGGGGAAGGGGAGAAGTCCCACCAGCGGAGCAACAAAAAAAAAACCGGAGTCCTGGAGTCCTGCTGGCAGAGAGAGAGAAAAAACAAACAAAAAACCCCTGGAGTCCCGGAGTCCCGCCGGTAGGGCGGGGGGGGGGGGGGGAAATGGTTTCCCATTGGCAGAGACAGAGAGAGAGAGAGAGGAAAAAAAGAAAAAAACCCAGAGTCCTGGACTTCCGCCAGCTGGCGGGGCGGGAAGCAGAGTTCCGCCAGCGGAACAAAACAAAACAAAAAACCAACAAAACACCCAGGAGTGCGAAATATCGGGACACATTGCATCCCGATCAAACATCAATCGAGACGCGGGACAAATGCCTAAAAATCAGGACAGTCCTGATTTTATCAGGACGTCTGGTAACCCTATTGCAGGGGCAGAGACCAAACAATTCAGTCTCATTCTTCCTGGCCTGGGAGAAGGCTGTCCTCTTCCTACCAGTGTCTATCCCCATTATGAGACAAGAAGCAGATTATAGCTGCCTTCCTTCCCAGAACTAGTTCTAGTTGGCTAAGAGAGGATCTTGGTCCTTAGAAAGAAAATAAGCCTCGGGTTTACCTAGGACCACCTTTTCTTATATCTGATGAAGTGGGTTCTAGCCCATGAAAGCTTATGCCCAAATAAATTTGTTAGTCTCTAAGGTGCCACAAGGATTCCTCATTTTCTTTTCTTTCTCAACATCTATGCTGTTGTTCCCCAGACCTCAGCAGACCTCAGCAGAACATAAAAATTGCCCCCAATACCAACTTGTTGAAGGATTATGCTATGAGCGTGTGTGTGGGAATCCTGTCCTGCCATGTGCCCCATGTCCATGCATATTTCATTTCAGTTGGTGATTTTTCACTCCAACCACTCAATAAACTAACTCTTCCTTGATCAATACATCCTGCCTCTGGTCAATTTACTTCTGTCTGTGCCCATTTGCAGGGTAGGGCTCTTCTCTCTTCCATTGTTTGCTTGGCACCCCTTTGCACTCTGCATGCACAGAAGGCCATTGGCGCTCCAGCTCCGGCTGTTGCACCTCAGTCCTCTACTTCTTACTCCCGCTCCCCTTCCATAAAAACAGCTCCTTCTCTGACTGCTAAAGGACTAGCCATTCTTGCTTCCTTCTGCCATCTCCCCTCCGGAGAAGACATCAATGTCCTTTTCCGTGGGGACCATTTCCAACCTGGGTCCCCTGTCACTGGAGGTTAAAAGCAGTTTGTGTGACCTGGTCCTGATGATGGGGGAATGCATCAATGGAGAAAACAGGATGAAGTGCTTCTGTTCCTTTCTGGTGCTTTCTGAGCTCAGGGATCCTGTGCACATCATCAGAGTGTTTTACTCAATTATTTGTACTTGTGTTGCAGGTTTGGTTCATACAAATGCAGAATAATAGACCAGGTCCTGCTCCCATTGATGCTGTTGGGAGTTTTGCCATTGACGTCACTAGAGCAGGTTTGGGTCCATACTCCTCACTTTTCACAATCTCTCACTCTGGTGTGAATGCACATGTGATAAAATCCTGGTGTACTGAAGTCGATGGCAAAACTCCCATTGACTTATATGGGGCCTACATTTCACCCATGTTTACTTTATACCTATGTTGTTTGTATGCATTCAAAAGGCGAATTTTCCATAGTTAGTGCTGTACAGTAACTTCACTGTAGAGATGGACCTATGTTATTAAACTAAATAAATGTCAGGGAAATAAGCCTCTTAAAAGAATTCACACAGCAGCCAAATGAGAGGAATGTTTATATATCAGCCAAAATTGGCAAAAGCAGGGCAACATAGTTAAAGGAGAAAAGCCCCATAAATCCTGCAATACCAATGCATAAGGAGGCTCATTAAAGTAGCAGCCCATTGTGCTTAGGGATTGCAAGACTAACAGTGGTCTTCCAACTTAATTATATTGCATTTACTTTTGTTAATGTGTGTTATAGCCCTGGCGTTGTTTTTCAGGCATCTTTATTATAGTCAGGAGTGAAAGTATCTTAAAGGACTTACTGGTACGCAGGAGTCCTGAGCAGGGGGCGTGGCCTCAACCGGAAGAGGCAGGATCTTTAAATACCCAGGTCCTTTAAATCAAGATTTAAAGGCCCAGGGGCTCTGACTGCAGCTGACAGCCCCGGGGCCTTTAAATCACCCCCAGAGCTACCAGCTACAGAGGCGGCTGGGAGCCCCGGTGCTCAGGGGCATTTTAAAGGGCCCGGGGCTCTGTCCACCGCTACCGCAGTGTCGCTCTGGGCCCTTTAAATTGCCACCTGAGCCCTGCTGCCCTGGGATAATGGCAGCAGTGCTCTGGCGGTGATTTAAAGGGCAAGGGGCTCCCAGCCACAGCCAGTACGCCATACCAGACCGGCTTTCCCAGGCTGGTGATTTAAAGGGCGCGGGGCTCCCTGCAGTGGCCGGAGCTCTGGGCCCTTTAAATCACCGCTGAAGCCCTGCCGCCACTACCCCGGAGCTCTGGCAGCGGGGCTCGGGAGGCAATTTAAAGGGCCCGAGGCGCTGGCCTCTGCAGGAAGCCCTAGGCCCTTTAAATCACCAGCCTGGGGAAGCCGGTCCAGTCTGGCATGGGCCGGCGTACTGGTTCTTGCTGGTACGCTGTACCGGACCATACCAGCTTACTTTCACCTCTGATTATAGTTCAAATTAATCAGATAATTCCAGATAAATGCGTCATCATTAAAAAGCCAACATTTATCTACAGTCACCACACAGTTGTGTCTGTGAAATCCCAGTATTTCCTTTTATTTAGAATGCGAAATAACTGCAGGATTTCAGGTGCCTCAGTGTTACAGCTTTGGCCAAGTGTTGATTTATTGTTTTGTCATTGTGACCATTCTATCTGAAATCCCTTTTTGAGTCTAATGGTATCTGATTTGTTGTTGGATTGGAGAACTGGGGCTTTCCTTTGCTCCCATGTTCTCTCTTCCTTATACAAGTATAGAACTAATTTGTGGTAAATTATTTCCAAGTTATATTCTTCTGTGCTCAGAGGTTTCCACCCATGGATGCCTAGGAGCTGAAATGTATTCTTTTTATTTTAGGAAGCTATCATGAAAGGGTTACTGCAAATGTCACACACTTCACAACTTTCTGCAAACAGAAGGACAAATCGTATTGTAGTTAAAGAACAGGATGGGGAAATGAGAGTTGTATTTCTAGCTCTGCCTTAGACTTCCTGTGTGATGTCTGACAAATGAACAAGAACCACATTTTCAAGAATGTCCACTAATTTTGGGTGCTTCTTTCTGTGGGTATCCAACCTGATACAGTTGTGGCATGAGTTTCAGAAGTGCTGAGTACTCACAGCTCCATTTGAATCAATGAAAGTTTCATCTGCTCAGCAGAACACCAGGCTCAATGCACCTCAAGTTAGGCATACAAAATTAGAGGATGCTTTGGAAAATGTTGACCTTCACATTTCTATGCCTCACTTTCTCCATCTGTAAAGTGGGGTTAATATTTACATACTTCAAAGGGCTGTTGTAGGTAACTGATTCTTCTTTCTTTGGATTGATTGTTTGATATGGAAAATGTCAAAATGATAATATCTTAAAATTAAAACCAACAAGCTCTGCATTTCCTTCCTTGGTAATGTAAATGGTTTATTTAACGTAGGACAGCTCTTTTGGCATGTTAAGTATGCCCCTCATTTGTGAAGTGAGAAAACCTTTAAATATAAGGGTCCATAAAATAGAAGCTTTGCACCATAATTTGCTATAAAAGTGAGTTTGTAACAAGGCTTTTCTAATGGTGACTTTTAGGATTGTTTACATACATCCGACTCTTTCTGTGATTAAATAACTCATTTATCTTAAAACAGAGATGCCAAAATTTAAAACAAGGGCACATTATAATAAAAATCATTAACATTTTTGTGTCTCCTTTCGGCTGCATTGGTGTGCAAGCGGGTAGAGCCACAAAACTGAACATAAGTAGCCTTGTGTGCAATATGACTGCTCAGCCATAATTCTTCCATTGTGCACAAGAGTGCACTAGGGGATACACTTTGCTGATGCACTGGATCATGGACTGAAGAGCTGTGACTTATTGGAAAACAGCTGAGGGGCTGTTTCTCAAGCTAATATACACAAATACTATCCTCAGCACACAGGTACCAACTTTCTGATTTTCCTGGGGGTGCTTGACTTGTCCTCTGCCCCAGGCCAGCCCCCAATTCACCCCTTCCCCCCTTGCTCAGCCCCCCCTTCTTCCTGCCCTGCCCTTGCTCCACCTCTTCCTGCCCCCGCTCCTGCCTCTCCCCCACAGCGCCTCCTACCTACTGCTGAATGGCTGATCAGAGGCAGGCAGGAGGTGCTGGGGGGAGAGGGAGGAGCTGATTGGTGTGGCCCACCGGTGGGTGCTGAGAACCTACTGTTTTTTTTCCATGGGTGTTCCAGCCCCGGAGCACCCATGGAGTTGGTGCCTATGCCTCAGCAGCAAAGGCAGCCACTGACAAGAGGTGTGAGCAGTTGATGCCTGCTGGAAAAAGCAGCAAACAATGTCTCACTGAGCATGGAGTTAAGCTGCCATGTAAAATCTTGCCCTGCAGTGGCTGTGATTCTTATGAACTGGAGATACCTACCAAGTACCAACATCTCTGCTGTCCCCTGCTGATCAGTCTGCTGGGCACATGGGCAGGATTTGAAACCTCGAATTTTAATGACAACAAATAATTGTTTTCAAATGATGCTATATTAGACTAAAATGAGAGTTTCTTCGATAGTAATAAATGATCACGGTGAAAAGAGTTTGCAGTGTAATTTCATAAACTGGTGAAGTCATTCCTGTCACTATTTATAGAGGTGCATTTTCCACTCAAAGCAGTGTAAGCAATGGAATGCCCTTCTGTGATATGCTTTTACTGAAAGGGGCATGAGGAACAAAGGGAAGGAATCTGTGACCTTCTAACCTTAATCACTGTATACCATTTGACTAGTAGGTGGCATGAGCAAGGCTCTGTTGTTCATTTCTGTGGGTGTTTTTTTGAACATTAGTGACAGAGAGCCACGGGGTTAATGTTTCCATAGTACAGCAAAGACAGAAAGGATACTATGAGTATTGCTGTATTGAAAGTGTTGTTACATGTTTGATTTCCCCACAGGAGAAGCAGGTTAGGATCAAAATGACATAACCTTTCCCACAAATAGGCAGAATTAACATGTAATTATATTCAGACCAGCTGCAGGCATGTGCTGTCCCATGTAGAATAGAATGTGTTGAGTTTTTTATACTCAGAACAGGAATTATTTTGGAGGGAATGAGGACTGTGGTGGTGACAGTTGTGCACACGTCCGCATGCTCACTACTCCTACTCCCCTAGCGGTCATGTTCAGTTATGACCGTGTGCAACAGCAGTCATACAGGCCCTGTAGAGAGGCATTACCCTGACAATCTGGGGAAGGCAGAAAGAGGGTGGCTAACTTCTGTTTTGCTTTCTCAATGCTTCCTGCAAGTCTTCTGGTTGTGTGTACATCTGGAATAGATACATTTATATGCAACCAAAAATTGGCCCTTGAAGTTAATGTCGCTGTCTACTGCAGAGGAGAGATATGTGCTTGCTGAGCTGGGCAGGCATGCTCAAGCTGGGGTCTGATCCAACCTATGCTGAAATCAATGATTCTTTCAAATGACTTTAATGGGCATTGGATGAGGCTCCAGGTGCATAGGCAATAAACCTATGATGTGGAACATTGGCAACATGCTTAACAAAGATGACAGCCTCTTGTGTCTGCACCCCTTCTCTTATGAGTGTGCTGGAGGAGCATACTGAGGTTGGGAAATAGATATCATTGGGACAATAGTGCTAAGTCTTCATCCATGTGACAGAAATAAAGAAAGTTGTACAGCTGCTGAGACATGGTTCCACCTCCAACCTCACAGGATGGTGAGTAGCACAGCTTTGCTAAACGGCTCATTATCCCCCCTAGTACTTTTCCTATAGCATTTCTCTCTGCCCCCATGCAGGAACAGATGCATGAATGTACCTTTTGTGCCTGGTAAGTGTATTAGATATGATAATGCATTCCTCTCAAATACCCTTCAAATACCTAATGTACTTAGAAAAGCATAAACTAAGGAGAAGGTAAAAAAGATTAACACCAGCATGTTGGGCGCCAGTAAGTCTGAAATGGGGGGGACTTTAAAATTTCCTTTCTGTGCTTTTCCATTATGCTAAATTTCTCTTTTACCCTTGCTATTTGGTGCATTTGCCATATTATTGTAAGGAATAATCTTTCTCCAGCAGGGACCTAATGGGTCATTTCTATTCCTAACTTCTGTGGTGCTAAAGTTAATGGCATTTTATTGCTTCTGTTTCCAGATGATCTCTAATAACTTGGCTCAGCACATTACTGCTACAGATAAAACATAGATCATGAAGGAAAATTCCACTGACCATTTTGTTTTTATTTCCTCGTTGTCTCAGAACCCTACTGTTGAAGAACATAGTGTCAAACTGTAGATTAAATATGAATCCCTTCTCTTTCTGCCCCAAGATTCAAGTATGGAAACTTGTTTCTCAGTTCTAAAACGGAATTCAGAAAGAGAAACAAAGAGATCATTCTTTCAGATCCAGTTCAGGTAAAGTGGTCAGTTGACAAAGGCCCAGTAATAGAATAGTTTCCTGGAGAGGCATGTTATTTAGCAGTCCTCTAGCTAAGGAGTGACCTGTGGAGGTAACGCAGCCTGAGAAAAAGCCCAACTTGTCATGTGAATCCTTTCAACATGCAGACTTTTTGGCACATTGAGGTGGTAAGTCAAAGAGTATCAGTTGGAACATTCCAGTAAAGAACATTTCATTCTTCCACAAATGCTTTAATTTGACAAGGGTATATATTTAGTATCAGACACTGTCATTTGCCCCCTTGCCAGCTGACACCCTTGTAACACCATTGATTTCAATAGTAATTTGACCGATGGCATGACCACAAACCGATGAAAGCCCTTGGGTTTTGGAACACTGTAAACCCAAGTTTAAGATTCATTGGCATCTGTGGATAGATAATGGGCTAGCTCAGCATCAAGACAGCATGGATTATAGAAATTAAAGCTGGAAAAGACCTATTATTTCATTTAGTCAATGCCTCTGCCAAAACAGGATGGTTCCCTACAGTACATTTTCTAGTGTTATTTGTCTAGTTACAAAAACTCAGTAATAGCTCTGTAAAACTGCTGACTCTTTGTAGGTTAATGGTAAATTCACTTTGTTTATATTGCATTCATTCCCACATAACTAGTTTGCAGTGTTTCTGCAGCCCCTATTCACATTACATAGAACCAGAGGTGAAAATAAGCCAGTATGCCCCAGTATGGTGTACTAGCCGGACCAGCTTCCTCAGGCGGCAGCAGGAGCCCCGGGACCTTAAATTGCTGCCAGACCCCACTGCTGGAGCCCCTGGGTAGCAGAAGTGGCCAGGACTCCCAGGGGTCTGGTGGCGATTTAAAGGGCCCAGGGCCCCGCTGTGGTAGCGGTGGCAGGGAGCCCCTGGCCCTTAAAATCACTACCTGAGCCCTGGCTGCCGCTGCTACCCCAGGGCTCCAGCAGCAGGGCTCAGGTGGTGATTTAAAGGGCTCAGGGCTCTGCTGTGGTAGTGGCGGACAGATCCCTGGGCCCTTTAAATGGCCCATGAGCCCTGGGGCTCCCAGCTGCCTCTGTAGTTGGTAGCTCTGGCAGTGATTTAAAGGGCCCGGGGCTCCCAGCCACCACTACTGGAGCCAGAGTCCGTGGCTTTTTAAATCTCAATTTAAAGGGCCTGGGGCTCTTCAGGTACTGCCCCTTCTGGTTGAGACCCTGCCCCTGCTCAGGACTTTGGTGTACCGGTAAGTCCTTTAAGTTACTTGCACCCCTGCATAGAACTTGTGCAAGTATTCCCATCAAGGTTGCCAGGTGTCTGGTTCTTGACTGGAATGCCTGGTTGAAAAGGGACCCTGGCAGCTCCAGTCCACACCGCTGACTGGGCTCTTAAAAGTCCGGTCGGCGGTGCTGCGGGTCTAAGGCAGGCTCCCTACCTGTCCTGGCACCGCACTGTGCCTCAGAATTGGCCACAAGGTCTGGCTCCTAGGAAGTGGGGGGGGGCATGGGGCTACGCACACTACCCCTGAGCTGAGCACTGGCTCTGCACTCCCATTGGCCAGGAATAGGGTGACCAGATATCCCAATTTTATAGGGATAGTCCTGATTTTTGGAGCTTTTTCTTACTTAGGCACCTATTACCCCACACCCCCATCCTGATTTTTCACATTTGTTATCTGGTCAACCTAGCCAGGAACTCCCTGCTGGCTGCTTCTGGGACACATCGTGGAGCCAGGACAGGCAGGGAGCCTGCCTTAGCCCTGCTGCACTGCTGAATGGGAGCTGCCCGAGGTAAGCCCATACCCCAAGCCCCTGCCCCAAGCCCCTGCCCCAGCCCTGAGCCACCCCCCAAACCCAGAGCCCCCTCTGGCACCCCAACCCCCTGCCTCAACCCACACACCCCTACCACATTCCAAATCTCTCGGCCTCACTCCCCAGCCTGGAGCCCCCTCCTGTACCCCAACCCCCTTATCCCTAGCTCTACCCCCGAGCCTGCACCCCCAGCCAGAGCCTGCACCCTGATTCCGGGCCCCGGCCTAGAGCCCCCTCCCACACCCTGAACCCCTCATTTCTGGCCCCACCCCAGAGCCCGCACCCCCATTTAGAGCCCTCACCCCCTCCCACACCCCAACCCTCTCCCCCAGCCCAGTGAAAGTGAGGGAGGGTGGGAGAGAGAGAGCCATTGAGGGACGGGGAATGTAGTGAGCAGGGGGTGGGGCTTCAGGGAAGGGGCAGGGCTAGGGTGTTCGGTTTTGTGCAATTAGAAAGTTGGCAACCCTAATTCCCACAGATGTTACTCCAGTAGGAGTACAGGTGTGAACGAGGGCTGTTTATAGTGATAAAAGACTGCAGATTCAGGTACTTAGATTGTAAGCTTTTTGAGATGCGGACTTGTCTTACTATCCATCTGTAAAACACCTGGCTGGCACACATGGGGCATGTGACCATCAATGGAGAAGTCACATTATTCTTTATTTTACTTTTATTAATTATTTGTATTATGGTAGCGACTGGAGGCCCGTGCAGAGATTGGGGTCCCATTCTACTAGACACTGTAGTACACATAGTAAGAGACACTCCTTACCCCAAAGACCTTGTAGTCTAAATAGACAAGCCAGACAAAGGGTAGGAGAAAGGAGATATTATCATCCCCATTTTACATTTAGGAAACAGAGGCAAGTACTGTACTGAGCATAGGTAATTGCAGAGCCAATGGCAGCATACCAACAGTATCAGAGTGCTGTGCTGCGAGTACTAGAGGGGAAAGTGTATAATTGTATGCATTATGCCCATATTAAAATGACCTGGGGTGTTTTTTTAATTCTTCCCTGTGAATATTGACTTTCCATGAAAACTGGAAGTATGGAGAGGTGGTGCGGTGTGAAAGGAACAAGCCATTTATATTGAGCGGTACTGGTAGTACCTTCTCTTCTGCACATTTTTGCATAAGAGGAGGGGAACTATATGCACTTGAGATCTTGCAGACAGGGAAAGAAAGTCCCTGTGGTTGGCATGAATTATCCTATTGAGTGGAATAGCACAAGTTGTTCTGCCTCCCACTCTTGTAAAATCCTAGCGCACAACACAAACAGTTACACATCCTGCAAAGCAGTGATGCAGTTCACTGTTCCACAGAGTCAATTTTTGTATCTAATTTCAGCATTCTCAAGGTGAATTGCTATAATGATCTTTTGTACTGCAGTGTACATAAATCTTCAAGCTGTTTTAACTTCCTTGTTTTCTGCATTGCAGCTACCACGTGTTGCTATTTATCTGTATTTTCACACACACACACACGCAAAATTGTTACTGATTTACTTAATAATGGCCTCTTTGGCTAGACCCTCACATTTACAGATACAGTTCTCTCAAGGCAAATAAAGTTCTGTACTTACTCATCCAGCATTTGGCAGCATTGTCAAAACTGTAATTGCTCCACACCAGCATTAAATGTTTCAATAGAAGTGACCGTTGGATCATCTTCCACTCAAAAGATGTGTCATTTTTTTTTATCCACTTGTAGCTGGTGACTTAGCAAAAGAAGCAAATCTGAAATGCCTCAAACCAGTGTGACCATGGTGTTGATGGTACCTGCGGTGCAGAGGGAGGAGAGATATACTCCCTCATCCTCATTTTGCAGGATAATGTGATCAGATAACACACACAAGGCTACGAATACTACTGACAACATTCATACTTGCTCAGACTCCCTGATCTTAATAGCTCAGGTTTAGCATACTATTACTCACTTACAATACTTCTTCTGTACGCAGTATACACACAACAGATGATGGAAAATTCCACTGTTCACCTTCTTGCCTCAGGCTCCATCATTGCTTAAAGAAAGACTGTCAAATTACAGAGAACAACAAGCAGGGCTGGAAAAAAGAGCAAATCTTATTGATTTCCTATAAAGCCAAGAAAAAAGTTTGAGATGTTTGCCACAGAAGAATTGTATCTGTAAGAAAAGCTAAAAAAAAGAGTTTCAACACTATGTTATGTTTTCGGATCTCTCTACTTTTTATGTTTGTAGTCCTGAGACTAGTCATGGGATGTACACCATTTCTCTACACACAGGAAATAGTTTTTTATGCCACTGCTGTATATAATGCATCCAAATACTACAGTAATATTGCCATATAAATGCTATAATAAAAAAAGACTTTAAGGAAGTTCTGCAACTTCATGAAAACTAGGAGGATATCTGCTTTGTTCAGTAGAGTTCAAGAAGTGTGTGTGAAGACGTTAAATAATCCTGTTGGAGTGATGTGCAGGATAATGTACTGAAGGGTGGACCACAACTAGTTTGGAATTTGGGTTTGTATCGGATTAAATCCCTTAGAGTGCAGTTGGACTCTTCAAAGGGGCTGTGCAAAAATAGCGCTTATATCAAAAGAGATGTGTTGACTATTCAGTCATAATTTTTTTTTACTCCTGCTAGCCCTAGCTCTGCAGAACTAACATAAATGAAAAGGAAGGCTGAATGGTGTCTATTTCATCTTGTGCATCACAAGGAGTTTTTGACCAGGTTCATACCTGTTAACTCTGTGCAAGGTCACTGAATGCAATGCTCAGATGTTGCTAGGGGCATAGTAAGCCCTGCACCAGTTTTATACAGGTAATGATGCATATAAGCTGAAAAGAATCCAGTTTGATTCTCAGAGCCCAGGCTTTTTGCAGGACTGGAGGCAAACAGATAACAGCAACTTGTCTTAAGGAGCTTACAGTTTAACAGAGCAGGTACAAAACAGAACAAAGCACAGAGGGAGCACAGTGTGGTGTGTATTTGTTTTTGGCTGGAAACTTCTTGGGTGCAGAACTGGTGGGGTTTAGAAGTGTTTTTTTAAAAGGAGGAAAGGGAGGAAGTTTGGTGGGCACTGACTGGCAGGTTGTTCTAAACTTACTTAAGCCATGTACCTAGAGAACACTGGCTTATGCTGCTTTCCATCTTTGTATTTTTGTATTTGTGGAAATATCATGCTGTGGTTTTTTCCCCTGTAGTCATTGCAATGATTTATATCTGGATTGTTTTTATTTTTGGTGATTATTTTTTTTCTACCTGCACACTTATTCACTGCAACACTTTCTTCATTTTCTCTTCTGTGCTCATGATAGACATGAAACAAACATCGAGGTGATCTTGGTTTTCCAAAATCTAGGTCAGTTTTTGTATTTGCAAAACCAAAACCAGGGATGGCTTTTGGATCAGGGTTCCATTTAATTCAAATTCCAAAAGTTCAGGGATAAGCTGGATTGTTTTGGTTCATCCCAAAGTCATATCTTTGTGGTCCATCTTGCGCACTGCCTCTCTGTCTATCCAGCCATCCAAGATATTTATAGGGTACCCATTGCTATAGTATTTAAGCACAGCATACCAGCTTTATTTATATCAGTGCTTATCATCTAGTGGATTCCCCCACACCAGGAGCTTTCTCAGCTGACTGTTTAAGCCAGCTTTTTGGCTCCTTTGTACTACTGAAGCATTGCAAAGGGCCCAGACTCTGGTTTAGGATCTGATCTGTATCTCCTGTTTTCATCATTAGTTGCTTGCTACCAGATCATCCAGGATTAGAAATGATTGCGTAAGACAATGAGACTTCATATTACCTCAGTAAATGGTGGGATGGTGCCTTCAATGGATGGAGAAGGTTTTCTCCTTCCCACCAGCATCACTTCAGTCTTGCCTAATTGCAGTTTGAGCTGTTCAGCTCTTCTTTATCCATGTGCTAGTCTCTTGCAGGCATTGTGACATTTTTGTGACACCATTGATTGTGTTTGTTGAGGAGAAGAGATTCAGCTTAGGGTCTTCTGAATATGTGGGTAATAGAAACCACAAGTATCTTACTATTTGTGCAAGTGATTTTTGTTTTGCAGAATAAGGGCTTGTCCAGATATGAGTCTCATTTTATCCAAAACTCCAAAATTTTTCATTCTTTCTGTTTTGAAGAGCCCATGTGGCACTTCCAAGCTCTGAAATAACACTAGAAAGGCTTTCTTGATAAATTTCCAATCCAAGCAAGAAGCAATAGTTACCAAAAATTTCACAATAGTTCTGGAAGACCAGTACAGCACAGCTTCCTAGCCATCTGTTTTCAGTACCATCTTGTGAAACATCTATAAGAAAGATAACTTCTTTGAAGGATAAAAAGATGTTTCTAAATATGTAAATTTGTATATGAATGTGTGTGATAATGTCATGTCATCTGTGAGGACTGAACCCAGGATGACTTGCTCTGAAAGCATTAGCGCATACTGTGAGTTACATGTGCATAAACAATTTGAAAATATTTAGAATATTCATAATCTTACATCTATTCAGATTATATTGATAGGACTTTGTGACCCCATTCCTGCATAGCATAACTCTGCTGTAGTCAATGAAGTTACTGCAGGGTAGAATATGGCTAAGTGAGTTTATCATGTGAACATTTATAAATTTATGTATTTAATAAAGAAATAAAGAGTGATATGATTTTTTTCCATGACAGTCAAGAACTAAATCCTGCCCTGGCTGGCCCAGTGAGAGGGTACAGACAAGCTGCTGGGTGAATACTCATATGTCATGCCAGGACAGGATTCCTGAAGCCTGTGGAATGCACAATGTGGGATGCATAATGCTGCTTCTCTGAGCTGCAGCAAAACATGTCCCCAGCTGGCACTTGCTGCTGCCTGTGGCTTACTCACCAGCCAATCTGTAAGGAGAAGGGCATAGACATACCCCCTAACCTAATGACCACATTCCCTGGCACAATCTGACAATTTTTCCAAATACTCTCTCTTCCTAACAGATCCTGACCTGCTCCCTTTGCCCTCCTTTGGCACAATTACAGTTTAAAGTAGGCTATATCCCTAGATGTCTGTAGTGGGATAAGAGACCTCTGTGTAGATATTTGTCACCTAAAGGGGCTCAGCGACAAGAAGTGGCTGAGGAGCTCTTGCTTTAAATGAAACTAGGGAAGTGGTGGGTGCAGGGGCAGGGGGGGAGGAGAGAAAGACGATCTCAAGTCCTATTGAAAAGAACATTTGGAGGGAGGAAAAGTGACCCCGGAAGCTTTGACATTCCACTTAGTTAAGTTAGAACATTTTCCCCTAATGGGTTAGTCAGAAATGGACTCTGTTCCATCAGTAGCGATTTGTATTTCTTTGATTTTTGTTGTTGTTTTGTTCATCTGTTTGCAAGGTTATGAGACTATATTTTGGTATAATTAATAATATAATTAACGTGTGCATGTTGGAATTAAACGTTTTTCTGAATTAACCTGGGTTTGAGGATTGCTCTGGGCAAGTCTACACAGCAAAAAAACCCAACCCTGTGGCAGTGAGTGTCAGAATCTGAGTCAAATGACTGCAAAGCTAAAAAGAGAAGTGTAGATATTCAGGCCTGGGCTGGAGCCCGGGCTCCAAGACCTTCTCCCTCACAGGGTTTCAGAGCCTGGGTTCCAGCTTGAGCCCAAATGTCTACACTGCTATTTTTAGCCCAGCAGCGCACGCACAAGTCAGTTGACCTGGATTCTGAGACTTGCTACTGTGGGTCTATTTTTTTTGTTTCTGTGTAAATGCACCTAATTTTGATTTAAACTACTGGGATAAACAATTTGGATTATTGTAGATTTATATATTCAGATTATTACACCCTGTGATGCAGTTTATAATCAGCAAAACCCATTGCTAGTACCCACAGACTAAGACAAACATCTGTAAAACTAGGAAGTTTCATTGTGCAGACAGAGGTGGTGGGAGACCTCATTTTATTATTCACAATTATTTTATAGTTTTCATAGTACTGGTGGCACTTCTTTACAGAGTGCACAATCTGCAGCTGTTGTTAACACACAACACAACATTTACATGAGGTCTGTGTAAACAAAAGATAAGTGCTGAAATACAACATGCTCCATCACAGAGCCAGCATGGTCTATTGGATGAGGCACTAGCATAGGACTCAGGAGATCTCAGTTCTATTCCCAGCTCTGCTACAGCCCTTTGTGATTTCAGTTAAATCTCTGTGACTCTATTTCCCCTTCTGTTGTCTATTTAGACTGTAACCTTTTTGGGGCAGGGAATCTCTCCCCTCACAGAAAATCTACTTCAATTTGAGGAGCAGAACAGAAAATATTCAGCCTAATCCCATGACAAATTTAAAGTTTGATATTTTTCAACCCATAATGGTTAGAAATAGAGGATTTATATTGTTGGAAAAAAGGAGATTCCCTGCTTTTCCACAAGACAGAGAACACTTGCTTCTAGAGCTGGGAGATTCCAAGATAACAGGCCATAAAAATGTAACAGAATTATATGTAGAAAAAAGATAATTTCTAGAGGTTTCTATACTACATGCTTTTTAATTTTTTTCTCCCTCTGAGTCCTGTACAGTTAGGCTGGCCATATAGAGATGTGAAAAAATAGTACCAAATGTTTAAAACTCTCTAAAACATTTCTAAAAGCTTTTTCTGAAAAATATGGCCTATAGAGAATAAGAAGGTGTGGTATTTATTGGTGTTCTTTTAGAAAGAGAGGCATCACTTGTGGTGTCTGTGCTGCCCTCGAGCAGAGAGGTGTGTGTGCGCGTCTATCCTTCAGGTGTGGGGTGGAGCATGTCGCAGTATTATGCCAAGTCCAAGCATTCAAAAATTGTGAGTCAGACCCCCAAAATCATGAGTTTGGCTTAAAAATCATTACTTTTTAAAAATAATAAATGTGGGTCATTTTTTATCTACCTCTGGTTTCTGAGCCTTTAGGGCACGGTTGCTTCTTGTTTTCAACTTTTCTTTGCAACCATGAAGGCTAGAAACTTCCTTCACTTGCAGTTTTAAGAAAAATACTAAATATTGTGAGATGTGAAATAAAATCATGAGAGCTGGCCACACCGCATCTACGTAGCCACCAAGCAGAGGGGTGTGTAGGGGAGAATGAGGTGTCTATCTGGGCCTCAGATAAAGAGGGGTGACACATATGCAGGAGCCTGATGTAGAGGGATGGATGTGTATGCATGGGGCTGACCTGCAATAAAATGTGTGTGTGGCACTCAGGCATTGTGGAGGGGCATGTGTGTGACTTAGAGAGGAGAGTATAGCAGTAAGAGACGGGTAAATGTGCAGGTGGGCCTGATGCTTATGGGTAGGGAGTGTGTGGACCACAGGCAGAGGTGTGCACTTGTGGGACTTAGGCATAGCAGTGGGGAGAGGGTGTTGGTGGGGAAGGATCCTCAGGCACAGGCTTCTATGGGATGGCCTTAAGGGCAGAGTGTGTGTGGGGGAGGCGAGGGGGCCTCTGGCACAGGGCTTTTTGGAAAATGGATGGAACCTTAGACACATGCGTAATTGTGTATGTGAGAACCTCAGGCGTAAGTATTAAGAACATAAGAATGGCCGTACTGGGTCAGACCAAAGGTCCATCTAGCTCAGTATCCTGTCTACTGACAGTGGCCAGTGCCAGATGCTTCAGTGGGAATAAACAGAATAGGGCAAATATCGAGTGATGCATCCCTTCTTATCCAGTTCTAGCTTCTGGCAATCAGATACTTAGGGACACTCAGAGCATGGGGTTATGTCCCTGACCATCTTGGCTAATAGCCATTGATGGACCTATCCACTGATGGAATGTATCTAATTCCTTTTTCAACCTAGTTATACTTTTGGCCGTCACAACATCCTGACAATGAGTTCCACTAGGTTGACTGTGTGTTGCGTGAAGAAATACTTCCTTACACTTGTTTTGAATCTGCTAACTATTAATTTCACTAAGTGAGCCCTGATTCTTATGGTATGTGAATAGTCACTTTCTCCACCTCATACAATTTTAGCACTTGCAAATCCACTCAATCCTACTTCTTGTTCACCCAGTCGCTCAGACAAACAAGTTTATTTACATTTGCAGGAGATAATGCTGCCCGCTTCCTGTTTACAGTGTCACCTGAAAGTGAGAACAGGCATCATTGTGGCACTGTTGTAGTCAGCAACACAAGATATGTATGTGCCAGATGCACTAAAGATTTATATGTCCCTATGTGCTTCAACCACCATTCCAGGGGACATGCGTCCATGCTGTTGACGGATTCTGCTTGATAACAATCCAAAGCACTGCGGACAGTTGTATGTTCATTTTCATTATCTGATCCAGATGCCACCAGTGTAGAACTGATAAATGAAATTGTTTTTAATTGTTCACTTTATTAATGTAACTTCTGTTCACCATTCACTACACTTGCCTACACTGTAACTTCTGTTCCATATTGTAATTCAAACCCCATTTTAAAACGCGCACTCCATTTTGTAAAAGCTTCCCCCAACCTTCATTTTTGCAAACCCTGCTGTAATCTTATTAGTTTAGTTTAGATGTGTGAATGAGGTATGTGTGGATGACGGAATCAACCTCCAGCCCCAGCCTGTCCTGATGAGATAAAGTTCAAATACCAACGGCTGAAGACCTAGACAACAGCCCTAAACAAAGTAAGAAGCATCCACCCTAAAGAGAAAAGGACAACAGAACAACAGAAGGAAGATCAAAGCCAGGTCCAAGGCTGAAAGTCACGCCTGCAATTGATGGGTGATCAATCTAAACCCAGAGGCAGCGTGACACAGCAAGACCTATAGACTTTGAATCCAAAGTAAAAGCCTATAAAAAAGAAAGGTGAGATGAGAGACTCTGGGTAACATTCTGCTGCCAACATGGAAGGACATCAGTGCCTGCCCAACAGAGATCCAGCTTGTCCTTGTGCCTGGCTTTCCTGGCCGGTTAGCCACCACAAGCTACGAACCCAAGCTACAAAATCAAGCTATGAACTTAAGCTATCTTCAGGACTGGTAACTATGCAGCAGCTGCAGAACATCTGATGGATATATATGTGTGTGTGTGTGTGTATAGGTATTAGGTATAATGTGTGTGTTTAAGAATTAAGATATTAGTTATTAGTCATAAATCAAATTATCATAATAAATGTGGCATCTTTGTCTTGTCCCCTTTAATAAGATCCTGCTGGTTTTTACTGGTCTAATATAATTGGTATAACACCAGCAGAAGGTTGATTTTCCTTTTTGGTGGTTTGGGTTCTGTAGTTTCCACATCGGAGTGTTGATCTTTTAAGACTTCTGAAAGCATGCTCCACACCTCGTCCCTCTCAGACTTTGGAAGGCACTTCAGATTCCTAAACCTTCTGTTTAGTGCTGTAGCTATCTTTAGAAATCTCACATTGGTACCTTCTTTGCGTTTTGTGAAATCTACAGTGAAAGTGTTCTTAAAATGGACAACGTGCTGGGTCATCATTTGAGACTGCTATAACATGAAATATATGGCAGAATGCGGGTAAAACAGAACAGAGGACATACAATTCTTCCCCAAGGAGTTCAGTCACAAATTTAATTAACACATTATTCTTTTAATGAGCATCATCAGCATGGAAGCATGTCCTCTGGAATGGTGGCTGAGGCATGAAGGGGCATATGAACGTTTAGCATATCTGGCACATAAATACCTTGCAATGCTGGCTACAAATGTGCCATGCAAATGTCTGTTCTCACTTTCTGGTGACATTGTAAATAAGAAGTGGGCAGCATTATCTCCTGTAAATGTGAACAAACTTGATTCTCTTAGCCCTGGTCTACACTATGAATTTTAGGTTGAACTTAGCAGCATTAGAGCGATTTAACCCTGCACCCATCCACATGACGAAGCCATTTTTGTCAACTTAAAGGACTCTTAAAATCGATTTCTGTACTCCTCCCTGACAAGGGGATTAGCGCTGAAATCGACCCTGCTGGGTTGAATTTGGGATAGTGTGGAGCAATTTGACGGTATTGGCCTCTGGGAGCTATTCCAGAGTGCTCCATTGTGACCACTCTGGACAGCACTCTCAACTCAGATGCACTGGCCAGGTAGACAGGAAAAGCCCCGTGAACTTTTGAATTTCATTTCCTGTTTTGCCACCTTGGCGAGGTGATCAGCACAGGTGACCATGGAGTCCCAGAATCACAAAAGAGCTCCAGCATGGACCAAATGGGGGTACTGGATCTGATCTCTGTATGGGGAGATAAATCCATGCTATCCCAATGCTGTTTTAAAAGACAAAGTGATTAAGTTCAGCCACACACCAGGGCAGTTAAAAGAGTGCAGCAGGGCGTGCTGCGCACGAGAGAAGCTTTGAAAACCAATTTCATGATTGGCCAGGCTACAGTGTGAAAGCTCTGTTTGTTTCTCCTTGATGAAAATCCGCCCCCTTGGTTCACTCTACTTCCCTGTAAGCCAACCTGAAATGCCCTCCCCTCCTCCCTTTGATCTGCTTGCAGAGGCAATAAAGTAATTGTTTCAATTTCATGCATTCTTTATTAATTCATCACACAAATGGGGGGGATAACTGCCAAGGTAGCCCAGGAGGGGTGGGGGAGGAGGGAAGCACAGGGGTGGGGTAGTTGTAGGGGCACGCAGCTTATCATGAAAGCGGGGCTTTGACCCGGAGTGGCCATTTGCCTCTCTGGTTCTTTGGTAGGCTTGCCTGATGTTCCAGGCAGGACTGAATCTCCATTAGACAAAACTTAAAGAAGGGAATGACCTGAAGTCACTCCCATTATGTCCAGGCACCCCAACCGACCTCACCGAGGCTGGCCAGGAGCACCCATGTCTGCCCAGGAGCCCCTGACCAACCTCACCGAGGCCAGCCAGTAGCATCTATGTCTGCCCCGGAGCCCCCGACTGACCTCACCAAGGCTGGCCAGGAGGAACCAGGAGACAACAGAAGATGGTACAATCAGGGCCGTCCTTAGGATTTATGGTGCCCTAGGCGGGATTATTAAACTGGTGCCCCTTTGCCTGTCTTGCTCTTAGCAATACAAACATAAGCTTACAGTATTGTAAAACTTGCCACATGCATGTTATTAAAACCAGTTTAACTTAATTAAGCACACTAATGCTGATGAACTAGCACTAAAAAGTAGCACTATAGAAAAAATTCTGATTTGACAGAATGATGCAAATAATATCATTTTTTTAATTTGTCAACATTTTATTGGAAATTTATATGAAGAGGTATTGAAACAAGGATTAGTTTTTAATTAAAAGCAATCTTTCTGGCTTTTTTGGCTGCAAAATCAGTAAGAATGTCATCGTATGACAAAGACAAAGTGATGTCTTGTTCGATTGCAAGAATAACAAGACCAGTCAAGTGTTCCTGACTCATTATAGAGTGGAGATAGTTTTTAATGAGTTTTAGTTTTGAGAAACTCCGTTCTCCTGATGCTACTGTTACAGGAATTGTCAGTAGAATATGAGTGGCAATGTACACATTAGGATATATGTCAACAAGTTTTCTGGTATGAATAAATTGTACAATGTCCATCATTGATTTTGCATGTGGCAACAACTCAATTTCTTCCTACAGTTCCAGTCCATTTTAATCAAAATGATCATCGTGCTTTAGGAGGCTCTCTAGGTCAGGGGTCCACAACGCGGTGCCTGCGTGTGCCATGGTGCCTACAGGAGCCTCTCAATGCATCTGCGTACTGGCCGGAGGATGAGCATCTGCCGAAATGCCACCAAAATTCGGCGGCATTTTGGCGCTGACACCTCTGGATGACACTGCTTTCTGCCGACAAGCAGCGTCATCCAGAGGCATCACTGCTGAAATGCCACCGAATTTTGACGGCATTTTGGCGGATGCTCGTCCGCCACCATGGTCCTTCATCTGGCACCTGCCAGACGAAAAAGGTTGGGGACCACTGCTCTGGGTTCTTGCACTTTGTCATTAGTTGCTCGTTTTCCTATTTCGTTGAATTTAGTCCCGCTCAGCCCGCTGCCAGCTGAATGAATGAAACCCCAGGCCAACAGCGGGTTGAGTGGTTTAGCTGGAGTCTCAGCCATCGGCCTGCTCTGCCCGCTGCCAGCCTGGGGTTCCTTGGATGTCCCCAGGCCAGCAGTGGGTGCTGAATGGGCCTGGCAGCCGGGACCCTGGGTGGCAAAGGGGCAGCAGCCGGAACCCCAGAGCAGTGGCGGGCTGAGCCGCTCAGCCCACCGCTGCATGTCATCAAAAATCAGCTTGCATGCCACCTTTGGCACATGTGCTGTAGGTTGCCGACCCTTGCTCTGTACACTAGTAAGGACATGAGCATATTACAGTTGTTGGAGGGCTCTATTTAGCAGTAACAGGGCTATAGGAAAGTCAGTCAACATTTTTTGTTTCTCTGATGAAAACTGGCCCCCTCCCTTCCCCATACCAAACTTGTCACAAATAATTGTCAACAACATAATTTTCTGATTTTCAGTTTTTGGCTAAGATATTGATTTAAAAAAAATTGAAATTGAATTCAGGATTGTTAGCAAGCATTTTTGGCAAACAAATTTGCTCAATGACAATCAAAATGGCAACACAGTACTGCTTTCATGCTTGGTTCACCCCCCGTCCCCCCGCCTGCTGGTCCAACAGCTGCAGTAGAGGAGGAGATAGGTGGAAAACTGCAGGACCCCAAAATCCACCTATTGCGGTGCAGAGTGGCAACAGCAGCAGCAAACCCTCAGGTCCGATCACACGCCAATGGGCACCACTGCCAGCCCAACGGGCCATGGTGAAGTTAGCACAGCATCTGATCTCAAGGATGGGGCACCCATGGAGCCACAGCAGCTCATCCTGCCCTGTGCAGCTCCCCCCCGGATGAGATGGATCACTGTCAGTCCAGGGGAGAGACGCGCTTCCCAGCTAGGGTTACCAGATCCAGATGTCCTGATTTTGTAGGGCCAGTCCCGATATATGGGGCTTTGTCTTATATAGGCACAAAATACCCCCACCTAGGGTGACCAGACAGCAAGTGTGAAAAATCAGGACGGGAGGTGGGGGGGGGAATAGGAGCCTATATAAGAAAAAGACCCCAAATTTATAAAAGTGGGACATCTGCGCACCCTACCCCAACCCCCTGTCCTGATTTTTCACACATGGTATCTGGCTATCCCCAGCCCAGCCATGTGTGTCCATTACAATCCTGGCTGCCTGCGAGGAAGTGAGTTACTTTCACTGTCATTCCTCAGCAGGTAGGCAGCCAGCCTCCCACCTCTCCCCCAGCACCTCACCAAACCCAGCCCTTACAGCCCTCATGCCGGGGGAAAGAGTCACACTCACAGGTGAGTTCCTTCCCCCACCCCTTCCCAGAGACTTCCTAGCAGCCAATCCCCTCCCTCAGACTGTGCTGCATTCGGCTCTCTAGGACCCAGCAGCCCTGCTCTTACATGCTCCACTGCTTTCCACCTGTCCGGGCTCCCAGCAGAGTGGTGCCCCCAGACCTAGTGGTGCCCTAGGCGGCTGCCTGTTCTGCCTATGACTAAGGACGGCCCTGGGTACAATATGGCTGCTAACAGTCTTTGCTAATTTGCAAAGGCAAGGTGCTGCTGCTGTGTAGTACTGCAGTACCGCGTCTGGCAGCAGAACCCAGGAGATATACAGTGACAGTGAGCTGAGCGGGCTCCATGCTTGCCGTGGTATGGCGTCTGCACAGGTAACTCAGGAAAAAAGGCAAGAAACGATTTTTTGCTGTTGCTTTCATGGAGGGGGGACCCTGACGACGTGTACCCAGAACCACTCGCAACAATGTTTTTGCCCCAGCAGGCATTGCGAACTCAACCCAGAATTCCAAAGGGCAGCAGAGACTGCAGGAACTGTGGGATAGCTACCCACAGTGCAACGCTCCGAAAGTCGATGTTAGCCTTGGTACTGTGGACACACTCTGCTGACTTAATGGTCTTAATGGTCTTAAGTGGGGACACACACAGTCGACTGTATCAAATCGATTTCTAAAAAACTGACATTAAATCAACCTAATTTCTTGGCTGATCAAGAAGTAGGACTGAGTGGACTTGTAGGTTCTAAAGTTTTGAGTGCAGTTATATAACAAAAAAAAACTACACTTGTAAGTTGCACTTTCACAACAAAGAGATTGTACTACAGTACTTGTATGAAGTGAATTGAAAAATACTATTTCTTTTGTTTATCATTTTTACACTGATATTTTGCAAATATTTGTAATCAAAAATAATATACACTTTGATTTCAGTTACAATACAGAATACAATATATATGAAAATGTTGAAAAACATCTAAATATTTAATAAATTTCAATTGGTATTCTATTATTTAAGAGTGTGATTAAAACTGCGATTAATTGTGATTGATTAATTTTTTGAGTTAATCGCGTGAGTTAACTGCGATTAATTGACAGTCCTACTTTGCACGTATCAACATTGAATTTCATCTGTCATTTTGTTGCCCAGTCACCCAGTTTTGTGAGATCCGTGTGTGTGTGTGTGTGTGTGTGTGTGTGTGTGGGTGGTGATGTGGGGGCAGGGGAACTGAAGGGAAGTTGCATATGGAGTAGGAGCTTCCCACACAAGTGTATATAGGATGCCTCATTTAAAGGCATGTGACTAGGAAGCTTGTGTATGTATTGGTGTTTGCGCACGCTGGGACTTCAAACATTGGTGTGTTTGCATGGGGGTTCTAAAGGTGTGTGTGTGTGTGTGTGTGTGTGTGTGTGTGTGTGTGTGTGTGTTGAGGAGTATCAGGCATTGGTGTTTGAGCCTGGTGCCGGAGGTCTCAATAAAGACTGTATGTATGTAGATGAATGACCTCACAAAACTGTATGCATATATGTAGGAGGGACTTCAGGAATATGAACATAAGAACATAAGAACTGCCGTACTGGCTCAGACCAAAGGTTCATCTAGCCCAATATCTGTCTACTGACAGTGGCCAATGCCAGGTGCCCCAGAGGGAGTGAACCTAACAAGCAATGATCAAGTGATCTCTCTCCTGCCATCCATCTCCATCCTCTGACAAACAGAGGCTAGGGACACCATTTCTTACCCATCCTGGCTAATAGCCATTTATGGACTTAACTACCATGAATTTATCCAGTTCTCTTTTAAACGCTGTTATAGTCCTAGCCTAGGAATGGGTGAATGCTTCTCTGGATCACAGGGCAAGTTGTGCGTGTATCTTGCATGGGTAGTTGTGGGTGTAAGAGTCTCTTTTTGGTGGGGCACAGGGATGTGTATTGATGTTTTTGAACTACTGGCATGTATG
The DNA here is from genome assembly GCF_025201925.1 of Gopherus flavomarginatus. Taxonomy (NCBI): domain Eukaryota; kingdom Metazoa; phylum Chordata; order Testudines; family Testudinidae; genus Gopherus; species Gopherus flavomarginatus. The sequence goes on from NC_066617.1 coordinate 202,794,422, forward strand.
CGTGGCAATGGTGCTATTGGCAGACTGTATCACTGCCCTGATGTGTATGGGGGGAGGGGCATGTGACAGATATAGCAATTTCCTGAAATATCCTTGGAAAATCTTATTGTATTAAATGCAAAGTTTATGTATTGTTCTGGGTTGGGATTGTTACCGCTCTAGTGGCAGAGATGTGAGGTGAGGGCTGGGAGTTCAAAGGACTATACTGAAATTGTGCCAGACAAGAATGGATTTTTTTGGACACTTCAGTGTGAAATATCAGAGGGGTAGCCGTGTTAGTCTGGATCTGTAAAAGCAGCAAAGAGTCCTGTGGCACCTTATAGACTAACATGTATTGGAGCATAAGTTTTTTGTGGGTGAATACCCACTTCATCAGATGCAGGTAATGGAAATTTCCAGAGGCAGGTATAAATAGGCAGGCCAGAATCAGTCTGGCGATAAGGAAATTAGTTCAATCAGGGAGGATGAGGTCCTCTTCTAGCAGCTGAGGTGAAATGGAGTTCCTGGGAAATACCTGGGGGAGGGAGGTAATGAAAATTCCCCACCTCTGGTTATGCAAAAACCCAGCCTTTTGAAGCTCTGCTCTGAGAAGGTAATTCTCTGCTGTTCCTGGAGGCTGGAGGACAAAGGCTTGATCTGTGTAAGGAAACAGGGTAATCTGTCCAGTTTGGGTTCTGACTCTGAAGCAGAGAGAACTATGAACGTGTAACCTTAGGGAAAACCCAGCTGTGGGTTCATGGCCTTTAAAATGCTCAGTGGTAAATTGTAACTATGGGCAATTACACTGTTCATAACGTTTGGAGAGAAAGTAACATGCAGAGGCTGGCCTGTTTGTAGCGAAGTGTGTAGCCTAGAAAAATCCTGGTCAGGAGGTGGAGAGACGCAGGTCTTTTCCTCCAAGTAATGATAAGAAGCCAGGAGCCTAGAGTGGATGTGCTTAGTGGACTATGGAGGGGGGGAATACAGATGCAGTTGCCTTTGACTGTCTCAGGGCTCTCCGGCACTGGTGTTTGCCCTTTCCATGAGGTAGGTGTGTGTGTAGAGGCCGAGGGGTTTGGAACACGAGACAGGTGGGTGTGTAACAGTGGCAGTGGGTCTCTACGGCGCAGGGAGTCATTGGCCCTAGTGTACGTATGTGGGATCTCTGATGCTTGTTGCCTGGTGTGGGGCAGGGTGGGTCTATGCCGACGTTTCTGGAACATCCTGGCAGGCCAGCTGCCCCCGCGGCTATCTGTGAGGCCGGGTGTCACTGACGGGAGGGGCTCTGTGCTCGTGTGTCACGTGTTGGCTCGGCTGCCCCGTGCGCTCCCCGAGCGGGGTGTGTAGCTGTGCCTGCCTGGTGGGGGCGGGCAGAGTGGAAACTTCCACTCCCTGCAGCAGCCGGCGCTGCAGCGCGGGAGCCGCCGCAGGAGGGGGCGGGGCTGGCGCCTCACACACGCGACTCGGAGCTCCACCCCCGCGCAAGCTTCGGAGCTGCGACCCCCGCCGGGTGCCAGCCCCGCGCAGCCGCGGACAGAGCGGGGCTGCGGGTCGGAGGGGGGCGCGTCTAGCCCGGCCGGGGGCGAGGGGCGGACTTGGGGGGCGGTGCCTGGCTCCGAGGCCTGCGGGGGGCGGTGCTGAGGAGCCTGCGCAGCTGGCGGCGGCGCCCTTTAAGCAGCGACACTCTCCCGCCTCCCGCTTCTGCAGCCTGGGACCCAGCAGCGCCGCGCCGGAGCAGCCCCAGCCCCGCCGCCGTCCAGCAGCCGCGGGCCGCGCCCCCCTTTCTGCCCCCATCTTTGCGCCGCCGGCAGGATGCCCCGCTATGAGCTGGCTTTGATCCTGAAAGCCATGCAGAGGGTGAGTGCGGGGGGGACCCGGCCCCAGCCCCTGCCTGCCCCGCGTGGCTCTCTCGCCAGCCCGGTGCTGGGCGCATGTGCCAGGCCCGCCCGCCGGCGCCTTAGCGCCCGGGGCCCCTGTCCCGCGTCCCCGCTCGTCCCTGCGGCCTCCCGCCTCTGGGCAGTGCCGCCGCCCCCGGGCTGAGCGCGCACGTGCGTGCCATAGGGCCGGGCTCGCAGGTGTCGTCGCCTGCCCAGGGCTGCAAGGGGAAAAAGGGGGAAAACCAGTTGTGCCGGTGCCTGAAGCCCTCGGGCTTGGGCAGCTCAGCTGGGTGAGTGCGGAGAGGAAGTGTGATGTGCCCAACTGGCTTGTGAAAGAACTTCCTCTCTGCCCTGTGCCCTTTCCTGCCCTTGCCCTGTGATCTGGCTCCACTAGGGTTGCCAACTTTGGTTGGCTGAATTCCTGGAGGTTTCATCACATGACATTATCATTAATGAAAGATTGATCTTTAATTCCTGGACACTCCAGGACAGTCCTGGAGGGTTAGCAACCCTAGACTCAGCACTGGTTCCACTGTGGCTCTTCTCCACACGCATGGTGGCTTATAACATGTCAGTGCTTAATTTGTAATCAGAGAGGTGCCAGGGTTCAAGCAGTTTATTTTACTTCCATAACTGATGTCAAGCCTAGCCCTGGCCCAAATTAAGCACAGTAGTAAGTGCTAGGATAGTTACAGCAGTTGCTGCTAGGTGCTATCTCTCCTTACAAAGGCCTACAGGGAAGAGTGAAATCATGATTTCACGCTTGTAAGATACAGCATTACCTTTTTGTGCAAGAGAGAGAGAGCCAGCATTGTGACCTTCTGACCCTGTTCATGCTAGGGAAATTTTTCAGGTGGTTTCCACTGTTGCTAATGCCAGTTGAGCTCCTTTGATAATAATGGTGTAATGGCTTGCCCAATCCTGCCATGGTTTTGAGTGCCTAGGAATGGGGTTAGATGATCTGTGTTTTAAAAATAAATAAATAAATAAAAAATTGCTCATACATTTGCACAGGGAGCCAAATCAGAATTGGCAGCTGTGTATGTATGGCTCTTTTTTTTTTTTTTTTTTTTCTTTCTCTTAATTTCCCTAATGTAGGCAGGACTTTGAAACACACTTAGTGTAAGGTGAATATTTGGTATTCCTTTTTCCTGCCCCTCATGCTAAGCTACATACACAACCCATCTTTATCCACTGCTATAAAGCTTACTGCTTAGGGTCCTTGCACAATGCTTGTGTCTAAATGTAGCAGCTTTTCTATTAGTGTAGGTACCCTTTTAAGTCTTAATCCTACAAATTACATGCTGTTAATGTGTTCTTGCTAACTTTCCATCTTTAACTATTTTTATATATTTGTAATAGTGCTGAAACATTTAATTTTCTGCTGTTAATTTAATTCCATCTTTCTTTCTGTTGTTCGAGCATGTTATCTTGTGCTAAACACTAGTACATTTCCATTCGTTTTACATGTAACTTCTATGTTAGATTTTTTAAAAAAAAAGTGAGGTATGGCAGTTACATTATACATTGCAAACTTTCTGTATTTGAATTGAGAGGGAAGGTATCACAAATCTGACAACACAGTGACTTACAAACAAAAAATTATAATGCAAGCATGACTAGGAGTACTGTGGCTTCGAAGAGCCTCACAAACATTCCTGGAGTTAGAACATCGTGAAGCAGAGATGTGCTTATAGTGACAGAATGCCTCCTATCTGCATTTATACACTTACAGTAAAACATTATGGTAACAATTAAAATAATCTCTTAAAGTTTGACTCTCCAGTATGTACTTTCTTAACAAATGATCTTTGTTTAAGGCATTTCTGCAGACTAAAATTATTTGAGTTAACTGCTCTGTAGTTCTGGTGAAATTAAGCTTGGTATAGAAACTCATGTTTTTCTAACCTACTCCTTGTATGATGATTCTAAAATCTGGAGTTCATCTTAAGTCTCATTTTAATTGGTAAACTAACTAACTTGCTATCTACAAATATCATGCTGCTGTTTGACTTTCTGTGCAGCTAAAACCTTTAAAGGGCAATTCTGTGCTGACTGTTGGAGCTTCCCTAAAGTGGTGGTGCTGAATCTCAAGAAGTAGATTGTTTTAATGAGCCCCATAAGATCTCTCCCTCCACAGCATGCTGATTTAAAACCTTTTTGTATTTTAAAGATTCTCAAGTGCACAAACTATTACTGAGGCTGTGACGTAAACACACCAAAGCAAGAAAATTCAGTTTGGGCTAATAGTCTGAAATCCTGTAATGAATTGCATTGACCAATATATTTATTAAATCATTCAAGTCCATACACACAACTGGGTCCTGAATAAACTAGGTTTGAATTTGACACTATTTAGTATTTCCTGATAAAACCAAGAACCCTAGTGATGACTTTCTAGAAGAAGTTTAAATATTATTTCTATATTTGAGACATCTTTGCAACTGCGGTCCAAGAAATAGGGTGTGAGACTTTGGTTCCGTCACTGTCTCCAGCTGGGGTACTCATTTTGTCCAGTTTATTTAATATGTATGGAAGAGATCTTTCAAAGACACAGAGGCTTTGAATGGGAGTATGGTGCTTAACTGCCACTTCTGCTTTTGAAAATCTTCCTCTAAATGAAAGGCCACAATAAGGATAGAGTGCTCCCTATAAAAGCTGCAGCACAACTGTATGGAGATGTACTTTCTGCCTTGAAAAGTTTAGAGCCCCAGGCTTACAAGTGACATGAAAGGGGAAGGTAGTGGTACACAATAAACCTCATACAATATATATTTTTTATTGTAAATAGAAAGAATTAGCAGTTAATCTGACCATCCTTCCCCCGCCCAGCCCGCGTTATAGGCATTGTAGCAAAGGCGAGCCTTCAGAAGGAGAGGATAGTGACATTTTAAGTCAGTTTCAAGGGAATGTATGGGGAAAGGTGTCAGAGGGGTAGCCGTGTTAGTCTGGATCTGTAAAAGCAGCAAAGAGTCTATAAGGTGCCACAGGACTCTTTGCTGCTTTTATGGGGAAAGGGGAACTCTTCAGGAAACTTCCTGCCTATTCTCCCAGTTGGGATGATGAACCTTCTAGTCAGTGAGGGCTTGGAAATGGTTTTGTCTTGCTCTAATGCTGTTCCTCAGATTGACCTGTAGGGGGCAATGAGACATTCCTTCAGGAAATGCTGCCAGCCTGGAAGCATAGGACAGACGTGGGACCTATACTCCAATTCCTTGTGTGGCATTGCCTCTTGCTGCAGCTTGACTTGTGCATTGGTGTACCTCTCTTCAATAAATCCTACAGTTAGTTTTCTTCTAACTGAATCAGCAATCTACTTTCACGTTAAATATTTTATTAGTTCCCTTCAAGAGAAGACTATATTCAGGGGTTTTGGATGAACTCAGTTTTGTAACCAATTGCATGGATCATGCAATATCAATTAATTTTTTTCTTATATAATTCTCCTGTTTCAGCAAATAATTTCACAGATATCTTGTGATTCTCTAAGGCTGCCCTTGCTTCTGAGTTTGACTTTGTTCTCCTGCTAACTTTTTTTCAACATGTGTTGTTTGCCATCCAAGCAGGTTGCCATGTTTCAGTAAATTCTCTGCCTGCTGTGGAGAACATTCAGCTATCTTAGGGAAGCCCAGGCTATGGACAAAAGTGCTGCCTGACAACTTGATCTTTATACAACTGAACTTTTGATACTTCTTCCTGGGAAGAAAAACAAAAAGGAAGAGGTTAAGAAGCAGATTTTTTTTAATCCTCTGCTTTTTCTTTCCTACTGGTTAGCATTGCTTGTATTTATTTTTCAATCTATAAATGTTTGTGAGACCTTAGTGATTATATCAGCACCTCACAGTTTAATAAGATCAGACAAAATTCTCTTTTCTTCCTTTTTGCCTGCTGGAGTAATTTACAGGTAGATTCCTCTTCCTGTCCCTGTCTCTCACTAGGCTCATAGACTGCATGAAGAGTTTACCATGAAAAAATTAGGCACTAAATACATGATGCACTTCTTTGAGTGTGAGATGTATAGTCATTAAGTACTCATGCCTACAAGAGAAGAGTCTGGGTCCAGCTCCCTGTGAGAGCTCTGTCTCCTGCTGTAACTATTCTTGTGGAAGCACTTTCTATTGCAAGCCTTGTATGTAAATAAACTTTCTACGAGTACACCTTCTGGACTGAAATATCTAAAGTTTCTCAGGCCCATATAAAAATAATCCATTTTCTTTTTAAAAGTTGATTTACCAAAGTGTGGGTTATGCGTTGGAGGGATGGATGCAGAGGATTTTATTGTTTCAGAAAATAGTTTAGCTCTCTTCAATTTGAATAGCCAGTCTACTTAAATTAAGTATTCAGGATTTAATAATTAAAATTTACTATCGGCTTAATCCTAACTAAGGACAAGTGCCTTTGATGTATTGGTTAAATAAACTTTCTTCAAATTACAGACACTAGCATAACGTGTACAGTAGGACATGAGTTGATGCTTATTAACCCTTCACTAAGATACAATATTTCATATTTGAAGTGTTGTGGAAATTCCTGATCTTGTAAGGCAGGGTTTCTCAAACAGGTGTCGCCGCTTATGCATGGGAAGCCCCTGGCGGACCGGGCTGGTGTGTTTACCTGCCTGTCCGCAGGTCCAGCCGATTGCAACTCCCACTGGCCGCGGATCGCTGCCCTGGGCCAATGGGAGCCGCTGGAATCCCTCGGCCTGTGCCACTTCCAGCAGCCCCCATTGGCCTGAAGCAGCGCTCTGTGGCCAGTGGGAGCCGTGATCAGCCGGACCTGCGGATGGGGCAGGTGAACACACTGTGCTATGTTAATTTTTATATCTTTCTAGTATTTTTAATCAAAATGGTGCAGCTCTGAGAGACTACTGTAAACCACTTCAAAGCATGTTATGTAACCACTAATAGTGGTTAGTAACCAATTTTGTAATGTCATAAAAAAATATCAAGTTAACTTTACAGGCTCTAGTTTTCCATAAACCCGTAGTAGTTCTCATTCTAGGACAAGGGATGAGAACATACTTAATGGACTTAAACATAATTACTCTTTTAAAAAGTTTTAATGGTAAACATACAATAAATCCAAGAGACAAGGTCAGGGTGGAGTAAATCTTCTATTGGACCAACTTCTGTTGGTGAGAGAAGCAAGCTTTAGGGCTACACAAAGCTCTTCTTCAGGACAAGAACTCTGTAGCGTGAAAGCTTGTGTCTCTCACCAACAGAAATTGGTCCAATAAAAGAGATTTTACCCCATCCCCACCTTGTCTCTCTGATATCCTGGATGGACATCGCTATGACTACACTGTGTACAATAAATTCCTATATAATGACCTTTCAGTTAAATTGAGGTATTTACTAGGGCGTGACTGCTGTGCCATATTTAAGGTAAATTTTCATTTGGGGCCCCTTCTAAAATCCACAAGAGGTGGACCTTAAGGCGTTCAAAGAAAGCACTCAGTAAACCATGTAAAGCCAATTAGCCCCACTCTCAAGCCTAGGTTCTTTGGGTACACCCCTGCTGCCTTATCTCCTGAGACCAAAGGGGCTTTTCATGCTCATCAGGGCCTGCAATCCTTGCCCTGTTGACCTGAAAAAAGAGAGACCACAGGCTGGCTGGAGCTCATAAGAAGTTAAGGGAAGGGGGTTTTCACTCACGGGGGAGCTTCTGAGTGGGCTTGAGGAGGAAGGTGAGTAAGAGAAGGGATCCTTTACTCTCTGGGGTCCTTCTGCCATCACTTCCCCCACTGCATGGTGCTTGGGGAGTAGCAAAAGAGTTAATCGCTCCTTGTCACTCACCCTTCTCCCTTCCCAAAGGGCTTTGGGTGGAGGGAGTTTTTCTGTCCGGTTCCCAGTCTCATGCCACCTGTGTTTCTCCTTTCCTGCAAACAAAAGTAAGACCTCCAGTCCTTTGGACATTAGGAAGTTGTCCATTCATCAGGGAGAAGAGCCTGGATCCTGAGGATCTGCAAGGATTTTTAGGAATGGGACTTGGTCTCTGTGAACCATAGAAGGCCAGCAGCATCAGGACTCTCCTCCATGGGGTGATGGGTGGCTAGCAGAATCTTGGGGTTTTTTGTTTTTTCTGCCCTGCCCCCCAGCTCTTTCTCTGCAACCTCCTATGGCCTGCCAGATTGGAAGGGTTACAAGGGGGGAGGGGCACGGTACACAGAACATGTCTTCAGCACACCTTAGCATTGCACCTAATGTAGTTTTAAATGGCCCTAATGTGTCATCTATAAATCTGCATGGAATTAGAGCATGTATGTGAAAAGAACTTGTGATATGACACAGCAGCTCACTTAGTGCTGGCGATATGTATGAGGCAAATTATAAAACCAATGTTTCATGCTCATCTTCAATATCCTTTGTTGAAAGAAGGTAAGGTTGCATGATATCTTTATGGGGCAGAGTTTACATGAATAGCCTTGACTCTTGAGTTTCCATGGTTTCTCACTGTTGTGGAGTTCAACTCCACAACAATTTCAAGTTATGTACTCAGACCATGATATATATACTTGTTTAATATCCCTACATAAAAGTTGATGAAGTCTGCAACATTACTGAAATGTCACTTTAAAAGGACCGTACATTTTTCAGTGCAATATTTGTGGCCTCATGTCAGTTTCATAAGCTGCTGCTTGAGAGGGCTTGGTAAGATGAGCACAGCTCAAACCTGCAGAAAGGGCACGACATTTAGAGTTGCTTTATGCCTCCCTTCATTTCTGATTACCCACATGGTTTGAACTTATTAATGTTCAGAAATTATTGCAGCCCTGATTATGGACCCAGAGAACTGTTTTTGAACAAACAATACTGGATCCCAAACATCTTTCTCCCTCTGTCTCCCCATCTCCCCCCACCAAGCTCTTTTGAAATCTGCTCTACATATTTGGGCATCTAAGTATGGATTTAGGGGACTGTCTTTTGGTACAATTTTTTTAAGCTCTTGCCCTACAGTCTTATCACGAAAGGGTGAGAGTACTATGACCTAGAGTAGTGATGGAGTTCTAAAGGCATGGAAAATGGGTTGAAAAATAGAAGTGTTGGAATCAGTTTTTGATTATAGGAAAATAGGATACTAGTTGGAACACTTAATTAATACTCTGGCCTTTCATTGCTGGAGTCCTGGCTTCAAATTTTGGCTTGGGTTACAAATGAAAGTTTGACTTCATACTAATTCTCATTGGACGTTTAGAAAAAGTCTACAGAGGCTGTCATAATCAGTCCCTTGTACAAGAGAAGTCCCAGAATAGAACTTGCTGGTATTGGTAGAGCTCTGTGGAGAAATCCACATCATAAATATCTGCTCTATTTGTAACTCTAGCTATTGCTCTGATTCATCAGCAGAAGACCTTTGGAATGCAGTGCACATTAAGTATTTCTCCTAAGAAAACAATTAATTTAAATAATGACGGTATTACTGTGGTGCAATAATGTCTGTCTTCATCCACAGGCTCTCTAATATGATCATGGGCTCTGTCTTGCATGCACTAAGATCATGTAGTTCAGGGATTCTATCTAGTAAATAAGTAGTTTGGGTTAGTACCTGCTGCTATATTTCCTTCATGTGTGTGGGGTATATTTTTTTTTAACCCCCTCCTCCTGTTAATTTTTTAAAACTTCTCTGTACATGTGTTGCAGGCAGTGCAAGCTGCTTCAATCTGCTTGCCAGCATGGCTCGGCCTTGATGTGGAGAGGCAATCTCTAGGAGTCAGGGGACAGCTCATTCACTCTGCCTCTCTGCTGCAACTGCCAACAAAGATGTCAGTTGATGGTTCTACTGGCTTAGTTGGCAGGGTGGTTTCAGCCAGTCATGGCTCCCTGAGTTTTACCATATTAACCTGAAAACTTGTTAAAATATGTTGCTCCCTTTCCTTGTCAACCCTCTGTTTATACTACTTTGGAGGCTCTTGTCTGGGTCTCCTCAGATCCCACAGATCAGGCACCTCACTTTGCCCATATTCCTTCTAGTTTTTTCCAGCAGTGCAGTGAAAGCTTGCTTTTTCTTAGTACTTGAGTTTATGTAGGCGCTGGCTTTGGCAGCTGTGGAGGGATCACTAATAATACGGACACTTAGCTGTTAGTAATTAGCTGTACACAACTGACTTTTTTTTTTCTTTTCCTTCCAGTCACTTGATCACCATAAGATTCCAGCTGGTCAGTGTCCACTTTGGGCCATCGTTAATTCTGCTAGTGACCGGGGAAACATTTTTCAAAATTTGGTTGCCAAAAAAGTGGTTTAATTTTCAGAGGTGCTGAGCACTTTCAGGGAATGCAGAGGATGCTCAGTACCTATGAAAATTAAGTCACTCTTGTTTGGGTACTTTAACTTCAGGCAACAAAGTATGAAAACTTTAATCTTATTTTTATTAAATCATGTGAACAGACTCTTTATGTTGTTTGGTAACTGACATTACTGCGGTAGGTCTAGGTTCCCATGTTTATGTGTAACTTATAAAAGCTTTTTGTTCTTAAGCAAATATCTCTTGTTTTAATGAACAAATGGGGGCCTGAACCTGTTTCCTCAGATGTGAGGTGTTTGGGGAACATGGAGAGTGGTGAAGATGCAGCATCTAATCCTGGGGACTCATGGGGAAGGAAAGTGGAGGCAGTTACATAACAGGGTTGCTCTTCTGTACTTTCTTGGCTCTTGCCTGTAGCACAGATCCAGCAGGAGCTGCACTGCTGTTGTCTTAGTTCTTCATAGTTGTCTTGTGCCAGCCATGGTTGCATACCGTAAAATATCTGTGGGGTCAGCAGAGAGCTGTGTTTGGAAAGAGTGGCAAGTCCCTGACTGTGGCCCCCTCTTTTTCCCCAAGCCTGCTAAAGCCTGACATTTGTGGTATATTTACGGGGTGTTCCAATTTCTCCATAGCTTACACTTGTCAGGCCTATTATCCTCTGAGTATGCTTGTTGAACTCCTAATGTTAATTGGGCACACATCAGTATAGCAGACCATTCAGGTTACATGCTGCTATGGTAAAATATAATTGAAATTTGGGGGTCTGAAATGTAGTTATGTTCTGAAAAGTGACTATTAAAGCACTTTTACTCAACAGTTCTGATTCCTATACTTATTACACCATATCTTATTTTTACTCCTGCATTGCAGAGTCAACACAGTTATGAGAGAGTGAGCAGATTCTATTCTAGTTTGTGCATCAACAGAGCTGATAACGAGCTAGGGGAAAAAACACAACTTGATTCTTTTAGGACTATGCTGATATTTGCAGACCTGATGGGTAGGAAAGTCTTTATTGTAAACTGCTTTTTTTTTTTTTTTTAAATGTTAAGGGAGACACATGTTAGACCCAGCAACAATGCTTTGAGTAACTTTATCCTTCAGTTTCATTGGGCCATATAGCTCCAGTTACTACATTTGCTTCTGTTGCATAGACAGAACTCATAAGTTGGTCTACAACAATGTATACTTAAAATTGCTATGCTGTACTGGATTTGGACAAAATGCAGTATATTACCCCATAAAGACAGTTGTGTGTAGCTTATCAGAAAATCAGTCTGATCCATAGAGGTGTTTCACTTGTCCAGATTCTCATTCAAAAATACTCTGAAAGAAAAAAAGAATGTATTACTGCAGCATCAGAAGAACTTGGTGCGTAACTTGAATAGCATAGGAAGGTTCTAGTATAATAAAGTTATCAGGGTCACTTCAATAGGCAAAAAGTGGATTAACTGCTAATATGTACTCAGATTCCAACTACTAGGTTTGGCATCTCCTTTTCCTGGAATTGGGAGCATTAATACTTCGGAAAGGTTTTCAGCCATGTAGGTATTGAACTTGGTGTTAATGATCCGTTTCTCTGTGGTAGCAGATTTATAGGAGGCAGTTAAGGCATACCTTCTGTGAGACTACCTAAGGGGTGGGCAAAGGTTAAATGTCATTTCCAGACAAATACTTCTTAACCCCACAAGGCTATGCACAGATGTGTCCAGTAACTTGCTAATGAATGCATAGTTTTGGTAACCTGTGACTTATCTGCCCCTGAAATAATTTTTATTTTGAAAAGAGATCATTTTGGAGGGAGGTGGGGGTTGAAGAGAATATTTTGGACATAATCTCTTCCTCTTAATGAGAGTTGCCAGGATAGACTATATCATTTGTGATAAGAGACAAGGAAAACATAGCAGGAATGCTTACTAGCTGGAAGGAAAGGAGATGGGGAAGCAGCTGCAGCTGTGGGTCTCTTTCCCCTCTCCAGATTATGTAAAGGGCCATCTGTCAGATAATCATGCTGGGAAAGCTTCCTTTTAAAAGAGTGACCCAACAGTTCTGAATTTCAGTTGTGACTGAGCACTTTTAAAGAAGTGTGAGTAAGGCCTGAATTTCTATATAGTCTTTTTTTTTTTTTTTTTTTTGAGGGGCCCGATTAAAACTTCAAAATAGCTGTTTGTTTTTTTCTGTAATAAGAATTTTAAATGTAATCTTGGTGTCAGCTGGTAACCGCATTTAATGTACCAACACAGCATCAGAGTTTTACATTAATCCTACATAAGTTGTGCCATAAACTGTAGTTGTCTTACCAGTAACATTCCAGACTTTAAAGTGTTAAATGGTTGCTGGATCATCCATATGAACATCTGAGAAACATAGGTCTTAGATGTATGACCATTTCCCCATTCTAATAACAAATGTATTTTCTTATAACAGGGATCGGCAACCTGTGGCACACAGCCCACCAGGGTAAGCCCCCTGGCGGGCCAGGTCAGTTTGTTTACCTGCCGTGTCCACAGGTTTGGCTGATTGCGGCTCCCACTTACCGTGGTTTGCCGCTCCAGGCCAATGAGGGCTGCAGGAAGTGGCACAGGCCGAGGGATGTGCTGGCTGCTGCTTCCAGCAACCCCCATTGGCCGGGAGTGGCAAACCGTGGCCTGTGGGAGCTGCGATCAGCTGAACACACAGACGCGGCTGGTACACAAACCAGCCCGCCAGGGGTCTTAACCTGGTGGGCTGCGTGCCTAAGGTTGCTGATTCCTGCCTTATTTTATTTCTTCCTCTGTGTGCTGTATAAATCCTACCCTGAATCTATTCTACTGTATCTTGTATCCTTTTTGAGAATTTGCCTTTAGCTAATATATTAAAAAAAAAAAAAAAAAAAAAAAAGGCAGTCTGAGTGGTACTAATATTTGCACAGAAATCTCAAATGTTACGACACAAAGGAAATACTTTCTTGTTCTTGTGATATGGCCCAATTAGAAAGTAGCCAGGGCTGAAATTCACTATTCTTGGCACCAGTTTTGACTTGCTGCTGGTTTTGTCAGTGCCACAAACACTATTCTCATGACTTGATAGTCTCCCCATGCAGCTGTTCGAGTCCCCCTTTAATCAGGAAGGTGGAAAAGTTTCAGTAGTCAGTGAAAATACCTTCAATACAGATTTGTTGCATGTCTACACCACAAAGAAAAGGCTGCAGCTGCCTCGTACCAGCCGACTTGGGCTCATGTGGCTTGGACTGCAAGGCTGTTTCACTGCTGTTATAGACTTCCTGGTCCCAGAGCCAGGGTTCCAGCCTGAGCCCAGAAGTATACGCTACAATGAACCAGCAGCAGGTTTTTCTTTGCTGTGTAGGCATACGTCACTACAGCAGTTCAGAGTAACTTCTTATACCAGCTTCTTATGGAACTTAATTCCAGCATAACCCTGTAAATTCTTCCCTTTTCCTTTTTGTTCCTCTGATCTTTTCCCAGCAAATTTCCCTCAAAGGTTTACCAGGCTGAACACCGCAAACCAGGTTTGAAAGTTGCAAAAGCAGCTATTTAAAGCATGATTTGGCCCTGTCTATAGGTGGCAAGTTCTCAAGAAGTTCTTAACATTGTAACCAAAATAAATACATGTCCAGTGACAGTGTCTCAATTGAGACACGACAATTTATTAAAGGGCAAATACTCTTTATAAGGATTATAATCCTGGTTGGACTGTTCGCTGCAATATACACGCTAGCTGCCTTTTTGTATACTGTTACAGCTCATCTGATTTCACTACTGGTATCTGATTACTGCTGTCGATCACTTAGTGTAGGTGTCACCAGTTTAGGTCCAAAACTTTTTTTCAATAAGATAGAAGGACAAGGAACTAAAACTTTACTCTTTTCTTGGCTCACCTTTTTATAGTTATTACTTACATTGGGTTAAGAGGAATTATGCATCTGGGAACAGTTGTGTTTGTATACTTTTTTCTTAAAATATGAAATCTTGGTATTAAAGTTGTAATGTAATTACCTTTGACATTTAAAAATAATGAAAGAAGCACTTGCAGCTAAGTAATGTATTACATTCACACCCAGAAGCTTCATGCAGTTTAGAAACATTTACAGTGTACTGTCTTGTTTAGGAATAAATTAAACCACAGAATAGACAAGTTAATCTGCAGTGCCTTTTGTGGATGAGTGTAAATTAAATTCTTCCATGAAGAATTTAAAAACAGATCTGTGGTCTGAGACTCATGATCCTGATAAATTGATTAGTCGAGTGCTCAGTCTGTTTTGTATCACACTTCCATAGTCTCTTATCATTCTTGAATATAAATATTCTCATATAGAAACTGAGTATCTTCGTTGGTTCTGAAATACTTTATTTTTTGTGCAGCGTTCTGCTTATAAAAGGGCCAGTTCATTCAAATATGCAAAAATGGTTGAGACTGAAGTGGAACCTTTTTTTCTTGTTAACACATCTGCATTAGTGAGAAGTGCACATTCGCACAGTAAATAAGCTGCATGGTTACCTGTAATAGTTTCCTGAAACAGCAAAAGAGTTTACATCTTTTTAACCATTTAAGGTACTCATCCATACTCTCAGCCTTAACTCCATCTTAACATAGTTTTATATGGGAATCTTGTTTTTTGTTTTTAAATTAATTTCACATATGAATGCTAAACAAGAAACCCAAAGAATGCTGCCTACCCTGTGATAGTTTGAGTTGTAAATATGTAATATGAACCTTTTAAAACCACTTTTGTTTTAAGGCCAGATTTGTTGGTATGCTCTGGCAGCTTTGTCATTTCAGAGCAGTCTAAAGCATATGGAACACATTGGCCAATTAAATTATTTTTACAGGGTGTAGTGGTGAATCTGGCCCAAAATTTCCACAGAATGCAACTATAAGAGTGTTGTTTTTTTTTTTTTGTTTTTTTTTTGTTTTTTTTTTTTGTTTTTTTTTTTTTAAATTATAGTGTAATGACATTTGGGGCTAATGCAATGATAATTGAAGGCCAAATAATCTGTGAGTGAGAACTCTTGACACACACAGCTCCTTTGTGCCATTGACTATCTTCAGCCCACAGAATTGAAGGATCCAAATTAACTAGAGAGGGAAGGTGATTGACATCAAAGGTAACTAAATCAGATGGCCATACTTAAGAGTAACCTGAGTTGTATATCTGGCCCCCTCTATTTTATAATTGGCTAAAACAGTAATTAATACACTTGGTTGCAACCTAACTTCTTGTACGTGTGCTAAATTTGAAGATCACAATGAATTTTTAATCCTAGGTAAAACTTGATTTCTTGTGGTAAAATCATTTGGGACAAAACAGGTTTGAGTACTAAATTTCTTAGTTTGCTTTTAACTCAGTCAACTCACTTGTAAATTCTCAGAAAACTCATTCTGCACTCAGTAAATGCTTTGTTTGGAGGGAGGAAGGACTTGCTAGTCACACAGTAAATATGCAGAAAATAGATAGGGACAGGTTTGGACAGTAATTAAATGATGACCGTAGATGTTGAGATTCAAAAAGTTAGTTTTATAACTTCCAAAACACAAATTATGAACATCACCTGTCAAAATATACAAAGTAAATATCTTTAAATCTAACTTCTCAAGCAGCATTTTCCTGACTTAACTGAAAATTACAGATAAGCAATTAGTGATGGCAATACTTAGTTGGTTTGCATGTATGTAGTGAAATTGACATTTACAGATAAATCTAATCCTTCCAATCTTAACAATAAACATAGACTGAATCCTTGCGTTAGGCACAAAACACATCCTTATCTTAACTGTGGAGTGGATTTTCATTAATGTATCTCCTTCCATGGCAGAAAGAATAACCAGCGTTCAAAGGGTCAGAGTAGATCACAGGCCTACTGGCTCCTAGAAACAAAAGATCAGTTTAGGACAACCATGTAGAACTATATCTCAGCTGTCTATCTCTATATATTAACATTGTCCAACATCTGTTTATTTTAAAGCATTTGTGATAGAGATGCAAACACCAATGAGACAATATTTTTAGTCCAGATTGGTATGACTTCTACAGGTGTCAACTACAACCTTGCATGGAGCTTCCTTTTCACCAAAAACCTAAATCAGGAATGTTCATTTCTGCCTCTCCTACATAAAGTGAAAACTAGTAAAAGAGAACAGTTGCAGATTAATCACTAAAGACTATGGAAACAATTTTGACTTGAAAATAGCTTTTATTTTTAGCTGAATTCCTATGCTTCCTGTGTCTTTATAAAACCACAATGTTAATTTAATTTTAAATAACTAAAAAGTGATGGTGGACAAAAATGAATTATGAAAATCAGTGCTGATGGTAGAAGTGGTGAGGTGCTTTTGTCAAGCTGCATAGAATCATAGATTATCAGGGTTGGAAGGGACCTCAGGAGGTCATCTAGTCCAACACTCTGCTCAAAGCAGGACCAATCCCAGACAGATTTTTGCCCCAGATCTCTAAATGGCCCCCTCAAGGATTGAACTCGCAACCCTGGGTTTAGCAGGCTAGTGTGCAAGCCACTGAGCTCTCAACCAAAACCAACTTTATTTATTTTAATTTTTTTTAAAAAAAAGGAGGGGGGGAGGTGAAGAGTAAATTGAAACTTCTCTGGCTGGTGGAAACCATCAAATAGCAAATTCTGAAAGTAAATTTGGCATATTTTGAGATGATTTTTCTGTAGTTTCTGTTGGGTTTTCTAACTATCAAAACTATTAATGTAAACAAGATGTATCCCCCCCCCCCCCGAATTGAAGTCAACTCATTCCAATTAAACCACAGAACTACAAGAAGCAGTGTGCACTGAATCACAAAAACAACTAGAAGGCTACACACTTCATTGTGTTTGTAAGCTGAACTGGCAGGTGGAGGGCAGGGCAGGAACTTGGTCTCTATCCCTGAACTGGTAGGACTCTCTCCACTGAACCTAACCATGCTGTTTGCCTTGGTCACCTCTCCCCTGGTTTAGATGAAGTAAAATGGTTTTGCCTAGGCCAGTGTTTTCCAAACTTGGGACGCTGCTTGTGTAGGGAAAGCCCCTGGCAGGCCGGGCCGGTTTGTTTACCTGCCCCATCCGCAGGTTTGGCTGATCGCGGCTCCCACTGGCCGCGGTTTGCTGCTCCAGGCCAATGGGAGCTGCTGGAAGCAGTGTGGGCTGAGGGAAGTACTGGCCATGGCCTCCAGCAGCTCCCATTGGCCTGGAGCAGCAAACTGCAGCCAGTGGGAGCCGAGATTGGCCAAATCTGCGGACAGGGCAGGTAAACCAACCAGCCCGGCCTGGCCCGCCAGGGACTTTCCCAAACTTGGGATGCCGCTCGTGTAGGGAAACACTGGACTAGGCAAAGGTCCTATTTGAGCCAGGCATAGTTTGGAGGGAGTAATGGTGCAAATATCTAGCCTCATCCCTGTTCAGTTGCTCTATCTTCTGATCTGAAGCAGTCCCTGCTGTTCTAGTCCTGATCCTCCTAACTGTCAAAGCATCTCAGTCCTGATCTGCAGCTTCATTTGCTGACTCACTTCGTCCAATAGGATTCATGTATGCAAATGAACTGACAATATTGAGCAATGACTGTCTGAGTTACCTCTGACCTCGTAATGCTCTCTACTTGCAGCCCCAAATGGACACTGTAGACATCAGGCTTTTTCTAGTTTTCTGATTGATCACAAAAATCAATAGGTTTCTTCCCATTGATACCTAGAATGTTACCTGAAATTTTAGAAATCATTGGACATGGTCTTCAAAAGCTATCATGTTACAGACAGACACACAGAAATGCCATCCAGATGTGTTTAGGTCTTGGTTTTTTTTTTTTTCCCCCTATTAGTGTAAACAAAAGTCTGCCCTCTTCACCCCACCCCGCCCCGCTGCAATTTCCCGAAACCTTTTTCCACTTAAAAACAGCACAGTGATTGTGCTGTGCACATCACACGAAGTTGTTCTAAAACTTGTAGAATGTCAGTTTTATAGTTAGTCATACACTTAGCATTATTTGATATTTGTGGCTTTGTTATGACTTCATTTTTATTAGTCATAGCAACAGGATGGCATCTCAAACACAGAATTGTGACATCACTTCAGGAGCTAGCAAGAGAGAACCTAGGCTGTTTATGGTGGAATCCTGGGGAAATTCAAAAAAGGACTATCCAAGTAAACTTTTTCATAATGTAAAATGTCTTCCTATGCTCACACAAAAGTGGAAGGGCTTATTTTAATGTCTTTTAAAATAAACTTTAATCCTTTGAGGATTTGGGGAGTGTGGCGGGTGGGGAAATGGAAATCCCTACTGAGAATGCATTTTGTTGTGTTGGGGATATTTGACGTTTATTTGTTTTTGGGGTGATTTAATCTTTATGCTCTTGTATTTGCTGTGTCCACTGAGACACATGTACCATGTCCAGATTTTCAGCTTAATTATAAAGGGCACTACTGAGTTTAAGTAATGAATTCTGTGTTCTGTCTTGCACAAATACAATTTAAAGGAGGAAAAGACTTGCGTTGAACCATTTGTTTTGATAGACGTCAAATCTTTCTCATAAATTTGAGTGAAATCGTTCTCTAATTCAACCTTTGTCTTTTGTCTTTGCTGCCTTGCAGGGTTGGTACAGTAGGCCTCACTAGACTTAGCTGCAGCTAAGAATTTCTCCTACATCAACAGAGTTAATGCTGATGATCTTGTGGAAAATCGATTAAAAGTGCGCGCTAAGTTCTCAAATTTCCATTTAAGAAGCGGAGAAAATAAATCTGTCTTCTCAAAGTGTACTACAACCACCACCACCATCAAGACAGCAAACCAAGGGACAAAGAATTTGATCTGCAGTATTGATAAATGTAAACTGGTTCACATATTACTCTAAAGACTTCTTAGGGGGTGAAAATTGGACATCGGCAGTCGCAAGTCATTTTGTTTATAAAAATGAGGGCTTCTTTGGAAACAGCAGACATTGCCATTGTGACACTGTACTTTGTACTTGTACTGTGTATAGGCTTTTTTGCCATGTGGAAATACAATCGAAGCACCGTAAGTGGCTACTTCTTGGCAGGCCGTTCTATGACATGGGTAGCTATTGGTGCATCCTTATTTGTGAGCAATATTGGGAGTGAACATTTCATTGGGCTCGCAGGATCTGGAGCAGCAAGTGGATTTGCAGTAGGTGCATGGGAGTTCAACGCCTTAATGCTTTTACAGCTTTTAGGATGGGTCTTCATCCCAGTCTACATACGGTCAGCAGTATATACCATGCCTGAATACTTGTCCAAACGTTTTGGAGGACATAGAATTCAAATATATTTTGCAGCGTTGTCTTTGATTCTTTATATCTTCACCAAACTTTCTGTTGACTTGTATTCAGGTGCACTCTTTATTCAAGAATCTCTAGGTTGGAACCTTTATTTGTCAGTTATCTTGCTTATTGGAATGACTGCTTTGTTGACTGTGACTGGAGGTCTTGTGGCTGTCATCTACACGGACACTCTTCAAGCTCTGCTTATGATTATTGGTGCCCTCACACTCATGATCATAAGTATGATGGAGGTTGGTGGGTTTGAAGAAGTTAAAAGAAGGTATATGTTGGCAACACCAAATATTACGTCTATCTTGTTGACCTACAATCTTTCCAATACCAACTCTTGTCATGTCCACCCAAAGCCTGATGCTCTTAAAATGTTGCGTGAGCCAACTGACGAAGATGTTCCCTGGCCTGGATTTCTGTTTGGACAGACCCCAGCTTCTGTATGGTATTGGTGTGCAGACCAAGTCATAGTTCAGAGGGTTTTAGCTGCAAAAAATATTGCTCATGCCAAAGGATCCACACTAATGGCAGGTTTTTTAAAGCTGTTGCCTATGTTTATTATAGTTATCCCAGGGATGATTTCACGTATACTGTTTGCAGATGACATTGCCTGTATCAATCCCGAACACTGCATGCAAGTCTGTGGAAGCAGAGCTGGATGCTCTAACATTGCCTATCCACGTTTGGTGATGAAACTTGTACCAGTTGGTCTGCGGGGACTCATGATGGCTGTAATGATTGCTGCACTAATGAGTGACTTGGACTCTATATTTAACAGTGCCAGCACTATATTTACACTTGATGTCTACAAACTCATACGTAAGAGTGCCCCATCTAGAGAACTAATGATTGTAGGAAGAGTGTTTGTTGCTTTCATGGTAATTATAAGCATTGCTTGGGTTCCAATAATCGTGGAAATGCAAGGAGGCCAGATGTATCTCTATATACAAGAGGTAGCAGATTATTTGACTCCACCAGTGGCTGCTGTGTTTCTGTTGGGTATATTTTGGAAGCGTTGCAATGAACAAGGGGCATTCTATGGTGGAATGGTTGGGTTTGTTCTTGGATCTACAAGGCTGATATTGGCATTTATTTATCGTGCCCCAGAGTGTAACCAGCCTGATACTAGGCCAGGCTTCATCAAAAATATCCACTATATGTATATTGCTACTGCTCTGTTTTGGATCACTGGAATTGTGACTATTACAGTAAGCCTCTTTACACCACCACCAACAAAGGAACAGATTCGAACAACTACTTTCTGGTCTCTAAAAATCAGGTCTGTAAAAGAGAATGCTTCAAAAGGGGATCCATATAAGGTACAAGAAAAAACCATCTTGAAATGTAATGAAAATGCCAATCATATCCTGCCAAATGGCAAATCTGAAGAAAATATTAAAAATATTAAGCCTGAGGATATAAATCTTCTAGTTACTTGCAGAGAAGACAGCAACCCAGTGATTTCTGTAAGTCACTCTGAAGTTGAGACACCAGTTGATTGTTATTCCAATGGACAGGTCTCTCTCATGGGTGAGAAAAAGTGTGAGGAAGAGACTGATAATAGAGAGAAACACTGGAAATTCATAGATTGGTTCTGTGGCTTTAGAGGTAGAAACATGAATGAAAGAGCCATCCAAGATACAGAAGAAGAGACTCTCTGTTTACAAATGTTGGAAGAGACTCCAAAAGTTAAACTATTACTAAATATTGGACTGTTCTGTGTCTGTTCACTTGGAATATTCATGTTTGTCTATTTCTCTTTGTGAATGGTGAAGCTTTAAGGGTATGGTTAAACATACAGTAGCTGATACAAGTCTCTCTGGAGAATATTTAAAAAATATACCCAACTTGCATCTCAGGCATTGTTTACGCTATATTGTAAACTCAACCTGTCAGCTAATTTAAAGATCATTTGAGATGTGTATTATATTATCTCTGTTTAAATAAGGAAGAATGTGGTTTTTAGTGCAGTGCTGCAAGGGGTGTGTGTGTACAGAGACAGACAGACACACACACACAGAGAGAGAGGAGAGGTGGCTGTTTTTAAGGAAGAACATTAGGGGTGCTCAGTCCAATACTGAAATGGAAAAAAAAATTAAGTGTAGAATTGGCATTATCAAGGCTGTCAATCTAAACTTAGATACCCATATACAGTTTATCCTCTGTATCATACTCATACTAACTTGACCAACATGTTGCTGCTTAATTTTGCTTGCAGCTTTTCACTTTTTTAAAACTTTGTATAAAAAAAAGTGTGGTGCTTTAAATTCCACACTTCATTTATACTTAACAAAAAGACAGCATTTTGAATGCACTTAACTCCTCATGTATTATTTTGGAACATGCTGTCACTCTGCAGCCGCCTTCTACTCTTCTCCATAAGATTAGAAACCAAACCTACTTAGTCACAGATTTTAACTACTTTTTTTCTATCCAGTTTAAACACTGGTATGGTGGAAGATTGATATTTTATTTTTGAGGGATAGGTGCAAGCAAGCCTGAGATGTTACTCTGTTTAACTTTGCAAACTTTAGTTTATGATCCTACTGGGGGAGGGATGGATACTCTTCCTGAATTTTCTAGTAAATGTGGACCAAAACAAATTCGCTCCCACCCTATTCCAAATTTCTCTTAACGTTTTTGCTGTGTACATGAGTAGGGTTAGCTTCTCCTTAAGGAGCAAGCTCCAGATGAATGCTATCGCTTGGAAAAGAGATCTGCCCAAGAATTAGCAAAGTGAAACTTGAATATGCTTCAACTGGATTTAAAAAAAAATTAAATACCCCTGAAGGAAACATCTAGCAACTCTATCGCCAAGCTGGATGCAGTGCAGTCCGTTAAATGTTAACAAACGTGTACTAGGGCTATTAGTTTTAAATCGCTATTTTGGAAGAGGGAAGTGGAAGCAACAAATAAGAGTCTATATTTAGCACAGAACTCTTTCTTTCTAACTTCATCTGTTAGGAAAAGAATAGTATGAAGGATTCCACATGGGGAAGTAAGTGAATGTGGTGGGCAACTTAATTATGTTCAGCTGGGCTTTTTTTAATACATATGTGGAAATGCAAAACAACTTTTTATGCTTTAGCAGAGAAACCTCAAATTGCAGGAATGCACAAAAGATGAGACTTTGAAGTTTTTTCCTCCAGGGACTGTTACTGGCAACTGTATTAAGGGTTTGCAGAATTGGACACAGTTTAATACCCAATTTAATTACCCTGAGTAGCCTGTTGATTTTAATGGGACTGCTAGCAGAATAGTGTGCTACTTGGTGTGAGTAAAAATGGTAGGTTAATGGAATCTGGGTTGAGTCTAATTATTGACGGTTGGAGGAAAAGCATCTTGCTGCATGGAACTTCAGTGGGTCACTGAACAGCTCTTGGTAAACCAACAATAACTAGATTATCAGAGGGAACTGGTAATTTACCATACTCTTGAAATAGCAATTGAGACTGGTAGGTCTGTGGATTTGAATAGATGCTGAGATGTTTTACAGCAACTACTGTTCATTATCAGCTTTTAGATCTTGCACTTGGAGGGTAGAACACTGTGGATCGCAACAGAGAGATGAGCCCATGAGCCATGTTTGAATAGTGTAGATGTCCCGATTTTATAGGGACAGTCCTGATTTTTTGGGTCCTTTTCTTATATAGGCTCCTATTGCCTCCCTCCCCCCCCGTCCTGATTTTTCACACTTGCTGTCTGGTCACCCTAAGTGTAGATGACGGCCATTACTTTATGTGGCTGAGTCTTAGTTTTGGTATTGTTGTGTCCATATGTGTAGAAGTTGTTGTTTCAATAGGGTACTTCATACAGAAAAACATTCTTTTTTTAAATGATAAATTCTTAGTACATGAAAGAGTCTGTAAAAATGGAAACTCAAGTTTGTAAGTTATTAGAGGTGTAATGGGGGGGGAAATAACACGGTATACAAAAATGAACAAAACTCTCTTTATATGCAGGACTTTCTGACCTTAAAGTCTAGGAGGGTAAACAGTAAAAAGCTTAGATGGGTTTGCCCTATATCTAGATGGATACACTAGGAAGAGAAGGGGGATAAAGAACTCAGGAAGCCTCTTCCCCTTTCTGTAGGGACAGTGGCTGTGGACCAAGAGCTTCTATATGTGTTTTCAGGGCCTGGCTAAAATGCTCAGTTGGGCTCAGTGGCACACTTGGGGTGTGTAGTCTGCCATCTCTGGGATGTCAACAGGCACTATCCCCTACTAACTCCGCATACATTTCCATCAACAACTGGCATTATAGGGTTTGCTTACTGGCCCTTGATCTAGTTTTAATGACTGTATTACCACCTGCCTCTCACAGGTAGGCTGGCTCAGGGACCCTTCGCTTTACTGCCACTGCTTCAGTCCTTCTTACTCTTTCCCTAGAATGCCTCACACAGTGATAGTGCCAGAAGCATATATCTTGCCTCCACCTAGGTGAACAGCAGACTGCCTAGTACAGTCTCTTCCCTAGTTCCTTTGCCCCAGATAAGTTCTTTTCTACCAAGCCCACTTTACATGTTTCCTGCACAATGCCCAGTGCCACGTACACTTATGATCTGTGATAAAATTTTAACCCTGTAACAACATGTAATATTCCCAAAGAATTATAACTGTATTAGGTCTGCACTTTTAAAGACAAGTAGTTTCAGCCTATTGGCAGTTTCAGCATATTGGCATGTGTTTGATCATACTTTGGATACTAAAATACACAGTTTACTTAGCTCTATCTTTTTAAATTCAATTTTTTTCATACTAAAAGTCCATATTACACTAGTTCTAAAAGTTCATTTCCAATAGAGATCAATCTAGTCCTGTCACTATGTAGCTTCACAGAAATAAGACAACCTATTGTTGGATTAATTATGGTAAAGTGTTGTAGTCATAGTTGGAAACTCAGTTGATAAAATGGCTGAATTCTCTCCGTGTCTTCATAACTGAGGCCTGGTCTACACTATAAACTTAAGTTGATGAAAGCCACCTTTTGTAGACTTAATAATGCATGTGTCTACACTGCAGTAGAACCTCAGAGTTATGAACTGACTGGTTAAACACATGTCTCATTTGGAACCAGAACTACACATTCAGGCAGCAGCAGAGGTGCGGGGGGAGGGGAACCACCCAGTACAGTACTGTGTGTGTTTAAATGTAAACCACAAAAAAAAAAAGAAACTTAAAAAAAAAAAAAAGTTGATGACAAGGTAAGGAAACTGTTTCTGAGCTTGTTTCATTTGAATTAAGGTGGTTAAAAGCAGCATTTTTCTTCTGCATAGTAGTTTCAAAGCTGTATTAAGTCAATGTTTGGTGGTAAACTTTTGAAAGAACAACCATCACATTTTGTTCAGAGTTACAAACAACCTCCATTCCCAAGGTGTTCGTAACTCTGAGGTTCTACTGTACCAGGTCCCTTCCACTGACCTAACTGTAACGTCGACTTAATTCACCTTTGCGAGAGGCATAGCGCTTACATTGTTGTTGATGGGTCAGAGAGGCAGTGTAAACGCAGTGTTGTGTAAGTTGACCAAATTGACCTCCGAGAGGAGTCCCACAGTTCTCCACTGTGACTGCTCTGGAGATACAGGACAGGACAGCTTGGTTGCCAAGCATGATGCCTCAGAAGGCATCTCTGGTGATCATATGCAATTCTAATCAACCTGTAGGGGGTTACATGCTTTTTTTATATATCTTTTTTTTGTTTAATATGAAGGAAAAGTGAGGTGCAGTGAGCGTCTTCCAGTTATATAGAGGGTGCCCTCCAGAAAAGACTGTTATGTGCACAGGGATGGCCTGGGAATCCTCAATGGAGATATCTAGGAAACTTTTTTTTCATGGAGATACACCGCAATCCTTTGCAGAAGGCTTCTGGGGAGGGTTACCTTATTTCTTCCTCCACAGTAGACGCTTTCCCACGCCACTCCAGTATCAACTGTGCTGGCATCATTGCGGCAGCAGCATGCGGACCTGGTCTGTACACAGATGTTTGCAGTATCTGTTCCTGTGTTGCCTCTGTTTGTTTCCCTCAGGACACTGATATTGCATAGGGTCCACCTAGGAGTGGAAGTTTTTCATTACCCGTGCTCATACTGCAAACAATAGAGTATGTGATCACCTCCCCGCCCCCCCCGCACACACACACATGGCGGTTTCTGGTCCCTTGACCATTGTTTCCCAAACATGGTAGTGGTTTGGTTGGCAGGGATTGGTGTTGACCTCAATCTGCAAGCCCAAGGTGACTACTACCAGCAATGTTAAGGGAAGGAGGTGGGTGGGATTCCTGTGTTCCCTTGTGGCTGCAACTCTCTTTCGCCCCCAACCCCCACCCCGATCCGCTCTGGACAAAGACCACAATTTGGGAAGCTTAACACTGGTCCCTGGTCTCAAAGCAATGTCTGTATTCCTAAGGGGAGGGGGCATTGTCCACTACCCACCTGCGGTCCCAACGTGGATTTCCTGCAAGTTGCAGCATAAGGCCTGTTACACAGGCTGCTGGGCCATACTCACCATGGCTGGAACAACAAACTGGTTCATTGAACAGCCAGGGATTCTGATTATTTTCTGGCTTGCACTTCAGTGTAATAAGGGAAGTGATATTTAAATGGTAACCTTGCACTAGACCCAGGGTATGCACTGACAATGGTTGCCTTGTGCTTTGCATGCCTTATAGTAGAAAGTTTTGGCCTTCAGCATATCCTCCATGCTGGCGGAGGGGTTTTTGCAGATTAGAAGCTGGAGGGGGGGAAGAACGCATGATGACCTGTTCAATGAGATAATGAATGCCTCTGGGACAACTGACATGGAGCTAAGAGTCTGGAGGATTTCATTGTTTGAAAAACTGGCCTTGGATATGGACAGATGAAGAGTATACCAGGAGCATGAGTGTACCATGCAGGATGAGATGCTGCGGATTATGAAGGACCAATCGGACACATTGAAGTATCTGAGTCAAGAAAAAGAACTTGTGGCTAGATTCACTCTATAGCCCCTGTAGAATGGCCTGCAAGCATCGCCCTGTTCCCAATACTACTTCTTAAATGTTCCAGAAAGTGGCAGGGGAAGGTGCAGTATCCCTTCCACTCAACAGCGGGGGGGAGGGTGCTAAAAACAAAAGGCAGCCATTCAAAGATCTTTAATGGACAAGACTTCTGTGCTTTCAGACACAAGCATGCTTGGTTTCTCCCCTCCAATTTTAGCACACAGTTTGCCCAAGGTTAAATTATTTTTCCTTTATATTTTTGTGCAATAAAAGACAATGTTTAGAGAATTAAACACTTTTTAAAAAAAATTTATTCCAGGCATGGGGACTTGGGGGGAGAGGAGGTACAGGGGAACTGATGCAATGGAGGAGATGATGGAGAAGGCACAATGCAGATAAGCAGTGCACATTACTCTAGCTCATTAGTGAAACTCTCTTTTCCAAAGCCTCCCAGAGAAACAGAGCTCCTTGCTCGGCTCCTCTTCTTGCCCTGGTATGTGTCTGCTCAAAATTAGCTGCCAGCCCATCTGCCTCTGCACGCCACCCCTGCAGAAACTTTTCTCTCCTTTGCCCTCACAGATATTATGGGACACACAGCAGGCAGTGATAACAATGGGGATATTGTTTTTCACTGAGGTCTAATCTAGTAAGCAAACTGCGCCAGCGACCCTTTAAATGTCCAAAGACACACTGCACCACCAGTCTGCGCTTGCTCAGCCTATGGTTGAACCGCTCCTTACTGCTGTCCAGGGAGCCGGTATATGGCTTCATGAGCCATGGGAGCAAGGGATAGGCTGGGTCTCCCAGCATCACGATTGGCATTTCAACATCACCAATGGCTATTTTGCAATCTGGAAAGCAAGTCCCTCCTTGCAGCTTTCTGAACAGACCTGTATTCCTAAAGATGTGTGTGTCATGCACCTTTCCTGGCCATCCCACGTTGATGTCGGTGAAATGCCCCTGTGATCCACCAGCACTTGCAACGCCATTGAGGAGTACCCCTTTCAGTTTATATAGTCTTTGGCAACGTGGTGTGTGCCAAGATTGGGATATGCGGTCTGCCTGTCTGTGGCAAAACCATCCACTATGTCCTGCACGTTTCCCAGAGTCACTACCCTTCTTAGCAGAAGTCTATTAATGGCCCTGCAAACTTGGATCACAACAGCTCGCACAGTGAATTTACGAACTCCAAATTGATTCTCTACTGGCCAGTAGAAGTCTGGTGTTGCACGCTTCCACAGAGTGATCACAACTCTTCTCCACTGTCAGAGCAGGTCTCATTTTTGTGTTGCTGCACTTCAGGGCTGGCGAAAGCTCTGCACAAAGTTCATGGAAGGTGAACTTCTGCATTCAAAAGTTCTGCAGCCACTGCTTGTCATCCCATAGCTGCATAACAATCCAGTCCCACCAGTCAGTGCTTGTTTCCTGGGACCAGAAACTGCACTCCACCGTGTTCAACTGCTGTGCAACTGCATTGTTTTGCTCTATGGCTTGCTTGAGTGATATCACAGTGTTTCGTGTGGTGGCTCCTGTCTTTGCTCTGAAAATACACCACATGCCTTATCCTGAGGTATGTAATGCTCACAACAAGAGTGCAGAGCTGAGCAGGGTCCATGCTTCTCAAGCTGTGGTATGTGTGGCTAAGCCAGGCTTTCAGAAAAAAGGTGCAAGAAAGTATGGGTTGTTTGCTGTTGATGTCAGAGGAGGAACGGAGGGAGGAAACCATTGTGGGAGGTCAAAGCCATGTTCCCATTCTCTATTGCAATGTTTTGTTCCCATGAGGTATTGCAAGCCCTTCCCAAACCCTGCTGTGGCTAGTTGCATTGTGGGTTAGCTACCCACAGCGCATTGCTCTGTGCATCGATGCAAGCGCTGCTAGCGAGGACCCACTCTACCAACACAATGAGTGTGGTGTGGACGCTTCTGACTTAATTACTGTGGTGGCTGGATGTTGACGTGTGTGTGGTGATGGTGTAGATATGCCCTTACTGTTGGGGGGCTTTTTAAAAGAAACTGTCTTCATTTTTTTTTTTTTTTTTTTTTTTAGAAACTTGTTTCCCCACTAACCTCTGTGTGATTTCTTCATATCCAGGCAAGCTCAATTTCTGCATCTTAGCTGTCACTGTAGAACTTGCTAATGTTCTTCACTGCACATAATTTATTAAATATGCTCTAGCCTTAATTGATACATTTAACAGATAAAGTACACTTACCAGTTTTTACATAGTTTGTTTGATCTGTAACTGAAAACACTAGTTCAGTCTTGTGTCATAGGGTAAGAGAGGTAAAGTGTATGACCACACTAGTCTATGTGCAAGTGTCAATATTACCAAGTTTTATATGGAAACTGAATCATCCTGCTTTTCCTCTCCATTGTTCCTTATCTCTCTCTTCATACTAACATCCTTCCAGAGTATATCTTGTAATGCTTCTGTAATGTAAGAAAGTCAAATGGGATCATTTTCACATGGGCATAGTCAGCTATGAAAAGGCCAATTGTAAGTTAATGCAAATCAGCTGTGAAGACTGTTTAATCTTTGAGTTTTCTTAAACATTCCCTCCGTATGGTATAGATTTTTTTTATCATCTTTAAAATATGCTTATTAGGCATATTTCTCTCCATTTTAAAGGGACTGTAAACTGAATAATCACCAGGTTCTTATATTGCAGTCTCAGTTATGGGGTGAATATTGGCTCCACTGAAGTCAATGTCAAATGGAGCTAGAATTTCATTCATGGATGTCTAATGTCTGTTAATGAGTAGAGATGTTTTATGTTGCTTTACAAATACTGATGGTTTTAATGCTGTCTACTGTAGAATCATTCGTATTAATACAACTGCACCCAAGAATATTTTCTGCATGATCTCAAACTTTTATGTGTGTATTCTTGTACTGAGAAGCTGTGCCTAGCCTTCTGCTATGTAATGTCTCACAGTTGTATGAAAGAGGGTAACTTGACAAGGTTTTCTCTCTTCATTTTGATGTTTATCAGGATTGTTTTCATAGAAAGCAAAATCCAATGCCTAGTCCTTGGAATGTTAAAACAGCGGCTCAGGAGCTTTTAGCATTCAGGTAAAAGTGAAGACCTGTATTAATAATAAGTCTGCATTAGCTGCTATCCACTGTAACAACTTTTATTACATTCCTTTTGCTACTTTATGCACATACCACATTTGATGGGCAAGAGCACTCTGACTTGACCATGGCAGGGACTACAGTGTGTAAGAGAGTGCTTCAGGGTTTTTATAGCTTAAACGTGCCTCTATCAGTCTTGTGAGTCATGATCTAATCAAGAGATGTGAACCCAGATTAGATGTAATGTTGGTTTACCATTAACTCTTGGGGCTTGCAAAACTGCAAATTTAGGATTTTCTATAACTGACTCTGGTCCCTCAAATTTCACTATTTGGCCTCTCTTCGGGGCCAACGCCTGTTGCTTTGGACTTGGACAAATTGCCACAGAGATCTAGAATAATTTTCCTACCCATCCGAACATAACTGGGTATTTATTGTCTTGAACTTTTGAACTGGATAAAGCCTATTTTATAGCTTAATTTTAAATGACACCCTTTTGTTCACCTTAACTTATTTTTCTTAATATTCTCCCACTGATTTAGTAAAAATTGCTTCTTTTAAAGAGAGACAGCTTCTTGGAAAGCTTTTTGTGCACGTCATTCTGGAAAACTTCCCCTCCGTTTTGGAGAACTTCTATTGATGCCATGCTCTGCCAAAGTTTCTTCCTTGAGCTTTCATTGATTTCCAAAAGGAAATGTAATTGTTCAGTTTACCCTTTGTATGCTTTCCACCACTCTACTTCTCTTTTCTGCCTCTCCTCCACATTCTCTCTTCTCTCCTCGCCTCCCCGCCCACCTATAAAGGCCAGGATGTGGGGAATAGCCATCACAGGGCCTCTGCTTGAGTACCCGAAGTGAAAGATTCTTGCATGTCTAAAACATGCAGCTTTATTTTTTTTTTAATCTTATCCTAAGATAATAGAGTTGTTGGGAAAATCTTTCAGAGAAAGGACTGTGTGGAAGAGGTTTGAAAAATCTTTGGAGTCATTAATCTCTAGCTTTCTTTGAGAGACACACTTTGGATTCAGTAGCGTATAATAAAGCAAAAATACTCATGTATTTATTCAGTAACTGTATGTTCTATGCCCTTAAATGTGATTGTTTTGAAATTAATACTAACCTTGTTACATGTGATGTTTTAAAGTAAAAAAAACTTATGTGCACTGTTTTTAAACTTTTTTTTTTTTAAAAAGTTTGTGTATAATTCAGTGGTTTAATGTGCTTTAATTAGGCTAGTAAAGTAGTTGTAGAATATAAATAAATATATAACTAGGATTTCTGATTTTACTGGTGAAATCTCAAAATGTTCATGTTTGAAAAATGGTTTTGTTTTTTGTCTACAAAACACTTTGGGGTTTTTCTTTGTGGTGTTGGTTTAAAAGGCATTTGCTTTATTTTAGTTCTGTCAGATACAATATGTAGTGACATCTTGTGACACTTCTTAAATTATCAGCTTCACTGTATAAAGTCAGACACTCTGAGCAAAGATGGTGATGTTATATGACAATCTATGTCTACGAATACACGTTTTTAAATGAGGTGATTAAAAAAATAGTTGCTGTGCAAAATGTTAGTAGTCTTCTTCAGGAAGAAAGCAAATTCTTTTTTAATATCATTACAGAAATCTTTTCATTTATCTTTTATAAAAGTACAGTGTCAAAGTGATGCTGCTTTTACCTTGTATATTGATATATCTTTTTTCTTAGATTTCTGTGAAATGCTTTTCTGTTTTTGTTGCTGTTGTATTTTCTGCAGCTTTTATATAAAATACCAGTTAATGAACTGCCTTATTTTTAACTATTCAACTAAAGTACATTGCTGACCAAAACCAAACAATACTATACAGCATTTGAATTCTGCTTTTTCCCCAGCCCCAGATGGATAGGGAATGAACCAAATGGACATGCAGATCAGACAAATCTAGTTGGGTCCAGGTCTCTCTTTGGTCGAGTGTTATGTTTAAGGGTCTAGCAAGATCTTATTAGACAGAAGACTTTAAAAATTCTTGTAGTAGAAATATAGATTTAGCCGTGTTAATGAGATTAATATAGCTTAATTATACTTGTAAATTGTTAGTGTCCATATCTAGAAGTTCTTGTCATAGAAATGATGTATGATAAGGTAATTTTGGTCTAGTGAATAGAGTATTATATTGTTATAAAAACATTGAAGTAAACCTGATGCAAAACTCCTAGTTCTCACTACTGACCCTGTGTATACTGTTTGCATATTATCTTGCCTACTGCATTTGTCTTCAAACTAAAACTCTTATTAGAGAGTATCTAGATACTTCAAACTGTTTCTTGCAGTTTACATTCCTTTACTGTGGCATTTTTGTCTTGTTAAAAAGGATTCTGTAAAAAGTTTCAATAAAAATGGGAGGAAAAAACCCAAACCCATGTATTTCTGAAATTATTTGGGAGAAAATGTAGATACTGTACACTGTCTTATGTTTTAACTTAATTGACTTTGGTTACTTATAATAAATCTTGCAGTCCCTCACTCTTCATTCACCACTAAAATGCAGCCTTTTCTGGGGTGGAACTTAGTGACCATTTAAATACTAATCCGTCCAAAGAAACTAAATATCCCAGTCTACTTAAAACTATAAGAGGAATTTAGGTAGGCAGAACATAGCTGTAGAACTTGGCCAGAAAACAAGAGCTAATGCACTTAATATGGCATGTGCCAACAAAATAAAAAACCATGGGGGCAGAGTTTGATTCAGCACTGCTACCTCCATAACTTGAATTCCAGGGCACTGGCAGAAAGCTGCTTGCAGTGCAGCAAATCACTCCAGTGAAGCTGCAGAATCTGTTATGTTGGTGTGCCCCTAGCAGTGCGGCCCTAAATGAATAGTGCAGGAGAGGAGGTGGCAGCTGGTGTGTGCGTTCTGTCCAACTTGCCATATTTATCTCGAGTTCATTTACAAAAACTCTAGGGGAGGACAGTGGTGGCAAACTGTTTAGCTTTTATTCTCTCGCTAGTGATGTGGCTGTTCTCTTGGCATGCACAGCTTGTGCCTGAGAGAGTGAGCATCCCAGGATATTTTTCTGTTTCATCGAAAAAGCACAGTCTTACTAACACGGCTACCCCTCTGAGTCTTACTGAAATGTTTCTTTTGAGGATATTGCAGAATGATAGGAATGAGGGATACATTTGCATTTTAACAATCATGTTCACAATACTAAAAATGGACAGCAACCATTCTCAATACTAACCATGAACTAGTTTCATAAACTTTATTTTTGTTTTGGTACGTTGCCCCCAACCGGTGGAACGGAGGGGCAGCAATTAAATCTAGGGGCTCTCAAGGCTGAGAAGATGAAAATTGGGCTCAGTTTCACTTCTGCAATCTGGTGCTGCAGATGTAAGCTTGGTGTAACTACCCTCCAAGATTACTCCCTCCTATGTAGAGAAATCTTTCAGTTGCCGCTATACTGGCTCTCATGGTACATTCTGGCCTCTATGTATGGGACATCCTCAGTATCCCAGCATTCAACAGTTTTATAAAGGACACCTTGGGCTGTGGACATTCTTGCATAATTCATTAGGCTGAAAGCTTATCTAATTGATGCTGGAGAATTGTCAAGCCCCAGGAATAGGAGAGCTGTAAAGGTGATTCAAATAAGATCATTCAGACCATGGCATCTGGTTCCTAATATCTAATTTATTACTAGAGTGTGAGGCCCCCTACCATAATTTTCTGCAGAATCAAGGTTTTAAAGTTTAACTTTCTGCCCTTTGTGGCTGTGAATATAAAGCAAAGCAGCCTCATCTTCTGGAGGCCATGCACTACCCGTGCCTCTGTGGCAGACCTAACCTAAGCAGCTTTAAGACAGTTTGATAAGTTTATGAAAGGCATTTTGTGATGGGATTGCCTGCAGTAGAGGGGACTGCACTCTGACCCTTCCAATCCTATCGTACTGTCCTGCTCAGAGCTTTTCTAAATTGCAGAAGTGTGGAAACTGATTTGAAAATGCCTAGCATCCTGCAGATGCAACCAAAAGCAAATAATTTAAACTGAAAGAGTCAGGCTAGTTTTGAGCTGCAGCTGCTGCTTGACAAAGCTGTGAGCAGCAGCATAGGCAAGCCCTGGCAAAGGAGCATGCAAAAGAATGGAGTGGTGAGGGGTAGAATTACTACTTGGATCATAAATGAGGTTGAGATTAGGTCACTGAATGCATGACTTCCAGAGACCTTGGTGACATTTTCCACTTCAGCCCTAGTGTGGCGGGGCTGGATCTGTCAGCCAGGGGAGGGGGGCCTCACAACTCCCAGCTGCTGTGGGTGGTGGGTGCTGAACCCCCCCTCCTCATTTTGTCACGGTTATCTTTAGTAAAAGTCAGGGACAGGTCACTGGCAATAAATAAAAATTCAGGAAGCCTGTGACCTGCCCCTGACTTTTACTAAAGATAACCATGACAAAATCTTAGCCTTAATCATAAGATGAGGCCAGGTTTTCATTGTATGGTTTGTACACCGATTTTAGCACACTGGGGCTCTGATCTACGATCGGGGGTTCCTAGGTGGCACTGTGATGTAAATAATACCACCACTCTCAATTGTGCAGCAGCACGAGGGGAAAGAAGATTGTGCTGCTCTATGCCAGCAGCCAGAGGGGCTGGAAATGGGGTTAGGTTTTCATATTTATCAAACATCTACTAGACAGAAGCTGTAAAAGATAGGGCTTCCATGCTGGGCCTGGACACAAATCCTAATCTAAGCAATTCCAGCACCCTCTTTTCCCGCAGCTGGTGTGAGGGGGAAGCTGATTAGTTTATCCCTGTTCCTGAACAGCAGCAGTCAATTTTGTCCTCTGGCCATCAAGTGTCTTGAGTCTAGGCTTGGAAGAATTAAATATCTATTGGTGTAAGTAATAATTTACTAATAAGCAAAGTAAGAAATGTTGGCTTGAGAACTTTAGTTTGATTTAAAGATACAGTTTTTAAACTAACAAGTTACTGTATCTTTAAATCAAACTAGGAGATGGGGTTGAGGGGAAGCTGACTGCTGCAGAAGAGCATGTGGATTGGACAGAGACTTCTCTTGGAGAGTCTATTGATAGAGATTCTCTAGGTTATAGTCAGGAGCAGAGGATGGAAGAGGATAATGTAAGGGCCAGATCAGACGAGAAACATTCATATAAAGAATTGGACACATCAGAAAAGGGCAGACAAATAAACAGTGACATATTTGTGTACAAGCACTTTAAAAACGCTAGAAGTCTACATAATAAGATGGGTGAAGTAGAGTGCCTCGTGATAAAGGAGGATATTGATATAATAGGCATCACAGAAACCTGGTGGACTGAGGACAATCAATGGAACACAATTATTCTGGGGTACAAAATATATTGGAAGGACAGAACAGGTCATGTGGGGCTGGGGGGGGAGGTGAGTGGCACTGTGTGAAAGAAAATGTAGATTCAAATGAAGTAAAAATCTTAAGTGAATCCACATGTTCCACAGAATCTCTGTGGATAGTAATTTCATGCTCTAATAAGAGTATAACATTAGGGATCTATTATTGACTATCTGCCAGACAGTGATAGTAATGATGAAATGCTAAGGGAAATTAGGCTATCAAAATTAAGAACTCAATAATAGTGGGAGATTTCAATTATCCCCATATTGACTGGGAACCTGTCACCTCAGGATGAATTGCAGAGACAAAATTTCTTGATACTTTAAATGACTGCTTGGAGCAGGTGGTATGGGAACTCACAAGGGGAGAGACAACTCTCGATTTAGTCCTGAGTGGAGTGCAGGAGCTGGTCCAAGAGGTAACTATAACAGGACGGCTTGGAAATAGTGACCATAATATAATATTTAACATCCCTGTGGCTGGAAGAACATCTCAACAGCCCAACTCTGTGGCATTTAATTTCAAAAAGGGGAACTATGCAAAAATGTGGGGGTTAGTTAAACAGAAATTAAAAGGTACAGTGACTAAAGTGAAATCCCTGCAAGCTGCATGAGTGCTTTTTGAAGACACTATAATAGAGGCCCAACTTAAATGTATACCCTAAATTAAGAAATGCAGTAAAAGAACTAAAAAAGAGCCACTGTGGCTTAACAACCATGTAAAAGAAGCAGTGAGATATAAAAAGGCATCTTTTAAAAAGTGGAAGTCAAATCCTAGTGAGGTAAATAGAAAGGAGCATAAACACTACCAAATTAAGTGTAAAAATGTAATAAAGAAGACAAAGAGGAGTTTGAAGAACGGCTAGCCAAAAACTCAAAAGGTAATAACAAAATGTTTAAGTACATCAGAAGCAGGAAGCCTGCTCAACAACCATTGAGGCCCCTGGATGATTGAGATACAAAAGAAGCGCTTAAAGACGATAGTCATTGTGGAGAAACTAAATGGGTTCTTTTCTTCAATCTTCACAGCTGAGGATGTTAGGGAGATTCCCAAACCTGAGCCGTCTTTTGTAGGTGACAAATCTGAGGAACTGTCACAGACTGAAGTGTCACTAGAGGAGGTTTTGGAATTAATTGATAAACTTAACATTAACAAGTCACCGGGACTGGATGGCATTCACTCAAGAGTTCTGAAAGAACTCAAATGTCAAGTTGCAGAACTATTGAATAGGGTTTGTGACCTGTCCTTTAAATCAGCCTCTGTACCCAATGACTGGAAGATAGCTAATGTAACGCCAATACTTAAAAAGGGCTCTAGAGGTGATCTCGGCAATTATAGACAGGTGAGTCTGTCAGTACTGGGCAAATTAGTCAAAACAATAGTAAAGAATAAAATTTTCAGACACATAGAAGAACATAAATTGTTGGGCAAAAGTCAATATGGTTTCTGTAAAAGGAAATCGTGTCTTACTAATCAGTTAGAGTTCTTTGAAGGGGTCAGCAAATGTGGACAGGGGGGATCCAGTGGACATAGTGTACTTAGATTTCCAGAAAGCCTTTGACAAAGTCTCTCACCAAAGGCTCTTATGTAAATTAAGTTGTCATGGGAGAAGAGGGAAGGTCCTTTCATGAACTGAAAACTGGTTAAAAGACAGGGAACAAAGGGTAGGAATTAATGATAAATTCTCAGAATGGAGAGGGGTAACTAGTGGTGTTCCCCAAGGGTCAGGCCTAGGACCAATCCTATTCAACTTATTCATAAATGATCTGGAGAAAGGGGTAAAAAATGAGGTGGCAAAGTTTGCAGATGATACTAAACTGCTCAAGATAGTTAAGACCAAAGCAGACTGTGAAGAACTTCAAAAAGATTTCACAAAACTAGGTGACTGGGCAACAAAATGGCAAATGAAATTTAATGTGGATAAATGTAAAGTAATGCACACTGGAAAAAATAATCGCAACTATACATACAATATGATGGGGGCTAATTTAGCTATAACAAATCAGGAAAAAGATCTTGGAGTCAACGTGGATAGTTCTCTGAAGATGTCCACACAATGTGCAGAGGCGGTCAAAAAAGCAAACAGGATGTTAGGAATCATTAAAAAGGAATAAGAAGGAGAATATATTATTGCCCTTTATATAAAGCGATGGTACGCCCACATCTTGAATACTGCATACAGATGTGGTCTCATCTAAAAAAAAGATGTACTTGCACTAGAAAAGGTTCAGAGAAGGGCAACTAAAATGATAGGGGTTTGGAATGGGTCCCATAAGAGGAAAGATTAAAGAAGCTAGGACTTTTCAGCTTGGAAAAGAGGAGACTAAGGGGGGGGGGGTTATGATAGAGTTATATAAAATCATGAGTGATATGGAGAAAGTAGATAAGGAAAAGTTATTTACTTATTCCCATAATACAAGAACTAGGGGTCACCAAATGAAATTAATAGGCAGCAGGTTTAAAACAAAAAAAAGGAAGTTCTTCACACAGCACACAGTCAAGTTGTGGAACTCCTTGCCTGAGAAGGTTGTGAAAGCTAGGGCTATAACATTTAAAAGAGAACTGGATAAATTCATGGAGGTTAAGTCCATTAATGTCTATTAGCCAGGATGGGATAAGGAATGGTGTCCCTAGCCTCTGTTTGTCAGAGGGTGGAGATGGATGGCAGGAGAGAGATCACTTGATCATTACCTGTTAGGTTCAGTCCCTCTGGGGCCCCTGGCATTGGCCACTGTTAGTAGACAGGATACTGGGCTAGATGAACCTTTGGTCTGATCCAGTATGGCCCTTATGTTCTTAGCATTTACTTTGCATGTTTTTGACATATGGTGTTGACAACTTGTTTTTAACAGTTACAAAGCAATAACTTTAATCTCAATGCTTGTCATTAAATAACTGACCTCTCCTGCTCATAATTTCCCATAACTGTGGAGAATTTAAATTTAAAAAAATGCTTTAAATTGGTGTAATGTCAATTATAAAAAATCAAATTCTGCCAAGCCTACTTAGGTCACTCAAATCAGTGTCTGAATGGGTAGGTGAATAGGCACGAGGGGGTGGGGGATGAGAAAATAATTTAAAGTAGCTGAGAGAGAGCATGAGGGCAGGGGGAAGGGAGAAGTGAGCAGCATAGTGAAATAATTATGGTTTAGTGCATGGGAGGGTGATACGGAGAGAATGGATATGGACATTGAAATCTGAGACATCCTAGGTGGAGCAGGAAGGCACCTCAAGAAATAGCCTATATGAGAATGCTGTCCTATATAAAAAATTGTTTACAAATATACAATTTTTAATCTTAATACTGATAGACTTTAAAGTAACTTTTCTATCAAAGTGAAGGTTTCAGGAGAGTGTTATTTGACCTATAGCCTAGCTCCAAAACAGGAAGGGTACTGTGAATTTGTCATAAGTCAAGCAAATCTAATTTGGAATTGGAAAAGACCAACCCCTCTTCCTGCAGCCTGCTTGCCCTCCCCAATAAGACTCAGAGAGGCTTCAGGGTTGTGCAACACTGTATCTTTATTTACTTATCGTTGGCCCACCACCAGTGTCCATCTATATACAAGCTTTACAGGTTTGGTTACCACCCTTACAGGCAGAGTCAACTTCTAGCTAGCTCCCTTCGCACCTGACTTCTCCCTTGCTCTGACCTTCCTTCTCGCTCCTTCCCAGTCTTTATAGCCCTTGGCTTGTCAGGCCAGCAGGTGTTGCCAATCCTCAGGCCAGCATCAGGCATTTTCCATCAGCCCCAAACTGCTTCCCTTGATTGGAGCTGACTGGGCAGGGGCTAATTAGGTGCTTCTGCACCAGCACCCTGCTACATTCTCTTGCAATTTGCTTCTAATTTTTGCATTATTTGACACCACCCATCTAGACCTCTTTGGAAGTGTAAACTCACAAGAACTTTTGGCCAGTATTTCACAACTTAAAGAAAATGTGGTTTCCCACCACCAGCATCATTTTGAACAACTTGAGAACTGTAATGCTATTTATGGTGGAAACTTTGTTTATAATTTAATCAGGAATGCCCATTGAATTTAAATGTCTTGTATTAATTGTATCATTAGCTGAAAGAAACTCAGATACAATCCTCACCCTAAAACTAAGGCCTGATCTACATCGATGTAAGGCAGCGTACGTCCATCTAACTCTGTAGGTGTCTATGATACAATGTTGCTCCCACCGATGTAAGTCGCCCACTACACTTTTGCTCCACCTCTGCAAGAGCCTTAGTGCTTAGGTCGATGTCGTTAGGGCAACGCAGTGTTAATGTAGACGCTGCATTGACTGTTCTGGCTGTGAGCCCCTGGTGACAGTTAAATTAGTGCAAGTGCTCCTGGTGAGGACGTGCACCGCAGACAGAGGGAGCTAGTGTGGACGTGCCAAACCAATTTAATTACTGCGGTAGCTGTATGTCGACATAACTTAAGTTGATTTGCCCTAAGTATTCTGTGCATATTTTCTCTCCATCCTCTTGGGACTCTTGGGAAGGGGTGGGGGCTTGAGGAGGCCTCTCTTGGCCACCTGTGCTTTTTCTTTCCTATCACTTCCAGGCCCCCTGTTATTCCCTGTGCTCCCCTCTTTACCTTTTAGTTGCCTAAATGGAGTATAGTTCCTCCCACTCTGCTCTGATACCAACTGCAGGGTTGATCTTTCCTACCTGGGAAGAGTTAGCTGTACGGATGGCTGCATGCTTCCTCTCCCCTAACTCCCTAGGACTGCACAGTGAGTTAGAAGCTCTTGTGTTGTTATAACATTGTTCCTGTTGAATTAACTCACCCTGCTGCAGGTTAATGTCAGTATAAAAAATTCAGTACACTGAAAACTTAGGAGCAGCATAACATATATTGAATTTAATATAAAAATAACACAAGTTACTGTATTGTAGGTAATTAAAAAAAAAAAAAGCTTGAGTATCCAAATTTCTATTATTAGAAATAAGTTTCTGGTCTTAACATGCATGCAAAATTTACATGATCAGTTTTTATGAAACACCAGTCTTGCAAAGGCTTTATTTGAAGTTGCTGCAGAATTTCCAGACGGCCGCAGTATATGTTGCCAGAGTGGTTAGAAACCATGGGCCCTTGCCCCAGAATTTAGATCCAGCTTATCGCAGAGCCAGAGCACATTGGATCTTTTTGGAACTAAATAACTTTTACTGCCAGTTTCTGTGCTTCAGGATTGTTAAGCACTGAAAATGACTAGCAGGTTCATGTTCAGCGTCCTCTCAATTTTTGACTACTGAGTGGTTCTGTAACTAGCATAAGAAACATGCCTGCCCCATGTCCACGACCCCTCTGTCCCTTCCTCTCACTTTTTTATGTTTGCTTGTCCCTGTTCTAATTTTACATGATTGATAAAAGACTGTTCTGTGGACTTCTGTGGACTTCTTTCATGTTCGGAATATTAAATATCCTCCCAAATGATCATGTTCCTAGAGGAGTGCTCTACAACTTGCTAGATATAACTACAGTTGTGTGGCTCTCCTTCATGGAGCAAATATTGATCTAAGAGGACTTGACTCCCTAGCCCTCTCCCTTTTTAGAGCCCTAGCTGATGACCCAAAGAAGGCTGTGCATGGAATGGCTTTCAGCTCACTCAGATGACATTTGTTCCATATACAAAGATCCTCTAAGAGGAGACTGCTGAGAGGTTGGTGAAGAGAAAGGGAAAGCAAGGTCAATGTGGGTGATGTGCTTCTGGACTAGTATTTGATTGTGGTTATAAGTGAAATCTCAGACTATTTATAATTTCTGGGTACATGGGTGTAGTGAAGCCTTTAAATAAACTTTGTGGCTTCAGTATTTGTGAATGGTGCCAATTGACAACTCTAGAGACCTCTATCTGCAGAATTATTACATGGGCAGAAGGACTATGCCCTTTACTAGTCTCTCCACAGATGTGTCCATAACATCTTCCATAGCTGCATGCACCTGTGATGTCTTTAATGCCCCTGTCTCCACCCTTCCAAATGTAATCAACTCATGTTTACCGTGATCACACTGTTATGCACAGGGTTGGCATGAGGATTTGGGGCAAACCGATTCTCCTGAACAACCTCAAATTTAAATGATTATTTTTAGGCCTGTCAAGCAATTAAAAAAATTAATTGTGATTAATCACACTGTTAAACAATAGGATACCTTTTATTTAAATAGTTTGGATGTTTTCTACATTTTCAAATATATTGATTTCACTTACAACACAGAATACAAAGTGTACAGTGCTCACTTTATATTTATTTTTATTACAAATATTTGCACTGTAAAAACCAAAATAATTGAAAAATACTGTTTAACCTAATACAAGTACAGTAGTGCAATCTCTATCATGAAAATGCAACTTACGAATGTGGAATTACAAGCAAAACAACAACTGCACTCAAAAACAAAACAATCTAAAATTTTAGAGCCTACATATCCGCTCAGTCCTATTTCTTGAGATTGCTCAGATAAACAAGTTAGTTTACATTTGCGGTAGATAATGCTGCCCGCTTCTTGTTTACAATATCACCGGAAAGTGAGAACAGGCGTTTTTGCTTGGCACTATTATAGCCGGTGTCGCAAGGTATTTACGTGCTAGATGCACTGAAGATTCGTATGTCCCTTTATGCTTCAATCACCATTCGAGAGGACATGCTGTTGATGGGTTCTGCTTGATAACCATCCAAAGTTGTGTGGACTGATGCATGTTAATTTTCATCATCTGAGTCAGTCAGATGCCACTGGCAGAAGGTTGATTTTCTTTTTTGGTGGTTCGGGTTCTGTTGTTTCTGCATTAGAGTGTTGCTCTTTTAAGTCTGCTGAGAGCATGCTTTACACCTCGTCCCTCTCAGATTTTGGAAGGCACTTCAGATTCTTAAAACTTGGGTTGAGTGTTGTAGCTATCTTTAGAAATCTCACATTGGTACCTTCTTTGTGTTTTTTGTCAGATCTGCAGTGAAAGTGTTCTTGAAACCAACAACATGTCCTGGGTCATCATCTGAGACTGCTATAACATGAAATGTGGATAAAACACAGAGTAGGAGACATACAATTCTCCCATAAGGAGTTTAGACACATATGTAATTAACACACTTTTTTTTTAACAAGCATCATCAGCATGGAAGCATGTCCTCTGGAATGGTGGCCGAAGCATGAAGGGGCATACTAATGTTTAGCATATCTGGCACGTAAAGATCTTGCAATGCTGGCTATAAAAGTGCCGTGCAAATACCTATTCTCA
Organism: Gopherus flavomarginatus; assembly: GCF_025201925.1. Taxonomy (NCBI): domain Eukaryota; kingdom Metazoa; phylum Chordata; order Testudines; family Testudinidae; genus Gopherus; species Gopherus flavomarginatus. The sequence continues at coordinate 202,836,442 of NC_066617.1, forward strand.
CTTTCAGGTGACATTGTAAACAAGAAGCAGGCAGCATTATCTCCCGTAAATGTAAATGAACTTGTCTTAGCGATTGGCTGACCAAGATGTAGGTCTGAGTGGACTTGTAGGCTCTAGAGTTTTACATTGTTTTGTTTTTGAGTGCAATCTGTAAAATTTCTGCCATCACAAACTTTGGATTGGATTTTTGCATTCTTCATTCCTGTAAGAAGTCCCAATTGGCTCTGTTGAGAATACTATGAGTAAAGATTATAAGAGTAGGTACTACATAAAGTATCTATGCAGGGTTGCTTTTATAATTGTTTTAAAAGGCATCCTGATTCAGATGAACTTGGGTGCTCAGATACTACAGCGATAGGGGTCATTATAAGAACTTGTATAGAGTTTGGGCCAGATTCTCTGTTCTACTAAGGCCACTTTATGCTATATTAGTAATGTAAAATGGCTAGAGAGAGGTGATGGAGAATTCTCCTTGCATATGGAAACTTTCTACTAGTGGAGGCAGCTCTGTCTCCTTCTGTGGCAGTGGCCCTCCTGACCTTATGGATGTGAAGGTGTTTGTTACGGAAGGGCATGGAGTAGCAGAGCTTTTCTAGGCTTGATCTTTCACTGCTTTTATGAACCTTATTCCAATGATGGAAGTTTGAATAGGCTCCCTGAGGATGCAGCTCTGCACTGTGGTCAAGCAGAACTTGTTTTTGTTTTTACTTTTACCTAGTCCCTGGAATTATTGCAAGGGGCTCTATTCTAGCTCCAGATTTCTTCTAGAGATCATGGTTTTGGTGGGGAAGTCCAATATTTTAGAAACAGTAGGCTCATTTGCCAATATAATAGTACAGAAATATCTGGCTTGATTCATCAGTATTAAGGAAGACTGAAATTCAGTGGAGCTAACTCTTCACAATGTGCCAAATTAAACCCTCAAGTGGCTTGTATTTGGCTCAAAATCTGCAATGCATGTCATGTAGATTGTTAAAAAAAACAAAAACAAAAACCCTTACTTGAATGACTCATATACAATGTAGGACTCACTTATTGTTTAACTCTACTGTAAAAGTCTTTTAACAGAGAGGAGACGGTGGGTGGTCAGTGTACTGTATTGTGAGTCAGGAGAGCAGGGTTCCATTCCCAGTTCTCCCACTGTGACCTTGCACATGTCAGCTAACTACTTTGTCTCTGTTTCCCCAGCTGTAAAAGGTTGATGAAGCCCTTTTGAAATCTGCAGATGAAAGTAATACATATGAGATATTTCTGTGATTCCCAAACAAAAAACTGCTGTCTAATGGGGTTTTGTTCTTAATTAATAAACTTACTAAATTAACCTACCAAGAATACTACACTCAGACCATTAATGCAGTAAAGTAGAAAAATCCCCCTGGACAAAACCTCACTTGAGACCTAATCCTGCAAAATGATCTGCACAGGTAGACCATTACACCTGTGCAGAGCCTTAGTGGCTTCAGCTTGGAGCACTGTTCATGTCAGTTGACATCTGGAGGGGGCTGACAGTAGGTTTGGGGTGTTAAACACCACAGTGATAGGTGCTATACAAATGTTAGTAAGTGCACCATAGCTACTTTGAAGCTCAGAATACTGGATTTCCTAGCACCAATAAGTTATATACGGTGAGTGCACAGTGTTGTACAATGAAGTTTGGAAAGTCTAACTTGCTAAGAAATGGCCTAATTGCTGAAAGGGCCATTTCAGGCAATTAAACCCAGTTCAGTGCAGATACCTAGACCTATCCGGTAGGTCCGTAGCTACTTGGACAACTATGCCACGAGGTTCAAATCAGACTGAAACAAGATTTTGAAATATTGACATTTCCTGCAAACTTTTGCCCCTCTCTTCTATCAGGTGATAGTGCTTTCTGTGTATGCACTTCTCCAGGAATCCCAGTGCTAGACAGACTTTTCCATAAGGGTTACAAAGACCACCTTGTGGCATATATTTCCACAGTTTAAACAAAGCAGTTGTGTCAAATAATGCACTTGATAACCATTTTAAATATGTATTTTGAGAAGCTTTAAAGACTCTTTTCTCCATTTAAAAAAAAAAGCTGCATGATATTAATTTGCTTGGTTGAAGTGCAGGTGAATGATTGTAAAATGACAGTGATTGGATTAACATTTGTCATAGAGGAATAAAGATTTACCTCTGTAATAACCTGTAATCTCTCCAGCCCCAATAACTTGCTTAAATATCTTGAACTCTTCCTTTTCTAATAGCTAACATAGGATATATTTATTATTCATCTGAGAAATTGTAGTGTATCGATTTTTACATACTTACAATTTAAAAGTTATTCTTGTAATACATTGTCTTGTTTGCAAAATAGAACTAGGTTTAACAGAGCTAAGATACTCACATGTCATGTTGAATTATATTGAAGTTATTATATTGGGGGGAGGGATAGCTCAGGGGTTTGAGCATTGGCCTACTAAACCCAGGGTTGTGAGTTCAATCCCTGAGGGGGCCATTAAGGGAACTGGGGTAAAAATCTGGGGATGGGTCCTGCTTGGAGCAGGGGGTTGGACTAGATGACCTCCTGAGGTCCCTTCCAACCCTAATAGTCTATGAAGTACGTAGCTTTACTTTTATATGTAAACTCCTATAATGACCTGTCAAATACTTTATTTACTTTTACAATAAACTGATCCAATATTCACAAAACATTAAACAATTGTGCTCTGTAACCCCTTTTCCTTTCAAATAAAATCCCACAGAAAAGAATCTAGGGATATGTCTACATTGGTAATGCTACAGCAGCACAACTGCTCCACTGTAGCGTTTCAGTGTAGACACTGCCTATGCCTATGGGAGGGGTTCTCCTGTTTGGTGGAGTTAAGACGGTAATTAGGTCAATGGAAGAACTTAGTACGAGCTACATGGGGACTTAGGTTGGCTAATTATGTCACTCCTGGGTGTGGCTTATGTGACCAACATAGTTTAACAAACCTTATTTTCTAGTGTAGACCAGCTTGTATTCAGGTAAGTTGGTGCAGCTCTCTCAATTGCAAATATACCACAGTGAGGCATGGATGGATGGGAATGAACTTGGTAAGTGGTCCCTACAGCTCCTGCTTAGGTCACTGAGCCACAAGACATTATCCCTCAGCCTCAGTCATACCCACAGGGCTGATATCCTTCAGTGAGTGCCCCTCTCCTTCCTTAGCACTGGCAGCATAGCTGGCTCACATGTCATGCTGCTATAGACACTCCTAATGTTGTCCCTGTTAAATTTTTTGGGGGAGCAGATGTTATAGCTGAAGACAGGGAGCTTATGCTGATGAGATTACCATTGTGGCACTATGTAAAGTGGAACATGCCATATAACATGGATACTTCTTGACTCTGTTAGTCACTTCCTCTCTTGTCAGCTATGTCCATAGATTTCCCACTAACTCTGTGTGGATCCTGTGATCTGCCCATCATTCCCACTTTGGAGTCCTCAGCTAACAAAGGCTTTGTGTTGTAAGAGAACGAAGGGAGGGTCACGGTTGCACTGCTCTTTATGCCCTCGTATGGGGGCACATGGAGGCACAGAGTGCGTTTGCTGCCCTGTCACGCACTGCTATACAAAAGATGCTGAGGTCACATGCGTGGGGCACATGGGCACCTACTGTGAGATCCACCTTCACCGCCACATCTTGAGGGGTTACTGTTGGGTAATTATTTTTTAACAATAGGAACACAGCATTCTTCTTCGAGTGATTGCTCATATCCATTCCAGGTAGGTGTACGTGCCGTGCGTGCACGTCTGCCGGAAACTTTTTACCCTAGCAACTCCAGTGGGCCGGCAGGTCGCCCCCTAGAGTGGCGCCACTATGGCACTAGATATATACCCCTGCCGGCCCGCCCGCTCCTCATTTCCTTCTTACCGCCGTGTCGGTTGCTGGAACTGTGGAGTGCGGCTTGCTGACCTCCACGTCCCTAGCTCTCCTGTTCGTCTTCGTCGTTTGATTGTAGATAGCTCTTAGTTAAGTAGTAGATAGCCTTTTAGTATAATAGTTAGTTAGAATCTTGTAAATAGTTATCAAACGTTGCCTGCGGGTGGGCCGTTGCCCTCCCCGGCACCCGGCACCGGGCCCATGCCTGGCTCGCCGGGTTTCAAGCAGTGCTCAGCGTGCAAGAAGCCGATGCCTACGAGCGATCCCCACGACGTGTGCCTTAAGTGCCTTGGGGAATCGCACAATAGCGACAAGTGCCGCATTTGCAAGGCTTTTAAGCCTCGCACTAAAAAGGAGAGAGACCAAAGACTTTGCGCTCTCCTCATGGAAGCGGCCCTGTCTCCGGCACCGGTGGCGCAGTCAGCCACTTCTGCTCCGGCACCGGACCGCGCCGGCACCGGCAAGACTCCCCAGCACCGACCATCTCCGGCACCGGGAGCAGATTTACGTCCCTCAGCGTCTGCGACACCATCAAGGCAGGCCCGAGCGGACCGCCCGACACCTACCTTAGCCGCGGCACCGCCTGCAGGACTGCTGTCGACTCCGGGCCCAGAAGGTCCGTCGAGTCCAGCTCCACCTAGCTCCCCCGTAAGATCAGGGGTCGAGCTAAGGGTCCCATCGACGCCGGAGACCTTCGCCTCGGCTCGGGACTTAATTGCACTGACGGAGCCATCTCAGCCTCAGCTGGCACCCCCGGGACGCATAACTTCCAGGGGTAAGCCGATGCTTCGAGCGCTGTCTCCCGAGTCCCGGCACCGATCACCCCGGAGGCGCTCACACTCGGGGCGCCACTCGGAGTCCCGGCACCGGTCGCCCAGACGGTACCGGTCGTACTCGCGGCACCGATCACCATCCGCACGGTCCCGGTCGGGCTCATCTCACCACCGGCACCGAGACTCCAGGAGCCGTTCGCCTCAGCGTTCGGCCCCGCGGTCGACCTCCCGGCACCGAACCGGTGGCAGGTCCCGAACCCGGTCGACCTCCCGGCACCGCGCTGGTGGTAGGTCCCGGTCTCTGCTGCCGGCCAGGCACCGCGTTCACAGAAGGTCGCGGTTCCGCTCCCGGCACCAACATCGCTCCCGCTCCCGGTCGGGATCTCGGCACAGATCATCACGCTGTTCCCGGTCCCGATCCCGGTACCGATGTGGGTCGCGGCACCGAGGGGAGCATCAGTCACGGCGCATAGAGCTGCATATCAACCAAGCTCAGCGCCCCCCTGGCCTTCTAGGGAGCCGTCGGTCTCCTCCCACACTGACAGTGTCTATGCCATGGCACAGGACAGGCACGCGGCCCTGTTCCAAGACCCTTCGCCACAAGAACGAGGGCCTCCACAGTGGGGGTTTTGGACCCATGGGCATACTCTCAGGCCCAGGGTCCGCAACACATTACCCCCCGCCCTGTGGCGGAGCGCAGACCACCGGAGGCGATGACGTCTAGACCCCCTCACTCCCCGGAAACGGACGGTACTCACCGGGACCCAGAGCTCTCTCCGGAAACGGAGGTGCAGCCCCTCACGGAACCCCCCGTGGACACCTTGTTGCCGGGGGTCTCCTCGTCCTCGTCTCCGGATGAGGCAGTGGCGGGCACCTCGTCCTCCAGCCCCCCCCCCACTGGATTTGAGGGCACACCAGGACCTCCTCCGCCGAGTGGCACAGAACCTGAACTTGCAGGCGGAGGAGGTGTCGGATATTGAGGACCCGGTGGTGAGCATCCTTTCATCCGATGCGCCCACCAGAGTGGCCCTGCCCTTCATAAAGATGATCCAGACTAATGCCACTAACATCTGGCAGTCACCGGCCTCCATCCCTCCGACGGCTCGAGGGGTGGAGCGAAAGTACATGGCCCCCTCAAAGGGCTATGAATACTTATATGTTCACCCGACCCCCTGCTCGTTGGTGGTCCAGTCAGTGAACGATAGGGAGCGCCACGGGCAAGAGGCCCCAGCGCCCAAGTCGAAGGAGGCGAGGTGGATGGACCTCCTGGGCCGCAAGGTCTGTTCGTCGGGGGCACTGCAGCTCCGGGTCTCAAACCAACAGGCCCTCCTCAGCCGCTACTCCTTCAATTCCTGGGTAGCGGCGGGGAAGTTTGTGGAGCTCTTGCCCCAGGATGCACGCCAGGAATTTTCCACCATCCTGGACGAGGGCAAGAAAGTAGCAAGAACATCGCTACAGGCCTCCCTTGATGCTGCCGACTCGGCCGCTCGGACCCTAGCTTCGGGGCTCACGATGCGCCGGATTTCTTGGCTGCAGGTCTCTGGCCTTCCGCCGGAGCTCCAGCACACAATCCAGGACCTCCCCTTCGAAGGCGAGGGCCTGTTTTCGGATAAAACAGACCCTAGATTGAAGGATCTTAAAGATAACAGGGTCATAATAAGGTCGCTGGGCATGCATACGCCGGCGACACAACGCAGGCCGTTCAGGCAGCAAAACCAGCAGCAGCAGCGGCGGCCATACTCTCAGTTCCGCCCACGGCAGGACCTTTCGAGGCGCCGAGGCAGGAACAACCGCCGCAGGCAGTCTGGTGGGCAAACGGGGCAGAACCAAGGCTCCACCAAGGCCCCTCCAGGACCTAAACCTTCATTTTGAAGGTGCGCCCGGGGGCGCAGTACCAGTTTCCCCTCCGGATCTTTCCCCGCAGTTTTCCAACCGCCTTTCCTTTTTCCTCCCGGCGTGGACCCAAATAACGTCGGACTGTTGGGTCTTGCGTACGGTGCAGGCCGGTTATCGCCTGCAGTTTTCTTCGCCCCACCCTCCCACCCACCTTCCCTGTCCCTCTTCAGGGACCCCTCTCACGAGCAATTCCTCCGTCAGGAGGTGCACGCGCTCCTTGCCAAGGGAGCCATAGAGGCGGTTCCGGAAAATGAGACGGGCAAGGGGTTTTATTCCCGTTACTTTCTAATCCCCAAATCCAAGGGCGGCCTCAGGCCCATTCTCGACCTGCAGGAACTCAACAAGTATATCGTGAAGTTGAAGTTCCGCATGGTATCCCTTGGAACCATCATCCCTTCCCTGGATCCCGGAGACTGGTACGCCGCCCTCGATATGCAGGACGCCTACTTTCACATCTCTATTGCCCCCCAACACAGGCGTTTCCTCCGCTTCGTGGCCGACCGCCAACATTTCCAATTTGCGGTCCTTCTGTTTGGCCTCTCTACGGCCCCGAGAGTGTTTACAAAATGCATGGCAGTCATCGTCGCACACCTTCGACGTTGCCGCATCCACATCTTCCCCTACTTGGACGACTGGCTGATCCGAGGCACGTCGGAGCTGCAGGTCCGTGACCATGTCGACAGGATCAGCACCCTCTTTGCGACCTTGGGCCTCGTAATCAATGTGGACAAGTCTACTCTACTCCCCACGCAGCGGATAGAGTTTATCGGGGCCGTTCTAGATTCTACCCTGGCCAGGGCCTTGTTACCCTTGCCCAGGTTCCAGTCGTTGTCGGACATCATTCTACGTTTGCGAGCGGCCCCGCTGACCTCTTTACGAACGTGCCTGGCCCTCCTAGGCCACATGGCAGCCTGCACGTTTGTAACAGCATATGCCCGACTCCGCATGAGACCTCTTCAATCATGGCTCATTGCGCAGTATCGGCCGGCCAGACAGTCGTTGGACACGGTCGTCACCGTCCCTCAGAGGGTGCTGGACTCTCCTCGCTGGTGGCTGGACCAATCGGTAGTCTGTGCGGGGCTCCCGTTCCATCCGCCCCAACCTTCGGCATCCCTGACCACGGACGCCTCCGATCTGGGATGGGGGGCTCACTGCGGCACCCAGAGAACTCAGGGCTTGTGGACACCACAAGAGATCAACCTCCATATCAACGTATGAGAGTTGAGGGCGGTCCGCCTTGCTTGTCAAGCGTTTGTCCATCTCCTTCAAGGTCGTTGTGTCGTGGTCTTCACCAACAACACAACGACCATGTTTTACATCAACAAGCAGGGCGGCACCAGGTCCTCTCCACTCTGTCTCGAGGCAATACGTCTCTGGGAGTTTTGCATAGCCCATTCGATTCACCTTTCCGCCTCCTATCTCCCGGGAGTGCGGAACACCTTAGCGGATCGGCTGAGCAGATCCTTCCGTTCGCACGAGTGGTCCCTCCGTCCAGACGTCACCCTCTCACTCTTCCAGAGGTGGGGTCGTCCCCGGATGGACCTCTTTGCGTCCAGGGTGAACAGGAAGTGTCGAACATTCTGCTCCTTCCAGGGTCGGGAGCCAGGGTCTCTAGCGGATGCATTCCTGATCCCATGGACAGCCCACCTGTGTTATGCTTTCCCGCCCATCCCGCTGATTCACAGAGTTCTCATCAAGGTGCGCAGAGACAGAGCCCGGGTGATTCTCATAGCTCCAGCATGGGCCAGACAGCACTGGTACCCCATGTTGCTGGACCTCTCAGTAGCCAACCCAGTTACCCTGCCCCTTCATCGGGACCTGATCACTCAGGACCACGGCAGGCTCTGTCACCCGGACCTTCCGTCTCTTCACCTGACGGCATGGCTCCTGCGTGGTTGACAGACTCTGAGTTGCGATGTTCCACCCTAGTTTGCGAGGTTCTCATGGGCAGCAGGAAGCCTTCCACCAGAGCGACTTACACAGCTAAGTGGAAGCGTTTCTCCTGCTGGTGTTCAGAGAAAGCTCTTCGTCCTACGGAGACTCCCATCACCACTCTTTTAGACTATATCTGGTCCCTTAAGACCCAGGGTCTGGCACTGTCGTCCCTCCGAGTCCACCTAGCCGCCATCTCTGCGTTTCATCCTGGAGTGGACGGCTGTTCGGTCTTCTCTCACCCTATGGTGGCGAGATTCCTGAAGGGGCTGGAGCGGCTCTATCCACAAATTCGCCCTCCGGCCCCTTCATGGGACCTCAACCTGGTCCTGACTCGGCTCATGGCCCCTCCATTCGAGCCATTAGCTACTTGCTCCCTGCTCTACCTCTCGTGGAAGACCGCCTTCCTTGTGGCCATTACCTCAGCTAGACGAGTGTCAGAGCTGAGGGCCCTCACGGTGGACCCACCGTATACCGTTTTCCATAAAGACAAGGTACAGCTGAGACCTCACCCTGCCTTTCTTCCCAAGGTGGTCTCAGCTTTCCATGTGAACCAAGAGATTTTCCTCCCAGTCTTCTTTCCCAAGCCCCATTCGTCCCGCAGGGAGCAGCAGCTCCACTCGCTAGATGTCCGACGGGCACTAGCATTTTATGTGGACAGGACCAAACCCTTCCGCAAGTCCCCCCAGTTATTTTTGGCAGTAGCGGACCGGGTCAAGGGGCTGCCGATTTCTTCCCAAAGGTTACCTTCATGGGTTACCTCCTGCATCAGGACCTGCTACGACCTGGCCCAAGTTCCGACGGGCCGTGTGACTGCTCACTCCATCAGAGCACAGGCATCATCGCTGGCTTTCCTCGCCCGCGTCCCGATCCAAGAGATCTGTAGGGCGGCGACCTGGTCATCGGTCCATACATTCGCTTCCCATTACGCCCTGGTCCAGCAGTCCAGAGATGATGCGGCCTTTGGTTCTGCTGTGCTCCAGGCCGCGACTTCTCACTCTGACCCCACCGCCTAGGTAAGGCTTGGGAACCACCTACCTGGAATGGATATGAGCAATCACTCGAAGAAGAAAAGACGGTTACTCACCTTTGTAACTGTTGTTCTTCGAGATGTGTTGCTCATATCCATTCCACACCCGCCCTCCTTCCTCACTGTCGGAGTAGCCGGCAAGAAGGAACTGAGGAGCGGGCGGGCCAGCATGGGTATATATCTAGTGCCATAGCGGCGCCACTCTAGGGGGCGACCTGCCGGCCCACTGGAGTTGCTAGGGTAAAAAGTTTCCGGCAGACATGCACGCGCGGCGCGTACACCTACCTGGAATGGATATGAGCAACACATCTCGAAGAACAACAGTTACAAAGGTGAGTAACCGTCTTTTTTGAAAAAAGGATTTTGAAACAGTCTACATGCATGTCTTCTTACCTAAGGCTTACCATCTCGACAGTAGCATAGGCAGACCTAGTTTCTTCAAACACTCCAGCAGGTCCTGGGTGTCATTTCAGGGGTGCTGGAATAGTTTTTATAGTGGAGGTGCTGAGAGCCATTGAACCAAACTGGAAAACCCTGTATGTAATGGAAGCCACTTCAAGCCAGGGGCTGCTGCAGCACCCCTGCAATCCTAGCTGCAGCACCTATGTGTCATTCTGCTTTTGCCAAACACTTCCCCGGCAACTTCTTTCTCTCTGGAGAACGAGTCCTTCTAACCCAGCCAGAGTTCCTTTGTTCAGTTCCCAGGCTTTTGGCACCAGTAGTCCAAGCAAGCTCTGTAGATATGTTGCACGTCTATGCTGTATTTGCGTGTCTGGTAAAACGAGAGGGGAAACTCTCTCCTATAAGATGTCCTATAGCCTAGGGCAGTGGTTCTCACACTTTTGTATTGATGACCCCTTTCACAAAACAAGCCTCTGAGTGTGACCCCCCCACCTAATAAATTAAAAACACTTTTTTATATATTAAACACCATTATAAATGCTTGAGGCAAAGCGGGCGTTGGGGTGGAGACTGGTAGCTCATGACTTCCCATGTAATAAACTCACGACCCCTTGAGGGGTCCTGACCCCCAGTTTGAAAACCCCTGGCCTAGGGCAATGCGCACTGAGCTGCAAGCCAGGAGACTATGAATTCTAGTAACAGCGCTTTGAGTGGCTGCTGTTAATATTTCTGGTTACCTTCTTGTTGTTAACCCAGGCTTCATATTCCTACCTTTAGAGGGAGGTAACTCATATTCACTCATTTTACAGATAACGTAAGTGAGGAATTACACAAGGTCACTTCAGGCTGAGAGGGAATGCTGAGACTCACGGTGGTATGTTTACTTAAATGCGAACCATTTAAAAACTTTGCTAACTATATTTCATAACTTTCTTATTTCCAGCTATTGCCATTACATCAAGCAAGTGAGCACAGGAATATGTTTTGTTGCGAGATGTTATCTTATAAGTATCTGTACAGCATATTGTTTATAATTCTGTTGGACATTAGAACTACTTACAGTCTCCGTTTTCCCTTCTCCGTATGGGATTTGTTACCCCAAAGTACTTCCTCTTTCTTCTCACATCAGCATCTAGAAACACTGTATTAACAACATGGTTGTGGTTCTTGAGATTGCCTGTCAACATCACTTAGTGTGTCATAAACAGTAGGATGAATGTGTTGTTCCCTCGGAATGTTGATAATCCTCCTTACCAAGTTCCAACAATCTTGAAGATGCACAACTGAAACATTTATTTTAGCTCTTCTGTAAATAAAGATGAAATAAAGTAATGGTGAAAGGTGAGTATTGAACTGACTGATCTAAAACTATAAACTAGCCTCGGTATGTACTCAGAAGGAAAGTTTAGTCTTTGGCAGTGTGTCCATTCCTCAGATAAGAACAATCGCTTGTTAGGAGCAGAATTCATTTATACGTTGTCCTTTTCAATTCCTTATTTCATAAATAAAGCCAAACTTTTTTGCTCAAATGCCAAACATTTATAAAGTCAGTGAAATATTTCACCATGAATCTAAACAAGGCTCCATGTTCGTTTTACACATACATAATTGAAATGACCATGTAAAATAGTTCTCTTCCTAATCGGTATCTGCAATCAGCCAAACTTTGGCTGATTCCCTTTGTGTACTTTTTAATTGATTTGCTTATTATGTTGAGCAACACCATAAATTATACCAGTTTATTGGACTGAGAAATTGTTGTTAATGCACTGATTTATTTATTGTGTTAATGGTCCATGGAAATCTGATTAGAGCCTTAAAACCACTGGGGCTGATTCACTATTCCCCTGAACCTCATATATTTATTTATACAAGTACAAATAGCACGCAAAATGATTCCAAATCAGAGTGGACTGGTATAAATGGCTATATAATGTTCAGGGCAGAGGTAAATCAGGCCCATCGGCTGTTTCGGCTTTTTCCCCATCAATAGAGCCTGATTTTGCATCATTGAACTCAGTGGTAGCAGAGTCAGGGCTGCAGTTTCAAAATTTCTGTTTTTATATATGAGCAAGTTGTCAATTCATGTTTCCTCGTTGGCTTGTTGTGTTGCTAATTTGCTGCCTCTAACAATTTAACAAGGCAACTATATTAATTGATTCTAATTAACTTAGAACCCTATCTGAATGTTTTTTTTTTCTTTTCTTTTCTTTTCTTTTCTTAAAGCCTGAGATGGCTTCTGCACTGAAGCGCACAATAGAGGCTTTGATGGAGAGAGGAGCAGTTGTGAGGAACTTGGAAAACCTGGGAGAAAGATCACTGCCATATAAAATCTCCAAGCATAATCAAGATCACAGAAGAGGAGGGTATGGTCTATATAAGATCCCTTAAAATCCCTTTGATCTCTTAAAATGTAAACATTTATGGTGGCTGGTTTCGTCTTTTCTGTAGGTATCAGATTAAATGTGTAGGAGATGGGTAATCCAAGTAAGTATCCTATGACTACTGGCATATAACTTGTAAATTACTATGAGTTCTAAGTATTTTTATCTTGTGCGAGTTAGTTTGTATTGTAAGTCCATAAACCATAGTGCTGCAAATAGTCTTGTTTCAAGTGTCGAAATAAGCTGTATTCTGATCGTGTGTCTACGCTGCAGTTAAAAACCCTCTGCTGACCCGTGCCAGCTGATTTGGACTTGTGGGGCTCAGGCTGTTCAACTGCAATGTAGATGTCTGGGCTCATGCTGGAGCCCAGGCTCCAGGACCATGGTAGGTGGGAGGGTCCCGGAGCTCGGGCTGCAGCATCTACACTGCTGTTAAACACACCCTTAGTTCAAGCCCCATGAACCCAAGTCAACTGGCATGGGACAGCTGCGGATGTCTGACTGCCATGTAGACACACCCTGAGAGATACCTTCCACAATAAAGACACTGCTTCCTCCTGGATGCGTATTTTTTTTTCCCAGAAGCCAATAATAGGACTTCAATAGATCCTGTTGTTGTTGCTGACCTTAAATGAAATGTCAATACTAATTGGCAGTAGTGATTTTTTTTTTTAATTCCAACATGTCTGAACTGTTGGCTGCTGTATGTGCCCTGTGAGACATACTTGTTTCCATGATGCTGTTTTTAATTAAAGAGGACTATCTGTCTGCATAATTTGAGGGAAGTATAATAATGACTTCATTATTTTGCGGATAATTTTTGCAGAATGGGTTTATGTGATATACTGCATTATTATATTGAATATAAACCCTCTTCCTGGATGCAGTGAGAATGTAATGAAGATTTCATCCTTTTGATTGCTTAACCATGTGCTTTGCTGCTGTTAAACTCTTCGAGACTACCTCTGATATGCTGCCTCTCTGCAAGGATTGAGAAATGTTGCTAGGCAACGAGTATTACATAGTGGCTGCATACAATACTCAAAATAACAATAGATATACATTTTTCTTAATATTTATATCGTAAATATGTGAAATTTGATGGCCAGCCAATATGCAAACTAATCTTTGGATAGGTTGGGTACATGCAAAGGGAAAATCATGTACTCTTTGAAAGATGTATGTTTAAGCTGCATAGCCTTTCTCAACTTCTCTCACAGTTGACTCACAAATTCAGTCCCACTTGAGAAGACCTTTTTATTCTCCTGTGTAAAGTCAGAGAGGTGATCACTGCCAGTTTGAGGGGGAGAAACAAAACCAACAAACAATTCCCCCTCTCCCCCACTCAAACAAAACCTTGAAACCTCCATGACATGCATATTGCTAACCAAAGCAACAGCACTGTGTGACCATCACCTTCCTTCGTGGTGTTTGTAATTATCGTGCACTGGTGCATTGCTTAATCCTGCAAGGCATTAGTCCAGTGTTTATTCTCATTGTCTAAACATGAAAGTAACTGTTCACAGGATCTAACAAATAAATTGTGGTCTCTTCAGCTCTGGGGCTGCATTTTCTGTCACTTGCCGTGCATGTTTCTGGTGCTATATACAATTGCACACCAACAGCTACGTTAAAAGAACATTAAAATTGCAAAGTCAAGCACTCAGAAGTAAGGAAATGACAGAATTAAGTTTGCCTGCACAACCTTAATTTGTCTCCTGCCTCATTCAGTGCACAGGATGGACAGTGCACACTGAATGAGCAACTATTCACTGTTTTAAGTTTTATCCCATTGTTCAATACACGGCTGCAGACCTTATTTACTGCACACTGTTCAAATCGTTCTCTGAATGCAGAATTACTAATTTCCATGTGGGTTTTCCTATGGCATTCAACACTGTAGTATTTGAATGTTTCACAAATATTCATTTATCTTCACTCATCTAACAGGATGTTGTGGGTGGCATTATCCCCATTTTACAAATGGGGAACTGAAGCACTGATAGATTAAGGTCAAAAGTATCTACTAATTTTGGGTGTCCAATTTGAGATGCCTAGGACCTGACTTGTCAGTGTATTTGGATTATATATTCAAGCACAGCTCCCATTGACCTCTGTTGCAGCTGTGAGTGCTCAGCACTTCTGCAGATCAGGCCCCAGGGCCAAGTCAGGCTTCCAAAAAATGAGGAACACACAATTAGGGACCATCTGTGAAAAAGTTTGGTTCAAGTGACAAGCCCAGCATAACACAGGAATTCTGTGGCAGAGGTAGGGATAGAATCCAGCTCTCGGGGGCACTGTTCAGTTGTTTTAAGCATGAGATTTCCCCGTTCTCTTCCTCCAGTCCTCTGCCTCATTCATTACACATGTTTCAACTTCTGCAACAAATGAGTCAGGGGTCCTAATAAACAGAAGCCTCCTTTATTGCACAACCCAGATTCATCCCTTGAGCAGGTCCATTCTGTGCGCTGAATGAGGCAGGGGTCCTGTGGGAAAATATGTGATCATGTAATTAAAGACTATCATAATGCATAGGCATATAAGCACAAGGAGGGACAAATTAAGGATGCACAGCAACCATAGACGTTATCTACATGATGACATAGTGTGCTGCAGGCCAGGATGTGAACCTGTGGTACACTAACGTGCCACATTCTAGCTGTCCACATGGGCCTAGCTACCGTGCACTATTAAGTTCCATAGTGCGTTTTGCTCCTTACCCCAGTCTGGCCCCTTCCTGGTTGCTTGTCCCAGTTTCCTTGCTCAGTTATGCCTCTTCACCAAAGCTGTTTGCTAGATCTGTCTTCCCCCTCTCCTTTGCTCATGTTCCCCCCCACCCCTGGTTCCTAGCCCCAGTCTCCTTGTCTAACCAACTCTGTCTCCCTCCCCCGGCCACGAGCGAACCTGCTCATCCTTCTCACTTGTGTCAACAGCTCCCAATCCCAGCCTCTCTTCCCTCAGCTCCAAGTCCCAGTCTCCTTGCCCAGCTATTCCCAGTCTCAGTTTCTCCCTGTCTTGCCCATCCTCTAGTCCCAGTCTTCTTGTCCCAATCTACTCCTTTCCCTCTTCCCTGTCCAGCTTTTGTCTCCTCTGCATTAGAGTCAGACCATTTACTCCTCCATGCTGCTTGGATGCCGGCAGTGCGGATATTGAGGAGGCTCCCTGCTCTCAATTCGAGTACCCGGCTCTTCACCCATGTGGTCCTGAACTGGAGCATGCTCAGTGAGGATGGAATCATCAGAGATTTTAGCTGTTGTAATCTAAGAAGCCTCTACTGAGCCAATGCAAACTACAGTTTTTCAGACTTATAACTTGGCCACATTTGGGTGGATTTTCATGGCAAAAGGCACATCCCTGCCAAATTCAAGTCCCTGCTCCAAAGCATGGGAGGCTAGAGCTGTTCAGAGAGAGGTTTCAATAATTTTTAAATATGGACAAAACAACATATTTTTTTCTTGGCCTTGTTAGAAGTGCCTGAACTGTTTTTGCTGAAATAAAATAAATAAAAACAACCCTCAACTTGAGGCAGACACCCAGCATGTAAAATTTCAACCCAAACGGTTTAAGTTTGGCAAGGTTGTGAGCAAGTTAAAACAGGGTCTGTACAGTGGGAAGTGTTAGGCAACCTTAATAACAGGCAGTGCTATTCAAGCTGTGGCTATAATAATTGGAAGTGTGTCCCTGGAGGTCCCCGTGTGCTGTGATTGCTCTTATGTATCAGATAGAGCTGTGCTGCAGTACTCATTTGTGGTGGATTATTGATGTGCCATTGGATATTTTCTGTGTTAAAGACCTTAGGTCACTCAGGTAATTAAGCAAATTCTAGGAGTAGGAAATACAAGCCAGTTCTTTATTCACCTTTTAAAATCACTTTGTTCCCTCTCTACAACACTTGCAAGGGTATTTGTTTTATTTAAAATGGTACACACTGTGAAAAGCACAGTAGTTTATCAAAATATTACGGTGAGCTAAATCCGCATCCAGCAGCCTGGCTTTTATTAAAAAATCTTAAATTAATCATCCCTGTAATAGGCAATTTTTGAATGCTGTTTAACTCTTCATTCTCATTAACTTGGTTTTAAGTGTCACAGCACCATCTCCTGTTCTGCCAAAGCTGTTTATAAAGGAAATTAAAAAGGCCACTGTGAGTGGTGTAGGTGGTATTATGTCTAATAAGAAGAGATGGATAGGACACAATTCTGAATCTTTTGAAGCCTTGCGTGGCGGTTTTATGTGACTCTCAGTACAGCTAACTGTCCAACTGATTTGCTTCCCTTTGTTTCCAGATGCTTGTGGGCTTGGGATGTATGCTGAATCCGCTAGCCTTTGGCCTCCTGGCTGGTAAACAGTGTGAGAACTTCTACAGTAAAACATACATAGCGTAGGCCACATTTTAACAGAGATTGTCCGTGGGAGACAGTCTCCTCTCAGTGATCATCACATAAACTACCTGCCTTCTACTTACAGAGACATAACATCCCTGTGCCAGCTATGGGGATTGTTTACATGAAAAAGTAACATTAGGAAATTATATAATGGGTTTTCGATTGTCTTTAGTGTGAGTATTTATTTTTTTTAGAAGGATAAAACAGTAATTATGCTGTCTGCTTTTGCTCTTTGTTTAAGCTCCCGCTTCTACCCATTTTGTTTTTCTCAGTTGGAAATAAGGTAGAGAACCAGCACTGGGTGACACTTCCAGCTCTTAACAATCCCACCAAAAAGTGCTCTGTGGTCCACAGACCATAGCTGGAGCCCTCCTTTTTACTGAATATTTTTTCCATCTAGTTAATTGCTTTTAAAATACAGGTAGAATCTTCATGTGCAATATATAGTAAAGCTGGGTTTGACTGAGAAACATGGCACAAAATCATACAGTATAATATACATAGCAAGCCGCCACAGTACTTAGCCAGGTTAATGTAATGCCTTTGCTAAACGGAGACGAGTCAAACAGGAAAAGGTTTGTTCAGGGGTCAGTTGTAGAGGCAGTTTTTTGTTGTGTGGATCTGTAGCGCTACCATGCCACTCTTCAGAGAATGCTGTTGCTATATGAGGGGAAAATGAGTATTTTAGGAATACCCCGGGCAGTGGTGGATTTAGAGTTAGTGGAGCCCTGTGCGCAGCTTCATTTTTGGGGCCGCCCCTAGGGACACAGCCAAGAAGAAGAACATTCTCTCTGATCTCCCTCCCATTTTTCATTCTTTTCTTCTTCATCCTCCTCTTATTTTATAAGTAATGGGAAGTAAATGAAAATAAAGTGAGGTACCTTGACTGGGGCAGGGGTGCAGGGAGTGGGCTCTGGGAGGAAGTTTTGGTGCTGGGTGCAGGTTCTGGGCTGGGGCAGGGAGTTGGGGTGTGAGGTGAGGGGTGTGGGCTCTGGGAGGAAGTTTGGGGGCAGGCTCTGGGCTGGGACAAGGGGTTGGAGTATGGGAGGGGGTGAGGAGTGTGGGCTCTGGAAGGCAGTTAGGATGCAGAGTGCAGGTTCTAGGCTGGGGCATGGGGTTGGCGCTCACCTCAGGCGGTGCGGCTCCCAAAGCGACCAGCAACACTCCTCCCCCCGGCCCCTGGCAATGGTTTCTAGGCAGGGGAGGACAGGGGACCAGGGGTCTCCCTGCATCATTGCCTGCAGGTGCCATCCTCGGCCAATGGGAGCTGTGGAGTCGGCACTTGGGGTGTGGGCAGCACATGGAGATGGCCCCCGCTCTGGGCTACAGGGACATGCTGGCCACTTCCGGGAGCAAAGTGGCGTGAAGGGAAGGAGGCAGAGTGGACAGGGAGCTGCCTTAGTTCTGCTGCTGGCATGTCTCTGCGCACCCCTTCGGGGGAGGGGGGCAGCGGATCTCCATGTGCTGCTGCCTGCTCTCCCCACCCTCCCACGAGGGATGCGCCAGCCACTTCTGGGAGTGGTGTGGGGCCACTGGCCATACTATGCAGGCAACCTGCCTGCCTGAGCCCTGCTGCGCTGTCGGCTGGGACTCAAGGGCAGGTTGTCAGATATTTGTTCTGCATTTTGGGGGCCCCCCTGTTGTTGGGGATCCCATGCCACCACATGATTTGTTTCATAGTAAATCCAGTCCCGTCCAGGGAAATTGTCAGGTAATGGGAATTTTACAGCCAACTGATCTCTACTTATTTTAATGTTTTGATTTTTCAAAGCTGGTAAGAGATTTTTAGACCCACAATTGCCATTAAAATTAATGGAAGTTGAGTGTCTAAATCCCCTAGGCAGCTTTGAAGATCTCAGCCGAAGTGTAAAGTTCCCTAGATCTTAGTAAGCAAACTGTATTTACTGTGAAGGAGAATGTGTATGTTGACAGTGGGGGCAGCACTTTAACTGGGACAAGTTCAGGGCTGTCTCTTCCTCTTAAATTTACCTCTGTGCAATCTGCTGTGTCCTTGACAAACAACTCGCGTGCAACCATCGTAGCAGTAATAGTTTTCCCAGGGATTTGGACGGTATATACATTCATGTTTCAGTGGATATC
Source organism: Gopherus flavomarginatus (assembly GCF_025201925.1). NCBI lineage: Eukaryota > Metazoa > Chordata > Testudines > Testudinidae > Gopherus > Gopherus flavomarginatus. Next base: position 202,855,234 of record NC_066617.1, read on the forward strand.
TGAGCCTTTACATTTAAGTAATGGTGAGAAGGTGGCTAGCAATTCATATTAGTGTATATTTTGAGAGGTAGGTGTATAAAATATGCCCTGAACAGAAAAACAGCTCTTTTGTAGCCAGTTGTGGTGGGTGAAATATTGCTTACCTTTCCTAAATACCCTTTCTTAAATTTAGGAATAGCTGAAGTTTGCTGTATTCCTTTTTGTTTATAAGCATATAACTTGCTAATCACTTACAGTATCTGACCTGTATGATATAGATATGTCATCGGAGGGCCAAAATACATAAGGTGGAATCTTGGCTTCATTGAAGACCATGGGACTTCTGCATTGACTTCAGTAGGACCAAAATTTCACCTTTAATACCTGGAATTTCTGGTACTGTATATTTTTTTCCCCTAATGTTTGGTGCAGTGCGGGGAGTTAGGCAAATTATGGTTTTAAAAAAAAGAAATTAAAATTTGCTTGCCCGAAGGATAAACATCAGCTCTGAGCTGTTAGGAGCATGTGAGCTCTTAGTATGCCTTAAACAATACAAAAACTATAAATTTGTGTGTGTGTGTGTGCTAGGGTAAATTTAGGAAAAAAAATTTGACAATTATTGCTTTATTGGTGTTTTAATGTAAAACTGGAGGATATTTGATATTAAAACCTGTGGTATTGTTTATGCTAGCTGAGTTTAGGACTAGTAATAACACTTTGCAAATATTAATATTTGCAAAACATTTTTAGAACCTTGGGTCAAATATACTGCATAACACCCCACAACACCTTGGAGCAGTTGGTAAGTAATAATTTCATCTTGTAGATGGATAAACTGAGGCACAAAGAGACTAAGTGACTTGCCTAAGGTCACAGTGCATCAGAAGAAATGCTGGAAGAATATAAACCAGGGGACTTTGTCCCCTCCTCTGAACAAGAGTCCTCACTCTCTGTATATTGTCTTATCTGGCTTTTATGTGCATCTAATTTTTACATGAGCTATATTTACACTAATACACTAATTTAATTTTTATTTAATGCAAAATTATACTGTTCTGAACATGTGTGTTGGTGTTTGCTAGCTTGTGAAATAAATTAACATAACTGTTTTAATAAGGAGCAAATCAGTGTTTAAATCCAAATGATGTTAGGCTTGAGACTTTATAGGTACTGCATAAAATGTTATATACCTTGGCGCTCTCAAAGTAACTTTTTTAAATAAAGTGCTCAAATTAGAGCGTCTAATGAAGTTATTGTACCACATGTGGGTTACGGATTTTGCCAGCACTTGAGTGGAAGTGTTTTAAAAACGTTGGATCTCTGCAATGTAACTTGTGGATCATGCTGGATATGGTGGAACACTTTGTGGGTTTTCTTTAGCAGGGCGGGTACTTTATATAGCCTAAAGCAGGAGGGCTCTTAAGTTCATGACATCTACAGCTGAAGGCACTGGGTAAGGCAGGATGATGTTTTGCTAGATTTTTAGTTCATTTGGGGGGATCTGTCACACTATAGTCTGCAAAGGAGAACTTTGAAATGAGGTTCACTTGCTACTTCAGTAATGAATGATCTAATAACCTAGAGAGAGCTAGTATGTGTTGATCTGAGCACAGGAATAGGAGCCAGGAATCCAAAGTTACAGAATGCTGCCTCTGACCCTGTATCTCTCTGTGCCCTAGAGAAGGTCAGATTTGTTAGTAGAGATGTTTTTTGCGAAACAGCACTGAACATTTTAAATTCAGTTTATCTCTGTGTAACAGAAAGATTGGGTCCAATAAAAGATATTGCTTCACCCACCTTATCTGTTTGTTTTTCTATAATCTATTTGGAATTCAGTAACCGGGGCAGCTCTATGTATTTTGCCGCCCCAAGCATGGCAGTCAGGCAGCTTTTGGCGGTGCACCTCCGGGAGGTCCGCTGGTAACGTACCCGCTACTGGATTGTTGCTGAAACCACAGGACCAGCGGACCTCCCGCAGGCATGCAGCCGAAGGCAGCCTGACTGCTGCCCTCACGGTGACCGGCAGGCCGCCCCAGGCTCGTGCTTGGTGCACTGGTGCTTGGAGCCGGCCCTGTCAGTAACTTCCTTAGCTCTGTCCACACACACTCTGTAAAATTCATTTCATGTATTTGTGAGTTCCACAGCAAACTATGCATAATTTTGGTTATTCATAATAAATACCATGTGCTATTTGTCAGCTTTTTTCACTTTGTTGTTGTTTTCCTCCTTTTCAGGTTTAATTTTGAAAAGGCAGCAGCCCTCATTTATTTGCCCACATGCCACTCAATCTTTTTTTTGTTTTGATGTTTATTCCTACCTGTCTCATCAGCCTATTTGTTTTCTGACACAGCAAATTCAGATCTTGTTTTTCTTGCAGTATTGGCGCTCAGGTACCACGGTTGTGGGTAGGGTACAAGAAATGGAATAGATAGAACCCAGGACTAGAAATCAGGAAACCTAGGCTGTATTTCTTGTTCTGCTGTTGATTCACTATGTGATACTGGGATTATCATATGAGCTGCCTTCTAGGAAGAGGATTTCAGCTTCAATAGCTCACCTGAGCTTTGGGGAGCTCCTTATAGTGGATCTGCTCTATAGCTGTTACTCCAGCCTCCTGAAGTAGTTTGACTAGCCTCTCTACCCCCTAGCATCCCCTCCTCTGTGGAGGAAGGATTGCAGGATACACACAGCAGTTGGTGGCTCTGTCACCTCCGTGGGGGATAGGATTTGCTCCTTTCATGTTTCTGTACCTCAGTTTCTCAATGTGTAAAATGGAGATAATTCCTCAGAGGGGTGTTTTAACAATTTTAATGTTCATAAAGTGGCTCGGATATTAGAAGCATTATTGTGCAAGTGCCAGGTAGTGTGTTGTTCAGGCTTTCCTGCTTCTTAGTACTACGTATTTTGAGGCTAGGTGCTGTTCTTGTACAACTTATTTTTAAACAGGCAGCTTGTTACAGAACAGTATTTCCACTTGAGCAAGAGGGGTTGAATCTTTATTCACAAACCCATACCATCTGGATGTAATTTTATTTCTTCTGAATTATAAGAGTAAAAATAGTGAGTGTCCATCAGAATTCTCTGGGAGCCTTTACAATATTTAAAATCCGGAGTGACAAAAAACAAACCTATAATGTGACCTCAGGCCTCAATGGGGTGCTAATGCTAATGTGTAACAATGGTATTTCAAATGTCAAAATTGACTATTTTTGGCAGAAACATCTAATAACTCTCATTATAACGTCACCTGTCTTGTCCTCCAACCTGAATCCTGCTGGACACTCCCATCTTACCTGTAGATTAGAGCCTTCACTCTCTCCAGCCCCCTCAACCTCTCCATTACGGAAACATACTCCCCCAGGGCTGTAAAAAACCCACCTCCATGAGAGGAGTAGCTACCAGCACTGGGAGCACGGCTCCCAGCGCTGGTGCACTGGGGCTTGTCTACACTGGCATTTTACAGTGCTGAAACTTGCTGTGCTCAGAGGGGTGTTTTTTCACATCCCTGAGCGAGAAAGTTGCAGCGCTGTAAAGTGCCAGTGTAGACAAGCCCCTCGATTTAAAGCTCCTAAAGAAAAGAGTTCTAAAGCATGAGGGCTAATCATTTCTAACATTCTCCCCTTTGCAGCAGGTGGAAACTTCTTTGGGTAGCTAACCAGATTGCCGACCACTCAACCTCTTTCAATTCTTGCCTTCCTCTCGGCTCTCAGTCACACTACACTATACATGTAGGCTGAGAGCCATGTCCCAAGGGGGTTTAAAAGCAAGCTTTGATCAAGGAGCTTCTCTTGTGTCTTCTAAGTCAAAGTACCCATTTGAAAACAGAGATGTGGGTAATTTGAGGGCTAAAGGTTGAAATAATTCTTGGCCTGGATATATAAGAAATGAAATGTGGCTATTTTAAGATGCAAAGGGAGCCCCCCTTCCTTTGTTAGCACTGATATTTCAGCAGATAAAGGTTCTGCTGTCCTGTATTTAAATTACCCTTCAATTTACGGTAGAAGAGGGTTACAAAAATAACTGTGGTCTCACAGTGAATCAGAGTGGAATTTTCCTGTATTTCTCCCCAATGACTTTGCTAACTCCTAGAGAGTTGCAACTCCATTTTCCAGCTGTGCTTGCAAAAAGAGACTGTTAATCTCCTATATTCCTTTCTATCCTCTTCTCAGCTTTGCTGGGATTTTATTTTGGTCACCTGACAAATAGTAGCTGCAATATTTGTGTGTCTGTTCACAGCTGACTGCTTTAAACTAAGAAAAATGTTAGCCTGCTGTGTGCACTATTGAACTGTAAGTTTAAATACCTATATCTATATCTAGATATATATCACTGACTAAATACATTTGTCTTTATGGGCAGGGTTCCAGATCAGCTCATGAATCACAGCAGGGTTTTTGTTTTGTTTCGTTTTTTGTTTAAGCACAATTAAATTAATGGAAACAAAAGGCAAAAAGACTTATTTCCTCCTCTTCCCTTCCCCTTCCCCTCCCCCCGTTTATAGATCAGAGCAATTAGTGCTTTATTACGCTGAAGGAAGGATGGTTAGTATGGTTTATAAATTGCATTCTCCCAACTGCTGCATTTTTGTATCTTCAGATAAAATATCTACTCTGTGAAACAGACACACAGATGTGCTGGAGTAGCTCATCCTTCCCATCCCCCACTTCTTCATTTATCAACAGTGCGTCAGTGGAAATTTCCACTGTCTGCTTGTGTGTGAGAAACCACAAAGTAGTAAACCTGCCTTTGGGAGAAAAGCTATTGCAGTTTTAGGAGCACAGTAAAAAGCAGCACACAACTTGCATTTAGAAATGGAATGAAATTCTGTAACAGCAAAGCCAAAATAGTATGGAAAAGTGGGGCGGTTCATGAATGAATGTTGTTGCTAAAGAGCATGCAGACTTTGATGTAGTATGATCTATCAGAATTTGCTTGGACTTTCCTTTCCTTTTTGGTTGTAACTATGCAAGGATTGCAATATTTTAACTGAAGATAGGATTTTCCTTCTTGGCAATGCACATCCTTTGGGAAATGTTAGATTTGTAATTTATTCCACTATTGTTAGGCTTTATCCATTTGGGTTTTTTAATAAAGTCTAAAGTATGTGACTTCTCTTTCTTACTTACTGGAGATAAGAAAGTATTAAGGCATTTCATTTTTTCCAAATGTATTGGGCCCAGTCTTTCTGAGACTTTGCAATTAGGCCTCATTATAGCATTCATGAGAGGAGTTTCTTCACATAACTAGTCCTATTGAATTCCTGAGGTGTAAATTGTCATAGTTCCACCCGACTTCAATGCAGCAATGATAGTTTACATCTGCTGAGGATCTGCCCCAAGGGGACTAGTTGCTTCAGTACAGACTACAGGACTGGTCCCTTTATTAGTATCATGGGAGATTTTGCTATCCAAGCCTAACAGAGGGAAATTCAATATTTTAATTTGGTTTTCCAAATTGCAGCACTTCTGCTACAAAAGGTTATTAGTGTCCATTGCTGCACATTCATTTAGGGGCTGGGAATGCTCAGTTAAGGAAATCCTCCTTTATTGTTTTCTCCTTGTGTGTAGCATTCACCTCTGTGCAGCAGGCCAGTGTAAGACCTTTGCACCACTTACGTCCCTCCTTTACCCGTAAGTGGCATATAGGATATGTCTACACTGCAGCGGGGAGTGAGCATCCCAGTTCATGTAGACAGACTTATGTTAGCTCTGTTTGAGCTAGCTTGCTAGCCATAGCAGTGTGGATGATGCAACACGCAGCCACTCGTCCAAGGCTGCCTGACCCCCAGGGTCCAAGCTCGGGTGGCTACCCTAAGCCACTTACCTGCACTGCAACCTCCAAACTGCTATTTTAGCGCACTAGCTTGAGCAGAGCTAACGCGTCTCTGTCTACCTGGGCTGGGAGGCTCACTCCCAGCAGCTGTGTAGGCAGACCCAGAGGCTTTGTGCTGCTCCTCTGTAGTGGGGAAATTTTGTTCTCTGTGTGTGTCTAAAACCTGTTAATGCTAATGGGACTTCATATTGCAGGTATTTAGATTGAAGAGTTTGTTTTCCTCATGTGTCATAATTTGGAAAACATAATGAACTTTTTGTTGTTGACACATTCTCTGCACTCTGTATTGTGATGTATATGTAGGCCCAATTTCTCATCTTGGGTGCCTGGCAGTTGTTGCATAGCTCAACACTTTTGTGAGTGTGCTGGGATGCATCGTATACAACTGTACAGAAGTTCAAAAACAGAACTCTAAGTGGGAATTATTGTGCTGTCTACTGTATCTTTAATGAATGCTGCAGTTGGAAACTAGCTATTTGCTATAATTGTCTAATATTTAATAGGAATTCTGAGAGACAACTGAGACTTCCTTTATTCTGTATTGTACTGTAGTTAAAGCCTTACCAAAAAACAAGCTGATGGGTTAAAAGTCCCCGTAACTACAATTTTATTTACAATGCCAAATTGCCATCTATTTTTAACTTTTGAAATGAGTATGATGGCTGCAGTAAGATCACTCAAAATATGCAAGAGCCGTGGGCCTCGCGCTCTGAACAAATTTGGGACATTTGAGGATATGGGAATTGTATGAGGATTTATTTTCGAACACACAAACACAATATCCAGTTGAGTCTCTTCTCCAAAGTGGAACTAGCATATGTTTGTGAAGAGCAATAGACCGTACCACTTACTCTATCCCACTAGAGTTTTAAAAGATTCCTTCCAAATTAAAAATCAACTGATGGAACAAGATCCAACATGTGAGTTACTTGATCTAATGAGTGACTGCAGAAGTGACATAGGGAACCTGAAATAGAAATGGAGAGTGGGATTCTCCTTGAAATAGGTAAGTTCCTGTACATCTGTCACAGATAAATAGATGGCTGACAAGAAATGCTTGCCTGATGCTGAAAATATCAGACGTATTATACATGTGTGAAAATAAGACCTCTGCAATTCTGCCAGGGCCAGCAAGACCTACATTACAGTATGCAGAGCTGCTGAATGAGTGCCAATTGTGCAAGTTAGGGCTGCCTGTGCACAATTTCAACATACATCTTCAGTTCTCAGAAGTTCAAACATGTCACTAATGAATACATGCTCGTTTGGGCTAGCTCCAGCTCTCTTCCTCCCTCTCCCCACCCCACTTTCTGCTGCTATTTTAAACATCCACTCAGTTATAAAGTAGTATTGGGATGGATGAAATATTGCCCATACAATATATAAACTTTAGATGTTTGACACTGATCTGTTTGTGAGTGCATTCTCCACATGGCAAGGATCCCTGAGGAAAAATGCATTGAATTCAAGGAGGGAAAGTATACATTTTGTTTAACTGAATAAATATGTGACTTTTAAATGGTCTGAAAAATACTAAGTGTGTAACTGTATGGAGTAAGTAGAGGCAGATTCCTAATTCCAGTATGAGTGCACAGACAAGAAATGGTGCCCTATGAATAGGAAAGATACTCACTTATATTGTTTTCAGTTGCGTAGCTCTGTATAATATGACTTACCTGTGTTTTTAAATCCATAATGTTCCTGGGCTTTGTTTTAAAAACAGTTAAAAAACCAAAATATAAGGTTATACCTTGTAGATAATTGAGAATCTGATTTTACAATTTCAACAGAATGATGGTATGAATAAAAGCTTTTGCAGTGCATATATATTATTTTATTGAGTTTGTGTGTATGTGTGTTTTCCATTATAGATATTTTTTGGTAGACTTTGATGGCCCACCCACGATTGTTTCAACGATGATGGACCATTTAGGACGTGATGTTGATGTAATTAGACCAACTTTTTTAAAGCATCGAGTATCAAAGACAGAAGAATGCAGTGGCATAATCCCAGTCAACTATGAAGATAAACTATATACCAAGAAAAAATGAGTATCCAAAAGATCATATCTGAAACTTTTTATTTTAGCCCAGCTTTTGGATACAATTGTGGTCATAATTTTTGTCTATGTTCAGAATAATCTATTGTAGTCATATGGCATCTGGAGTTAATGTAACTTTTAACTTTCTTTTTTGTTGTAAATTAAATAGTTAATTTGTATGCTTTTGTTAATAGTTGATGACTAGTCTGAACATTGATTTGCTTTCCTTGGAAAGCATTACATCTGATGAAGTTCTGTCTACCCATCAGGAGACTAAAAATAGCATTTTTTTCAGTAAGATTACTTCAGACTTTGTACATGTATGCAGTAGATTAAGAAAGCTCTGTTCGACAATGTATACTGTATAGCAGTATGTTTTTTATTATTGAGCAAGATAATAAAGGTGATTGAAATAAGCTGTATTTATTGTTGAAGACTATAAAAAGTGCAGGGAAATGTTACACATATACCCTACCATCATGCATTCTAACCTACTGTTCTGAATATAATCACAGAGGGTTGGTCTAAGTACAAATAAACACTCTCTATGGGAGAGGTTAGATACTTCCAGATGGCGGTTCCGAGAATGACAGGACTAGTGTGAGCAGAAAAATGCAAGTTATTGTCCTTTGTTTTACTATAAGCTGGAGCCACCTGACACTTTACATTTAGAAACATTTCAAACAAAATGGACTCATTTTTTGGCTTTTCCCTATTCCTGTTCTGATGGAGAAAACAAGGGGAGATGTGGTAGGTATTAACACTAGAGTATTACCTGCTGGGGGTTCTCTATGACTGTTAGATCCCTGAGGAAATCCCCATTTCTCCCTCCCCCTGTTTACCCTGTCCTCTCATTGTATCCACCATCTTTTCCATCAAGGCAATGAGCTGTGGTTTCCTTCAAAAGTCCATAAACATTGTTGCATAATTAGCTAGAAAGGACGCTCCCCAACTAGGCATGCTGCATCTGGAAACCCTCCCCCCACAACCCTTGCTGAACTGGAGATCAAGAGACCAACCCATGAACTGAACTCTGATTCCCACAGGACCGTGGGGGGGGTTTGTTAGTGATACTGCTCTGCAAATGCTCTACTATAAGGAAAGAATGAATTTGTTACCTTGCTCCTGGAGTCTGCAGAGTTTCATTTTTTCAAAGGTGATGCTGTAGCCATAAGAAGCTTCATTAAAAATGAGGTGAAAGATAAGAACAAATTCTCCTTTTATTTAAAAAAAAAAAATGACCAGCAAAAGGGGAGAAAAAGTCATAATCCCGCTGTTTTCCCCACAACCACTGAGTGCTACAACAACAACAAGGATGTCTAATCTGAAATAAGGCAGAATCTCATTCTGAAATAAGGCAGAATCTCATTCATACAGCCACCTTTTCAAACTATTTAACTCTTTGCACATCCAAGAAACCAAAAAGGGAACACAGGACAGGAAGGGATCTCCTTAGTTATCATGTCCAGTCCCTGTTATCGCAGGCAACCCTTTCATGTAAACCCATTTATAAATTTGAGTTCCATCTTAAAACTAGGTAGCTTGTTTGTCCCCACTACGCTACACTAGGGTGTGAACACACATAACATTCTTTGGCAGGTCACTATCAAATGTTGCTTGCTGTAGACATATATATATATGTATATATATAGTGAAACAATGCAACTGTTTGGATCTGGTTTAAAAAAGCTTTGCCTTTGGCTGGGATCTTGTGTTCTGTTGTAACAAAGGCAATTGCAAGTTTCCAAGCTTGCGAAATGGGGGAGAAGAGACTTCCAATAGAGCCTGGATGTGTATAAGTGTTGTAAGTCTGCTTTTATCCTAATGCCTTTTGAGAGTATAGTGTAGAAATGTAAAATCTGATTTCTTACTAGTTTTGGCTTCAAAACGAATAAACCATGTGTTTATTGGAGGAGTGCTTAATATTAAATGCATGCATAAGCCATTGTAGGGTTGGGGCTTCAAAAAGGTCACAGACTTTTGTCCTTCCTGTGAAAAGCCTGAGCCCATTCTCAGAAAGTCAATGGCAGAACTCTCAGGGATTCCAAGAAGAACAGGATTGGGGCCCAAAGTCCAAAGCAACTGGATAGTGGAAATATCACAAGGCTCTTTGAGAGACAGTATGTAGAAACCCAACTATCCCAGTATTAAGGGGAAAGGTGGCCACTATGCCACAAAATAAAGTTTAAGGAGGTGTTCAAGATATTACTGTCTAATGTGCTCCTTTCAGCTACCACTAGTCCCTGCAGGATTGATACAATACCAAGCAAAGACAAACATTTTCTGGACCCATACATGCCTAAATAAGTGTTTGTGCTTTATTAATCACAGGCTTTATGTGTAAACAGTCAACTAATTAAAAAGCTGGTTCACAACAGTATGTACCCATTTCTTCATAATTGATGCTTTCCAATGTGAACATTATGGTTTTTTGGGTTACAAATATAGCTTGGGATCCAGACCTGTAGTTAGCTATTCTGGGAAGCTAGTATGTAACTGGGACCTTTGGAGTGGACTTTCACGTACACCAAAAAACTCGCTTACACTCAGGTAATTATGGTTTTCAGCAAGTTGACCAATGAGTCTGCCATATGAGAAACTTGGATAGTAACTCTACCCCAAGTGAACATAAATGTCCACTTGTTGTCTCAGGGAAATCTTAGCCTTCCAGTAATAAGTTTGGGTACAGTGTCAGTTGCCTTTTGTGATAGTTGAATGTTTGTTCATCTCAATGAGCTGTGAGAGACTCTTGATCTTCAGAAATACAATTTCACAAGTGTAGAGTCAGCTGGATAGCTGACAGAATCGGTACTGCCAAACCACTTCCAAATCATTAAAATGTCAAAAATCATTGGCATGTTAAAAAAAAATTAAACTTTATTAACTAGAGAAACAGATGTTGAAATTATTTATAGCCTTCCTCAGCTTGTGCCCTCAAGGCTGAAAAGGAAGTAGTTTTATACTCCTAGAAATAATAATTTACTTACATAGTCCCTGTCATCTGAGAATCTTGGAGCACTACACTGAAGTGGCTAAGTATTAAAATGCTGATTGACAGCTCTTCCATCAGCTCAGCAGTGGTTCCCATTGGCTATCTTAAAGTCAGATAACAAATATGCACATATGGCTTCAGCAAGCAGACCCTAGGTCCCTTTGTTCTATCTTAAATTGCTCCCTTGCTTCTTTGCTGACATTCCTGTTCACTCACACATCCACCCACTCACTGCATCTTGCATCTCCGGGAGTTCCTTCAGCACCACGGACTCAGGGTACTGTACTATAATAGTGCTTAAGGCCAAGTTTTCAAAGAGCCTCAACACAGCTTCCGCTTACATTTGTGCATGCAGTGATTTAGTTCTGTAGAGCCAGACTCGTGCATCTTCCTAGCATCAGACTAGCCTGTACAAATTCTATTTGGTGGTGGTGTGAATTTAAAGGCCTTTGAGCCTCAGTGCCAGCAGACCACCATTATTTTGGAGATTAATTAAGCATTTTAAAGGGATTATCATGCTCCTAATCACTCTTCTGCTTAAGAGGAACAAAATGTCAAGTGTCAAAGCTGTTGCCTGAGTTGGCTGTGACAAAAGCGCATGGATACAAAAACTTTGTATTCTTTCAAAAGTCTTCCAAGGAATAATTAAAATGACAGCTTTCATACATTTTACTACGTATAAATGTACGGCTTGCTGCTGGAGCCTGTGTAGCCCAGAGTCTTAGGTATCATCTGTCACTGGTGATACAAAGTGATGCAGTAGTCCCAGTTTAGTGAAGGGGTGTTAATGAACCACTTTACTGTGAATGGTCCCTGGAAATATGTGTTAACTACTTATGCTAGACAATCTGTTCTACCTTATATTTTAGCTGTGATGCATGTTTTCCAGACCTGAAGAAGGGCTCTGTGTAAGGGCATGTCTACACTAGAAACGTACGTCAACCTATGTTAGGGCAACTTTTCTGTGGTGGTTCATGTCCACACTACCTCCTTGGGTTGTGGTTCGCATCCTCACAAGGAGCGCTTCCACTCACTTAAGAGGGGGCAGTGTGTGGGGCTGACAGCCTGGTATCAGCTCCGCTGGCAGCCCCCGCCCCGGGCTGTCAGCTCCCTGCGGCCAGGAGCTCGGCTGTCCCCCGGTCCCCACCATTGGGCTCCTGGCAGGAAGTGGGGAGTAGAGAGCCTCTGGGCAGCTGGTGGGAGTCTTTCAACAGCCGCTAGGCTGTGCCTGACCAGCTCCCTGCTCCCAGCTCTGAGCCAGGCTGGGCTCCCTATTCCCTGTGAGGAGCCCAGCAGCTGCCCAAGGCTCACGGCTCCCACTTGGGAGCCACTTGGACTCCAGGCGCAGAGCTCTTTGCCAGGAGCCCTGCTGTGGCAGGGAGCCAAAAGCCAGGGAGAGCAGCTGGACTCTTGGCAGTGGGGAGCCAGGAACCTCCGGGGAGCTGTCTAGCTGGCATTGGGGAGCCTGGGGAGCAGCTGGACTGGGAGCTGGGAGCCAGGGGGCAGACATACTATGACAGGGGAGTGGGGTGGGCACAGCCCAGCTTGGAGCAGGGAGCCCAGGAGGTCATGAGGCTCTAGCTAGAGCCCTCCCAACCGGCCCAGTGACAGCTGAGCTTTCTTGTCAGTTTTTTTTTTTTCAGTGCCATTCTTTTCATTTTCCTTCTGCTTTTCAGTCTTGAGCAGTCACATTTTCAGGCTTCTTTGTGCATCCAGGGTCGCTGCAAACATTTTTAAAAGAAAGTTGAGATTCTCATGTAATCATCTGACTCCAAGAGGTGGAGTTTTAAGAAAAACACCAAACATAATGAATGAGGCTCATGATAAAATCATGGAGGTTGGCAAGGGGGACATCAAGGGGGAAAGAATCCTTTTGCTGGCCTTTCCCAGAATCCTACGGCTCACCCTGCTTAGATGCTTTAGAAGTGAAAATTGACTCTGAAGCCAAAACATGTATGTTTGCTCACTCTCTGGCTTAAAGAAATATTGTGGATGAGTTTTTCTTTTTAACCTGTGTAATTTATTTGGTTTCTTTTGAGGGCTATTTGGAAAGGGTCACCCTCAACCTGCTCAGGCTCCCAAATGAAGCTTGCTTACAGGAAGATAATTTCTATGTAGCATCCTCTTGCTGATTAAAGTCTTCAAAGGTGAAATCCTGGCATCACTGAAGTCAATGGCAAAACTCTCATTGATGTCAATAGTCAGATATGTGCCGAAGAGGTGAAGGTTGCAATTTACCTTTGTTTAAAGAATGTACCTATAGATACCTTACTAGGTCAAAAGAGTCCTTCTGGATTGTTATTGATATGAGAATCTTGCAACTGCCGGCACTTCTAGTAACTTAGATGTGGTAAAGCAGTGTTTCTGTATGACCTGTTCGTGGAGTGGCGCCAGTCCCGGAGAGCTCCTTGAGACAGTTTAGGAAGGCAGCAAGTCAGTCCCTGGTATCAAAAAGTGTTGAGAAAAACTGGTACATGATGCATTTTGGAACATTTCTAGCATTTCTTGGGAAAAGCAGTGGACTCTGACAGAGCCTAAAACAATTTAGAGAGGTAAATTTAACTTGAGTTCTGCGGTGAAAGCTTTCCCACTCTGGCATACTGGGGTGGGGGTTGCATTTAGACTATAAACTGGGGGTTAAAGGCTTTAACTCAATTTTTAGTTTCCTTTTCAAGTCACGTTTAAGGCAGCAGCTGAATTTCTGAGGGATGAGGTACGGTGGAGAGGGTTCAGCTGCAAACCTACAACCTATAGTGAAGGTTGTTCAGAGCCCTGTTTTTGGACTTGAGAGGCAGAAGGAAAATGTTGTATATTAACCCGTGCTGTCTATTCACATGTGCAACTTACAATATGTATGACTGAGGAAAACGTAAAGAGCAAGTTGGTCATTATCTGGGATTAACATGGGCATTTGTCCCATTCTTTCAATCCGTAGGCTGCAAGTGCTATGGGGGCAACACATTCACCCTTTAAATGCCAAGGTGACAGGCACCTTAGAAATACCAGTGATAGGTCACACTGGAGAGGAAGTGGGTGAGTGGAAAGGGGTGTCTCCTTGATCAATAGTTAACTCTCAGCTGGTAGAGGAGTGGTAATAATGGGCCCCCTGGAGAGAAGGATGATGAAGGGTAGCAATGGAGTAAAGGGTATGTGCGGAGAAATGGGAGAGAGCTACACCTCACGCTGGCCAAAGAGAAGTGTAGGAACTCTGGGAAAAACAAACACTACTCTCCCTTTTCCCCTGGAGAAATCTGTGTGTTTACATAGAGGAGTATGGGAAGCTGCTGGTGGGTGTGGGACTGTGTCCAACTTGTTCAGAGTTTAGACACAAGACTGATGCTGTGTCAGCATGCTGGATATGAATCAAACCAAAATTATTTGATCCCCCAACTCATTAACTATTTACTAGTGCAAGGGATTACAAATCACACCAGCTGCTGGAAAGTGCAAACAGTTTTCTTTAGTAATCCCTGTAATCCTGTATAAGCAAAACCTGCTCATATATTGATGAAAAAATTACCTGAGACATGCCAGGCCACAAAGGGAAAAAAATCAATGAAACAAAAATCAGCCAGTGTAATTTTGATCTTGGTCAGACTCAGCTGCATGAGGAGGGTTTAGATTTGTGACAAAGGAAGGACTACCATCGGCAAGGATACAGCCAGATCTTAGGCTGGGACAGTAGTACAGTAGGTCCAAGTCATTGTTTATTATTTACGATACAGGCTGAGTAAGGAGAACAGAATTTGACATAATGGGTCAAATTCAGGGGTATGGTCATAATGACTTTCACTCTGAGGTCACTGGTTTGAATCTAGCCCAAATCAGTAGTAACTGAAAGCTGCTATGATCCTGTGGCTCTTTGGTATTCTGCGTGCAGCAGGGTTATGCTCGCAATGTGATTCATGGCAGGAGAGTGTCAAAAGTACTATTAGCGCTGGCTAGCACCCTTGGTAAGCCTCAGCAAAAAGCCAGGGATTTCATGAGCATAGCCATAGAGCTACCTGTTCATTCCAGAGGTTGTCATTCCAGGTTGGAGTCAAGATAAATCAGCAGGGCAGTGGGAAGAAAAGTTGGTAAGATAGTATTAGTGACTTATTGTTAGGGAGAAGTTTAGTGGCTGGCGTGTGCGTACCAAGAATAATCTTATAGAAATGGCCCCTGCTCCCTGTCCCTGACCCTAGAGCCTTAGAAGAGTAATGCCTTTGACTGTATATTATCTTAAATCATAGAAATGTAGGACTGGAAGGGAGTTTGATAGTCATCTAGTCCAGTTCCCTGCAGGACTAAGTTTTGTCTAGACTGTCTCTGGCAGGTGTTTGTCTAATCTGCTCTTAAAAACTTTCAATGATGAGATTCCACAACCTCCTTAGGCAATTTATTCCAGTGTTTAACCACCCTAACACTTAGGAAGTTCTTCTTGATGTCCAGCCTAGACCTCCCTTGCTGAATTGAAGCACATTGCTTCTTGTCCTATCCTCAGTAGTTAGGAAGATTCATTTCTCACCCTCCTCTTTATAACAACCTTTTACATATTGGAAGACTGTTATAATGTTCCCCCTCAGTCTTTTCTTCTCCAGACTACACAAATCCAATCACCGTGTAATAATCACCCTTGCACACAACATTCCGATGACCTCCGAGAATTGTAGAAAAGGCTGTGGACCAAAATTCCTAGTTAGTTGGCCTGTGAAAATAAATAGCTGAGGAAGAGCAAGAGTTCTGTCATTTGATATATGAAATCCAAAGATTTGAAATGCGTGGTCCTTAAGTACTGCTATTTTTTAAAACTTATAATGGTGGCCATCCTACTGTGTGATCAGACTGCAGAAACTGTGTATCTTTTTTCATGGCAAATATGGTAGACACTATCCTGCTCACAATGAAACCAATGGGAGCCTTTGGTAAATGGTTTTACCAAAAATATTTGTATTGTAAACATGCATTAAAGCATTTTCATGAAGCCAGAAAGTAAAAAGTCCAAAAATTCCATGCGATATCCCAATCCTGAAAACATCTATGCACATATTTAACTTTACTCAGGTGCCACTGAGATCTCCTAGGATCTAGGGGAGCAGGGCATTTGATTTGATTTGGCCATTGATTTATGCTTTCCTGCATAAAGTTAAGCTCCTATATAAGTGTTTGCAAGATCAGCAACTTAATTGGTGTCCTCCTGCTTCAGAAATCAGACTTTGCCACAAAGTTCTTGCTAAATAAATGGGTTTTAACCAAAGTTTTATAAAAAGTAGTTGATTTTTTTTTCAAAAACACTGGAAATAAAAAATAACAATGAAAAAAATTCCAAAATGTCACCAAAATGTCTCATGGGCTCTGTTGCTTCCTGGTTCAGGCATTAGATTCTTCTTCAAGCCTAATCTACAGTAGGAAAAAAATTAAAAATATCACTCTTTTTTAAACATAGAGAAGGCCCATAAATGTGCTTCTCCTACATCATGTCAAGCAGATTAAGTACCACTGACTAAGTGTCCTATGAAAAATAGTTTTCTTTTTTTGGCTATAGAAGCAATTTGACTGGAAACATGCCCCCTCTGGGTGCTATGCATTGTTTCTTCTAATTTTTTATATCCATGTGCGGAATGAATTTTTTCATGTGCACCAATATGGAGGTGATGTGTGGTGGGGGTGGGGCTGGGGCTGAGGGGTTCGGAGTCTGGGAGGGGGGTCTGGGCTAGGGCAGAGGGTTGGGATGTGTGGGGGGGTGTAAGGGCTCTGGCTGGGGATGTGGCCTCTGGGGTGGAGCCAGGAATGAGGGGTTTGAGGTGCAGGCTGCCCTGGGGCTGCTGCAGGGAGAGAGAATTCCCCCCAGGTCTCTCTATAGCAGTTTGGGGTTGGGGGAGTGTGCCTCTCCCTCTCATGGCAGCTCCAGAAGGGCCAGAGTTGAGGGAGAGGCCCTTCTCCTTGGCTGAGGCAGCTTCAGTGGGGCCAGGGTCAGGGGAGAGGTGCCTCTTCCTGGCTGTGCATCTGCATGGTCCTTAATAGCCTGCTGCGCTGCAGTGCAGCTTAGAGGGAACTTAGGTGCTGTGTTTTAAACAGCATGCAGGGCAACAAGCTCGTTGAACTTGCAGTTGGGGGGGCAATACCCCCTCCCAAATTACACCCATGTTAAAAAGTGTGTGGAGGGGGTTATGGTCCCGGTGCTATTTCTGCTTACTATGTTAAAGTTGCCAAAATTTTCGAAATTTCCTCGATAGAGGACATGGAGGAGATGAGATGTGGTGAAAAATTCTTGTAACATTGTTTAAAGATTGGATTCTTCTTAGGTTTCATAGACTGATAGAGTTTAAGGCTAGAAGGGACAATTAGTGTCATCTAGTCTCATCACCTGTATATCACAGGCCATAAAATTTCATCCCATTACTCCTATACTGAGCCCAATAACTTTTGTAAGACTAAAGCATCGCTTCCAGAAAGGCATCTAGTCTTTATCTGAAGACATCAAGAGCTGGAAGATCAACCATTTTCCTTGGTAGTTTGTTCTAATTGTTAATCAACTTCACCATTAATTATAAACAATGCTGCTTCTGCCCAGCTCCCACAGATCTTTCATCTGTTTCTGAGAGACTTGTTCCCATTCGTAAGTTTGAGACAGCATTTGTGCCATGGATCCTGATGATTTAATTTTTAAAACATCCAGTTTCTTGCATCTTTTCTTGATTATATGAGCCTTTAAAAAACAAACAAACAGATTTTTGGTAATCTACCAACTTGCTGACACAATAGAAACAATTGGTGTCTTTTAAATTAAATGTTATTAATGTAGTCATGTTTAAATGCAGAACCTGACTAGATGGGTATGCTCCCTTTAATTGTTAGCCTGCCCTCACTCCTTCCAGAGTGGTGTATTTCAACCTTTCTATATGACATCCAGAGACAGGAATGTGGACTAAGCGGAGGAGATAGGTATAAATTACCAATTAAGGCCTTGTCTACACTACTGGGGTAAGTCGATCTAAGTTACATTACTCCAGCTGTGTGAATAATGTAGCTGGAGTCAACGTAGCTTAGGTCGACTTACTGCAGTGTCTATACCACACTGGGTTGACGGGAGAAACTCTTCTCATTCTGATGGAGTACTGGAGTCGATGGGAGAGCAATCTATGGTTGATTTAGCGGGTCTAGTGAAGACCCACTAAATTGACCCCCTGCGGCATCGATCATGGTAAGTGTAGACATGGCCTAAGTGAGTTTTGGGGCTCCTCTCATTAGGAGATTATTCATGCCAGTTTCTGAAGCAGAAGTCAAACCATGTTTCAAAGAATGCTTATTTGTAAGTCATTAAGATTACTGTTATCTCCCTGTGGAACCAAGTTTTCCAGTAGTATGAACAATGCCTCATTAGACACTGTTTGCACTGCAGTTTCTATATACTCAATTTTTCTTTCATATTTCCTGTGCTGTTTCATTTTGGCCTTGTATCTGGGGTAAATAAATGCTATAATGACATTACTCTTTAACTGACTGGTAGTAATATTTTCCTACTTAAATTCTTCTGTAATTTCCCTTGGATAACATCTTGCCCTACACTGTTTTATCATGTTGGTGTACACTACTGAGCAGATGTGATATTTCACCCCAGAGATAGCTACACATCAGTTATGGGCAAAGTAGATTGAGTGTGTATATATGTATTAGTTTGGAGAACCAGTGAAGTTTATAAAGCTCTTTGAGATCCACTTAGGATAAAAGTCACCATATACATGTGTGTCATTAACATCAATATAAGCTTTATAGAAACATCATGTCATAGAACCACTTACTTTGAAACCAGATGTCAAAAATTCCCTTCACATAAAGCATTGTCAGTCCATAGGTGAAACACCATGCACCCTTCTCTCCTCTGTTTCTGGTGGAATATTCTTAGAGTAAGTCTTGTTACACTGTAATGAAATTCTATGAAATTAACAATGTGTTCTTTTCCAGTAATGCCATTGCATAGGCAAGTGCTAATGCAATGGATTACTGTTCAATTATAAAATATTCAGATAAAGATCTTGCATCCTTCAGCTTAAAAAATTTTCTTGTCTGCCATGGAGATGTGGGTTTATTTGTACAATCTGACATTAGCTAATCCCTTTTACATACTTACAGGCTACTGCAGAAGTTATCCACTGCAAGTTCTCAAAATCCAATCTTGAGCACAACAGGAGACCTCCTTTCATGATGAAACAGTTTTGTCTGTTTTCCTATCTTCGTTAACAGAGTTCCTTAAATTTATGTAAATTGGTTTCTAGCATCTTGGTGGTTTTTGTTTTTTCTTTGAGAAAGGAAAATTATTAGATGTTTTTGGTGGTTGCTAAAGTACCCAACACTGTTTCTGGTTCCTTCTTTAAATAAATAAAAATGAATTGCTACAATATGCTTCGGTGATAACTAAGAGTATTGCACTGATGCTATTATAAAGGGTTGCAGTGATTGGACTGGAATCTGCGTGCTGCTGCTGGTTCATGGTGCACTTGCTGCTGGCTCATGGAGAGCTTGCTGGCCACATGATGCTGGCATTTTCCTCTTTGCTTCCAGCTTGTAACCTGCATTTGTTAAAGTCAGACTCAGGATTCACAATTTGTTAGATCACTCTGATTATTAGCACAGCGCTCTGCTAATAACACCCAGATAATGTGAGTGCCATGCATGACCCACACTACCTTATTTTATACAGATAAAAGGGGGCAAACTTGACAAGATAACACCATATCGAGGCCTGCACCAAGGTTCCAAGCATGAATGAAGGAGATTCTCCTTGTGGGCTTCTACCAGCCCAGCAAAGCCCTGAGCTGCTTCCTGGTGTCTGCACAGCAGGAGTTTAATATCCCTTGTTCCCCCAAAACCCTCCAGTCTGCCTGACTATTCTAAGCCTTTTACCCTTTTCTGCCACACACAATCTGGGTGTGAACTTGGAGTTCTCACTCAGATACACAGAGACAAGAACTGCCCAGTGGCTTATTTCTCTGCCACTTTGGACCCTATATCCCAAGGCTTACCCTGCTGCCTGCGAGCTGGGGTTGCTGTGGCACGCCTAGTTGAAATGTTTGAATCCCTTGGCCTCCACTCTCCTCTTACCCTTATGGTACTTCACTCTGTGGAAACTCTCCTGCTACAATGTAACACAAGCCATCTCTCCTCTGTCCGCCTTACCAGGTATGAACTTTTACTACTGTTGGCTTCATATATCACCATAAAGTGTTGTTCTCAGTTAAACCCTGCCATTCTCCTTCCTTTCTCTGATGACGGTGATCCCCACAACTGCCTTGCAACTGTCTCTGCTGTTCCCATCCAGTGCTCTGACCTTTCTGATGTCCCTCTCCCTAACTCTGACCTTGTTTTGTTTACTGATGTTTCCTGTTTTTGAGACAACCAATGTTGTCTCCTTGCAGGATACGCTGTAGTGTCATTCTCAGAAACTCTAGAAGCTGCGCCTTTACCTTCTGTAACCTCAGCGCAAGTCGTAGGTGGACAGAATCAAAACTCACCTCTCTCAAAGATTCAAATGATAAGTTAAAAGCTTTATTGGAAACCTCCTTTCCCACCGCCAGACTGAGTGCTCCCCTTTACGCCATTCTCCGAGCAGACTCAAATCTATCCCAACCCCCTTCATACTCCCATCTCATTGTGGAAAAGGACGAAGAAAACCCCTTGTTAAATTCTGGGGATGACGATGAGGAAGACCATTAATTGGCTTAGTAGCCTTGTGTCGGATCAATAGACAATCAACCTCCCCAGTTCAGGAACAAGTCTCAGAGGTCACCAGTTCAGACCAGTCCGGACCGTCCGATGCTGCCCAAGCCCATGACCTCTCTGCTCATCTGTACCTCACACTGGCAAATTCCAGTTTTATCTTTGTTATGCTTTTAGATAGGTTTGCATTTGATGACTTTGCATTCTTGATTGGAAGTTGACATATGACATTCGAAACCTTTTCTTTCGCTCTAGAATTGCTATATTTATCAGCATATTTATTAATATCAATCGTCATAGACCCAGGCCAGTTGGGTACAGCAGAATAGCAGAAGGCAGATATACTGGCCACTGGATTAACAGTTTTCTGTTCCCTGACTGTCCAGAACAGGGACTGCTCCAGGCTAATGAGAACACCTGACTCTAATTAACCTCAAATAGTCAGGTGAGGCCATTAAGCTAATGTGACCACCTGACTCTAATTAAGGCCCCGCTGATACTATAAAAAGGGCTCACTCCAGTCAGGCAGGGGAGAGCCAGGGAGCCAGAGGAGAGGAAGTGCGGCTGAAGGGCTGGTTAATGAAGCCATCCTCAAACCATGGTTAAGGGAGCCATAAGGTAATGGTGAAGAAGGGAGAAGCAGGAAAGCTGTGGGAAGTGGCCCAGAGAAATGTAGCAACTCTGGCAGTGAAAGGTCGGCTGCCAACAGCTGCTACCATTAGGGTCCCTGGGCTGGAACCTGGAGTAGAGGGCGGGCCCAGGTTCACCCCCAGCCTGCCACTACAGGAACATCTCCTGGGAGGGGAAGTCAGTCCCCTGTCACTACAGAAGGCTAAACTGTTCTGAAATACGCCCTAGGGACGACAGAGACTGTGGGAGTTCTCCTACCAACCTCCTTGCAGGCCTATGATGAAAAGGGCTCAGTAGACTGTAACCCTGGCCCTAGAGAGAGAAGGGCTACGTGGAGGGTCGCAGTGAGCCACTGAGGCTAGCATAAAGCGCCTAGAAGCGCGGGACCCACAGGGACAAGGTCAGAGCTCTGCCATACAGTATATTTATCAATATATGTATTGCTATATTTTTCAATACAAAACAAAGAACCACTAAGGTCCCAATGACCATATTTAGTTTAACCTTGTATTTTAAATTCAGTGTAGCAAGTTATGCAGAAAAGAATCCTGGAGACTTTATTTTTCCCTGCATCTGATTGAACAAGACTTTAGAGTGAATGAATATGATTTGCGTTGTGGTAGTGCCTAAGAGTCCCACTCTTGGACCAGGACCCCATTGTGCTAGGCACTGTACAAATACAGAAGAAAAAGATGCTCCCTGCCCCAAGGTAGCTGTTACTCTTGAATTGTGTCTATAATTTATTCGTAAATTACAATAAGCAAATAAATAAAACATCATAGTCATGTAACAGCCAAAGTAGCATTTGCTCATTCACTAGAAAAAGATTCTTTCAAAGAAGCATCTTAGCAGGCCCGAAGTATAACCACTTCCATCAAACCACTGAATTATAGATAGAGATTATAGCACCGTAGATGTTCCACCACTTTCTTTTCTTATAAGAAAAGTATACTTAAAGAGCAAACCAGCTTGCTCTAGTCACAGAACTAATCACATTAACTGCAAGAGAATTACTTGTATCAGTAAGGTGAAAACAGATTCAGCTTCGTAAGATTACGCTATGAAATGAGGATCTATTCTTCTCTTTCTGTGTTTGCAAAACTCTACTTCAGAGTAATATGAATGGTAAAAATAACATGAAGGTAAAATGGACAATTTATCCACTCTAATCACTGACTTCATAGTCCTGAATGGGAAAAAAGATCAGCATGTTAAAACTTGAAAGCTCTCTATTATTATTCTTAGAAAGGATATGAAGTGCCAGCATGAAAATAATCAAGTTTAATTTGTTCTTGTGATGGGATGGGTCACAGAACCCCCCTTGGGAACTGCCAAGTGATGTGCCAAGACTACTTCTGCCCTTGCTTTTCTGCCTTGGCATCTTAGGACTACAGCACCCTGACTTGCTGAGCCAGACATGCCAGTCTGCTCCAACACAAACCCAGGGTCTGAACCACGTGCCACAAAGCTGCCGACTTAACCTGAAAGCAGCTTACAGAAGTGTTCCTGTCTTTAACACTCTTATGCCTGTGGAAGAAGGGAAAGAATTGACAAGGATTTGTAGGGGATCTTAATGCATGTCAGTTTGTTAACAAGAGTTAGGCCAGCTGTAACCCTAATGACGTGAGACTTGTAGAAGCGAGGATTGTGTGAGGTGAGCAGAAAAGAACTGTTTGAGAAGTTATTACGACCTTGCACTGATAATTAAATACGTAGGCTGGTGCCCAGAAGCTGAGAAAAATAAGATAGTAGGATGGCCTATGCATAAACAAAATGCATCTGTTGCTCATCATTGTCTGTAATATTGCTTGCTATTGTCTGTAACAAAGCTATAAATGCTTGCTGTAATTGTTTATCTGTGAAGAGACCTGTCTGGGACTGGGGCAACCCAGTGTCTTAGGGCACTCCCTCCCTCAATTAATATTGCTTGAGAAATAATAAAGTATTTGATTTTGCTGCACCCAAACTAAAAGCGAAAACTGAGTTTTTCTCCTACATGCCCAACTCCCAATGGGGTCTAAATCCCAAATAAATCCATTTTACCCTGTATAAACTCATAGATTGTTCGCATTCTATAACACTGATAGAGAGATATGCACAGCTGTTTGCCCTCCCCCAAGTATTAATACATCCTCTGGGTTAATTAATAAGTAAAAAGTGATTTTATTAAATACAGAAAGTAGGATTTAAGTGGTTCCAACTAGTAACAAACAGAACAAACTGGATTACCAAGTAAAACAAAATAAAACATGCAAATCTAAGCCTAATACAGTAATACAACTGAATACAGATAAAATCTCACCCTCAGAGATGTTTCCATAAGTTTCTTTCACAGACTGGATGCCTTCCTAGTCTGGGCACAGTCCTTTCCCCTGATACAGCCCTTGTTCCAGCTCAGGTGGTAGCTAGGGGATTCCTCATGATGGCTCCTCTTTGTTCTGTTCCACCCATTTATATATTTTTTGCATAAGGCGGGAATCCTTTGTCCCTCTCTGGGTTCCCACCCCTTCCTTCTCAATGGAAAAGCACCAGGTTAAAGATGGATTCCAGTTCAGGTGACATGATCACGTCACTGTAAGACTTCATTACCCACTTGCTAGCACACACATACTGTATACAGGAAGACTTACAGATAAAACAGAGGCATCTGCATTGTCCTGGTTAATGGGAGTCATCAAGATTCCAAACCACCGTTAATGGCCCACACTTTGCATAATTACAATAGAACCTCTGAGTTATATTTCATATTTCTAGTTTCAGATACAAGAGTGGTACATTTATACAAATAGGATGACCACACTCCGTAGATTATAAGCTTTGTAATGATACCTTACAAGAGACCTTTTGCATGAAACATATTGCAGTTACATTATATTTAAACTCATTAGCATATTTTCATAAAATTATACAGAGTGCAATGTCACAGTTCTTACCCCAGATCATGTAAAACTCATTTGATGGTGAAGACTCATAGATTATAAATCCAGAAGGGACCGCTGTGATCCACTAGTCTGACCTTCTGTATAACGGAGGCTATAGAATGTCCCTGAATTAATTCCTGTTTGAATAGACCATCTCTTTTAGAAAAATACATCCACTCTGCATTTTCAAAATGTCCAGTGATGGAGAATCCACCACAACCCTTAGTAAGGTTTTCCAAAGGTTAGTTACCCTCATTGTTAAAAATGTGTGCCCTATTTCCCGTATGAATTTGTCTAGCTTCAGCTTCCAGCCATTGGATCTTGTTATACATTTGATAATATAGAACACTCTTTAGTCTAGCAGACAAATTTCTGTTCCCTGTGTAAGGGGGATTTATAGATTGTGATCAAGTAACTCCTTAATCTTCTCTCTGTTAAGCTAAATAGATTGAACTCTTAGAGTTTATCACTATAAGGCATATTTTCTAGTCCTTTAATTGTTCTCATTGCTCTTCTTTGAACCCTCTCTAGTTTATCAACATCCTTCTTGAATTGTGGGCACTAAAACTGGACACAGTATTCCAGCAATGCTCACAACAGTGCCAAATCCAGAGGTAATAACCTCTCTACTTCTACTCAGTATTTGCCAGTTTATACATACAAGGATCACATTAGCTTTGTTGGCCACAGTGTAGCACTGGGAGCTCATGTTCAGCTGGTTATCCATCACGACTTCCAAGTCCTGTTCAGAGTCACTGCTTCCCAGAACTTATAAGTATGGTCTGCATTCTTTGTTACTAAATGTATGACTTTACATTTGGCCGTATTAAAACATGTTGTTTGCTTGTGCCCAGTTTACTAAATGATCCAGACTGCTCTGTATCTGTGGTCTGTCCTCTTCAATATTTATCATTACCCCAGTTGTGTGTCATCTACAAACTTTAACAGTAATGATTTTATGTTTTTCCGAGATCATTGATTAAAAATGTTAAATAGCGTAGGCCTGAGAACTGATCCCTGCAAGACCTCACTAGAAGCAAACCTACTTGATAATGATTCTCCATTTGCAGTTACATTTTGAGACCTATCAGTTAGCCAGTTTTTAAAATCCATATAATGTGTCATGTTGATTTTTATGTTGTTCTAGTTCCTTAATCCAAATATTGTGCAGATCATAGAATCAAAGGGTTGGAAGGGACCTCAGGAGGCCATCTAGTCCAACTCTGCACTTGTCCTTGTTGAATCTCATTAGATTTCTTTTGGTCTGTAGCAGGGTGGACTCCTGCTCCGGGAGAGAAGGGGTTAAAACAGCCCTGGCAAGGGGCCATAGCTGGAGCCAGAAGCCTGGGCTGATGGCGGGAGTGGCTGCAGCTGGGAGCCACACCCCAAACTGAGCCACAAGGCTGTATAAGAAGGCCAGGGGAGCCAGAAGCAGAAGGAGTCTCTCTGACTGGAGAGAGAGACAGGCCTGGCTGCTTGGGGACTCACCCAGGTGACCTAATGGAAGGCAGGGCTGGGGAAAAAGCCTTAGGAGCTGAGAAGCCCTAGGCCAGCAACTCCCCAGGCTGCAGGGCCTAATTCTAGGCCTGCAAGGTACTGGGCTTGCAGAGGGGCAGCTGGAGGGTGGGTAAAGGCAGCCAGGCCAACGCCCCTTTGCCTATGATGAGTGGCTGATATTGCAGTCTGCCCCAGGGCGTGGGGGCTAGACAATGACTGGGCCGTAGCCAATACTGAGGCAAAGTGGGAATAGTGGGGTGGGGTTCCCCTGGGAGAGGGGAGACCCAGTTAAAGGAGCACCGAGGTCCAGGGAGGGGCCCGGGGCCAGCAGAGGACAGGTGGATCACCGGCCTGCAGAGGGTGCCCCGTAGCTGGAATCGCGCTAATTCCCCAAAGCAACCAGCAGGAGGTGCCGCGGGGGTGAGTCCACACGTTTACATGGCCCAATCTTCTAATTTGTCTAGGTCCCTCTGTATCCTATCCCTACCCTCCAGCATATCTACCACTCCTCCCAGTTTAGTGTCATGTGCAAACTTGCTGAGAGTGCAAGCATACCATCCTCCAGATCATTAATGAAGATATTGAACAAAACCGGCCCCAGGATTGACCCTTGGGGCACTCTGCTTGATACTGGCTGCCAACTAGACATAGAGCCATTGATCATTACCTGTTGAGCCCGACAACCTAGCCAGCTTTCTATCCATCTTATAGTCCATTCATCTAGCCCATACCTCTTTAACTTGCTGGCAAGAGTACTGTGGGAGACCGTACCAAAAGGTCCAGATCAAATGATTTACAGAAGTGCATGTATATTATATTATGAACCAAACTTTTAATCTAAAAATAGGTTAACATCTGTTTTCCATAAGCCCGTCTTGATTGGCATTCATTTAATTCTTTATTGAATCTCATATCAGCTGCTTTATTATTTTGCCAGGGATTGATGTTAGGCTGACAGGCCTATCATTACCTGGCTCATCTCATTTACACTTTTTTAATGGGCACAACATTAACTTTCTTCTGGAACTTCCCCAGTGTTTGAAGACTTATTGAAAAAAATCAACATTAATGGCTCAGTGAGCTCCTTGGCCAGCTCCTTTAAAACTCTTGGATGCAAGTTATCTGGACTTAGACATTTTTAAATCAGGTCCTACTTTATAGCTGCTATTTAACTTCCTTCTTCATTACTGCTGATATGGAGAGTATTTCATTATCATCATCAATCATCATATGATATGAATATATAATCTGGCAGTTTTCCAAATATGGAACAGAAATATTTATTGAATACATCTTCCTTTCTTACATAATTATTGACAATTCTATCTTTTCCATCTATTAATGTTACCATTGTTAAGATTCCTTTTGTTCTAATATACATTAAAAAACCCATCCTTCTTCTTGTCTTAAACTCTGCTAGCCATAAATGTCTCCTTGCGTCCTTTTGCTTCCCCTTTCATTTTTCTACAGTTTTAGCTTCTGCTATATCTTCATTACTATCAACTTTCCCTTTCCTTCATTTGTTATATACATATTTTTATAGCTGCTTTCATTTCCCCTTTAAATCAGATTTTTTTTAACTATTTTTTTCTCAGTTATGAGACTGGGACTTTTGGTGCATGTAGTAAAAGAGGACTTGGCCTATCACTGATATGAAGAAAAAGGCACAAAGTCTGGAACTAAGTTTTCCAATATTCTGAGGGAACATTCTTCATAAAAGATGTATTTAAAGAATTGACAACATGGGGATTGAAAATCCAGTAATAGTAATATCCACTTTCAAGTTGTTGTCTCTTTTTTGGGGGCTGGGGGAGAGGTGGGGATTATGTATGTGTACAATATCTTGGTATTTTTATATCTAATACATCATACATCCTGAATTTGTAAATACCACAATAATAGTACTATAGAAAAGCCTATGACTCTATAGACCAGTTCCTAAATTGGTGTAACTCCATTGAAGCCAATGCAGCAGTGCGTATTTCCATCAGCCACTGATCTGGACTGCTGATTCATGAAGTCTCTTCCTTCTCTGGCTCCTAATAACTAATCTAGGATTACGAAAGTTCTCAAATGTGGCTCTTTCTTTAAAAGTTTAGATTCTTACATGTTATACTAGGAACCAGAAACCTATCGTTCTCTCTTTCTAGCCAGAGCTCATGTAACTTTATGTTGCAGTCAGTGAGAGAATTTTCTGAAAAGCAATTAAAAGTTACTTCTACAGTCTCCTTGTCCCATTTGCATGCTAATGTTTATCCCACACCATCCGTATACCTTGAAAAACCTTCCTCTTTCAGGGCAACAGCCACTTTCTTGAAATCTGTCTTCTGAACATACTGCTTTCAACTAGTTCTCCACTGTTGACCTCTTCCCTTTGCTATCTGCTCCTCCTTTTTTTGCCGTGCCTGTAATTACATGCTTCATAGGAAACAGAATTTGAACCACATTCTCTCTCCTCGTTTTAACACTCTTCTCTCCTTTCCCTATACCTTCCTTTCTCTGATGTTGTCATTTCCTGAATTTGTTTGATTTGGAGTATGATCCTGTGAGATGCCAAGTGTCTTCAAGCCCAAGTAAACTTACTTGAAGTGGAAGGTGCTCAGGTATGAACTGGAGATGCTAAAATACATTTTGGGATCAGGTGCTCAGACTGTGAGGTCTTGGGGGTGGGGGGCAGAGGCTGAATCCTGATATAAATCCATAGTTACTCTGACACCAGTAGCACTTACTCTGGACCTCCTGTGGTGTAACTGAGCTTCAAATCTGGTTCCATGACCTTATTTTTCTGTTAAGCATCATTCGCAGTTATACTACTATACAAATATTTTAAATAGTAATGCTCATGAAAAAAATTGCCTTATACAAAGGTTGTTTTCCCATAAAATAATTGTGGATTTTATAATACAGTAGGAATTTATTTATGGTGGTATTTAAAGCCCTGATTCAGCAGAGTAACCTATTCAGCTAGAGCACAAGCTGAACTTTAAGCCTATGCCTAAGTCCCAATTGAAAAAGTCAGTGGCACTTAAGCAGACTCTTATCAGTATGTGTTTAAAAATCAGATTTTTAAAAAGATGCTTAGGCATTAAAACACAGAGCATAACAATGCCCAACTGGTTCAGGTGTCTAAAAATCATTGACAGTTGATGGGTTTTAGGGTCCTTTCATTGACATCCTTTTTGAAAATGAGATTTATCTTTACAAACCTGGACCTGAGTGCTTTGCTGAATAGGAATGAATTTAAGCATGTGCTTAAATGTTTTGCCAATTTGGGACTTAAGTAAATAAACGTAAGCATTGTTTGGGCATAGAAGCATGTTAGTGTTTGGTAATGGAAGAAATATAAGACTCAGAATGAAAGCGATAGTTAAAGTGCAAGGCAGGAAAAAAAGCTACAATTTATAAGTCCTTTTGTGGCCAAAAATATTGAACCTTGAGAATGGAAAAATGGGAGTAACCTGTGCAGGCCAAAGTCCATCTATTTTATTTTCCTATTTACATCCCTTCTTTGCATAGTGCCCAGGGAACTTAAATTGCTTTGTGAATGTGTGACAGGCAGAGACACATGTAGTGTAATTGACGTAAGAGTGTTGATTTACACAGCTCTCTTCCCCTCTCTTGTGTGTGCTAAGATACACTGGATAGGAGCTGCCAATTAGACAGGAGTATAAGGCCCTTAAGACTGTCAAAGGCATCACAAATATAACTTAGCTTCATTCTTCTGTGTTTAAGCCAGTATATTCCAATTACCTGCATTTTACTTTGATAGAATAAGAGGGCACATCAATGTAAAAATCTCATTGCAACAACAGTATTTTGTTCCCATGGCTAACTGCAGAAAATTATATCTGGGTGCAAGCAGTAGGAACAACTCCAACACAACCGATCGAAAACCAACTAGTTTTAGATTGTCAGTGTCTGTCAATTCACTCTTCTGAATCCTTTGGGGGTGTTTTCCACTAGTAAAAATTGTTACATATTTCACAAGATGTGTGCTATAAAAACTCAGCCACTATAGTAAATCCAGTTAAATCTGTCACAGTATTTGTGTCATAAAAACAGTTAAGAACAAAGACATTGTCACACTGGATCAGCCCCAAGATCCATCTATCAAGTATCTTGTCCCTGACACTAGCTAGCACCAGATCCCACAGCAGGCAGGTGTGGGATAAGCTACCCATTTCACTCCACATTAATTCTCATCCTGCTCTCTGATAAAGACTGACTTAAACCCATAAACAGAGCACTGAACATTCCTTCCACAATGCTGGTTATTCTTGGTATCCATATATATGCACACTCCCTTTTTGAATCTTATTAAGCTCTTGGCCTCAACAGCTTCCTGTGGCAGTAAGTTCCACTGTTTAATTACACATTGTGTGAAAAAGTATTAGTTCTGATCTTCCCATCTTTCAGTTTCATTTAATTCCCCCTTGTATTTGTGTTATGAGACAAATATTCCCAATAGACCTTCACTAGACCATTCATTCTTTTATGTGTCATGTACCTGTCCAAGCTAAACAATCTCAATCGTTTCATTCTTTCTGTGATATTGCATTCCATATGCTTTATGAAAATATGCTTTGAATGTGAATATAATTTATGCAAAAGGGCTCTTGTAAGGTATCATTACAAAGCTTATAATCTACTGTGTTCATCCTATTTGCATGTATCATTCTTGTATCTGAAGCTAGAAATATGAAGTATAACTCTGAGGTCCTATTGTAATTATGCAAAGTGTGGGCCATTAATGGTGGTTTAGAATCTTGATGGCTCCCATTGACCAGGACAATTGGTTGTGGATGTTCCTGTGTACGTGTGGGCCAGCCCATGGGTAATGAAGAATGAGGTCTTACAGTGACATGTGACCATGTCACCTGGTAATGAAATCCATCTTAAATCTGGTACTTCTCAATTTAGAAGGACCCAGAGAGACAAAAGATTCTTGCCTTGTGCCAAAGCTATAAAAGGGGGTGGAATAGAACAAAGGGGGATGACAGACATGAGAGCCCCTGTTTTCCACTTAAAATGGCTGATGGAACTAACAAGTACTGTACCAGGGGAAAGGATTGGGGCCAGACTAGGAAGGAGTCTCGTCTGTGAAGTATCAGAGGGGTAGCCGTGTTAGTCTGGATCTGTAAAAGCAGCAAAGAGTCCTGTGGCACCTTATAGATGCATGTCCGACGAAGTGGGTATTCACCCACGAAAGCTCATGCTCCAAAATGTCTGTTAGTCTATAAGGTACCGCAGGATTATTTGCTGCTAGTCTGTGAAAGAAACTTATTGGAACATCTCTGAGGGTGAGATTTACCTGTGTTCAGTTTCTTAATGTATTAGACTTAGACTTGCATGTTTTTGCTTTATTTTGCTTGGTGACTTTGTTCTGTCTGTTTATTACTTGAAACCACTTAAATCCTACTTTTTATTCTTAATAAAATCACTTTTGTTTCATTAAGGAATCCAGACTAAGTGCTTAATACCTGGAGGAGCAAACAGCTGTGCATATCTCTCAATCAGTGTTATAGAGGGCGAACAATTTGAATTTACTTTATACAAGTTTTATACAGAGTAAAATGGATTTATCTGGGGTTTGGATCCCGCTGGGTGTCTGAGTGCTAGAGACAGGTAACCTGCAGAGCTGTTTTCACTTAAAGTCTGCAGCTTTGGGACATGGCCCAGACCCTGGGTCTCTGTTGCAGCGGAGTAGTGTATCTGGCTCAACAAAACAGGGTTCTGGAAGTCTCAAGCTGGCAGGGAAAATGGGCTCAGAGGTAACTTCAGCATGTCAGGTGACAGTTCCAAGAGGGTCACCGTGATTTAGCTTGTCACACTTTCTTCAGACACTTTTTTTCTACTTCCTTGATCATTTACATTGTCCTTCTCTGGACCTTGTATAATTTTGCAATATCTTTTTTGAGATGGAGTGGCCAGTACTGCACAAAGTGTCTGGAGGAGGTCACCACGTTGATGTTATGTCATATACAGAACAGTAAACTCTATTGTTTTCCATTCCTTATTCAACCCCATATCTCGTTTGCTTTTTAAATAGCAGCTTCTCATTGGGTTGTCCCTTTCCTGAGTTAATACAGTTCATTTAGAACCCATGTCAGGAGTTTGAATAGTTGAATTATTTCCTCTAATGTGCATTACTTTGCATTTATCAACACTGAATTTTATTTGCCATTGTGTTGCCCATTCATCTCTTGTTTAGGTTTCCGACGTTCCTTACAGCCTTCTTTGGTCCTGTCTAACCTAAATAACTTTGCCATCTGCAGATTTTGTTGCCTTACTGCTCACTCCCTTCTCCTGATCATTAATAAATACAGTAAACAGCATGGGACCTAGTAGACAACCTTGAGGCACCTGCTATTGATCCTTTGCCATGATGAAAACAGACCATTTATTCCTTCTCTTTGCTTTTTGATTCCTGGCCACTTTTTGATCCATGACAATACTTGGCCTCTCTCTCCATGAAGGCTTTAGTAGCCTCCTGGGCAGGACCTGGTCAAAGGCCTTTTGGAAGTCTAAATACATTTTTTTTTTCATCTGGTTCTCCTTTATCCACTGCTTTATTGACACATTCAAAGAATTGAAGAGATTAGTGAGTCTTGGTTTTCCTTTGTAGAAACCATGCTGGTTAGACTTAATCATATTATGATCTTCCATGTATTTTGATATTTTGTGTTAAATTATTTTTTCAACCAATTTCCCAGGTACAGATATGAGGATTACTAGACTAGGGCCTTTTTAAAATATGGGTACAACATTTACTACCCTCTAATACTCTGGCTCAGTGGCTGTTCTTAAAGAGAGATGCATATTTTTGTTAGCATTTCAGCCACTGCATACTTAGCTCCTTCAGAACCCTTGGATGTATATCTTTTGAGCCTGGCAACCTACTGTTTTTAAAATTATAAATTTACTCTGGCACCTTTGCTTCGACACCTCTGTCTTTGAAAAGAGCAGGTCCTGGGTAGGAATCTGTCCATTATCTTCACCACTGACGAGTCATGCAAAGAGTTTTTTTAGGTTCTCAGCAATGACCTTATTTTCCTTGATTACTTTCTTTAACTCATGGCAATCCAGTGGACACACTGGTTTGTTTGTGGTTTTTTTTTTTTCCCCCTCCACTATAGGCTTCCTGCTTTGGCTAAACATAAAGACTCTCGTTTGTTTGTAAATCTTAGCTCTTTGAAATTGGCTGTCCTAATTTCCCTCTCATTTCTGATGTAATTTATACTCCTGTTTACTGGCTTAATTAAAGTCAGATTTCCCAGTTCTGAAGGATTTGGAGGCTCAGAAAACCTCTTGAAACTTTCCATTATCTATATTAGTTTACTGCCTGCCTATCAGGCCCTCTACGTACTGGTAAATGTACCGTTGGTCTATATGGCTTAATATTTCTTTTCCATCTCAAATTTCTATAATGAGTCTGAAACTGATATCTCCCCCATTTTCTCAAATCATGTAGCTATATCATGTATCGCCATATCATGTAGCTATTAAACATTTATGAATTTATGCATTTTTCATAGCTGATTAGCCAGGACTTACAACATGCTGGTTTCACAACTTTCATTTCTATTGTATATTTCCCTGCATTGTTCCTTAGGTCCACATTCTCATTTGCTTGGAAGTAAGACGGAGAGCAAGCAATTACTGTCAACTGCTCTGAAGCTGAAATGAGTGGTGCTTTGTGACGTGGACTTTCTGAACCATTCAAGGAGATGAAATGGGGTTGGTGTATTTATACCTTACTGTAGAAAGAAACTAAATAGAAGCTGTATTTTATCTACGGTCCCACAGTCTTACAAGAAGGATGCCTTTAGAGACAGCAGTTAATGGGAACTACTGTAGCCAGAGAAAGTTTTGTCAAAGTCATATAATTGCAGGAGTCAGTTGCTATTTCTCTGGCCCAGTATCATTTATTTGTATAAGGACAAAAGAGGCATACATTGCTTATCAGACTTTTAAGGCCTGATCTTTAAAATGTGCACACTTGCATACTCCAAATAGACAACTGTATGCACAAATGCATAATTAGTTATACAAAGAATTGGCCATTTGGATGTGCAATTGCCCACTTTGTGGCCACAGGAATGATAATTGGGTGGGCACAACTATAAATATTGTGTCCTGTGTAGGAGAGTATTATCCCCTTAAGGGCCAGGCTGGAGCCAGGCCAGGAAAAGTCTGAGTGTACTCAGAGACCCTCCCTCCCCTGGGGCTGGCCTATTTAAACAAACAGGAAGCTGAGCTCAGGGAGAAACAGGTATGGCAGAAAGGCATGGAAGAAGCTGGGAAAAGCCTGTATAGCCAGAGAGGCCGAAGAAAGGCCAATGAAGCCCCAAAGATCTGGGAAAAGCTGGAGAAACCTACAAAGTCAGAGAGAGGCATAGCAAAATGGATGAGAAACCATTCAGTTTACAAGAGATGGGGATCTCTCTTTCCAGCTCCAGAAGATGAGCCTCACCAAGTTCAGAGACTTTGTTTGAGGACCTCAGGTTTGGGGTCCCTGAACCAGGTCCCGAGGTGAAAACATTATGAACTGTTTGTTGTAATTGTTCCTTCCCTGAAGCTTTATTAAAGGGGACATAATTATTTTGATCAGTTAGTTTTGGCTGCCCCGACCTAGATCCTCTGTTGGGAACATTTTCATAAAATCATAGAAACGTAGGGCTGGATGGGACCTCGTGTACCGAGGCAGGACCAAGTAAATCTAGGCCATCCTTGACAGGTGTTTGTGTACCCTATTATTTAAACTCTCCAGTGACAGGGATTCGACAACTTCCCTTGAAAGCCTGTTCCAGAGCGTAACTACTCTTATAGTTAAAAAGTTGTTCCTAATACCTAACCCAGATCTCCCTTGCTGCAGATTAAATGGATACTTCTTATCCTACCTTAAGTGGATATGGAGAACAATTGATCACCATCCTCTTTATAACAGCTCTGAACATATTTGAAGACTGTCTTCTTTTCTCAAAGAAAAACCTCCCCAGTTTTTTAACCTTTGCTCATAGGTCAGTTTTTCTAAACCTTTGATCATTTTTATTGCTCTCCTTTGCACTTTTTTCAATTGTCTTTCCTCCACAGTGGTGCCCAGAATTTTTCTCCAGCTGAGGCCTCACTGATGCTGAGTGGGACAAAGTTCCTGCCTCGTCTTACAAAGACACTTCTGTTATTACACCTCAGAATTATATTGCCCTTTTTTTGCAATTTCATCATGTTGTTGGCTCATTCAATTTGTGATCCACTAAAACCCCCAGATCCTTTTCAGCAGTACTGTTGCCTAGTCATCTATTCCCCCTTTGTATTTGTGCATTTGATTTTTCCTTCCAAAGTGCAGTACTTCTCACTTTTCTTTACTGAATTTCATCCTGTTGATTTCCAACCAATTCTCCAATTCATCAAGATTGTTTTGAATTCTAAGCCAGTCCTCCGAAGTGCTAGAAACCCCTCCCAGCTTGGTATCAGCCACATATTTCATAAGCATACTTTCCTATCCATTATCCAAGTCATTAATGAATAGTACTGTTTCCAGGATTGGCACCTCACTAGATATGTCCCTCTAGTTTGACAGCAAGTCATTGATAACTCATTGAATACAGTCTTTCAACCAGTTTTGCACCCACCATATCATAATTTAATCTAGACCACAGTTCCCAAGTTTGCTTATGAGATTGTCATGTGAGGCTGTATCAAAAGTCTTACTAAAATCAAGCTATATCAGAGCTACAACTTCCTACCACCTGTCAAAGGAGGAATTTAGGTTGATTTGGCATGATTAGTTCTTGAAAAATCTATGCTAGCTCTTACTTGATTATCCTGTAGATCACAGGTGGGCAAACTATGGTCTGCAGGACCCTCCTGGCCCAGGAGGCTCACCCTCGGCCTCTCCCCCACTGTTCCCCCTTCCCCACAGCCTTGGTTCACTGCACCGCTGGCGCAATACGCTGGGCAGTGGGTCTGCAAGCTCCTGGGGCAGTGCAGTTGCAGAGCCCAGCCTGACCTAGTGCTCTGTGCTGTGTGGTGGTGTGACTGAGAGCAGCGGGGGTTGGATAGAGGGCAGGGGAGTTCAGGGTGGTGGGCGGGGTGTGGATAGGGGTCAGGGTGGTCAGAGGGTGGGGAACGGGTTGAATGAGGGCAGGGATCCCAAGGGGACAGTCAGAAAGGAGAGGAGGGATTGGATGGGGGGGTGGGGGAGAGTCAGGGGCGGAGGTTTCAGGAGCAGTCAGGGGACAGGGAGAAGGGGTGGTTGGATGGTGCAGAGGTCCCAGGAGGCAGTCAGGAATAAGAGGAGGGGTTGGCTGGGGTGGCGGGGGGCAGTCGGGGCAGGGTTCTGGGGGCAGTCAAGGGACAGGGAGCAATGTGTGTGGATGGGGCAGGGGTCTTGGGTGGACCGCCAGGGAGCAGGGGGGATTTGATGGGGCAGGAGTCTGGGGGGGCTGTCAGGGGGCAAGAAGCAGGGGGGGGTCAGATAGGGGGCAGGGCCAAGCCACCCCTGGCTGTTTGGGCCCTCCATACAATTTCTGAAACCCGATGTGTCCCTCAGGCCATGGGTGGCAAGATTGTAGAAATTTTGGTGATGCCCAGAACCCCCACCCCCCAAACTCCACCTCCACCTGCCTAAAACTCTGGGAGGAGTTGGGGGGGGAGGTCTGGGGTGCAGGTCCTAGGCTGGGGATTAGGGTGCAGGAGGGGTGCAGGCTTTGGGATGGAGTTTGGGTGCAGGCTCTGGGCTGGGGGTGGGGTTGTAGGAAGGGGTGAGGGGTGCAAGCTCTGGGAGAGAGTTTGGGGGTGGGAAGGGGTCTGTGGGAAAGGGGAGGTGGTGCATGATCTGGGAGGTGGTGCATGATCTGGGAGGGAGTTTGAGGATAGGAGGGAGTGCAGGGGTGAGGGCTGTGGGGCTGAGGATGAGGGATTCATGCTGCAGGGGGGCTCAGCTGGGGCAGAGGATCAGGGTGCAGGGGGATGATGGTTGGGGCTGAGGTGAGGGGTTCATGCTGCAGAGGGGCCCAGAGCTGGGGCAGAGGATCAGAGTGCGGGGGGCTGAGGGTTGGGGCTGAGGATGAGGGGTTCATGATGCAGGAGGGGGCTCAGGGCTGGGGCAGAGGATTAGGGTGCAGGAGGATGAGGGCTCTGGCTGGGGCTGAGGGGTTGGAGTGTTGGAGAGGCTCAGGGCTAGGGCCGAAAGGCAGGGTAAGGGCAGCCTGCCTTGCCATTAATGCATGGCGGGCACTAGGACCCTGGGGCAGCAGACAGCAGTTTTGCCGGGAACTGTTCTACCCCGGCAGGAGAAGCAGGCAGGGGACAGGCGCCGCACTGCTTTCTGTCAGGCAGGGACGTGGTGTGGCGGGGGGGAGACCCGTGGGGGCCAGGGCCCGATCCAGGCAGGGCCGGGGGAGAGATCCAGCTCCAGATATTGCTGGAGCAGGGCCCCCAGCCCTGAATATTGCTGGTGCTCGAGCACTGCAAACATATATAACCTGCCACCTCAGGCCAAAAAGTTTGCCCGCCCCAGCTGTAGATGCTTACATATTGATTGATTGTTTAATAATTTTTTCCAGCATCTTTCCAAGTATCAAAGTTAGTTTGACTTGTCTGTAATTTCCCAGGTCCTCCTTCCCCCCGCCCCTTTTGACGATAGTTACTATATTTTATCTTCTCCAGTCCTCTTGCTCCTCACCCACTATCCATGAGTTCTCAAAGATAATTGCAAATGGTTATGAGATTGCTTCAGAGAGTTCCTTAAGAACCCTAGGGTGAACTTAATCAAACACTGACTTGAATACTTCCAACTTATCTAATTTTTGTTTGTTCATACTATAACTATAATTTAAATATTATGATATGGCTACATTATGTATTCCGGTTACTTATGTTACAGTTGTACTTTGTGGGATATTTAATATTTGAATTCCCCCACCAGTTTGGCCTGCTGTCTCCCACTTCTACAAAGGTTCTGGGGCCCTTGAGTTGAGGCCTTAGCTGGACACTGGGTCTGATTCTCCATTTGTCATAAACAGATAGTTAAAGGTTAATAGAACAGGAGTACTTCATGTCTTTTGCCTGTAAATGGTTAACGAGTTCAGTGAGCCTGGCTATCACCTGACCAGAGGACCAAACAGGGGACAGGATACTTTCAAATCCTGAGGGAGGGAAGTTTTTGTGTGCTGTTAGTTTTTGGTGGTTGTTCTCTCTGGGTTCTGAGAGTGACCAGACGTGCAACCAGGTTTCTCTCCAATCTCCCTGATACAGGTTTTTATAGATTCAAAATAGTAAGTACTAGCTGATAAGGCGAGTTAGGCTTATGTTTGTTTTCTTTATTTGCAAATGTGTATTTGGCTGGAAGGGGTTAAAATTTGTATTTTGCTAAAAGGATTTTAATCTGTACTTGTATACTTAGGCTGGGAGGGTATTCCCAGTGTTTATAGCTGAAAGACCCTGTAACATATTCCATCTTAAATTTACAAAGATAATGTTTACTGTTTTTTCTTTAATTAAAAGCTTTTCTTGTTTAAGAACCTGATTATTTTTTTATTCTGGTGAGACCCCAGGGGACTGGGTCTGGATCCACCAGGGAATTGGTGGGGAGAAAGGAGGGAAGGGGAAGAGAGAGAGGTTAATTTTCTCTCTGTGTTAGGATTACTTTCTCTCTCAGGGAGAGTCTGGGAGGGAGAGAGAGAAGGAAGGGGGAAGGTGAATTTTCCTCTCTGTTTTAAGATTCAAGGAGTTTGAATCACAGTGATCTTCCAGGGTAACCCAGGGAGGTGAAACCTGGGAGAGGCAACGGTGAGGGAAAGTGTTTACTTTCCTTGTGTTAAGATCCAGAGGTACTGGGTCCTGGGGGTCCCTGGGCAAGGTTTTGGGGGGACCAGAGTGTACCAGGCACTGGAATTCCTGGTTGGTGGCAGCGCTACAAATACTAAGCTGGTAACTGAGCTTAGAGGAATTCATGCTGGTACCCCATTTTTTGGACACTAAAGTTCAGAGTGGGGAATTATACCATGACATGGTGTGCAGCGAATGGGATAGATAGATAAGATAGAATCCAAAAGCCAGTGAGGTTTTTATTTCTCTCCTTGCTAGCTATGTGCAGGCAGACTGAGATGTTTGGGTTTAGAAGCAAAAGCCAGTAGGACTTTTTCTTTCTTTCCCTGCTAGCTGTGTGTAAAGCAGGCTAGAGGAGATTGTTTGTTTTTAAAAGCAAAGGTCTGCAAGTTTTTTTTTTTGGTCTCTCCCTTCTGAGTACTCTGAAGGCAAAGGCATTAGGGCTTGACAAGGATCTTTGTTAAACAAAGGGACTCCAGTTGTGAGTCACCATACACCAGCAAAACACATTTGCAAATGAATGTTTTTTTTTCTTTCTAACTCTGTCAGGAATAGCTAGGTAGGAGGAGTTAAAAAAAAGACTCTGTTGCTAAGCAACCCAAGGAAGGCAACAGAAAAGCAGCATTTCAGACAGTAAACACTAGAGGGCACCCCAACACAAGAAAGCAGAAAACATGACTACCAAGGACACCCTGAAACAGGAACAGGCAAAACTGGAGGCAAAGGAACAAATCAAAGACGCAGACCACAAGCGAAACATGGAAAAGAAACAAAAGAACTAGAAATAAAACAAAAAGAGATTGAACTGAGACAAAAAGAAATGGAGCTGAGAGAGAGGCTGCCCACAGGAGGGAGCTGGAGATTAAAGAGAATGGGAAAGAGGGAAGAAAGAGAGAGAGGCAGCCCACAAAAGAGAACAAGACGACAGATAGAACTCCAGAGGGAGGCCCACCAGCAGGCCCTGGCATTAGAACAGGCTAAGCAGAAGAACACAGCCTATCCTAGCAACCCTTTGCCAGTTATTGTTCCACATCTCAGGAAATTTCCCACCTACAAGGCAGGTGATGACACTGAGGCCTTCCTAGAAAATTTTGAAAGGACCTGCCATGGGTACAGCATCACTGAAGACCAGTAGATGATAGAGCTGAGGCCACTGCTCAGTGGACCCTTAGCAGAGGTGGCAGCTGAAATGCCTAAGGAGAACATGAACAATTAACTTTTTCAAACCAAGGCCAGAATCAGAAGGGGGCTAACACCTGAGCATGCCCGTCAGAGGTTCAGAGCCCTAAGGTGGAAACCAGAAATGTCATTCACCCGACACGCCTACCACATTGGAAAGAATTATAATGCCTGGATATCAGGAGCCAATGTTAAATCTCTGGACGACATGCACCTCCTAATACAATTGGAGCAGTTCTTAGAGGATGTTCCTGAGGAAATAGAAAGGTACATCCCAGATGGGAAGCCCAAAACAGTAACTGAGATGGGGAAGATTGGAGCCAGATGAGTGGAAGTGGCAGAAAAGAAAAGAGCTACTATGAAGGGGAGCGAATACCACAGGGGGCACACCGACAATAAACCCTGTACCCGAGGGCAACCCAGGACCCCATCTACAACCCAAAGAAAGCCCCAGACTCCCTGGTCTCCCACCTCACCAGTCTCCAGTAACCCACCTTGGCCCAGTGACCAGTCAACTGGGCAATGCTTTAAGTGTAATGAACTGGGACATATAAAGGTCAGCTGCCCCAAGAACCC
Organism: Gopherus flavomarginatus; assembly: GCF_025201925.1. Classification (NCBI taxonomy): domain Eukaryota; kingdom Metazoa; phylum Chordata; order Testudines; family Testudinidae; genus Gopherus; species Gopherus flavomarginatus. The sequence goes on from NC_066617.1 coordinate 202,895,409, forward strand.
CAACCGAGTGCAGTTCATTATATCTCCATCACTCCAAAGATCCCCAGGCCCAGATGCCTCTCAAATACCCTCGGAGCAAAGGGAAATTTTGCGAGTGAGCAGAAAGAAGGGCATCGCGTGGAGAGACACGGGGGCACAAGTGTCAGCTATACACCAATCCTTAGTGGACCCCAAATTCATCAACCTAAAGGCTCAAGTGACAATTTATCCCTTCATGTCACAAGCTGTAGACTTGCCTACAGCTAAACTGCCTGTCCAATACAAAGGCTGGTCAGGAATGTGGACTTTTGCAGTCTACGACAATTATCACGTCCCCATGCTACTAGGGGAAGACTTGGCCAACCAGGTAAAGCAGGCCAAGAGGGTGGGAATGGTTACACGCAGCCAAACCAGGCAAGCCTCCAGCCCCATCCCTGTTCCTGAACCCTCCACAGAGGCCCTGTCTGAGTTAGCAGAGACCCAGACAGAGGTAGTGGACCCAGATCCCCTGCCTACGACTGCAACAGCCACAGTACCTCCAGTCCCAGACCCGGACCTGGAAATGCAACCAGCACCAGAACCATTGCCAGCACTGACGCCAGCGCTTGCAAACACATCTTCAACCCCAGCGCCAGAGGGCGCCAGTGAGCCTGAACTGGCAGAAGCAGCAGACAACCATACCCAAGGGGCTCAGCCAAAGCCTGAAAAACCACCTGGTGCACCAGTGAAGAGTGGTTCACCAGCCACGAAAACAACCCCATCACCTACATCGCTTCCCGAAGGACCAAACCCAAGTCCACAGTCTAAGGAAGAACTGGTGTCTTCAGCCTCCAGGAAACAGTTCCAGACTGAGCAGGAAGCAGATGACAACAACCTTCAGAAAGCTTGGGCAGTGGCATGGAGCACCCCACTGCCTCTCATCTCTTCTAACCAATCCCAGTTTGTTATAGAACAAGGGCTTTTATATAAGGAAACTCTTTGTGGATGCCAGTCTTCCCGGTGTCCACCAGAAAAACAGTTGGTGGTTCCAACTAAATAATGAGGGAAGCTCTTAAGCTTAGCCCATGATCATCCCAGTGGCCATGCTGGGGTGAACAGAACCAAAGACCGGTTGGGGAAGTCCTTCCACTGGGAGGGGATGGGCAAGGATGTTGCCAAGTATGTCCGGTCTTGTGAGGTGTGCCAAAAGGTGGGAAAGCCCCAAGACCAGGTCAAGGCCCCTCTCCAGCCACTCCCCATAATTGAGGTCCCATTTCAGCAAGTAGCTGTGGATATTCTGGGTCCTTTCCCAAAAAAGACCCCCAGGGGAAAAACAGTACATACTGACTTTCATGGACTTTGCTACCTGATGGCTGGAAGCAGTAGCTCTAGGCAACACCAGGGCTAAAACTGTGTGCCTGGCCCTAACAGACATTTTTACCAGGGTAGGTTGGCCCTCAGACATCCTTACAGATTCAGGGACTAATTTCCTGGCCGGGACCATGAAAGAACTGTGGGAGACTCATGGGGTGAATCACTTGGTTGCCACCCTGTACCACCATCAAACCAATGGCCTGGTGGAAAGGTTTAATGGAACTTTGGGGGCCATGATACATAAATTCGTGAATGAACACTCCAATGGCTGGGACCTAGTGTTGCAGCAGTTGCTCTTTGCCTACAGGGCTGTACCACATCCCAGTTTAGGGTTTTCACCATTTGAGCTTGTGTATGGCAACGAGGTTAAAGGGCCATTACAGTTGGTGAAGCAGCCATGGGAGGGGTTTACACCCTCTCCAGGAACTAACATTCTGGACTTTGTAAGCAATCTACAAAACACCCTCCAACACTCTTTAGCCCTTGCTAAAGAAAACCTAAAGGATGCTCAAAAAGAGCAAAAGGCCTGGTATGATAGACATACCAGAGAGCGTTCCTTCAAGGTAGGAAACCAGGTTATGGTCTTGAAGGCGCAACAGGCCCATAAGATGGAAGCATCATGGGAAGGGCCATTCACAGTCCAAGAGTGCCTGGGAACTGTTAACTGCCTCATAGCATTTCCCAATTCCTCCCTAAAGCCCAGAGTGTACCGCGTTAATTCTCTCAAGCCCTTTTATTCCAGAGACTTACAGGTTTGTCAGTTTACAGCCCAGGGAAGAGATGACGCTAAGTTGCCTGACCGTGTCTACTAAAAGAGAAAAGTGATGGTGGCGTGGAAGAGGTGAACCTCTCCACAACCCTGGAACGTCTGCAGTGGCAACAGATCAAGGAGTTGATGCACTCTCCCGTGAAAGTTTCCCAGAATCAACTGGTTAAAAATTGTCCTTACAATGTGAAGAATCTTGTAGTTTTACATAATTAGTAGTATATGTAAAGGTGTATGTGTTTATTAATCTGTTTATTCTAAAGTTCTAGAAAGAAATCACTGCCAGTGTGGTTCCACACTGTCTGCGATTTGGGGGGCGTGTCATAAACAGATAGTTAAGGGTTAATAGAACAGGAGTACTTCATGTCTCTTTTGCCTGTAAATGGTTAACAAGTTCTGTGAGCCTGGCTATCACCTGACCAGAGGACCAGTCAGGGGACAGGATACTTTCAAATCCTGAGGGAGGGAAGTTTTTGTGTGCTGTTAGTTTTTGGTGGTTGTTTTCTCTGGGTTCTGAGAGTGACCAGATGTGCAACCAGGTTTCTCTCCAATCTCCCTGATACAGGTTCTTATAGATTCAAAATAGTAAGTACTAGCTGATAAGGCGAGTTAGGCTTATGTTTGTTTTCTTTATTTGCAAATGTGTATTTGGCTGGAAGGAGTTCAAATTTGTATTTTGCTGAAAAGATTTTAATTTGTACTTGTATACTTAGGCTGGGAGGGTATTCCCAGTGTTTATAGCTGAAAGACCCTGTAACATATTCCATCTTAAATTTACAAAGATAATGTTTACTGTTTTCTTTCTTTCATTAAAAGCTTTTCTTGTTTAAGAACCTGATTGTTTTTTTATTCTGATGAGACCTCAGGGGACTGGGTCTGGATCCACCAAGGAATTGGTGGGGAGAAAGGAGGGAAGGGGGAGAGAGGTTAATTTTCTTTCTGTGTTAGGATTACTTTTTCTCTCTCTCAGGGAGAGTCTGGGAGGGAGAGAGAGAGAAGGAGGGGGGAAGGTGAATTTTCCTCTCCGTTTAAAGATTCAAGGAGTCTGAATCACAGTGATCTTCCAGGGTAACCCAGGGAGGTGAAACCTGGGAGAGGCAACGGTGAAGGAAAGGGTTTACTTTCCTTGTGTTAAGATCCAGAGGGTCTGGGTCTTGGGGGTCCCCGGGCAAGGTTTTGTGGGGACCAGAGTGTACCAGGCACTGGAATTCCTGGTTGGTGGCAGCGCTACAAGTACTAAGCTGGTAATTGAGCTTAGAGGAATTCATGCTGGTACCTCATCTTTTGGACGCTAAGGTTCAGAGTGGGGAATTATACCATGACACCATTGTATTCTATCAGTTCTACGCTGATATAGTTCCGTCGATATCCGTGGAGCTACACTGCCATAAAATTGATGTAACACAGTGGAGAATTGGACCTGTTTTTTCACAGAGTAACATGTACATTTATGGCACCTTATAATGGTGCTCACTACTGATGGAATAGTTGCACACAGACAACACAAACATCTATTGTGCTCTGCATCAACCAGCATATTACTGTCAATCTGTGCCAATTTATCTGTGCTGCTACTAAGCCAGGAAGAATTTTTTGGCTAGGCCAACCAGTGAACATCAAATCTTAAAATAAGATTACATGTACAACATTTACATTTCCTTATGGGGAGCATGGAGGAAGAGGTCTACTCTCCAGAGAAATGTAGAAATTCTATGGGTTTTAGCCACCTTCTCCCTCTTTTCTCAAGTCTGCTTCATGGCAAACACAAGAAAGATGATGCAAAGGGAAAGCACTGCAGAGAGAAGGTGGAATTGGGAGTAGATGAGCAATTCTAGCCCAAAATGCAAAACAACATTCTAGTCAAAAATAGTCAAGCATGGCTGCAGACATTCTGCTATGAGGAGGGTAGGTAGCCACATGCTGTTAAGCAAAAAAATTTTCATAAAAGGGTTATTGGAATCTATCTGCAACATGACTGAATTCTCTCTGGCATGGAAGTGCATTTACTAGGGTGGCTCAGAGTCTACTTGGCACTCCTGTATACATCAGTGCTATGGTACTAGCAACTATGCTCTGTAAAATTGACCTGTGTGTCTGTGTGTATGATTGCCCTCTACTGGATAAATCAGAACAGTTCAGCTGTGTCAAAATCCTATAGCGATAAAAGATTCTCCATTAGCGCTAGAGGGAGGGGCCTGTGTTGTGGGGGGAGGAATTGCTGAATCTATCCTTACTATTAACGGGGAAGGTCTGAATGGGTGAGGTGTAGCATAGTGATGACAAGTCTTAGGTGATCAGAGATTTGTTACAATAATCATTTATAGTGCTGAGGTAAATGTACACAAATGACCCATTCCCTTTAGTAGTCTTCACTTTTCCCTCTCCTTTCTGTTCTAATCAATGAAGTCATTAGAACTTAGGGAACAGTCAGAGTTTTTTTGGTTCTATTCTCAGTATGCAAATAGAGAGAGGCCACATGCAAACCCTGTGATCTGAACCCCTTCAAATGTCCGTGGTATTGGTAGATTCAGATAACCATTCCTGGATCCAAACCTGCCCCTTTTGGTTTGGATCAAATCCAAATTGGTTCTGTTTCAAAGCTATTGTCACAAGAATCTGGCCCAAGAGAATATCAGATTGATGAGAGAAGTGATCTCATGAGCTTTCTATCATTTTAACTGATATCTCCCAAGAACAGGTCATGAGATTTGGATACCACTGAATCCAGCTTAGACTACACAAAGATTCCTGACCTAAAGCTAGAATTCCAAACCCCCCTCTTGGCCTAACTGTGGCAAGATACAGCAATGGGATCTTAGAACTGGGGTTATTTGAAGACACAAACATGAGTCAACCCAATAGGGCATCAGACTGGTCACTGGCCCATTTAGTCTGGTATGTCACCTTCCTATAAAAGACCAGAGAAGAGGCTGAAGAAATAATGCCATAGATGGGGGAGTGAGGAAACAGAATTCCTTCCTAACTGTCCTTATCTGAGCTAGCATAGCTGCAAATGTTCTTAATGTTCATATAATGATCCTATACTTTTAAAAAGGACAGCCATATTATCTGCCATGGTGGCAGCAAATTCCTTAGATTGGCTCTGTGCTGCTTTGAAAGCTATTTCCTTTTACTGGTTCCAAATTTACTGCCCTTTAATTGCATCAAGTGTGTGCTTGTTCTCGTCCAGCATTATGGAGCTGGGTAACAAGGGTATTAATATTAATTCTTCTTGGCAACAGCAAAATACAAATCTGTGTAGTAGTGAATTATTTTCTCTCCAGTTGCACTGAGGTTTTTTTAATGTTTTGTAATCCTTCCCTTAAACCTCATCAGCCAGGATTTTTTATAATATAGTTTTCATCTAGTTTTCCTTAGAGAAAGTAATATGTCAGTAAAAATGCCATTAGTTTACCACCTAAAGTGTAGTCGGGTCATTGTACATATTGATTTATACTTGTGCTGCAATCTTCAAAACAAAATATTACAATGGAAGTCTGATTGAATTATATTTGATTTTTGAACTGGCAGTGAATCCCTTTTTGAGTTCTCGCTAATAATACAACACGGTACAAACTGTTGTTCTCAATGGGCAAACTGTCCCCAGGTGCTTTGCAATTCAGGAAGCTGACCCACAGCAAAATTCTTGTTTTTTTATTTAATTGGAGACAGCACAGAATCCAAAGGGCACCACAGCTAATGATTGGAAATCTGAAGGTCATGTGTCTACAGTGTGTTTAGTCTTCAAGCCAGTTCTTTATCAGCTAAAATAACGCACTCTGCCTCCCTCCTACACCAGACTTGTTGACTTGGATATGCTTCACAAAATAATTATGTACAAAAGATTTCTTGAAATTTAGTACACTTGGGCATATAACTTCCCCACCAGCTATAGATAAAATATTGAGGTGACTTAAGTGATGTTTTAAGTTTCAGGTCAGTAAGTGGGTGTGAGAAGGTGTAATTTAAGGAACCACTGACTTATCTTATACCCTTTTATTCCCAGCTGTTGGATGCTTTTCCTGCTCCAATCCCACCCTTTTGTCTCTGACATGTTAATTACATCCAGGTTTCGATTAAGGTATAAGCACACTAGATGTGTGTAGAATGCCAGGTCCTGGTGTCAGGTGATGGCATTATCTATGTACATAGATATATATACATAGATATATTTCATACTAAAAATAACTACATTAAAATGTTATTTAGGTTGCAAAGTCCAAGCATTCAAAAGTTACAAAATGCTACAATTAAGGTTGTCCAGGCAACGTTAATGTGGTCCTCTTGTGCGTATGCATTATGATGCAGTCTTTAATTACATGATGACCTACTACTTTTTCCACAGTACCATTGCCTCATTCAATGCCCAAGATGGACTAGGCTCTGGGGATGATGAGAGTTGTGGAGTGAAGGAGACTGTTGTCTCTAGGACCCGTACTTCATTTGTTGCAGAGTTAGAAGATGTGTAGTGAATGAAGTAGGAACTTCAGGAAGAGAAAGGAAGGTCACATGCTTAAGACAGAGTTGGCTTCTATCCCCGACTGGGCCACACCATTCCTATGTGATACTGGGCAAGTCACTTATATCAAACTTTTTCACAGATGATTAATTTTATATTTCTCATTTTTTCTGAGTGCCTGACTTGAGACCATGGGGTCTGGTTTGAAGAAGTTCTGAGCACTCACAGCTGCAACTGAAGTCAATACATTGCAATATAATGCTAAGTACTCTGAAAAATCAGGTTGTAGGCATCTCAAATTGAGCACCCACTATTGGCAGATACTGTTGACTTTAGTCTCTGAGTGCCTCAGTTCCTCATCTGTATAATGGAGGATAATACTACCCCATGATCTCATGGAGGTGTTATGAAAAATAATTTGTTTGTAAACACTGGGGGCAAATTTTCAAATGTATTTAGGTATCTAAAAATGCAGATAGGTGCCCAGTAGGTTTACAAAAGCACTTAAGAAGGTTAGATGCCTAACTCCCACTGGTGTCAATGGGAGTTAGCCATCTAGCCATAATTTATCACTTTTGAAAATCCCTATCTGTGTTTTAGGCACTTAAATATCTTTGTAAATCTGACCGTTGGGTACTGTACTGATGTCCACCATAGAAAAGTCAATGAGGAAATTAATAACTCTGTCTCTAGGGCAGGGTTTGAATAGTGCGCAGTAAATTAAACTTAAGCCCAAACATTGAATAACAAGGAGAAAACAAAATATTCAGAGGCTGCTGAATGAGGCAGGGATCCTGTGGAAAAATAGTATGTGATCATGTAATTATAGACTATTGTAATGCAAACCGGTAAAGAGGGATGAATTACGATTGCACAGGCTACCTTAATTCTGGCCTTTCCTTACTTTTGAGTGCTTGACTTTGCAACTTTAATGTTCTTTTAGAGTAGTAGCTGTGAGTGTATTTCCCTAGGTTTTGAAAAAGGAATTCCATCACTTGACATCATATTGATACCCACATCAACCGTCAGCAGGGCTGGAAACTTTAGATCCATCACACAGACCTCTACCACTTGAACTAATGGAATAACTGATAACAATAGTAGGTTGTCTCTCTTTAGATGGACCAGCATTAGATGGGGATGAGACATACATTTTGTCAGCGGGTTTCACAAAAATTTGCTAACAGCAGAGGAAAGGCGAGACTCAGGAATCTTGGGTTCCATCCCAGGCTCTGAAGGGGAGTGTGCTGTGCTAATCACAGACCCAGTTGTCCTGAAACTTGACCCCTTTTGGCACATCTTCTATTTTGGCTGAAATTAAATTTATATATAATATATATAATCAGCCTGAGGCAGACACCAAGTATGGAAAATTTCAGCCCAAACAATTAGAACAGTTAGCAAAGTTATAAACAACTGCAAACAGGATGTTCAAATGGGATGTATCAGGCAACCTTAATAAGTGCTACCAAACCTGCCTATAATTAGCTACATGTGGTTACACATTCTAGCTTTTCTCCTTGCAACTATGAGGATGAAATGCTTTATATACTTACAAGTTTTATAGCTTGGATTTCTGCATTTTTGGAACCAAGTGTTACTGACCAACCACCAAACTGTGCGCGTGTGTGTTTTTCCTTCAGCCTATGTGGAATTCAGTAATTTTCTTAGCTCCCACATCCTCTCTCTGCAGGATTCATTTAGTTTATTTGTGAGCTCTGCTGATAAACTGCATAATTTTGGGTTTTCCATTGTTCTTAGACAGTTTCTGAAGTTATTTGTGATTTTGAAAAGATGGTAATGTTTTTTGTTATGTTTTGCTTGCCACTGAATCATTTCCCATTCTAATGTTATTCCTAATAGTCTCATCAAACCTTTTTGTTTTTGGAAATAGCAATTGCAGAGCTTGTTTTTGTTCTTCCTACAAAGATTCTTGGAAGTACCCCACTGGTCTTGATGCTGAATGTGTGTGAAGTAATTCTGTCTTCCATTGATATTTGAGCCCTCTCTTTCCTACCTCCAGGCTATCCCCAAAAACAAATAGTTCAGAGAAAATGTTAACTATTGTCTTTGCAATGATTAGCTTAAGAAGCAGACTCACAAAAAGCCAAATTATGCTTTGAAATCCCAATTCCAAAGCAATAATGTCACCTAAAATACATTTGCCTACTCCTGTCCAACTCTCTAGTTGCAGTCTGATTAGATATATATATATATATATATATATATATATATATAAGGTGGGAGTTGCCATACCAACTCTAAGAGGCTAATTAAGGTAATTAAGATGAGCTATTATCAGCAGGAGAAAAAAAACTTTTGTAGTAATAATCAAGATGGTCCATTTCAGACAATTGACAAGGTGTGAGGATACTTAACATGGGGAAATAGATTCAATGTGTGTAATGGCTCAGCCATTCCCAGTCTCTATTCAAGCACAAGTTAATGGTAGTTTGCAAATTAATTCAAGTTCAGCAGTTTCTCATTGGAGTCTGTTTTTGAAGGTTTTCTGTTGCAAAATTGCCACCTTTAAGTCTGTTACTGAGTGACCAGAGAGGCTGAAGTGTTCTCTCTCCTACTGGTTTTTGAATGTTATGATTCCTGATGTCAGATTTGTGTCCATTTATTCTTTTGCGTAGATATTGTCCAATTTGGCCAATGTACATGGCAGAGAGGCTTTGCTGGCACATGATGGCATATATCACATGGGTAGATGTGCAGGTGAATGAGCCCCTGATGGTGTGGCTGATGTGATTAGGTCCTATGATGGTGTCACTTGAATAGATACGTGGACAGAGTTGGCATCAGGCTTTGTTGTAAGGATTGGTTCCTGGGTTAGTGTTTATGTTGTATGGTGTGCCTTTGCTGGTGAGTATTTGCTTCAGGTTGGGGGGCTCTCTGTAAGTGAGGACTGGTCTGTCTCCCAAGATCTGTGAGAGTGTTGAACCTGAATTAATTTGCAAACTAGATACCATCAACTTGTGCTTGAATAGAGACTGGTAAGGGCTGAGTCATTACACAGATTGAATCTATTTCCCCATGTTAAGTATCCTCACACCTTGTCAATTGACTGAAATGGACCATCTTGATTATCACTACAAAATTTTTTTTCTCCTGCTGATAATAGCTCATCCTAATTACCGTAATTAGCCTCTTAGAGTTGGTATGGCAACTCCCACCTTTTCATGCTCTCTGTATGTATATATATATATCTTCATACTATACGTTCCATTCTATACATCTGATGAAGTGGGCTGTAGCCCACGAAAACTTATGCTCAAATAAATCTCTTAGTCTCTAAGGTGCCACAAGTACTCCTGTTCTTTTTGTGGATACAGACTAATACGGCTGCTACTCTGAAACCTGTCTCTCAGTATGTGCATGTATGGTGCCTAGCTCAATTGGTTCCTTATCTCAACTGTGGTCTCTAGCTGCTACTGTAATACAAACAGTAAAAACAGCTGTGCAAGGTACTCAAAAGGAGCTTAGCTAATAGCAGAAAACTCCTGTAAATTAACTAAACCATCATTTATTTAATGTCAGGTCTCCAGAAGTCCAAAGTGCAGGGCTACTATATAACCCACTGCACCATCTTTGCTCTCTACTGTTAACAAAAAATAACTTCCACTGTGTAGTATCCACCTGCACTAAAAAGAAGACAGTGGTCAGTCCTTTAAGGTTTCCTCTTACATCTGTATACACTTTTTTACATATGGGGACTGATCACACTCACATTAAAGTTAATGGCAAGCTGCTCGAGAGCTGTGTGAGAAGGACCAGAACCACAGTGATAACAGACTGTCATAGCATGGTACACTTCCGAAGTTTTCTAAAATACAAACATAATTAAATCATTCCAGAAGGGATACTGGATCCTGAGGTAGGGAAGTAAGTATTTGTAGAGATGGGGAGACTGAGTCACAGATAATTAACCAGAAGGTGGCCCAAAGCCACACAGCAAAGCACTGGAACAATTTGATTATTATTATTTGTACTGCAGTAGTGCCTAGACTCACCCAACCAAGGTCTGGGCCTCACTGTGCCAGGCCTACTACAGGCTCCATTGGAAGAGATAAGTTTTTCAGGTAAGAACCTATCCTCTGAATGGACAGACAATGGAACTTCGCTACTCCCATTTTGCAGACTTTATCATAATGAGGTTTTGCTCCCTGATGATGAGGGCTCCTAGGTGCTACCACAATAGAAATAATAATGAATAATAAATAATCAAGCACAAGACTAATCTTTGCCTCTAATTAAATGAGAACTTGGGAATTCCTGGCTCCTAGCTCAGTGCCTCAGACCATGCTGGCTCTCTGGTTAAAGTTTCTGAAGTAGGGCATAAATTATTTTCATAAGAATCTCTATTTCACTATGTACAATTAACTGTGGTTTCCAAACAGGCTTTTTTCTTTTTAACTATTTCAGTGTGAAATCACAACCAATCCTCATTTTTAAGGCTCTTCACATGCAATAATCCTTTTATTTAAGACAGCTGTACTCTGGCTCCCAATTGCTCTGAAGTGCATTACAAATTTCCATCATCAGAAAACACACCTTGCTATAAGGTGAGACATGAATGCCTGAGCTTCCTATTTAAGTTGAACACAATCATGTATGGAAGAAACCTTTCACTCCATGACTAAAATGTGGCCTTTGATTAGCAATGACAACACCATGCTGTCCATTAACTTTCAATATATTCAAATTGTGCCTCAAACATTTCCCTCTCTCCTTGTAGTCTGTACTCTTAAATTACAGTTCCAATGAGGTAATGCATCATAAGCCACATTCTGAAGCTGTTGTGAATGTTCGCAGGCCCACAGGGTTGCATCTTTATATCTTGTTAGTGGTTGAAGGTTGGCTTTGTTTATATTTCTATAGCAAAACGTGGTTGAAGAGGGACAATTATACAAAAACGATGTGGTTCTTCTATCCTTGAACTGCTACACATGTTGTATCTGATTTACCCCGCTCGTGCGCACTTTGCTATAGATATAGTAACAAACCAGACTATTCTTCTGTACTTATTCAGTGTTTTTAATTTATTACTGTTAGGAAAAGGAAAGCGGGGAAGGAAATGGCCTTCATGGACCTGAAAGGAGGATTTTCCGGTTAATCTTCAATTTCTCCTCTTTGAGAAACAAGGTAGAGACTCAGTCCTGAAACCCTTATTCACGTGACTGTTCCACTGAAAAATAGGGTTACAGGACTATCATAACCTTAGTCCCAGATTTGGACCTTAGCGTCCAAAATATGGGGGTTAGCATGAAAACCTCCAAGCTTAGCTACCAGCTTGGACCTGGTACTTGCTGCCACCACCCAAAAAATTAGAGTGTTTTGGGGCACTCTGGTCCCCCTGAAAAACCTTCCCTGGGGACCCCAAGACCCAAATCCCTTGAGTCTCACAACAAAGGGAAATAATCCTTTTTCCCTCCCCCCCCTCCAGGTGCTCCTGGAGAGATACACAGACACAAGCTCTGTGAATCCAAACAGAGTGACTCCCCCTCTCCGTTCCCAGTCCTGGAAACAAAAAACACTTTCCTCTTCACCCAGAGGAAATGCAAAATCAGGCTAGCAAATTCAACACACACAGATCTCCCCCTGATTTCTTCCTCCCACCAATTCCCTGGTGAGTACAGACTCAATTTCCCTGAAGTAAAGAAAAACTCCAACAGGTCTTAAAAGAAAGCTTTATATAAAAAGAAAGAAAAATACATACAAATGGTCTCTCTGTATTAAGGTGACGAAATACAGGGTCAATTGCTTAAAAGAATATTGAATAAACAGCCTTATTCAAAAAGAATACAAATCAAAGCACTTCAGCACTTATATTCATGCAAATACCAAAGAAAAGAAACCATATAACTTACTATCTGATCTCTTTGTCCTTACACTTAGAAACAGAAGATTAGAAAACAGAACTACTTTTCCAAAGCTCAGAGAAAGCAGGCAGACAGACAAAGACCTCAGACACAAAATTCCCTCCACCCAGAGTTGAAAAAATCCGGTTTCCTGATTGGTCCTCTGGTCAGGTGCTTCAGGTGAAAGAGACATTAACCCTTAGCTATCTGTTTATGACACGCCCCCCAAATTGCAGACAGTGGGGAAGCTCACTGGCGGCGATTTTTATAGAACTTGAAAATAAACAGATTAATAGAACACATGCACCTTTACATATACCACTAAGTATATAACTAACAGACTTTTACATTTTAAGAACACTTTTCAACTACTGAATTCTGGGAAACTTTTTCGGGAGAGTGCATTAGCAACTTTGTTAGAAGCTCCTGTGATGTGTTGAATTTTAAAATTAAAATCTTGGAGAGCTAAACTTCAACGGAGAAGTTTCTTGTTGTTTTCCTTGGCAGTATGAAGCCACTGTAGTGCAGCATGGTCAGTTTGTAGTTGGAACCGCCGTCCCCAAACATATGGGCGTAGCTTTTTCAGGGCGTACACAATGGCATAGCATTTCTTTTTACTGACTGACCAGTGACTTTTTTTTTTAGACAGTTTCTTGCTGAGAAACACGACAGGATGGAAGTTGTGATCTGTTGCTTTCTGCATGAGCACTGCTTCTATACCACGCTCAGATGCATCCGTGGTTACTAGGAATGGCTTGTCAAAGTCCGGGGCCCTGAGTACAGGGTCAGACATGAGCGTTGCCTTAAGTTGGGTAAAGGCCTTTTGACACTTATTAGTCCACTTAACGGCATTTGGCTGGGTCTTTTTGGTCAGGTCGGTCAGTGGGGCAGCGATTTGGCTGTAGTGTGGTACAAATCGCCTGTAGTATCCGGCCAAGCCTAAGAAGGATTGGACCTGTTTTTTTGACCTTGGGACAGGCCACTTTTGGATAGCATCCACTTTGGCCTGTAGGGGGTTTATGGTTCCTCGACCCACCTGGTGCCCCAGGTAAGTTACTCTGTTTTGGCCTATTTGACACTTTTTGGCCTTAACAGTTAGTTCGGCCTGCCTGATGCGCTCAAAGACCTTTTCCAGGTGTAGTAGGCGTTCGGGCCAGGAGTTTGAAAAAACGGCCACATCATTGAGGTAGGCAACTGCAAATTTTTCCAGTCCAGCTAGTAGACCATCTACCAGCCTCTGGAAGGTGGCGGGTGCATTTTGAAGGCCGAAAGGAAGGACATTGAATTTATACACCCCCGCATGGGTGACGAATGCTGACCTCTCCTTGGCAGGTTTATCTAGTGGTACTTGCCAGTACCCTTTGGTTAAGTCTATTGTAGAGATGAACTGGGCACGTCCCAACTTTTTTAATAGCTCATCGGTGCGTGGCATTGGATAGTTGTTTGGACGAGTTACCGCATTTAGCTTACGGTAGTCCACGCAAAAGCGTATTTTTCCATTTGGTTTGGGTACCAGAACCACTGGAGATGCCCATGCACTGGTAGATGAGCGGATTATACCCATCTGTAGCATGTTTTGGATCTTCCGTTCTATAGCAGCTTGGGCATGAGGAGACACCCGGTAGGGTGGGGTTCTGATTGGGTGAGCATTACCTGTATTAATGGAGTGGTATGCCCGTTCAGTCCGTCCTGGGGTGGCTGAGAACAATGGGGCGAAGCTAGTGCACAGCTTCTTGATCTGTCGCCGCTGCAGACATTTCAGGGTGGTTGAGAGGTTCACTTCTTCCACGCCACCGTCTTTTTTTCCGTCGTAGTAGACACCGTTAGGCCACTTAGCATTATCTTCCTGGACTGTAAACTGACAAACCTGTAAGTCTTTGGAATAGAAAGGCTTGAGAGAATTAACATGGTACACTTCAGGCTTTAGTGAGGAATTGGGAAATGCTATGAGGTAGTTTACAGTTTCCAGGCGCTCTTGGACCGTGAATGGCCCTTTCCATGATGCTTTCATCTTATGGGCCTGTTGCGCCTTTAAGACCATAACCTGGTCTTCTACCTTGAAAGAACGTTTTCTGGCATGTTTGTTATACCAGGCCTTTTGCTCTTTTTGAGCATTCTTTAGATTTTTTTTAGCAAGGGCTAAAGAGTGTTGGAGGGTGCTTTGCAGATTGCTTACAAAGTCCAGAATGTTAGTTTCTGGAGAAGGCGTAAACCCCTTCCATTGCTGCTTTACCAACTGTAATGGCCCCTTAACCTTGTGACCATACACAAGTTCAAATGGTGAAAACCCTAAACTGGGATTTGGTACAGCCCTGTAGGCAAACAGCAACTGCTGCAACACTAGGTTCCAATTATTGGAGAATTCGTTGATGAATTTTTTGTATTATGGCCCCCAAAGTTTCATTGAACCTTTTCACCAGGCCATTGGTTTGATGGTGGTACGGGGTGGCAACCAAGTGATTCACCCCATGAGTTTTCCACAGTTTTTCCATGGTCCCTGCCAGGAAATTAGACCCTGCATCTGTAAGGATGTCGGAGGGCCAACCTACCCTGGCAAAGATGTTTGTTAGGGCCAGGCCCACAGTGTTAGCCCTGGTGTTGCCTAGAGCTACTGCTTTTGGCCATCGGGTAGCAAAGTCCACTAAAGTCAGTACGTACTGCTTTCCTTTGGGCGTTTTTTTTGGGAAAGGGCCCAGAATATTCACAGCTACTTGCTGAAATGGGACCTTAATTATGGGGAGTGGCTGGAGAGGGGCCTTGACCTGGTCTTGAGGCTTACCCACTCTTTGGCATACCTTACAAGACCGGACATACTTGGCAACATTTTTGCCCATCCCCTCCCAGTGGAAGGAGTTCCCCAACCGGTCCTTGGTTCTGTTCACCCCAGCATGGCCACTGGGATGATCATGGGCTAAGCTTAAGAGCCTCCCCCGGTACTTAGTTGGAACCACCAACTGTTTTTGCGGCTGCCATTTTTCCCGGTGTCCACCAGAAAGAATTTTCTTGTATAAAAGTCCTTGGTCTATAACAAACCAGGATCGATTAGAAGAGCTGAGAGGCGGTGGGGTGCTCCGTGCCGCCGCCCAAGCTTTCTGAAGGCTGTCATCTGCTTCCTGCTCAGCCTGGAATTGTTCCCTTGAGGCTGGGGTCACCAGTTCTTCCTCAGACTGCGGACTTGGGCTTGGTCCCTCTGGAAGCGATGTAGGTGATGGGGTTGTTTCCGGTGCTGGTGAACCGCTCTCCGCTGGTGCACCTGAGGTTATTTTAGGCTCTGGCTGAGCCTTTTGGGTATGGCTGTCTTTTGCTTCTGCCAGTTCTGGCTCGCTGGCGCCCTCTGGCGTTGAGTTTGAAGATGTGGTTGCACTTGCTGGTGCTGGTTGCTGTTCCAGTTCCGGGCCTGGGACTGGAAATGCTGTGGCTGTTTCAGTGGTAGGCATGGAATCCGGGTCTACTACCTCTGTCTGGGTCTCTGGTAACACAGACGGGGCCTCTGTGGATGGCTCAGGAACAGGAATGGGTCTGGAAGCTTGCCTGGTTTGGCTACGTGTAACCATTCCCACTCTCTTGGCCCGCCTCACCTGGTTGGTCAAGTCTTCCCCCAGTAGCATGGGGATAGGATAATTGTCATAGACTGCAAAAGTCCACATTCCTGACCAGCCTTTGTACTGGACAGGCAGTTGAGCTGTAGGCAAGTCTACAGCTTGTGACATGAAGGGGTAAATTGTAACTTTGGCCTTTGGGTTGATGAATTTGGGGTCAACGAAGGATTGGTGGATAGCTGACACTTGTGCCCCCGTGTCTTTCCACGCAGTAACCTTCTTTCCGCCCACTCTCAAATTTTCCCTTCGCTCCAAGGGTATTTGAGAGGCATCTGGGCCTGGGGATCTTTGGTGTGATGGTGGGGTAATGAATTGCACTCGCATGGTGTTCTTTGGACAGTTGGCCTTGATATGTCCCAGCTCATTACACTTAAAGCATCTTCCATCTGATGGGTCACTGGGCCGAGGTGAGTTACTGGAGACTGGTGAGGTGGAAGAGTAGGGTGTCTGTGGCTTTACTTGGGTGGTATGTGGGGTCTTTGGCTGTCCTCGGTTGTAGGGTTTATGGTCTGTGTGCCCCCTGGGGTAATCGTTCCCCTTGACAGTAGCTTTCTTGCTTTCTGCCAGTTCCATCCATTTGGCTCCAATCTCCCCTGCCTCAGCGAGATCTTTGGGTTTTCCATCTTGTATGTACCGTGTGATGTCTTCAGGAACACCATCCAAGAACTGCTCCATTTGTATGAGGAGGTGCAGTTCTTCCAAGGTTTGAACGTTGTTTCCTGTTATCCAGGCCTCATAGTTTTTTGCAATGTAGTAGGCGTGTTTGGGAAATGACACCTCTGGTTTCCACTTTTGGGTTCTGAAGCGCCGACGGGCATGATCTGGGGTTATCCCCATTCTGTATCTGGCCTTGGTTTGAAAAAGTTTATAGTCATTCATTTGCAGCTTAGGCATTTCAGCTGCCACCTCTGCTAAAGGTCCACTGAGCTGTGACCTCAATTCTACCATGTACTGGTCTTCGGGGATGTTGTACCCAAGACAGGCTCTTTCAAAATTTTCCAAGAAGGCCTCGGTGTCATCACCTGCCTTGTAGGTGGGAAATTTCCTGTGCTGTGGAGCAATAATTGGCGCCGGGTTGTTAGGGTTGGCTGGCACATGCAGCCCAGCTTTTGCCAACTCCAGTTCATGTTTTCTCTGTTTTTCCTTCTCTTCATTCTCTTTTTGTTGTTTTTTCCATTTCTTTTTGTTGTTTTTCCATTTCTTTTTGGTGTTTTTCCATGTCTCGGCGGTGGGCCGCCTCTTCTTCTGCTTGTTTCTTTTGGTAGGCCACCTCTTCTTCTTCTAGTTTTCTTTTGTGTGCTGCCTCTTTGGCTTGTTCTTCTCTTTCTTTCATCTCCATTTGTCGCCTGTGTTCAGCTTCTTTGAATTGCTCTTCGGCCTCAATTTTTGCCTTAGAAGTCATGATTCCTGTTTTCTTGTGTTGGGGTGCCCTCTGGTGTTTATTTTCAGAACTGCAGGTTCTCGGTTGCCTCCTGAAGTCTGCCTAGCAACAGTGCCTTTAGCTAATCTTCAATGTTAAGTAAACCTGAAAAACCACTTTATTTGCATGTATATAGTGCTGGTAATGACTCCTAATGGGAGTGCTATTGCATGACAAAAGACCTGTAACAGCTCCTTAATGGCTTCTTGCTTAATATGCAAGCCACAAACTGCCAGAGAGAGCAGAAAAAAAAATTCTCTCTGGTTCCCTTTTAAAACCAAACTGTTTCTCTCTGCTAAAAAGCCCTTAGCAGAGAAAAGAAAATATAATATTCCTACTGGCTTCTGGATTCTGTCTATATCCCAACCGCTGCTACTCATATCATAACCTTAGTCCCAGATTTGGACCTTAGCGTCCAAAATATGGGGGTTAGCATGAAAACCTCCAAGCTTAGCTACCAGCTTGGACCTGGTACTTGCTGCCACCACCCAAAAAATTAGAGTGTTTTGGGGCACTCTGGTCCCCCTGAAAAACCTTCCCTGAGGACCCCAAGACCCAAATCCCTTGAGTCTCACAACAAAGGGAAATAATCCTTTTTCCCTTCCCCCCTCCAGGTGCTCCTGGAGAGATACACAGACACAAGCTCTGTGAATCCAAACAGAGTGACTCCCCCTCTCCGTTCCCAGTCCTGGAAACAAAAAACACTTTCCTCTTCACCCAGAGGAAATGCAAAATCAGGCTAGCAAATTCAACACACACAGATCTCCCCCTGATTTCTTCCTCCCACCAATTCCCTGGTGAGTACAGACTCAATTTCCCTGAAGTAAAGAAAAACTCCAACAGGTCTTAAAAGAAAGCTTTATATAAAAAGAAAGAAAAATACATACAAATGGTCTCTCTGTATTGAGGTGACGAAATACAGGGTCAATTGCTTAAAAGAATATTGAATAAACAGCCTTATTCAAAAAGAATACAAATCAAAGCACTTCAGCACTTATATTCATGCAAATACCAAAGAAAAGAAACCATATAACTTACTATCTGATCTCTTTGTCCTTACACTTAGAAACAGAAGATTAGAAAACAGAACTACTTTTCCAAAGCTCAGAGAAAGCAGGCAGACAGACAAAGACCTCAGACACAAACTTCCCTCCACCCAGAGTTGAAAAAATCCGGTTTCCTGATTGGTCCTCTGGTCAGGTGCTTCAGGTGAAAGAGACATTAACCCTTAGCTATCTGTTTATGACAAGGACACATAAATAAGCCAGGCTGTATGGCTCAACACCTCATTTGAAAGCTAAATACAATCAATTGTGAAATTCCCTTTGCCCACCCCAGTCCTCTTTCAGGCACAGAAGATCTGTCTAGCCCCTCCCCCATTTTACACCTCTGTTACTGTGAAGCCCCCACCTCATGACCACCATCTTCCTGACTGAGGAAAACAGCACAGGGCTGGGCTGCCTTTGGCACTTTTCAGGGTACGTCCACAGAGCAAAAGCTGGTCTACCTGAGCTAGCTGGAATACAGCTAGTGTGGGTAATCTTAGCAGTGAAGACAGTAACAGTGTGGGCTTCTGCACAGGTGGTGGGCCCTGGGTAGTTACTGGGCTTGCTAGCCCACTGTGAAGACTTATTCTAACATTTCAAACTTCTGAGCAGCTACAGGGGAAAAAAATCCACTTGTCAGAGGAATATTAGCTCTTCTCCACCAAAAGTGGAACTTCTCCAAAGCACTCCTGCCTGAGTGCTGGGGTAGGCAGGATTTAGTGCTGGGCCAGAAGCAGGTTTTCTATCCATAAACATTTTCATAACATTGCCAGTCTCCCTTTAACTTATGACAAGTTGTACTTTCACTCGAGATGCTCTGTGATGCATGCTCTTATGGGAGGCAAGTCTTCTGGAGTATATTGCTGGACATCAGTCTATTGCTGTAGTTCAAAAACAAGGAGTCCTTGTGTCACCTTAGAGACTAACACATTTATTTGGGCATAAGCTTTTGTGGGCTATAACCCACTTCATCAGATACATGGAGTGGAACATACAGTAGGGAGATATAATACACAGCATATGAAAAGATGGGAGTTGCCTTACCAAGTGAGGAGTCAGTGCTAACGAACCAATTCAATTAAGGTGGAAGCGGCCTATTAGTCCATCTTTCTCAAATACAATTTTGACTTCAGTGAGCAAAGTAAATTTGTTAGCTTTGCAATGTAACAATAACAGAAAGGGTCCCTTTGACAATTAAGTGCCACAAAGGAGGATCGTTGAAGAAGATTTCTCTCTTCTGTGGAGAGAAAGGGAAGTCTCAGTGCTAAGGTGAAGAGATTTTTCATTATAGATTTTAAAATTAAATCCAAGGGATTGTTTGTTCTGGAAGGCTGCCATGTGGCTTGTATTAAGTGAATTTCAATTGCCTGATTTATAACCATGTTTTTAGGTAATTGTTCTCTAGTATAGCTCTCTGATTTCTTGGAGGTGGATTTATACCTAATTAAATATGTGGAACAGCAGTAATTCAGAGCAAATTAATTGCTAGGACTGGTTTTGAACTTGGTCAGTAACCACAAACAGTGAATTTGTTAGATCTCCAATCACTACATCCACTGCTGCGTATCTATTTAAAATATAGCCCTAGAAACAAACATTAGAATATTGGTTTTACAGTTTGCAATGAAAAAAAAAGTGTCTTTGGAGCCTGCCTCTTATTTACATTAAATCCCTTTTACCCTGCTCTGGCCTCAAAGTGGGCAGAAATTACATCTCCAATGATATAATTTAGGCCTATTTAACAGCCCCTTTTTTGCTGCCAGAATAGTGTCAATGAGAACTAGCTCATTCATCTTCTGTAGCTCCCTTGTAAACACAGTGTTTCTTCAATGGTAAGGAAAAGATGAAGTAAGGAGGAGTCCTCTCACAGCACTGCACGTTGACCTGGATCAAAGGGCATGTCTCAGGAAAAACTCCCCTTGACGCTAGAGTAAGGAGTTTGGGATCAGGCTGAAATTTCATAGAAACTTGAACTAACCACAGCTGTGCTCTTGGTCTGCTCTGGGGCTACATGGAAAACTGCAGTCTGCAGAGCAATTAGTCTGGTACCTTTCATGAGCCCTACATTGAAAGGAAATGCTGTAGTTTTGAAGTATGGCATAGCGGGAGGTGACACTGTATACTAATGACATGCTTTTGATTGCATTAAATGCCAAAACTTCAGGCTACATTGTGATTAGCCTTTGTGCTTATGGGCAGAGTGGAAAGATGGTGCAAGGAGCTTCCCCTCATACCTGCCTGCCTCACAATTACAGTCTTTAAGCTGAGGATTGGCCTTGTGCCTCACAGGGGTTAGGGAGGAGGGAGAATGGCATGGATACACATGGGGAAAGTGGCTGCACAACCCTGATGCTGCAATCTATGTGCTTTCCATGTTCATCTGGGAACTCCAGAAGAGGTGGTGTCTTAATGGTAAGACTGAGCTTTGTATTAGTGCACAGTGAAGCTGCACAGTTAAAACCACAGATTTCAAGGAAAAAGCTAAGGCTCCAGTAGCTACATTAACTAGGCCGTGTTGCATAGTCTGTGTCTTATAATACACGTTATAACTTAAGCAGTAATGTATCAATAGAAGACATTAGGTATTCTCTGCACAATGCAGCCAAGTTAATGCTGCTGTTGGAATTTTCTATAGTGCCTGACTGTTTGTCATTTTAACTCTGCAACTCATTCTATGAATGTGCTTTTTTGCTTTGCCTCTTTTTTTTTAAAAAGAAGAGATTTTTTTGTACTTAATGAAGTTAGTATTGAGATGGTTGCAATTATGCCCTGCAGTTCATAAATCACTGATGTGAGCGGGTCAGGGAGCTATGAGTCCCCACTTTTCTTGCTGTTGTTTGGTTGGAGGCAGTTTTTTTGCAAGGCTGTGTTGACTGGGGGCAGCAGCACATCTGTTTACACTGCAGTTGTGTCTACAGTAGAATTCTCCCCTAGTTGCACTGCCATCAGCAGGAGCAAGGCGGAGAAGGTTTTACCACTTAATTGGCTACTCCTTCAGGTGTTGTGCATTGTGTTGCTTTAAATAAAAAGAAGGGCATCTGAATTCAATCCAGAACAAGTCATATCTGAACATGAGTTTATTCTTCTGAAACTTATCCCTTTCAGAGCTCTGGTCTACATCACAAATATCAGATATGGTGAAAATTAATGCATCCTGAATCCTAAGGATCTGATGATCCCATGCCACAGAAATCAGATTTGCCATCAACTTCAATGGGAGCAGGAGCAGGCACTAAACTACTAGATGATAAACTGTTTTCAAGTGTGGAATCTGGGATTGTTGTTTCCTTTTTTTGACATAGGTTCCTTGGCTGCTAAAGGCACACACAATAGTTAATCTAATTTGCATGGCAATCACGGGGCCTGCAGTATGGAAAAAACTAGTACTTTAATTGGGAGGGCCTGATGATTTTTTACCTTATAGATCAGTGATAATTTCTCCTGTACTGTCTGAAATTCAGAATGAGGAAGTACAGAGTTAGGTCCACAGCATCAAAAAAAAAACTTATAAAAGCTACATGATGTTCAAAGAGACTAAGGACACCTAATTATGGCTTTTCTGTTCATCTGTCTAGTGTCATGGGGCTTGATCATGCTTCTCTATTGATTAGATTTAGAAGTCATTTTCCTTCCCCTCTGCAGTAATATCTGCAAAAACTTCTAAAAGCTCCTTAGATGAGAACCAGAGCTAAATGTTCATGTCATAATACTCTTACATCCAGTTATCCTGGTTCATCTCAGAGCCTCCTATTGTATGTTAACCCTTAAGCTCCAAGTTCTGCAGAAGGGGAATAAAAAACAAATCCAGCAAACTATTTTTTATCAAATGATATCTGAAGCATAGTGTTTGTTTTTTTTAAAGAATAGTAATTGACAAGTTGAAATCTTTGGACATGAACAGTGTGTTTTCTTTTCATCAAAATAATTAAGAAGGGGATGTGTTTTTACAAAGTGGATTTTTGTGTTTGTGAAAGGTTTTATGTTCTAAGACCCAAATAAGCCAATGATGCCTCTTTAATTAACTAAAGTGACATGAATTGGGTCAACAAGAAACATAATGTAACAACAAAATGAATTAATTTAGCACAGTGAATGAGTGGGCTCTTGTAACCAATGGCAGCTAGCCATTCTTGGCTGCAACTGCTCCCAACTGATCAAGGATTTTGAACTCTGATTTTCAGAAGGCAGGGTGAACATCTGTGGATGTTTTGAACCTTAGAACATTTGACTTCAAATATATAACACACTTGTCCAAGGTTTGGCAGAGTGTGTTATTCCCCACTGGATGAACCACTGGGATTCAAGGGTGATCTTACTTGATTTTGCTTAATTACTCCAATTCAAGGTAGTTGCAAACTCTGCTGGCAGAATTTGTGAACTGATTACTAAGATGTCTGTGTTTTACTGTAACCCATATGTTCTCTTTACATCACATCTATAATTATAGTAAGTTATAGACCAAACTTTTCAAATATGGATATCTAAAACTAGATACTCCAGTTCATATTGAGACATAAAGGGGGACAGATTATTAAAGGTATTTAGGCGTCCAACTCCCATTGAAATAAATGGAAGGTAGGTGCCTAAATTACCTCTAAAAATGTGGCCAACAGTCAGTATCCTGATTTTTCAGACATGCTGCATTCTCAGTGGGAGTTGTGGGTGTTGAGTGACTCTTAACATCAGGCCACTTACTTAGGAACCAAACTTTAGGGGCCCAAATTTGGTAATTTTGCATATCATCTCTATCAAAAACAAAACAAAACAATCTACAGCAAGTTTGCCGCACTCAATGTAAATAAATCACATCTAAGAAAAAACAATTAGAGAATTCCCTGGTACCAGAATTTCTATGAAGTATAAGGTTGTAAGCAGACATCAGCTACATTAAAATATCCAACTTGATTGTCATATGTTCACAGCTTTAACTGTACATTAATTCCCAATATAATGGTAATGTCTAATAGAAATAGATTACAGTGTGTTCAGGATGAAAGATAACATAACAACCATACAATTACTGCGGTACACCTCATCTGTATAAGGTTTGGAGGGTGGCGATGACTTCAGCATCTTTGGCCAGTTTTGAAATATTTTCAGCTCTTTTATATTGTCATTGTACAATATAGTAATGCAAGCTATTTTGCATACAGTAGAGCAAGTAACATACAGCAGAGCACAGAATGATGGTGCTAACAGATGTTTTTTAAAAAATACCTTCAATCAAATAATACATCAGCTTTTATTATTCCAGAAGAAACATTGGAATCTGTTGGAGCTTTGCTTTCTCATCTGCTGGATCTTTGCGTTCTCATGTGCACATGATGTTCTGAGTAGCTATATTTTTTCCTCTAAGCAGAGATTTTCTGTAATTTCTGATGAAGATCAAGTGAGTTACTCTCATGTGTGAGTTGATGTAGAGTTTGATATTTGTCCTCTTGGGAGTATAATTCTTTTCTCAAAAACAGTGCAACTATCAACTGTCATTGTAAACTAATGAAACTATCTTCTTACTGTATTCCAAAATGTTGACCTAATGTTCAACCCTATCCATTAACTAAGGAGAATTATGTGTCTGAAGAAAGTGTCAGTTAGGTGACAAAAATATTTACTTTTTTCTCTAGCCCTGAAAAAGCAAGGTACTTGAGTGCATGTGTTACGAAAAGCATATGCGTAGTCCCATGGACTTAATAGAACTACAGTAGAACCTCAGAGTTACGAACACCAGAGTTAAGAACTAACCAGTGAACCACACACCTCCTGTGAAACTGGAAGTACACAACTAGGCACCTGCAGAGTCCAAAGAAAAAAACCAAATACAACATAGTACTGTGTTGAATGTAAACTACTAAAAAAAATAAAAGGCAAGTTTAAAAAAAAAGATTTGACAAGGTAAGGAAACTGTTTCCATGCTTGTTTCATTTAAATTAAGATGATTGAAAGCAGCATTTTTCTTCTGCATAGTAAAGTTTCAAAGCTGTATTAAGTCAATGTTCAGTTGTAAACTTTTGAAAGAACAACCATAGCATTTTGTTCAGAGTTACGAACATTTAAAAAACAACCTCCATTACTGAGGTGTCTGTAACTCTGAGGTTCTACAGTACTCCTATACTTTGTTATATACATGCCTATGTACTTTGCTGAACCAAAGTCTCTATTTCTATCCTCTCTAGTCTAGGTATTTACACTGCACCAATGCCTATGTTTTCTGATTTCCTATGACAGTGTATGTGATGCTAATTACAGGGTTAATTTTGAAGAGGTAGCTTTCAGAGCTTCCACAACATAAATTACACCAGAATGACATATCAATATATATGTAGCAATCAGAGCTAGTTGAAGGGTTTTGTTAAAAATGTTTTTTCAGTGAAAAATGTCTTTTTTTTTTTTTTTTTGGTCAAAATAGAAATTTCCATGAGAAACGTCTGTTTTCAATGGAATTTTTCAGAACCTAATTGAATTCGAGAACTATGTTTTTTCAACAACCAAAACAAAAAAAATTGGCTTTCTTGGCAAAATTTTTCAGTAAAACTGAATATTTTTGACCGACTGGCTATATTTATTTGTATTTTGTTTGCTGAAAATGGAAAAATGTTTGTTTTCGGGAGTTTAGTTTATTTTTTTACAGAAATATGAAAATTATTGAAAATGTTCGATAAATAAAATTTTCATTTTTATTTTTTTTTGGAGGGGGGGAGCGGGGAATCCCCTTTTCCTGGCCGGTTGAACAGCAATCAGTATCTCAGGTTATTAAAAACCATTGGTATTGAACACATGCCTAAAACTAGCAGTGGGGAAGACATGTAAAGTAGAATTTTTTTTGTCTTCATTTCACAGACATCAAAGCCATTTGACCCCAATGTAATTAAGTTATTTTCAGAAAATAATGTGACATGTAGGTACCATAACTTTTTATCAGAGGTGAGTTCAGTGGAAGCTGTCCCTGCTGTCCTTAGGTATAGGTCTCTTTGTGCCAAAGTGAGGTGGGTTTGCATTGCATTAACATGTTTGTGCTGTGTGAGTGGAATTATACCTTTGTTCTAGTTAATGACAAGGCTTGTGAAACCACCATAAGAAATATTATTCTGATTTAAAAACTGAATATTTTAAGTCAATTCAAAGTTTGTTGTGTCTTATCTCTTCATTGGGGCCAGAGGTTGCACAGCTGATTTTAGTCTGAAGCTTACAAGAGTTCTGAGGAAATATTTTGGATGTCTGGCTGTCTCTTTCCTTCTCTCACCCCCGCCCACTCCAACCTACACCTGCACCACTCCTTCTTTTCACATATTTTAATCTCCACTGCTCAAGGTGTCCTCCTCCCATTGTCTCTTCACTCCCCTCTTATATCAGACAGGTATCCTTCCCTCTGCATTACAAGAACCTCTATTTCCTCCATCCATGACCCCTTTCTCCCCAGTCTTCCCTTCAGGACCTTTTCTGTTAGTCTGACAGCTAAACTCCTTTGCTGTAGAAACATAGTACTGTATAGCTGTAAAGGGGCCTCTTCTAACTCCAGTGCTTGTCTGGACAGGGTCTAGTGCTCAGGGCCACCAAAAACAAACTAAAGAGGAACACATGTAAATTAGCCAGTGAGTATAGTAAAGGAAGAGAGCTGTCAAGGTTTCTTTCTCCACTTTGAACTTTAGAGTACGAAGTGGGGACCTGCATGAACACTTCTAAGCTTAATTACTAGCTTAGATTTGGTAACACTGCCACCAGCCAGAAATTCAGTGTCTGGTGCACTCCCTGTCCTCCCTTACCCCCTAGACTTTCCCCTCCCTGGGTTGCCTTGGGAGGCTTCACCAACTGTAATGGCCCCTTAACCTCGGGCTATACACAAGTTTGAATAGTGAAAACCCCAAACTGGGATGTGGTACAGCCCTGGTAGGAAAAAGCAACTGTTGCAACACTAGATCCAAATCACTGGAGTGTTCATTTACGAATTTACATATCATGGCCCCTAAGTTCCATTAAACCTCTCCACCAGGCCATTGGTTTGATGGTGGTAAGGGGAGGCAACCAAGTGATTCACCCCATGAGCTTCCCACAGATCTTTCATGGTCCCTGCCAGGAAATTAGTTCCCAAATCTGTAAGGATGTCAGAGGGCCAACCTACCCTGGCAAAAATGTCTGCTAAGGCCTGGCACACAGTTTTAGCCCTGGTGTTGCTTAGAGCTACTGCTTCCGGCCATCGGGTAGCAAAATCCATTAAAGTCAGTATGTATTGTTTTTCCCCTGGGGGTCTTTTTTGGGAAAAGACCCAGAATATCCACAGCTACTCGCTGAAATGGGACCTCAATTATGGGGAGTGGTTGGAGAGGGGCTTTGACCTGGTCTTAGGGCTTCCCCACTTGTTGGCACACCTCACAAGACTGGACATAATTAGCAACGTCCTTGCCCATTCCCTCCCAGTGGAAGGACTTCCCCAACCGGTCCTTGGTTCTATTCACCCCAGAATTGCCACTGGGATGATCATGAGCTAAGCTCAAGAGCTTTACCCGGTACTTAGTTGGAACTACCAACTGTCTTTGAGGACGCCAGTCTTCCTGGTGTCCACCAGAAAGAGTCTCCTTGTATAAAAGTCCTTGTTCTACAACAAACCGGGATCAGTTAGAGGAGCTGAGAGGTGGTGGAGTGCTCCATGCCAAGCTTTCTGAAGGCTGTCATCTGCTTCCTGCTCAGCCTGGAACTGTTCCCTTGAGGCTGGAGACATCAGTTCCTCCTTAGACTGTGGACTTGGGCTTGGTCCCTCTGGAAGCGATGTAGGTGATGGGTTTGTTTTCGTTGACTGTGAACCACTGTCCACTGGTGCACTAGGTGATATTTCAGGCTCTGGCTGAGCCTCTTGGGTAAGGTTGTCTGCTGCTTCTCCCAGTTCAGGCCCGCTGGTGCCCTCTGGCATTGGAATGGTAGATGGGTTTGCAAGCGCTGGCATCAGTGCTGGCAACGGTTCTGGTGCTGGTTGCTTTTCCAGTTCCGGTTCTGGGACTGGATGCACTATGGCTGTTGCAGTCATTGGCAGGGGATCTGGTTCTACCACCTTTGTCTGGGTCTCTGGTAACACAGACGGGGCCCTTGTGGATGGCTCAGGAACAGGGATGGGTGTGGAAGCTTGCTTGGCCTGGCTGCGTGTGACCATTCCCACCCTCTTGGCCAGCTTCACCTGGTTGGCCAAGTCTTCTCCCAGTAGCATGGGGATGGGATAATTGTCATAGACTGCAAAAGTCCACATTCCTGACCAGCCTTTGTACTGGACAGGCAATTCAGCTGTAGGCAAGTTTACAGATTTTGACATGAATGGGTGAATTGTTGCTTGGGCCTCTGGGTTGATGAATTTGGGGTCCACTAAGGATTGGTGGATAGCTGACACTTGTGCCCCGATGTCTCTCCATGAGATAACCTTCTTTCCGCCCACTCTCAAGGTTTCCCTTCGCTCCGAGGGTATTTGAGAGGCATCTGGGCCTGGGAATCTTTGGTGTGATGGTGGTGTAATGAACTGTACTCGGTTTGGGTTCTTGGGGCAGTTGGCCTTTATATGTCCCAGTTCATTACATTTAAAACACCTCCCAGCTGACTGGTCACTGGGCCGAGGTGGATTGCTGGAGACTGGAGAGGTGGAACAATAGGGTGTCTGGGGCTTTCCTTGGGTTGTAGGTGGGGTCTTGGGTTGCCCCCGGTGATAAGGTTTATTTTTGGTTTGCCCCCTCTGATATTCGCTCCCCTTGTTAGTAGCATTTTTCTTTTCTGCCACTTCCACCCATCTGCCTCCAATCTCCCTCGCCTCAGTTACCGTTTTGGGTTTCCCATCTAGGATGTACCTTCCTATTTCCTCAGGAATACCCTCTAAGAACTGTTCCATTTGCATTAGGAGGGACAACTCTTCCAGAGAGTTAACACTTGCTCCTGATATTCAGGTATCCCAATTCTTTCCAATGTGGTAGGTGTGTCGGGTAAATGACACATCTGGTTTCCATCTTAGGGCTCTGAACTGCCGACAGGCATGCTCACGTGTTAGCCCCATTCTGATTCTGGCTTTGGTTTGAAAAAGATCATAATCGTTCATGTGTTCCTTAGGCATTTCAGCCGCCACCTCTGCTAAGGGTCCACTGAGCTGTGGCCTCAGCTCTATCATGTACTGGTCTGTAGGGATGTTGAACCCAAGGCAGGCCCTTTTAAAATTGTCTGAGAAGGCCTCAGTATCATCACCTGCCTTGTAGGTGGGGAATTTCCTGGGTTGGGGAACAGTACCTGGAGAAGGGTTGTTAGGGTTGGCTGTTCCATCCTGCTTAGCCTTTTCTAATTCCAGGGCCTGCTGGTGGGCCTCCCTCTGGAGCTCCAAAGCCCTCCGGTGGTCAGCTTCTTCCCTGGCTATTTCTGCATTAATTAGTTCCATCCATCTCTTATGTTCATTGTCTTTTCTGTTGCTTCCCGCCTAGCCATTTCTAGTTTGTTAGTTGCTCCACTGGTACTCATTTTTCTGCTTTCTTGTGCTGGCCACACCCCCCTCTGCAGCTCACTGAAACCTGGGATGCACTCCGCTCAGGGCTGCTTGGTTAACAGAGATTTTCTAACTAGCTATACCCGAGATGTAGAAAGAAAGAAAACAATTCAACTTGTAAATTCTTTCTTGCTGTCTGCTTGCTCACAGCCTGAAGCCTCCTCTTAACAAAGACCCTTGTTAAAAACTTAACACCTCTGCTCTCAGGCTGCTTTCCAAGCAGCTAGAAAAGATAGAAAAAAAAAATCCTACTGGCTTTTGGTTCCTAAAAATCCCCCCTCTGCCACCATGTCAAGATTTCTTTCCCGACTTTGAACTTTAGAGTACAAAAGTGGGGACCTGCATGAACACTTCTAAACTTAATTACTAGCTTAGATCTGATAACACTGCCACCAGCCAGAAATTCAGTGTCTGGCATACTCCCTGTCCCCCCTCTAGACTTAGATTCAAAGTTACAGCAAACAGAGGTAAAAATCCTTCCAGCAAAAAGAAACATTCACAAGTTGAGAAAACAAACATAAGACTAATCCGCCTTGCCTGGCTATTACTTACAACTTTGACACAGGAAAGACTGATTCAGAAAGATTTGGACAGCCTGGATGTACGTCTGGTCCCTCTTAGTCCCAAGAGCGAACAACGAACAAAACAAAAAGCACAAGCAAAGACTTCCCTCCACCAAGATTTGAAAGTATCTTGTCCCCCTATTGGTCCTCTGGTCAGGTGTCAGCCAGGTTTACTGAGCTTCTTAACCCTTTACAGGTAAAAGAGACATTAACCCTTAACCATCTGTTTATGACAAGAGCATTTTGCCATAGAAAACCAGAATGGATCCATCTGACTGTTACATTGCAGGAAAAAGCCTAGCTCAGTGTCATGCCAAGCAAGTCCCATGACTTAAGATATTCTCATTGATTTACAGGGGGTAAATTCCACCCTGGGACATTCCCCCAGGATTCCCATTGACTTTAGTGGAAGCTGGTCAGACCCATATGAAGGCAATAATAATTGGTCCAAATTTCCAAAAACTTTTACTTAAAAAAAAAAAAATCCTCAATGCAAAAATAATACCCTCCCGCCACCAAATTCTCTGCCATGTTAAAACCATTTTCTGCAAGCCGCTGTGTGCTACTTTCAGGCGTGATACTTTCATAGTTTTAGAAATCATTGGTTTCTTGCACAGTTGCTTAAATGACTTCCTGGAAGCTTGAAAATGGAATCTGATTCTTTACTTTGTGAACGTGCCAATTTGTTGTTACAGAGTTGTGCGTGACTGGTAGGCTTCTGGCATTGATTGGGTGGGGAGGAGGAGGAGGAGGAGAAGATGAAGATGAAGTATTTGGCTTGAGGAAAATAGACATGTGGCATGATGGCACACACTTTGCAAAGGGGGCCAGTCCCATTTTACTGAATTCAATAGGAATTTGTCATCTTTGGTAGCAGTATCAGGCCCAATGTTACATTTTGGGCCAACTGATCTTTACACTATTCCATTAAGAAACAAACAAGCTGCTTTTCACATGATTTTCATTTACTAATTAATTAGAACATTCTACAGACCAGGGCTGGGCAAACAAGTGACAATCAATGTGATAAATTTTGTCCTTCTTCCCCATTCACAAATTGTTCATGAATAGACTTTGAGGTATTTGTTTTTTTGTTTGTTTTTTCAGAAATTTGTTTACTATTCATAATTATTTAAGGAATGTTTCATGCAAACCCATTTTCCTCTGTGAATTACTCACAATGTATTTGCTGTATGTACTTGCTATTAGTTATCACAGTATAGCATTGGTAGAAAAAATGAAAGTTCACTGAAATCTTTGTCAGAAGTGGTCCTTCTTTTTGGTAAAAAATAGTTCTTTTATTGATGATTTTCTTATCAGTTTTACCACTGTGAGATTAGTCACATACTGTTGACTCTGTTCCCTGATTGGATACGTGCTACTGTAATGGAAAGCGGGGACAACGGTTCAGACGGTGAACCCATGATTTTTGCAGGAAGAGGGAGAGAGCATTTTGTGAAATTTCAAGTATCTAGAGCAGTAGGACTACAAAACTTCCTTTCTGGGCCTCTTGAATTAGGCCTTTCCTCAGACTTCACTGCTAGTTTGTTGTACTATTCTAGTCTAGGATTGGTTTTAGAATGTGTTTTTGAGAAGTAGCATGGTTAAGTGGATATGGCACAGACATGAGTTCTAACTCAGGCTCTGCTCTTGGTATGCTGTGTGACTTCGAGGATGTCACTTTACGTCTCTTTCCCCTTCCGCCTTTATCTTGTCTATTTAGACTGTAAAAGCTTTGACAGGCACATCTCTTACTTTGTGTTAGTACAGTGCCTAGCACAATGGAACTTTTGATCTCAGCTGGGCCTTTAGGAGCTAATGTAATGCAAATAATTAATAATAGTAATATTTGTCCTCGCCTGTCTTCCTCCTCATCTTCTCTTCTGATCCTCTTTGTCTTCTCCTTCCTTTCATCTAGTTGTCTTTCTACCTCCATTTTCTCCCTAATTTTCTCAGTCTCTCTTGCCTACCCTTGCTTTCCCCTTGCCCTACAGCAAATTACTAAAGATGGCTGCTAAACTACATCTGTTTGTAATACATAGATTGGGCTCACTTGTGCTTCACAAACATTGATCCATGTTGAGTATGGTGCTGCCCTGAGAGTGACCACCTTTTCAAAATGCAAAACCAGGACACATGCAGGAGCCCTGCCCCTTAGTGGCCCTGCCCCTGCCCCTCCTCTTTGCCGAGATCCCACCATCTGGCCAGGTTGGAAGCCAGAACCAGGCAGTGGTAAGAGCTGTGCATGGAGCCTGGGCCACTGTGGGGAGCTCTGGCCCCTCCAGTTATCCTGGGTGGGGGACTGGGATGCCCAATAGCAGCCACTAGCTTGTGTCCTGGCCCCCAGGATGCACTGACCAGGGCAGGTGGAGGGTCCAGGGCTCCCCACAGCAGCCCAGGCTCCCTGGGGAGTTATTACTGCCAGCTCTGGCTTCTAGCCTAGCCGGGGCAGGGCCTCAGGGGGGAGCAGAGGGTGGGGCCTCATGGTGAGGGGAGGCTAAGGCCCACCTCAGCTCTCCACCCCACCGAGAAGAAGTTGGTGCCGCCTCGGGCCTCCGGCAGGCATGGAGCAGCGCTGCAAGGAATTTGGGACAAATGCTGTTCCAGAGTCATTCAGCCTTGGAACAGGACTTGAAATGCACATTTTGGTGCTGTCCCACCCAGTCAGGGATGGGTGGCCATCCTAGCTGCACTATCCTCACTGCAGCACTGGAAGGGTTTGTGCTAGATTATTATATTATGGTAATACCCAGAGGTCACATTTTTGCTCAACACTGTTACAAATGTATCAAACTGTTCCAGCCCTGAAGAGCTCACAGCCTAAATAGACAAGCCAAAGAGTGGGAGTGGAACCAGAGATATGGAGAGATAAAGTTACTTGCTCAAGGTCACATGACACATCCGTAGCAGAGCTAGGAATAGACTGTAGGTCTCTGGAGTTCCAGCCCAGTGCTCTCTGATGAAGACCCAACACTTCTTTGAGCTTTTGAATGCACAGAGAGGGCAGAGGCTCTATCATTCATTAGGAAGGTATATTAAGTCCCAATCTGAGCATCTGGCTGGCATAAAAACTGCCTGGCTCTTGCACAGAGGGGACTGTCCTTTTGCCATCTGCCCTCTTGCACACCCACCTGGGGCTAGGAAAAGTCTAGCTCAGGGGTAGGCAACCTATGGCATGCTTGCTGAAGGCGGCACGCAAGCTGATTTTCACTGGCACTCACACTGCCCAGGTCCTGGCCACTGGTCTGGGGGGCTCTGCATTTTAATTTAATTTTAAATGAAGCTTCTTAAACATTTAAAAAAATCTTATTTACTTTACATACAAAATAGTTTAGTTATATATCATAGAGTTATATAGAAAGAGACCTTCTAAAAAAGTTAAAATGTATTACTGGCATGCAAAAGCTTACATTAGAGTGAATAAATGAAGACTCGACACACCACTTCTAAAAGGTTGCTTACCCCTGGGCTAGCTGCTTACATGCAAGGCAATTCAGTACATGGTGACCCCTACGTCCCAGGGATGAGAGATGGCATTTGTAGTGTTCTCAAGCAATACCTCATTTGACAATATGGTACTTATAAGACATAGTCCTGTGGCTATCTTGCTTACTCACATTGACATCATAAGCCATGGAAATATTTTTATTACAATGTGTTTTCCAAAAACCCTTGGTTCAGAAACAAGAGTTTTATTGTAAGTAAAAAACTGTGTTTTAATACATGTTTTTATTGATACCCTGAAGGTTCTGCTCTTCATATTACAGGGCATCTCATGAACCATTCTGGCTTTGGGCTGCAAAACATCAAAAGTTAATTTTTAGTTTTACTACTTTCCCAGAAACCATGAGTTGTGAAGCACACACCTTATAAATAGAGGAACCCTCGGGGGACTGTATAGTCTTAAAAAATAATAAAATAAAGATTAATTGATTGCAAAATAAATGTTTTCCCTCCCTTGGCCTTTCTTTAAAATGGAGCAGGCTGAGGGATAAATCTACATGTTGTAAAAGTAGTTCATTTCAGAGCATGGGCCTGCCCCCCCTCCTAAATGTAATTCTGATTCCTGACTGTGATAATTACATCACTGTGCACCAAATCAGTAAAGATGCCAATGGACAAAAAAAAATGCACAAACCAAATAAAAGAAGTAATGGAGAAGATGGGTTTGAGATACAATGCAAAGAAATGTAAAGTCATGTTAATGGGGATCATAGGGACAGAAATCAAAATTGGAGAATGGACAGTTTTACATATCTTGGACATACCTTCAGTCAAGGTGGTACTAGTTCTGAGGAAATAAGAGGAAGAATCTGGAAGACAAACACTGCATTTGGAAGACTCAAACATCTGACAACTCAGAACATCTCCCTCAAGACAAAACTGGATGTGCAC
Source organism: Gopherus flavomarginatus (assembly GCF_025201925.1). Taxonomy (NCBI): domain Eukaryota; kingdom Metazoa; phylum Chordata; order Testudines; family Testudinidae; genus Gopherus; species Gopherus flavomarginatus. The sequence goes on from NC_066617.1 coordinate 202,929,351, forward strand.
AAAGCAATTGTTATTGCCATCACAACATATAGCAGTGAGACATGGCAGCTTGTCAAGAAAGATACGCAAAAGCTGGATGCATTTAATCACACATGTCTAAGAAGAATATGGGGAAGAACATATAGAGATAGGAAGACGAATGAAGAAGTCAGAAAAAATACTGGACAAGGTACCCTCTCAATTAATCTACAAAAGAAGATGTCAGTGGCTGGGACATGTGCTGAGAATGGAAAAAGAATGCTTACCAAATAATGCCCTTGAATGGAAGCCAGAAAACGCAAGAAGAAAGAGAGGAAGATAGTGAATACCATGGAAACAAACAGTTCTGAATGACATCAAGCACCTCAACATGAAATGGGAAGATTTGGAGAGAAGGACAGTTGACAGGCAAGGATGGCAAATGTGGGTAGCCCAATGTGCAGCAAAGCAAAGGGATAGACTACTGTCTAAGGCACCAGTCAGTGTAAGAATTTGGGGCAACTGAAGTGAGATGATTCTTTGGGGTGCACCCTACATGCCAGTTTCACCACAGCTTGCTGTCAATGCAGCAAGCAAAAAAGTGGGATACTTTAAAAACAATGTACAGAACCTCTGGAAAAGGATCAACAGGGTCAAAACATCAGAAACAAAACATTGTGAAGTGGACATTGCCAATGGAACTGTGGTTGTGGGATCTATTCACGGCTACCCACCCCAGAAATGATAGCTGCAGACTTTGTGAAATGAACCAAACATATTTTCAAATGGACAAAATCTGTTTATAATCCTCACTGAGACTCTTGCTGTATGTTTCCAGCAGCTGTTTATATTGCTATTGGGGCAGCTGTGGAGTGCCTTTCCATCACAATTCAAGTTTTTTATGCCAAGGCAACCATAGGCTCCGATTGTTTTAGACAAAGGAAATGCAGTGGACCTAATTTACCTCGATTTCAGTAAGGCATTTGACACGATTCCACATGGGGAATTATTAGTTAAATTGGAAAAGATGGGGATCAATATGAAAATTGAAAGGTGGATAAGGGACTGGTTAAAGGGGAGACTACAACGGGTCGTACTGAAAGGTGAGCTGTCAGGCTGGAAGGAGGTTACTAATGGAGTTCCTCAGGGATCAGTTTTGGGACCAATCTTATTTAACCTTTTTTTACTGACCTTGACACACAAAGTGGGAATGTGCTAATAAAGTTTGTGGATGACACAAAGCTGGGAGGTATTGCTAACACAGAGAAGGACCGGGATATCCTACAGGAAGATCTGGATGACCTTGTAAACTGGAGTAATAGTAATAGGATGAAATTTAATAGTGAAAAGTGCAAGGTCATGCATTTAGGGATTAATAACAAGGATTTTAATTATAAATTGGGGATGCATCAGTTGAAAGTAACAGAGGAGGAGAAGGACCTCGGAGTATTGGTTGATCACAGGATGACTATGAGCCGCCAATGTGATATAGCCGTTAAAAATGCTAATGCGGTTTTAGGATGCATCAGGCGAGGTATTTCCAGCAAAGATAAGGAGGTGTTAGTACCATTATATAAGGCACTGGTGAGACCTCATCTGGAATACTGTGTGCAGTTCTGGTCTCCCATGTTTAAGAAGGATGAATTCAAACTGGAACAGGTTCAGAGACGGGCCACTAGGATGATCTGAGGAATGGAAAACCTGTCTTATGAAAGGAGACTCAAAGAGCTTGGCTTGTTTAGCCTCACCAAAAGAAGGTCGAGGGGGGATATGATTGCTCTTTATAAATATATCAGAGGGATTAATATTAGGGAGGGAGAGGAATTATTTAAGCTTAGTACCAATGTGGACACAAGAACAAATGGATATAAACTGGACACTAGGAAGTTTAGACTTGAAATTAGATGAAGGTTTCTAACCATTAGAGGAGTGAAGTTCTGGAACAGCCTTCCAAGGGGATTAGTGGGGGCAAAAGACATATCTGGCTTCAAGACTGAGCTTGATAAGTTTATGGAGGGGATGGTATGACGGGATAGCCTAATTTTGGCAATTAATTTTGGCAATTGATCTTTGATTAACAGCAGGTAAGTATGCCCAGTGGTCTGTGATGAGATGTTAGATGGGTTGGGATCTGAGTTACCCGCGACGAAGTGGGTATTCACCCACGAAAGCTCGTGCTCCAAAACGTCTGTTAGTCTGTAAGGTGCCACAGGATTCTTTGCTGCTTTTACAGATCCAGACTAACATGGCTAGCCCTCTGATACAGAGAATTCTTTCCTGAGTGCTGACTGGTGAGTCTTGCCCATATGCTCAGGGTTTAACTGATCGCCATATTTGGGGTCAGGAAGGAATTTTCTTCATGGCAGATTGGCAGAGGCCCTGGAGGTTTTTCACCTTCCTCTGCAGTGTGAGGCATGGGTCACTTGCTGGAGAATTCTCTACAGCTTGAGGTATTCAAACCACAATTGGAGGACTTCAATAACTCAGACATAGGTTAGGCAGGAGGTCAGACTAGATGATCATAATGGTCCCTTCTGACCTTAAAGTCTGAGTCTATAGGCTCCGATTGTTAGAGGATCCGGAAGGCTCCTCTGGGGAACTGAAGCTTCACAACATGCCATGACAATGGAGATTTTTCCATTGCTTTCAGTAGGAGCAGGACTGGCCCTTTAAACTGCAATTCACTTTTTTACATACTATGTAAGTGCTATTTTGTTTGAGTATCATTCAGAGAAAGTGCGATTCAACTCGACTCCTCCCTCTTTACCATAGGTACATCCCTTCTCTTGTGGGGTGTGAATATACCACAGTTGTTACAAATTATACTAGTGTAAAACTATGAAATGGAATGTGGCATCAGAACACGTAGACAGGATTTTCATTGGGAGGGAGGGAAGAGAGAGGGAAGCTTGTAAGGCACTTGTAGAAGTAGGCTTCTATACAATCATCTTTATTTGGCTGTCTGCTGTGAGAAACATTTCTGCCTGTATGACTTCCGGGATGGTCATGACAGCCAGGCAAGAGCACACCATATCTAAATTTGGCAGTGTCCTTTAGAATCTCTCACAGGTCAGCTGGTCCATGGCCTCTGAGCTGGGAAAGAACTCTCCCCCTTCCCTTCAGCTGGCTGGGGATGCTGTTGAGCATACTCTGGGAGATCCTGAGATCTCTGTCAAGAACTCAAGTGCCAGTGCCCGGATGGTTGAATTTTGTTCCATTCTGAGGCACTCAGGCGGTGTCTGCAGAGATAGAAGCAACACAGTCATTCTTTCATCATTGGCTATTTTTTAATAATCTTTCTGTGTACCCTTGAGATCTAATTTGGAGATCCTGTTATAATAACCTACAAAAGTCATTGCTTTGAGGTTGCTTATGGCACTTTGAATAAGCAAAGTATTCAGTGCCCATGTTGTGATGTAGATGAAATGTGCATATAATTAGCTCAGTACAAGTAAATGTGTATAGGTAAGAGAGAAATATGCAGTGGGAATCAACAAACTGAATCTTTTAAAAAATGTCATAATGGTTATATTGATTTTACTTTTTATTTTAAAACCTAAAACCACTGATGCACTTTGCAGGTCTTGCGTGTGGCAATTTCATTTCCAGTGCATTGGATCTGCACAGAAGCAGATGCAATACTGGAGTAACTGCAACCATTTTTAGCTTGCTTTAGCTGTACCTGACTTTGTGCATTCCTACACTATCTGGGCCAGATCCTCAGCTGGCATAAATGGATGCAGCTCCAATGATGTCAATAGAGTTGTTCCCATTTACACCAGCTGAGGACCTGGCTCTAAAGTTACAATATTACGTGTGTTGATTTCTCTAATGCAGGGTTTTCAGCCTTTTCCATAGCACAACTCCATTTTCCACATTGGGACACCCTCAGAATGCCTCTAGTCTAGCTGGGACCCCCTGGCCATTTAGTAATATGGGAAGCACAGGGTGACTGTGGCTGACTGGCATCTATTCTAGTCTGCGTAGGGTTTTCTACAATGCTTATCCCTACAGCATCTGAATGCCTTCCAGTAGTGACTGCACATCTGTCACATGGTGTTAGTTCTCTCGTCCTCTCCCCAGAGGGAGAAGCATGTGCAGTGGAGTATCTTGGTTTGGTAGTTTTAAAAAATAAAGACATGGCAACGGGTACATATACGTGAGAGGGCAAAAAAGGTGCTTTGCATACGGAGTGGAATGTGGAGAGTTTTGTGATGGTGCTTAGTTTCTGTGGGGAGTTCATTCCACAGTCTCAGACAACCTGCTGAGAAAGTTTTGTCTTCTGCACAGTTGAGCCTTCTTCTTATGGAAGAGTTTCATTGTGCCACAGGAATGGAGTTGTCTACACGGTCCTCGGCCCGGAGCTTTATGTAGTCTTTTAGACATCCTGGGCCACAGCCATGGAGAGCTTGGAAGATAAGGATGGAGACCTTGCACTTGATTTGAAATTCTATAGGAAGCCAGTGTAGAGAGAGAGTCTGATGTGCTCACGCTAGCCTGTGTTGCTGAGGAGATGTGCTGCAGTGTTCTGTACTAGTTGGCATTTCCTAAGTGCTGAAAATGTCATACCCAGGTATATGGCATTGCTGTAGCCTAGCTGAGATATGACGAAGGCATGAATAACTGTTCATGACCCACTTCCGCACAGGGCAGGGGTGGGCAAACTACAGCCCGCAGGCCCGTCCTGCCCAGCCTCTGAGCTCCTGGCCTGGGAGGCTCGCCCCCAGTCCCTCCCCTGCTGCTCCCCTTTCCCCGCAGCCTCAGCACGCCGCCACCAGCCACCGATGCTCCAGGCAGCACGGTAAGAGGGCAGGGGAGTTCGGGGTGGTGGTCAGGGGGCGGGGGTGTGGATAGGGGTCGGGGCGGTCAGAGGGCGGGAAACGGGGGGTTGAATGGGGGCAGCGGTCCTGGGGGGGCAGTCAGGAAGGAGAGGGGGTTGGATGAGGTGGTGGGGGACAGTCAGGGGCAAGGGGTCCAGGAGCGGTCAGGGGAGAGGAAGCAGGGGGTGGTGGATGGGGCAGGGGGGCCGACAGGGAGCAGGGGGGGTTGGATGGTGTAGGAGTCCCAGGGGGGCTGTCAGGGGGCAAGAAACAGGAGGGGTCGGATAGGAGTCGAGGCCGGGCCACACCTGGCTGTTTGGGGAGGTACAGCCTCCTCTAATCAGCCCCCCATTCAATTTTGGAAAGTTTGCCCACCCCTGGCATAGGGTCATAACCCTTAGCGTTGAGAACTCCCTGCTCTAATGCTACATGGCTGATTGTCTCTGTGGCCAAAATCTCTTCTTCCCACCAGGGCCGGTGCAAGGATATTTTGCGCCCTAGGCAAAACTTCCATCTTGCGCCCCCCCCCCCAAAAAAAAAAATCACATACATTATACACAATACACGGTCACGAAATTGTGCCCCAGACCTTTTTTTTTTTTTTTTTTTATCTGCCATGAGGCTGCATCAACTGTAAACGAAAAAAAATGAAATTTTATTCCAATCAGTCCTTTTTCTTGTTCACTATTAAAAGTAAAGGATAGAGAATGCATGTCACTTACTATAATTAACTATTTGAATTTCATCAACTGTTTGACGTAAATATTGATTAAGAGATCAAGATGACTTTCCCTTAAAATTAAGCAATGTTGACTGTAATCGGAAATACACCTTTTTTAGTCACGTATACGTCCTTCCTTCATATCAAAATCTGACTGGGAGTGCTGCGGAACCCATTCTGCCTAACTAGCTATGCACCTCCAAATGATTAAAAACATCAAATGGTACAAACTCAATTTGAATGAAAAATTCCATTTTCTAACTAAATAGGTCACACACACTCAAATGGTTGCCAAGTGCTCTCTGTGGTGGTATGTTCATCTGCTCTAAATGCCTGCTAACTTCCCTGTGAAAATAATCTTTGACTTTGATCCAATGAAAGCAGGATGGAAAAGCTCCCCCCCCCCCCCAGAAGACCTAAGACATGATGGCTGGATGACATAAACAGACATCTGTCTCTCACAGGCACTACCTCATAACATGCCAATTTTGCTCAGGACAGAATATCATAGAGGAATACTATGCATTCAGTGGTCTCTACACTGGCCAAGCAACAGCACGACAACTAACCTAACCAGTCCATCCAACTTTTTTGATTGCTTCTTGGGCACTGGTGAGGGGTAGCGGTGCCAGACTGAGCCCGGTGATGGGTGCAGTACAAGTCCACAAACTGAGGCAAGGTGCTGGGCCTAGAGTCCTGCTGAGACTGCTGTCCTGCACCAAGTGGAGCACAGCCTCCATGAAGAGAGAACTCAAATAAATATCACACTCCTTCTGCATGATTCCCCCAAGCACTTCTTCAGGCAGCTGCTATGGGGGTCACTCACAGGCTTAGGCCTGCCTGTTGCAGGCAAAACACAGCAGCAGGGCTTAAAACTCAGACAGGGCTGCCCAGAGGACTCAGGGGGCCTTGGGCAAAGCAAAATCAGGGGCCCCTTCCATAAAACATTTGCAATACTATAGTAACATGTATTAGGAAATGTAAAAAATAACTAGTGAAATACATTCAAAAATTAACTTATAATAATTTGAAAATACACTAAATACATTATTTAAAAACATTAAAAGCTGTAATGGTCTGTATACATTGCAATTACATAATGGGCAGATGATGAGTGATTGTGATGGTTGGTACCAATGGGCTGTCGCTGCCTGGGGGTGGTGCTGTTGTTGCCCAGGGCTGGGTGGGGAGCTGGGCTCTGGGTTTAGGGGGGGCCCAGCTCACAGGGACTGGGCTCAGGGATGTGGGGAGATGGGGTCAGGGTGGTGTCCAGCTCAGAGGGGCTGGGCTCAGAGCTGGGGGTCAGGGCTGTGGGGGGGATGGGGTCAAGGGGTGTGCCTGGGGGCACTGGGGCAGCACAGCTCTGCAGGCTGCTGTTCTCTCGAGCCGCCCACATACAAGGGGAGAAGGAGCAGGGATCAGCCAAGGACCAAGGGGGCAGGAGCACAGGTGCCTGAGACCGAGCTGTGGGGAAGCACTTGCTTACCTTGCCCAGCACATGAGCATCAGGGTCCTCTTTCTTCCTCCACTCCACCAGACCACCGCTGAAGCTCTTTTCTTCTCCTGCTCCTCGCTGGGGCTGATGTGGAGGCTGAGCCAGGGGGCAGCCCCCGCTTTCCTCCAGAAGCCCTTGTGTCATGCCGTCGCAGGGCTCCTACCATGTGCGCTAAGCAGAGCTGCGCAGCTCTGCCTGCCGCACCCCCACCCCCCCAATGAGAAAAATGGCATAGGCTGGAGCCCCTGCTCTGGGAGGGAGAGGGATTCTGATTTCTGAGCCTCTGCTAGCAGCCCAGGGATTCCCCTGGGTCAGCGCGCCGCCAGCAGCCTGAACCTCTGGGCAGTGGCAGCGGGACTCCCTGGGCTGCCAGCTGCTGCGGCGGCACCCTGACCCAGGGGGACCCCCTGGCCTTCCGGCTGCCGCGGCGATGCGCGCTGACCCAGGGTCAGTGCGCCTCCGCGGCAGCCGGCAGCCCGGGGTTTCCCTGGGCCAGGGGACCCCCTGGGCTGCCGGCTGCCGCGGCGGTGCGCTGACCCGGGGGACCCCCTGGGCTGCGGGCTGCCACGGCGGCGCCCTGACCCAGGGGGCCCCTGGCCTGCCGGCTGCCGTGGCGGCGCTCTGACCTGGGGGACCCCCTGGGCTGCTGGCTGCCGCGGCGGCGCCCTGACCCAGGGGCCCCTGGCCTGCCGGCTGCTGCGGCGGCGCGCTGACCCGGGGGACACCCTGGGCTGCTGGCTGCTGCTGGCAGCTCAGACTCCCTCTCTGTCGGAGCAGCAGCGGCCGGTCAACCATTTAAAAAAAAAATTGGGGGTGCTTTTTGGCACCCCCAAATCTCGGCGCCCTAGGCAACCGGCCTAGGCAACCGCCTAAATGGTTGCACTGGCCCTGCTTCCCACACAATTAAGCAGCTTTCAGCAAGCTAGTTGGTTGCTGACCTCCATCCCAGAGGTTGCAGAATTTCAGTGATGTCACGAGATAGGTTGTGCGCCCATTGAGGTCAATGGCAAAGCTCTGGTTGACTTCAGTGAGGCAGGGGTGGGCCCCACCTTAAATGTTTTGGGAACCTTTGAGATGATAGGCACTACATATATGTAAAATATTTTATTCTCCTTTAGCTAATCAGTTTTGGAAGACAGTTGTGCATTTTTTCCCTCGGAGAACTGATGAAACATGAAAATCACTTATTAGATAAAAAACCCACAAAGTCAACACAATAAACTGTGAGTTATTCAGTTGCTAATCTGTGAAATGAGCTAGGTCAGACATGCTTAGCTCCTCTGATAAATTGTTATTCTTGGAGATCTCGTCCTTTCATGGAAAAGTACTGAGACTGCTCTCTGCTGTTACCCTGTGATCAGCATACAGCAGTAGGTCAGTGGAAAATTGGAGAAAATCAGCTGCATGTAGAATATTAAGGGCATTATTTTTAGATGCTGGATTTCTTTGACTTCACACAATTCCTCATTAAAACCAAGGCCACCAATGATAGTTGTTGCATCATGTAAAGTGAAACTGTTCTTTAGAAATGGGATGCTAAACAAAATAAACAGAAAACAAGCAGATCTATAAATCTGTTCAATGCTCACTCATGGAAATTAGAGGGAGATTTCAGAAATAATTCATTGGAGTCTCCAGGAACCATGTGAGTCAATGTAAAGTGAACCACCCCCTCAATGAAAATGTAAGTTGGAGGATCTAACTCCAGGTGGGTTGCCTTTTTTTTCCTCCATGGGATGTAAGCTAATTTGTTTTCTAGGCACCACTACTTATTGTGACATGCAGCAAGGATCAGAGCTATATACTGGCTTTCTCACAGTACTAATCTCTCATCACAACAGGGGTGCTAATGTGAGTGGTTGCCTGTCCAGGTCTGTCTAGGACTAGAATAATAATTAAATAAACAAGTCTAAAATGTGCTAGTATGTTTTCCCATAAAAAACACATGCACTCCCAGTCTATATGACTTTGTTAGTTATTTTCCACAACCTAAAAGAAAGAACAAATATAAAATCTCCATGGGGAAGAAAGCAGAGTGTGTCTCTCACTGTAAAATCCTCCATCTGCAAACTCCTTACAGCCCTGCCCCCTATAACACAGGTAGCTAAACTTACCATTAAAAATGCAGTAAACAGACAAAAGGACTTGAAGCTGTATGCACCACTGGTCACTGGTACATTGTACAGTTAGGCTCTGCATCTGCAGGGCCTCATGGAGAATGAGGGATAAAAAAACTGATTAGGTCATGGCTTTTGCTTGTACCAATGTTTCAAGTTTGGAATGCAACTGGTTAGTGCAAAAATAGGGTATCATGGGAAACTGTCAATAAAGTACAGTATATTTTTGTTCTCAGCACTGATATTTTCTTAAGAAGCAATGTTTCATTTTTATCTGCCTGTCTCTCCTGTGCTCTCAGTGCTCCCCCTGCTGGTGCCAAGACAGCATGAAGGAGAAAGCCACCTGACTCCAATACAGAGGGGACAAGTGTCTGACTTGGCGTGGTGGAGGAAGGGCAGTGGAGGAAATACATTGAGACTAGGAACCTGGTAGGAGATTATTTAGATTGGATGAGAAGAGTGTAGGACAAGGAACCCAGAGGGCAGGGGAGACTGGGACTAGAATGAGGAACCCACGGGGTGGAGACTGGGCCTCCATAAAGTACATACTACAAAAACTACATGTTCTAGGGTCGGTCCACCTCCCAAACACCCTTTCATGACCTGAGGTTGCTCTGCAGGAATCCTGCCATCAATCTTACTTCTCTTCAGGGCTTCTCAACTAAATGCCACACAGATCAATACCAAACCCTTCTGCCAGAGCTTGTTTTACTCTGCTTGGCTTAGTTTCTGCCCTCAGCTGTATCTCTCCCAAACTACTGCTAGGCTTCCTGTCTCTGGCAGTCCCTGCGAAGCCAAGCCAAAACCACAGCTCACTCTACCCACCTCCCTTCTGCTTCCTGCTATTCTTTATAGGGGAAGAGCTGATCTCTCTCAAGTGTGCCTCTTCAGGAATCAGGGTTGGCTGGGCCCAGGCCTCTAGCCCATATAGGGGCAAGGCAAAGGACATTAAATTTGCAAAGTCAAGCACTCGAAAGTTAGGAAATACCAGAATGGAGGCTGCCTGTGCCACATTAATTTGTCTGTGTGTGCATACAATACAGTCTTTTTAATTACATGATCACATACTATTTTTTTTCTGTGGGACCCCTGGTTCATTCAATGCACAGGATGGATCTGCTCTGGAAATGAAGGGGTTGTGTAGTGAAGGAGTCACTTGTCTGTGGGACCTCTGCCTCATTTGTTGCAGAAGTTGGAAGGTGTATACCTAGTGCAGGTACTGGGAAGGATTGGAAGATATGTAATGAATGAGGTCGTGACTGCATGAAAAGAAGGGATGGTCCCATAGTTTAGGCAGCTGAATTCTGCCCACTAGGATAATTGGATTCTATCCCTGGCTCTTGGTTGAGGGGACAGAGTCACCAAGTTATGTGATTTTTGGCTGGAAAAAAGTAACACAGGTGGAATTCTGTGCTACTAGTGGTAGAAGCTACTACCTCCTCCTACTTCTGCATCCCTGAGCTGCCACATAGGAGCTCCACTCCATGCTCCACTGCCATTTCCTCCTGCAGCAAAGAAGTGGTAACCAAACAGAGCCAGCAGGTGGTGCAGTAAAATAGAGGGGCTATTTCTGTCTTGGGCAAATCTTGTTGGGAGAAGAGAAAAGGTCCAACTGGCTCAGGACTACCTGGTTCGGAAAAGATGCAGCTCTTTTCTTGCTGCATTATGGACAGCTTATTTGCATGTCTGCTCACATTTTGGAGAGCGAAAACCAGCAGGCCTCTGCACAAGTAAGATCACCTCTCTGACCCATGTACATTACAGAGAGGTAAATAGGTAAAGCTGGGGCAGGCAGGAAAGGGAAGGCTGTGGGTGCATCAGGTAAGTACAGGAATCAGAGGCAAAGTGGAGCATTTTGGAGGGACAAGGATAAGTGTAAGGGAGTTAGGGAAAGGGACAGCTATGAAGGATTTGGGAGGACAGGTGCAGATGTGGAGGTTATGGTGGGATAGGGTGAGCACAGGGGCTTTGTTGGGGACAATAGAGACTGTTGAGAGTTTTGAGGGGAAAAGAGGCAAGTGCAGGGTATACGAACTAGTAAGGGCTTAGGGAGACCCAGGTGCTAAAGGGATAGATTTTTATTTCTCTGGCACAGTGTTGTATATTGTATTACACCATGAATCGCCTTTCTCCCTAGTGTAGACAGAAGCTGGGGCCATGCATCATAAAATCATAAACAAATTGATGGGAAAGAGAAGAAATAAAAGTAGAGAGGTCCAAAAGGAAGGGAGAAGAGAAGGCAACTTCACAGAAGAGGGGAGTAAGAAGGAAATGGGAGCAGCAAGCCCAGCTGAGCAAATCAGATCTGGAGACTCTAAGTCAAGTCATTTGAAGGTAGGAGACGGCAAAACTCCTGTAGGAAATTTTTCAAAAATTCTGAACAGCTCTGTCTTTTTTAAAATCTCAGAAACCAATCAATCAACCAGCCTGGATGTTCTAGAAAATCTCTACCACAGCAGAGGACCCAACATGCCCATTATGAAGCAGATTGTTTAGAGTTTATTGAAGTTGAAGGGGGGGTGGAGGAAGGAAGGGGAGAGGCTGGTTTTTGTATTCATCTGTATAATGGCAAATGAAATTTAACCTTAACCATGTTGTTGCTACTGAGTCTCCCCAACTACTACTGGAAACTGCTATTGCTACTGGAATACTTGGAGGCTGATGTTGTAAGTTATTTTAGAGCCCATAAACCTCCTGTTTTGATTATTTACTGTTTCACACGTGGGATGTAGGCAGCTGAGGCGCTGAGAAAAATCAGGGAGGCCTGCACTCCTCAAGGTTATCTTGATTTGTTTAGTTCCCCTGCTTTAATACACACTTGGAAATGATTGCATTTCTGCTCTCTTGTGGTGTTTTCTATTCTTCCATCACATTGCAGGAGACTGTGCATTATGTCCTAAGGGCAATCTCCTTCTGAGAGTCTTTGTTGTGGTTCTGTCATTATGTACAGGCCTCGTCTCTGCTTCAAATGTCTCAAGCCCAATTTACGAATGAGACTAATGTGAAATGACACCCCTTGTTTAAGCCCCTACCCTGAACTATACAGCCATGGAGTAGGATGTATTTTTTTCTGTTTGACTGTGAGGTCTGTACTCCCAAATTCAGACCTGTAGCCTGCTGAATCTCCTCTGACCATATAGCTGGGGAGCTGACTGGGTAGGTTATTATTAATCTATTTGATATTATCATGGAGCATCACAGTTAGTTTACAGTTCTGGGCTTGGAAACAGCATTTTGAAATAAATCCCTTGTGGGAGGTCCCTGCTAATCAACCAAGGCACATGAGGTGAGACAGAGGGCATTATACCTGTGAAAATGTGAGAGATGTCTCATAGACGCTTCCTGCTTATTGTGCACCTCTCAGCCAGGCAGTTCTGCCTGCACACTCCAGACGGCTTCCACAGAGATATTTCTGTCTAATTTGTCAAGAGTGAGGCAAGTATTAATAATGCTTCTTTACTGAGAATTGCTTCTGCAGATGCTCACTCTTGGGAATATGGCTTGGCACAGCCTGTAGAAATACCTGAAGCAGATCACAGGGGATCAGAGACTTGATTCATTAATATTTATAAAGCATGTACAGCTCCTTCAAGGGAAGGTGCTAGAAGTGCCTTGTGTTATTTTTAAAACCCAGTTATGCAGTACTTTTGGGCACTGCACATCACAAAACCTGCTCCTTCAGAGCTTATGCATCCAAAGTGCAAAGCTTGTAACATGCAGAGTTTAACAGCTCGGAAAGTGCTAGTAGTGTAAGGAAAATTGTTAGACGTGCAGGTGCAGGTTAGTAGTGTAAGCTAGTAGTGTAAGGAAAAGTGTTAGACGTGCAGGTGCAGGTTAGTAGTGTAAGCTAGTAGTGTAAGGAAAAGTGTTAGACGTGCAGGTGCAGGTTAGTAGTGTAAGCTAGTAGTGTAAGGAAAAGTATTAGATGTGCAGTCTGCAAATGACTCCAGCTGAATGGAAGTCAGTGGAGTTCTGCACAAGTGTTGCGACCTGCTCACACATCACTTGGGGGATGTCTACACTGCAATTAAAAAACCTGTGGCTGCCTCGTGCCAGCTGATTTGGGCTTGTGGGGTTCAGGCTAAGGAGCTGTTTAATGGTGGTGTAGACATTTGGGATTGGGATGAACCTGGGCTCTAGGACCCTGTGAGGTGGGAGGGTCCCCGAGCTTGGGATGCAGCTTGAGCCTAAATATCTACACTGCAATTAAACAGCCCCTTAGCCCATGCCCTGCAGGCCCGAGTCAGCTGGCATGGGCCAGTCATGGGTGTCTAATTGCAGTGTAGACTGTGACCTTAGAGGAAGCCTTTAGATTTTTTCTTTTCTCTTTGATTCAGACTCATCCCCAATTCCCTCTTTCCCCCATTATTTACAAACCAAAAGAAGGAAATTAAAACACTAAAATATATATTAATACAACATTAATGTTATGATTTTAAATACTCAGAAGTCCAGAAACAGCCAGTTAAAAGTCTCCTACTAATGTTTGCTTTGCCTCACTTTACATATGTGAGCTGGGGAATGGTCCCACTATTGTGGGGAACTTTCCTGGCTTCTGCACTACCCCAGTGAAGTGGGCTGGCGAAAGGATCTGAGTCCTCGCTCCCACTTCCTTTACCCAGAGGCCTCCCTGCCCTTGAGGACTCCCCTTCCACTCTCCTGTCTGGCAGAGTCCTCGTAACCCCAACAAGGCTGGGCCCAGGATTCCTGGGGGGCTCAACCCCCAACCCTGCTGTGGTCACCTAGGACAGGGGCTAGGGTGTCCCCACTCCAGGGTACTCTCTTTGCACTGCGCACCTCCCTGACCCACTGATCACATCATACAATTTAAAGCAAATACAAGTTATTTAATTAACAATTAATTTTTAAAAAAGAATAAGGAAAAATGGAAAAGGTTAAAGGAAAACACATCACCCTGCTCTGTGGTAGAGAACATTACAGTCTCTCTGGAATGTCAGGGCACTTCACAGTCTGTTCCTTGTAGGTCCCAGGCCTCCTTCTCAGGCCCTGGCTGTGCTGCAGGGATGCTGCGGGTTGGACACTTGCTCTGGTGGTGGCCACACTCTCAGGCTCTGGGTGGCAGGGACCTTTCTCCCCAGTGTCACCCCCCGCTCTGTCAGGGTTACGATCCCCCTCCAAGGCTGGCCTGCAGGGCCTCTTGGCTGAGGCGTCTCCCTGTGCTGGGCCCACTGCCCAGGGTCCCCCTCGCTCTCCCCAGCTGCTCACCGCACCCAGCTCCGGATTGCTCCAGCCCCAGCTCCACACTGCCTCAGCGCCACTGCTGCTCTGCCTTCAGCTCCCTGGGCTGCTTCTCTGGCCTCTCTGGCTCCAGTTGCTACAGCTCTGCTTCCAGGGCAGGTCTGCTCTGCAGGCTGCTTCTGTATCTCTCTCTCAGCTGCTTCCTGGACTGCTTGTCTGGCCCCTCTGGCTCTGGTTGCTGCAGTGCCCGTCCTAGGGCAGGTCTGCTCTCTCTAGCTGTGCTCTGGCTTTTTTGGGCTGCAGCTCTGCTCCCAGCAGCTTAGCTTGGGCCCCTGCTCTCTCCTTAGCTCGGCCCCACTCCATCTGATCCAAGCAATTTCAGCTCACAGGGAGGATGGGACCCACCCTGGCCTTCTGTCTCTTTGATTAGCCTGCCCGCCCTGTCAGTCAGGCTGACCTGGAGCATTGGCCTCTCGCCATTGTTCCTGGGGACTGTCAGTCTCAGGATCCTGATTTGCCATTGATCCCTCCCCTTTAATGCTGGGAGCTAGCAACTAAACACCTCCACTGAATGTTAGTAAGGGGATAACAGTCCCCTTACACATATATCATATTTTCTTTTTTTTCCCTCCCAAATGTGTGCCTTTAATACATTCTCATTTATTGCATTTGTCTAGGTGGTACTGGTATTGCACCTATCGCTGTAGTTTCTGAGCGCCTCACAATTTGTAGTGCCTTTATCCCCCCACACTCCTGTGAGATAGAGTTGCTATGAATCCCCATTTTACAGCTGGGAACTGAAAGGCTAAGTGACTTGCCCATGGTCACACAGGAAGCCTGTGAAGAGCAAAACATTTAACTCTGGTCTCTTATGTCCAAGGCTTGTGCCCTAACCACTGGACCACGCTTCCTCTTCCATCTTCCTTTAGGATTGCTGAAGACCTTTGGTTAGTATTTGCTCTATTCAGCAGACTGCCTACAGGAGCATTAGGAAAGCTTACACCAGGATGAGAGCTGTGACATCATTTCTAAGGGTACTGCGAGGCTTCTCACTGGTCAGTGAGAAAGAGATCAGAGCCAGGAACCCGACCCTCCCTGTTTATGTATTTAAATGGTTTCATTTGAATGTGCTTATATGGATAAATTTGTAGGGCTAGAGCACAGGGCCAAATTTTCAGGGATTTTCAAAAGCGCACTGCATTGGGTAACTCTCCTGCCACTGAAGCTAAAAGTAAAAGTCGTGTTGACTTCAATGGGAGCTGAGTTGGGCCAACAAGGAGCGCTTTTGTAAATCCCACCTTAAGTGCTCACACTCAGCTGGGGCAGATTTTCTAAAGGGCTCAGCACACAGCAGCTCCTAATGTGACATATCTCACCTGAGTGACAGAAGAGTTCACAACCAGTGTGCTGAATTCTTTTGAAAATCTGGCCCATGATGTAACAGTACAAATTACCATATTTATAGACAATTACAGTATCTGAAGCTTCAGCTATAGGCAAATAAAGTTTTCTTAAGATTAACAGAGAAAAAGGTGTTATGCCTATTATAATTTGAAAAAAAAATACCATATTTACAGTATACTCATAGTGATGGTTTCAAAGTATGTCCGTTGTTAGCGAGGGTAGGAGACAATTTATATCAAACGAGTAGCAGATTAGATAACAACTTCACAAACATTTTGCAGGTGTACAGATCTCATGTTGCTCACATGCTCATGGTCTAACTGATCACCATAGTTGGGGTCAGGAAGGAACTGTCCTCCAGGTCAGATTGGCAGTGACCTTGGTTTTTTTGTTTTTGTTTGTTTTGCCTTTCTCTGCAGCGTGGAATGCAGGTCACTTGCCAGGATTATCTGGGTATTTCTCACTTAAGCATTTTCCTGCCATTGCTGGGACCTGGGCATCGTTGTACCTCAGTCCCTGCGTACCTCCGTCAGCCTGTGGCACATGATAGTTTAGTTTTCTGTAGCCTATAATAGTTCTTTGGTCTAAGTTTGATTGTTGAGTTTAGTGTGCGGGTGTGGGTATATCACAAGTGTTGGTGGCCTGTGCTATCCAGGAGGTCAGACTAGATCTGGTGGTCCCTTCTGGCCTTAAACTCAGTGGGTATGACTACATTGCAAAAAAAAAAAACAAAAAACCTGCGGCAGCAAGGCTCAGAGGTCAATTGACTTGGGCTTGCTTGCATATCTTGTGGTACAAGGCTATACATAGCAGGGTACACGTTCCTACTTGGGTGGTAGCCCGGGCTCCGAAACCCAGACCATGGGCTCCAGCCTGAGCTGGAACATCAACACTGCTGCCTTTTAGCTCCATAGTGCAAGTCCAAGTCAATTGACCTTGGCTCTGAGACGCGCTGCTGTGGGATTATTTTGGCAGTGTAGACATTGCCTGTGACTCAATCTTACAGTGTGCTCAAGCAATGCTCGTTTCTAGGTATTTTCCTTGAAAGTCTTCTCTGTATTGTTTGAGATAGTACGGTGATCCTAGAATGCTACAAGAATACCAAAGCTGAGCCCTGTCAATAGCAGAGCAAAGCACTGAACTAATGCTAGAGTTCAATACTATTTTGTTCATGGCAGCATTTCATAGTCCGTCGGTCTCTGAGTCCATTGTCTGTTTGCCCAGCTGGTTTTGCATTATCCTCTAATCTTTTTCAAAAGACAATTTTTGCAGATTTTACATCCCAGAAAATACCTTGATATTTCACTTTAAATTTAGCTGTGAGTAAAGGGCTACATCAGCTCCTTCCTCAAACTCTTGTTTGATCTGCGTAACAGCCTCTGCCTGCTCTGGGTCATAGGGCTGGTGCAGGAGGGATAACAAGACACAGCAGGAGCTGAGGGTGAAACACTCCACCTCCGAGCAAGGTTAGAGGAAAAGCAGGGGGGTATTAACTAGGGGTTGGGGTTGGTGGTATCTCTGTATATAGCGTTTCAGAGGCCATGGCTAGAATACTGTGTCCAGTTCTGGTGTCAAGTATCAGAGGGGTAGCCGTGTTAGTCTGTATCCACAAAAACAACAAGGCATCCGGCGGCACCTTGAAGACTAACAGATTTTTTGGGCATAAGCTTTTGTAGGTAAAAACAACCACTGTTAGTCTTTAAGGTGCCGCTGGACTCCTTGTCAATTCTAGTGTGTACATTTTAATCAAAATAATAGTCCAAAGAATCAACATGAGGTCAGCACTTTGATCCAGGTATGAATTTGGGGTCAGTCCCAGAGGGGCCCCCCCCACCCCTTTTTTTAATCAGTTCCTAGGCATTTCTCTTTCCTCAGGGAGGTATAGAGAGGCCTTCATTTACTGGGATTTCAAATATTTTATATGCTCGGAGGGGAAAAATAATTCATACAGGCCCTGATTCAACAAAGCACTTCCTCTGCCCTCTGAGTAGGCAGTGGTTCTGAGGTTTGGGACTTAGCTCCTCTGGCCTAGACTCCTTCCACTGGCAGCATACACCTTGTCCTAGTGTATGGTGGTAGTAGAATGCAAGAATCAAAATTGTGGCTGATGCACAAATGTAAGAAGTGGGGAGGCGGACTCCTGGCACTTGGATGGATCTAATCACAATCTAACCTAATCTATTGTCTGAATAACAAAAAAGCTGTCAAATGCCAAAGACAATCTACATTTCCCCTCTGTCACCAACCAACTGCAGGGCCTACATCCGTGCAGGACAGTGATGCACATTCGTGTAGTGAAATGCTCAGGTTACGCACTGACTCCTTAGGGACATACATACTCAGTATTTAACAACGCCCAATTGACGCTGTGTAGGACTGGCACTACATTTGTCATCAAGTTCAGTGCCTTTAGTCAATGCCTTTTCAGCACTGCTCAAGTGAGGTTGTATTCTGTATCCAACTGGAAGTGGGAATGCTTTTGTATCATTGCCAGTCTGTCACTCTAATTTTAGGGCTAGATTCTGTTCTTGCCTGCGTGCCCGCACATGACTTTCATTGAAATCAACAAGAGCTGCAAGCACATACCTGGGATTTTCTCTAGCTGCTACTGGAAGAAAATATAAGCTTATTGCTGGTAAAGTTTACAGATGACATAAATAATGGTGGTGTGGTAAGTAGTGATAAGCACAGGCCAGTTCTACAGGGCAATCTGGATTGATTGATATACTGGACTCACTTAAACAACTATCAGTTTTAATATAGATAAATGCAAAGTCAGACCTCTAGGAACTTAGAATGTAGGTCACACTGCTTGGATGGAGGATTCTGGAATGCTGCGGCTCAGAAAAAGATGTAGGGGTCATGTTGGATAATCAACTGAATATGTGTTTGCAACGCGATGTGGTGGCTAAGAGAACAATGCAATCCTTGATGTATAAGATTGGGACTATTGACTAGAAGTGGCGCGGTGTTACTACTCTGTACAGCATTAATGAGGCTATTATTGGAATGCTGTGTCCAGTTCTGGTGTCCACACTTTGAAAGGGATGTTGACATATTGAACATGGTTCAGGACAGATCTGCAAGTATGATTAGAGGTCTGGAAAACCTGCCTTACAGTGAGACACTAAAGAGTCTCAATGTTCTTAGCTTAATAAAGAAACTAATGAGGTGGCTAGATCACACTCTGTGAGTACCTACCTGGATAAAAGGTTTCTGATAGTAGAGAGAAATCGTTTAATCTAGCAGACAAAAGCATAACAAGATCCAGTGGGTGGAAGCTGAAGTTGGACAAGTTCAGACTAGAAATAAGACACATTTTTTACCTTGAGAGTAATTAACCATTGGTATAAAATAAATCTGTTCGTCTTTAAGGTGCCACCGGACTCCTTGTTGTTTTTGTGGGTACAGACTAAGATGGCTACCCCTTGATACTTGTAACCATTGGTATAGTTTTCTTAGGGATGTGGTATATTCTCCATCACTGGCATTCTTTAAATCAAGAATGGATGTCTTTCTAAAAGAGAGATGTTCTAGCTCAGCCAGGAGTTATGAGCTTGATGGAGGAATCATGTGGTTAAATTCTGTATATTATGTAGAATGTCTGACTAGATGATTAGAATGGCCCCTGCGAGGGTTAAACTCTATGGCTATGAATATATTGAAATCAATGACGAAACTCCTATTGACTTCAAACAGGTGCAGGATGGGGCCCTTTTTGAGTCACAGCAGAAGAATAGGACTGACTCAGTTTTTCATCCTACCTTGCAGAACACATTCATAGCATAAACAATACAGCTATACTTTTACAAGGTAAGTGGTGGAAGTCCCATTCGTTTTATTCAATTAAAGAGACTGGACAAAGCACTTGAGAATATAGTGTAGGGTGCAATCCTGCACTGACACAGGGACAGACCAGATGACAAATAGGTCTTTCGGCACTCATTTCTCCAGTGGCATACAATATGACTTTTATTGTATAATTTGTATAAATGCAACCTTCTTCGAGTTTGGCTTTCTGTCCTAGTTTCATTGTGTTGCTTTTAAAGGAACAGAGATGGATGTTGTTTTCAAAGCAGAGTGAGCCTCTTAAAAAACAAAACCAAACTAAAAACCTTGTGATGTTATGGAAACCAACAGTTTTTGAATAATACTTCTGTACTCTAGAACAATGAACTATGGAGCTTTTGAGATGCTGGGAAATCAACATGTTATGTATTTACTCTTTCTTACAAGTAAAATCAATGGCAAAAAATGTTTTGGTAACGAATGGCAAGTTTATTTATGGCTTTTTTGAAGAAGAAATAACAATGTGCCTTGTGTGAATGGTTAGTACAAATAGCCTACAATAAAAGATTGTGAGTCACACACAGATTTTGAATTATTGATGTTCTAGGGTTCTCAGTCTTTAAGAGCTTGTACTGTTTTTTCCAGTTCCTTCCAGGCAAATGGAATGTGTATGTGTGTGTTTGTGTAAACCAATACATGAATCCATGTCAGGGCCAGATCTAGGCACCAATGTTCAAAGCATGTGCTTGGGGTGGCTCTTTTCACGGGGCGGCCCTGATCCATGTGCATTTCCACAATCACATACAATGATAACTGCTAATTGAAACTGTCATTAAACAAACTTTTGAAGTTCCTTTCCGAAGCATCTGTTTTTAAACAACCTGCAGCCATCCTTTTACCAGAGGTCATTTCAAGCATAACTTGTCTGCTCAGCCCAGTAAATTTCCATTAGTTAGGTGCTATGTGCTGTTCTGCATACACCTTGCTTGCTTTGGGCATTTTCTAAAACTGATGGTTAAAATGGGATTATGATTCACTGATGTACTA
The DNA here is from genome assembly GCF_025201925.1 of Gopherus flavomarginatus. Taxonomy (NCBI): domain Eukaryota; kingdom Metazoa; phylum Chordata; order Testudines; family Testudinidae; genus Gopherus; species Gopherus flavomarginatus. The sequence goes on from NC_066617.1 coordinate 202,949,901, forward strand.
TATGTTGTACTGTGTGTGTATATATTTCTGAGCTTTTGAGTGCTTGACTTGGCAGCCTTAATTTTTTAACAGTTTTTTGTCATATATCTATAGTAATATATATGTAATAATATATAACAAAAAGCTCAGAAATGCCAGAATTAAGATTGCCTATGCAACCTTAATGCAGCCCTCTTATACATGATAGTCGTTAATTACATGATCACATACTATTATTTTTTTCCCCCGGACCCCTGCTTCATTCAGTGCACAGGATGGACAGTGCTCATTGATTTAGGTTGCTATTCAGTGTCTGTTTATCCTCATCATTCAAATGTGTGGCCCCTGGCCTTATATATGGTACACCGTGCAAACCCTGAAGTGAACACGGAATTATTAATTTTCTTAGTTCTGCCTATATGTAATTTATTTGATTGTACTGTATGTATGCATTCAGGATCAAATTCACCCCTCTGCAGAGGGTCAGGACAAAGCCTATGCACCCTATAAGTCCTGTATAAGCCCTCCAAATGGGGCTGAAGTAGGATGTAAGTGGTGCATAGTCTTTACGCTGGCCTGCTGCATACAGGTAGATTTCATCCATATTGTACAAGCTGTATAACACACAGGGCTGATAGCACTGACTTTAGTTAAGATTGCCCAACACTTCCCATTATCAGACCCTGTTTCCAGTTGCTTGTAACATTGCCAAACTTAAACCGTTTTGGGGCTGAAATTTTTCCTGCTGGCTGTCCACCACAGAGTGATTTTTTTTCCTAGGGGGGGAGTTTAAGTTAAAATGGTTCAGTTATTTGTGAGAATAGAGTTTAAAATTTAAAATGTTAAAAATTCTTACTACCATTTTTTTGAGACACTCTAGCACTACATGAATTTGAAATTTGGGAGTGGGGTTGCCCTGGCATCAGGCATGTGTCTTTTCCTGTCCCTTTGAAAAGACATTCACATTTGGTCAAGTTGTAAGCCTCTTAAACATCTCGGTTCACATATACTCAATAGAGACTTGTTAAAGTTTGGCAGCTAAAATCTTCAGATTGCATGCACCATCCCCTCATAGCTCTTACGTCTAATTAGACTGCACAGGTGCCATCCACCCAGAGCGACTCAGCATGATCTATCCCAGGATTGCAGAGGCTGAACAGGACTTTCCCTGAATAGTTGTTCTTGGCTATGGGGGAAGTGGGAGGGGGAGGAAGGTTACTGTTGCACCAGTCACCAGAACTAAGAGTAGGGAGACTGTTTCTCCTGTGCTCTTATAGGTCCCTCTGCTGGGGCCCAGGTAATGAAGAGGGGGAGGAGTAGCAGGAACTTGTCTGGCGTGACTGCAGTGGGGCAGAGAGAGTAGGTTGCCACTTGGCCATCTTTTAACCAGCCTGACAGGTTATTCTTCTGCCTTGCCTGTGAAAAGATGTAATGTGCTCGTTTCTTCCACATTAGAGTGCTATATAATTCACACCCTTGTAGTCCATGCTGATACTGTGTTAGGGTAAGATAAGAAAAATGATAAAATAACATCAGAATAAAAGGTGTAAAAGGTTCTCTAAAACATATTCATCATAATTAACTGTAGTTGATGCTCAGACACATTTTGTTGGTGGGACTATGTGTCCAGTAGCAATTTTTTCTGTGTCTCAGAGGTGGTAGCCTGAGGAGAGAGGGAAGAGACATAAGTTGGGGTCAGGGGCAGGAGCTGTTGAGGGCAATAGAAGCTTGGCAGAGAGAGAGAGTTTAATAGTAGGGGCCAGGAAGGGGAACAGGGAGAAGAGCGGGGTGGTGGAGGGAAGGAGCAGAAGGCTCCTATCAACATTCCTTTGCTGTCTAGTAAATAGCTGTGAAACCCACTGGCAAAGTGTGTCTCCATTCAAGACCGGATGTTTTTCTGAAAGATACACTCTAGGAATTATTTTGGGGAAGTTCTGTGGCCTGTAGTATGTAAGTGGTCAGACTAACAGATCACAATGGTCCCATCTAGCAGCAGGCCTGCATAGAGGATAATAATGTTGTACTGCTACCAGATACTCTATTAGTTCAAATGACAGAGGACTGTGCTGTGGATCTGAGGAGCCCAACATTTTTGATGACCCTTGTAGCTGTCAAAATGGTTCTACATGGTGGAATTATTGTTTTTTACATTTTGAAAAAACTTAGGAAATTTATATTAAAAATCCTATATTAAAAGAACATTAAGGTTGCAAAGTCAGGGACTCAAAAGTTAGGAAATTCCAGAATTAAGGTTGCTGTTGCATCCTAAATTCAGCCCCCTAGTGCATATGCATTATGATACAGCTTTAAAGATCAGATACTATTTTTTTCTAGAGAACTCCAATCTCACTCAGTGCACATGACAGACAGTGCTCATGAAATGATTAGCAATTTGATATTTCTGTTTATCCTTATTATCCTATATATGGCCCAGTCTGAATTTGTCTAGCGTCAACTTCCATCAGTTTTGGAAGTCCCAGTCACGTGAAAGGTAGGGGATTGTGGCGATGGAGTGCACCACCGACAGTGTCTGAGGGCAGTCTACCTGTGGAGGGCAGTTGTATGCAGAATGCCTCCAAAGCTGCTGCAGATGTGACATCTTCTTTTAAAAGGTATTGTGTACTTCTTTCAGCACTGGCCTTGGATTGCCAGGCAGTGCAGGAAGGTGTGTGTGTGTGCATGTGTAGGTAGTGGGGAGCAGATAGACCTGCCTTGTGCATACTTCAAGATGTCCATTTGAGTGTCTAGCTTCACTTACAGCATTGTGAATCCCCTCATCTCCTGCACTCAGGGTAAATAAGCAGCCAGATTCTGGGTGTCTGCTGTGCAAAAGTGCCAGAGGAAGGAAAAGCGCTTTCCACCTTTTTTTCCTCTGCATCCATACAGCTGGATAAGAGAAGCCTGATGAGGTCCCTAGGAATATGAGAGTGTAATGTGTCCCCTCAGAAGAGGTTAGCATTCAAAAAAGGGGTGATTGCTTGCCAAGTGCCTTTCAAGTGTTTGTGTTTGTTGGTCTCCATACCCATCAGTGTGGGCTGAGTGGTACGTTGCTAATATTTAGAACACTGAAGTATGATGAAAATCTGCTTAAAATAAAATTGCAGGGAATTCATGACAGTCCTCCAGTCTCTTAGGAGACATGGATGAAGCAAATGGTTCAATGCAAATAAAACCAAAATGCTCATGAAGGAGCTTTTCAGGCAGAAAATACGTTTCAAAGTATCAACTGAAAAATGTGCAAATAACCTTTTTTTCCAGATACCACGTTTATATCAAATGATCTTTATACCTCTTCCTCAGCCCCCACATTGCTGTTCATCTTCATTTGGTGTTAGGCTTCATTTAGATTTTAAGGTTTTCAGGGTAGGGCTCTATTCTGTTTGTTTTTATAAAGTTGCATACACATAGATGGAGTTGTATAAACAGTAATAATAACTCAGTAATGTGTCACCTGGTCTGAAATGTTTCAAAATTGCTATTTCAGGGGACAACGGGGTACTATATAATGTATTTCATTTGGAATCCCACCTTTGTGTGAAACCAGGTGGAAGTGGCATTGTTGTACCATACAAGCAGAACCAGCTCTCAAACAGGAAGTCACTGCGTAGCAGTGCTGATGCTATTTTTGATTAGTCGCTAATGTTCTCTGTAGAGATGATTTTTGCAGAATTTCTACTGCAAACCCGTTACTTTGAACTGACCAACTGAAATTCCAGTTAGGGATGAGATGAAGCTATAAACACAAGGAGTGGGTAGGTGGGTACTGTAAGTGGAAAATTCTGTTCCCTTTCTACCTTTCAACACAGCCTGTAGGCTGTCTGTCTCTGGAAACAGGACTTGGTGTATATTCTTTGTAAGTAAACAGGGTTGTACCAAAGAAATACCCAATACCTGACATGTAACATCCATTTCTCCTCCTAATGGAAACAACCCAGTGAAGCGCTGAATACTGGCTAATTGCTCAGTCCAAAAAGGGCCACAATAACTAATAGTGAAACTTAATTGTGCTCAAAACCCCAGAGATACTTTAAAACATTCAGAAGATGAGAGGATTGTTTGCTGCAAGTGGTCCAGAGTGCAGGTTTCCCTTTATTTTCATATGGATAAAATGTACAGAGTTCAAAAAGCTGAAAGCTCTGGTTGCTTTTAGGGTATGTGGCTTGTTTTCCGTGTAATTTAAAATTGGCCATGACATCTGTCAGACGTTAGAGCAGGTGCTGGCAGTTAATGGATTTTCTCATGCAGTATGTGAGCTTGCTTTGTAGTCGCCACAGCTGAGGTAAGAGTCAGGACCTGTGTGATCCGGAGGCAGCGGCAGCAGCTCTGCCATCTGAACCCAGTGAAAGCCTCCCTCTGACTAATGCAGCAGAAGCTGTACTCAGCTCACCGAAGTGACACTTCAGTTACTTTCAAACATTCAGGATTTCAGATGTCACTGGAATTTTTCTGTGTGCTGGGAAATCCATACAATGAAAGAGTTTAACCAATCCCAGATTGTGAGTTCTCTGAGGAGGGGCCATCTTTGCATTGTTGGGTTATACAGTGCCTAGCACAATGGTGCTGTGTTCCCTCATTAGAGTCCCTAGGTGCTACTGCAATAGACATAATGAATAACAATAGCATTTTCTTTTGGGAGGTGTTTCCTATGTCTGCATAGAACACATTGCTCTGGGTTCTGATCTAAAACAAATCAGTAATTGCCCTTTTTTTTTGAGGATCATGCTACAAAAGCCAGGTTGGACTATGACCCAGGGTCTGTTGATTTAACAAAGGACGAGGAGTGTGAGAAATGTTATGGGGCCACACTTGGTTCTTGCATACACACAAACCGTTTGCGTCAAAGTTAGACAATTGGATGCAGGCAAGCGAGGATAGAATTTACCCCAAGTTATTGCAACTTCTGAAGAACTGACGGAGTGTCCTGTAACTGGTATAAATGCAAAGTGCTGATTTGCTGTGCATAGCTGCTCACCAGACCAGGGGTTGATTTCCAAAGCTACTTTGTAGATCAGGGTTTTTTTCAAACTACAAACAGGAACCATCAGTTATAAGATTCTGCTAAATCTGCTTTAATGTGGATCCTAAATGTCATGCAAAAGTTTATTTCTTATTTTCTTTTGCTGGAGTTGATCTTGCACGGTGCTGAGAACTCCTGCAAGGTGCTGAATACAGTGCAATGTAGGGATTAAGGACACTCAGGCTTACAGAAGTGCTGAATGACTTGCAGGATTTAACTCTTAAGATATACTTCTTTGTACAAATGCAATTGGATAGGTATAGAAATGTAACTGTGTTCAGTATGAGTATCCTGTTAGCCAAATGAAATGAAAAAAATATCAGGATACAGTATTCCTATACACTTCCTGTCATAAACTGTTATGTATATTGCTAGGTGTGCTGTTAAGCAGCTCTCTTCACGTGTAAAGTGATTGTGATGGTATGTGTATCAGGCTAAGTTTTTAAAGCATTTGGAATCTTTTGAGTTGAAAACTCTCTCTCTAGACATTGTTATTATGACCAGCTCCACTCCTATGCTCATTCCTGGGAAGAGGGCATATGTACACCTCTCACTCTTTTGTTGCGCACACTGTCAAGGCGTTGCCTTTTTTTTCTTCACCCTGCATCTGATGGTTCTCTCTCTCTCTCTCTCTCTCTCACACACACGACTACACAATTAATGCCTTTAACATGGTAATCATACTATGAAGCAGCAACACAGGCACTCTGGCAGCCAATACAAGTGAAACCCCCTTTTATGTGAATGTCCTTGTACTGTCTCCTATGATGAAGTGTCAGTATTTTAGGAGAGAGTGTTTTCAGTTGCTCACAGAGGGATTTTTAAAAGTGACTACAATCTCAGTTTCCATTGTATTCTCTCCTTCTTTATGAAAATGTATAATTTATTTAAAATTCTCCCTGTTTTCTTTGGAATGTAGTTAATTTACTTGGAACGAGTATAATCTCTTGTAGAAAAACATGCTTACAGTGTAAATAGCCCCTTCTCAAAAGCTTTGCAAAAAGCAGATTATATGCAAATTCTTCAAATATTCTTTGGTGCCAAACACTGTTGGATTTACATGGGCTGGTCAAGTCTCTGCATCAAAGCTTGATTTTTATTGCTGGTTTATGTTAGCAACTGTCATATGGTTGTGGCAGTCCAATTATTAATGCTGTTGGTAGAGCCATACGAGCCATTCATAACAATAGCAGAAACCACACAAAACTTGGCTGGTTTCAAGTTCAAAAATGGAAATGAAAACAGATGGCAAATAGTTTCAGGCAAAACTGTTTTGGGCCTATGAACCTTTCATGAAATCTGCAAGAATTATTTGTGTGTGTGTGTGGTGGTGGTTTTTGTTTGTTTTTTGCTATATGTGGATAAGCTTAAATTTTAGAAAATGGGTTTTGCGGATTCATAACTTCATAACTGTGGCTACCCAGTATAAGTCACATGACTGGTCTTCTGGCTCCCTGACTGACTGTGGCTAACATTTTTATGATTTATGTAGCACCACTAGGGCACATATGTAACCACTGATGAATGTGTTGATGGGGTTCTGTGCCCCGTGGTGCTGATCCACAGAGAATGAGTTGTTAGCGTTGCTAACTGCAAGCCCTTGGCACTTTAGTTCAAGCTCTAGCAACTCATGTGATGGTTGTTATCTTGGCTGACATTGAACCGGGGACCACCAAATCAAAAATGCATAAGTGGTGGCTTGGCGGGGATCTGAATTGCTGGAGGCCTTCAATGCTTAGGATGAGCTTCCTTTAAGCAGAAGAACTATATAATCCACTGTGAGTGTATGTTACTGGATGTCTTTGTGCTGTTCCTCACAGGATGTGAGGTTTTGCAGTCCCCAGCTACACATCTGTGTGTTGGCCATGAGGCTGGTCATCACATATGCTTCCCGAACACTAAAGAAGATGTAATCCCTGTCTCAGAGTGCTTATGAGCTAAGCCAAACAATAGTGGACAAAGGAAGAAAATATAAGAAGATCATGACAATTGAATGACTTGGCTTTTGCATGTATCCTGTTAGTTCCCGTTTTATTCTTTGTTTCTTAAAAATTGTTTGATATAGCATAACTTTGATTATTTTTCAATTCTTTAAAATAACAGTGTCATGTTTTAAAGTAGATGGCTAGTGGTGGGAGGCTTAGTGAAAGAAATGATTGAGAGGGACAGCCATAACACTTGTGGCTGGATAGATGCTGTGTTTAGTTGAGTTCTGTAGTTTCCATGTCCAAAAGCACACACCCAAACATGTTTTATGCACACACAGAATTACTGTTTTTGTGCAGTTAGGGAGTCAGGCAGGGAGCAGGTGGACAGAGATTTCTTTGTTTTCTTTTGTTTTGCCTTTGGCAAAAAATCCAAAATCGCATTCATAGAACACTTGAGATTCTCATCTGAAAGATGCAATGTACAATAAATGCAAGAGACTGGCCTATCTTATAGGCCTAGTAACATTTAGTTCTTCAATCTGGGTGTGATGTGTTGGACCCCACAATCTGGGATGCCACCTGATGTGCTGGAGTCTCACTGAACTCACCCGTTCCACCAACCTGGGCTTGTTCACCCTGTTTATGCTGTGCCAAGCCCTCAAGCCTTCACTAGCGCACACATGCAGGTAAGGCCAAACATAGACTGAAGTTGGGTGACCAGATGGCAAGTGTGAAAAATCAGGACAGGGTGGGGGGCAATAGAAGCCCATATAAGAAAAAGACCCAAAAGTCGGGTTATCTGGCCACCCTAGACTGAAGTCAGCTCTATGTGAGAGGGTTCAGCTCGGAGATTCACCCAGAACTCACATGCACACCCCCTTTGGGAGTAAACCCACTGTAATATTGTCTTACACCATATAGAAAGATCTGCACAGCACAAGCTCATAACAATTCACCCTCTCCCTTAATGTTTAGAGATATATGCACAGCTTCTCCCCCCACCTCCTGATATGAATTGCACAAACTGGGTTATGTTATAAACAAGAAATACATTTATTAATTACAAAAGGTAAATTTTAAGTGATTATAAGGGATAGCAAACAGATCAAAGCAGATTATCTTAGTAAATAAACAAAAATCGCAAACTGAGTTTAACACACTAGATAGGTAAGATATACATTAGCAAGTTCTCACCCTAAGTGATAATCAGGCTGGCAGATTCTTAAGGCTCAAGTTGCCTTGGGTTTCCCAGGTTTTCATACACAGGCTAAAAATCCTTCTAGCCTGGGACTATCACTTCCCACAGTTCAGTCTTTGTTCCTGAGGTCTTTCCAGGTATGTTGTTGTAGGGAGAGTGAGGAAACCTCCCCCATGATGTCATTTTCCCCCTTTTATATCTTCTCCCCACTTGCTGGAAAGCTCTTTTGCTGTGACCTGGGTTAAACAATTCCCATTGTGTAGTGCTATCTCTGAGAGGTTTCTGTTGTACACAGTTCCTGGGGTAATCTTTGTGCTTGTGTGCATTTCCTCAATAAGCCATTAACATTGTTTGTTTGACCTTTTTACTGTCTTACCTGAAAGGCTGCTTGTGGGTGTTTTCAACCTTAGGACATGTTTCCGCAACACATACATAGCCACACTTCATAACTTCACACATGACGATAGCACATAGAATCCAATGGGATATTACTGTCTAGCAGATCAGGACTTTTAGAATGACACCTCACAAGGCATACTTTCTATAAGACAGATCCTAATTACATGACAGTGGTGAATATTGGGATGTCAGTGTGTAACACTGGGTACCATCTTTTACTGCAAAAAATTTAATTCCAAAACAAGCCATTTTTTGTCCAAAAAAATAAAGTTTTCAGCCAAATAGATTTTGACCAGCTCTAGAAAGGATAACTCAATTAAAGTTTACCTGTTACGGAATCTTTGCATTCTGTCGTCTCATTTAGAGTATTGATTGTTGAAACTTGATCTTTGGGGAATGTACCAATCACCCTAAGTTGAAAATTATCCTTTATTTACTTGAAATGTTTCCCATTCTTTCCTGTAATTCCTTGGGGCCCATATAGCTGCTCAGCATAGAAAAAGGAAGGTAGTTTACAAATACCTGGTGGGATTAGGAAGACTGGGGGAGGGAGACAGGCTGTTGTGGAGGCAACAGATTGCATCCCTGAGGTAAATTCTTCCGTCTCCCACTCCCACAAAACTAGAGATCCCTTAGGGTCATTATAATGAATTGCACTGTTATTGAGGCAACTGGGGTCAGTGGAGTCAAGGGTTAGGTATAGCCTGGGACTAGGGTGATCAGATACAACTGTGAAAAATTGGGACAGGGGGTTGGGGGTAATAGGTGCCAATATAAGAAAAAGCTCCAAAAATCAGGACTATCCCTATAAAATCGGGACATCTGGTCACCCTACCTGGGACAGCCTGGGGGTGGATAGGGTGAAGTAGGAGATGGGAGTGTTTGGGAAGGTAGCAGATTGTTGAGAGACCTAGGAGGTGAGTGGGAAGCAGGTGTTTGATAGGTTGAGGGCAGTGGTGGAGCTTGGGGTTTTAGGGAATGGGATTAGAGGGAAGGATTTGATGAACAGAGAGAATGAGATAGTGGAGAGTGAGGATTGTTCAGGAGAGCCTGGGGCAGCTGTGGGGTGAGTGCTTTGGGCATTACTGGAGCCTGATCTCGTGTCCCACTGTCCATCTCCTCCTCACCATTCTCTTTCAGCACCTTGGTGGTTGCATCTTCCCACTGGCTGGGATCTTGCAGAGGCAGTGATGCCACTGGAAAACAGGCAGCTTGCCTGCCTGCTCAGCAGGCCCCACACTGACCCATAGGTCTAGGAAGAGATAGGGCAGGGGAATCTGGTGCCTCCCTGCAGTCTTGCTGAGTAACAGTGTGTGACGGGGCTAGAGGGAAGGTGCAAATGCATGACTATCCCATGAGATACCTGACACTTGGCAGCCCTCTATGGGTCACATCCAAAGAGATTTGTTTCTGTACCATAGCCCAGAACTAGGAGGGCTTTGCATAGATTCTGGTTACATGAAAAAATTTTACTCAGCCTGTGACGATGCGGTTCTGGCGGGACCTAACTGAGAGTGCCAATTCAGGACCAATTGCTCAAACAGGGCAGTTACAGCCCCAGGCTGAGGTTTTTCCACCTCTAAGGCAAACCAAACCAGCCAGACAAAAATGACTTCGGTTTCACCTCACTGGCTAACCACAAGTCACACAAGCAATTTCCTTAGACACTCCAGTCTCCCAGTGTCACCACCAGTGCCACCCCTCCTGGGGATGAACGGTTATGAAAACCAACACCCCAGTAAAAGAAAAAAGTTCTCTCGATCCCAAAGGACCAAGCCCCAGACCCAGGTCAATATATACATCAGATCTTACCCACAAATCATGCTGTTGCCAATCCTTTAGAATCTAAAATCTAAAGGTTTATTCATAAAAGGAAAAAGATAGAGATGAGAGCTAGAATTGGTTAAATGGGATCAATTACATACAGTAATGGCAAAGTTCTTAGTTCAGGCTTGTAGCAGTGATGGAGTAAAGTGCAGGTTCAAATCAAGTCTCTGGAGTACATCCCCTGCTGGGATGGGTCATCAGTCCCTTGTGTAGAGCTTCAGCTTGTAGCAAAGTCCCTCCAGAGGTAGGAAGCAGGATTGAAGACCAGATGGAGATGGAGATGAAGCATCAGCCTTATATAGGCACTTCCAGGTGTAAGAACACTTCTTTGTTCTTACTGTGGAAAATTACAGCAAAATGGAGTTTGGAGTCACATGGGCAAGTCCCTGCATACTTTACTGAGTCACAAGGCCTATCTGCCTCCTCTCAATGGGTCGATTGTGTAGCTGATGGTCCTTAATGGGCCATCAAGCAGGCTAAGCAGAGCTAACACCAACTTGTCTGGGGTGTTTCCCAGAACTGCAGCACCAATTTGAAATACAGACAGTATACAGCCAATACTTATAACTTCAACTACAAAATGATACAGACAGCATAATCATAACCAGTAACCCAGAACCTGGTCTTAGATACCTTATATGACCCCCTTTGCATAGGATTTGGTGCCACTATGGGACCTTGGTTGCAACCCATGTTCTATATGGTCCCAGTTTATGTCAATAACGTCACACAGCCATGTTAATGAACGAGAGTGTCGTGATGCATAGAAAATCCACAGTGTGCAGTGTAAGAGAAAGCACATATGTCTTAAAAGCAAAGGGGCATGAAGGGAAACTGCACTGTCACTTCCTCCTTCTTTGACATCATTTTCTAGTTTGGCTTAGGAGGGTGTTTGAAGTGTTCAAATTGCTTTTCTTAAGCAGCACAGATTGACTGGGCCCTTCTGTAGTTCTCTTCCAGCAAAGCCAGAGGATCCGCTCCTTGAAACCTGTAGGCTTCTGCCAGATGCGGGCAACTGAACAGGTTGTGTTTCCAGAAATTCTTGGGAATACTGGAGTTTTCGTAAAGTGGATCTGAGAGCATGTAGAAGCCACAGTAGTGCCTACTCTCATGTTTTTGTCATCACACTCTTGATAATTATTGTTTTTCTTAAAGCCCCAGGTCCTGGAGTCAAGTGGCTATGTGGTGATTTCAGCCTTCATTCTTAAAGAAAAAGTAAGTTTCTAGCTCCTGTGGTTGTGCAGAAAGCTTCAAAATGTGATCCCAGTGCACCCTGAAAGCTCAAAAAGCAGAAGGCATATAAAGAGAACACCAAATCTATTTTACATAATCTCATGGTTTTAAAACCAATTGCATTGTTTTTGGTGAGCCTGACTCATGGGTTTTGAACATTCGGGGTTGGCAATACTTGGAGCTACTCCAGCCTCATGTGATAGTCACCGTTCAATATCTATTTAAATTCTAACAAATTTATCAGTTAACTATCTTTTTTTTTTTCTTTTGGAACCTGTGATGATTATGTGAATTAGAAATACCTGCAAGACGTAAAGGCCTTCCTCTAACATTAACGAATTCACCTCCACCATGAAAACATTTCACTATTTTTTAATTAAAAGTGCAGGTATTTTAACTTGTTTTAATACATTCTTTTTCTAGATTGTAATTTCTTTTTAGAATATACTTCTTTAAAAATCGGGATAGAGTATCTGTTTCAGGAGGACTCTAATACAGTCTTCAAGTAATAACTTCAGTCTGAGAAGTCCGAGTTAAATTGGCCATTTCCCTTTCAAAGTGCATATGATAATTTCTAGCCTAATCATTTCTAATCTAATTGATAGTTTATTATTAGGTACCTGTAATAAGACTGAAAAACAGCATTATCTTGATTTGGCTTTCCTTTAATTCATGAGCTTCTGACAATATAGCTAAAGTATGCACTCGGCACAGGAGGGCTATAAGCTCCTGCTAAGCCCTGGAATCTGTGGTGCTTAATGATTATTTTTTCACATATGTTCATAACTTCAGGGCTGGCACATTAGGAGAGAAAAATGAAGTGCTGAAAAGTTGCTAACAATGTATGGGAAAAATAACGTAATCACGAGCGCTAAAAGAAAATGTTGTGCTAAGTGGCCAGGAGCCAATCCAGGACACAATGAGAAGGGGATGCAGCCAAAAGGGAAAGAGAGGGAGGAGCTGCCACTAGGGCTGTTAGTACAGCTAGAGCCAGACTTTAGTCCCACAGCAGCAATGACAAGCCACTTACGGCAAGTGTTTAAAATGCAAACACTGAGTCTTGAAGAACCATCACTAAGGTATTTGCCTAGGTCACACCACAGTATGGATCCTTTTTAGTCCCAGCATTTTCGTGAGCATTCCACCTGGTCTTTCTTCCCTCCTTCCCTTTCAGGCATCAGATTTTTTGAACTGTGGCTAGGGAAGGTTATTACCCTCTCTTGGTCAAGCCGAGGAACTGAACCAGCATTCTGTAGCATCAACTTGGAGAGCATTGAACCAAACAGAAGGGAAATTGCTGATTTGTCTTTTTAGAACAGCAGAGCTGATGCAATATTGCAAAACCAGGGTTGATGAGCTTTTGTTTGGCTCCCAAATGGCTGTTCAGCTTGATCATGTTTGCCTCATTTAGTATCCACATGAATGGTTTTTTGCTATTTTGTTCTTCATTCAGATGCCCACATGCAGATGTGAACAAGGGCATTTGTGCACGGAATAGACATTTGCTATTTATTATCCACCAGCCTTATTTTCCTGTGTAACAAATTCCATTCTCCAACCAGAAAGCTGAACCAACACCACGGGGTATGACTTATGTAACCCAGGCACTCAACACAAATAACAAACAGCAAATAGTCAGAGCAAACAGTTTGTGAACAGCCCATAGGCTGTTCTATCTCTGCTACTGGATGAGTACCTAGGAATAATGAATATATTCTCAGAAATCAGAATGAGTTTTCAAATACTACATGAAGAGGGGAAAAGATTACATTTACTGGATAATTTAGTTGCAACAAATAATTCCACCAGTTCTAATAATATTGATTCTCCTTAAGACAAGAATTCTACCTTTAGTTATTAAGATAATATCACAGTACAATGGAACTACCTACAATATGCTATTCAATTTGCATTTTTCTAGGCTGACACTTCATACAGAGAACAAGGTACATCCAGACACACATCGGGCAGGATCCTCTCACCCAGATGAGCTGTGCTAAACACAGGTCCAGAGGGGGAAACGCAAAGTAGACTGTGTGCCACTTTTGGTTGTCCTCAGTTCTGGAGTCACTAAGAATCTGTTTCGCTCTTGGCACAAGTTACTGCAGCCTCCAGGCTGCTCAGAGCCCCATGGGGTCCAGAACACAGTGCCTTCAAGCTCCACTCCCTATGCTGGGGGCTTCATGGTATGGTGGCATAGAGTTACTAGTCAGCCTCTGCCTCCCCTTGGGTTCTCCCTTTCACAGCAGAATCCATGCATAGCCAGGTAAGACTGGATTATGGCACCTGTGAGCCGCTGTGCATTGCAAGGGGTCATAGCAGGATGAAGGATCTGGGCCACTGCTTAAAATGGGAGGGCAAAGCTGGGAAAGCAGTTATCCAAAAAGAGCCCTAGAGGTGATTCTGGCCGGCACTAGAAGAAAATGATTTGTATGTAAATTTTCAACTTTCACGTGGCATATATGCCCAGGACTATCTAATGTATTAACAATAACAGAATCATCATTAATCATTGAAGGGCTTTTAGTGTGAAGACTTGGGAGAGAGGTTAATTATTATTCTTTATTATTATTAGTTGCAATCATTATTTTTATTAATTACTATCATTAGTATGCATTAGAGTTGTGGTAGCATCCGGAGACCTTAGCTATTCTCTTGCTATACTAGGCACTGCACATACACAAAGGAAGACACAATCCGCAGAAGAATGACAAACGCCAAACAGATTTTGTAGTCATTATGCAAGCAGAGCTTTCCTTAGCTCTCCCCGGGGATAGAACTAGGCACGCATCAGAGCTGTACTGGCTACTCTACACAATCATCTAGGTACAGAAAGTGAAGCTTTAATTATCAGGAATAGTCATGGTCTCACTTTTATGTCTTGTTAGACAGATAATCTTTCTGGCACTCGAAGGGCCTCCTGGCACCATTCTGGAGAACAGGTTCAGTATGGACTTAGAGGGAAGAAAGTCATAGTCGGAATTGCCAAAACAACTTCTTGCAGCAGCTTGGGCATTACTTGCGTGACTCTCATTCACATATTGACCAGTTTATTAACTTATGAGAGCTGGTAAAATTCCAGCACAAAATAATATGGCTGCATGCAATGAGTGGCAGGTTTGGAAGCTGTCCTGGAGCATCTAGATCAAGTGCCATCTAGAGGAAATCCCTCTGCTGTGATATGCTGGTGGTTGCCAAATTCAGGGAAATGTTGGCAGCAATATTAATGGGGGGAAAAAAAAGGAATTCACTATGCCTTCTTGAATCACCATGCTCTGATTTGGCAAAGTACATAAGCATGTGTTTACAGCTAAGCATGTGTGTGATGAAGCAGAGAAACCTCCCACCAGCACAGAAGGGGTTAAAAAACCCAGCCAGCCAAGGCAGCAAGCACCATCTTCCTGTCCAGAGGAGACAGAGGAAGAGGCCTAGGAGCACCTGGCCTAAGATAGGACCAGGTGACTGAAGCACAGAGACCTTGTGGGGTACTGGCCCCACCAAACACAGAGTTGCCCCTCCCAGAGGAACCTGGAATTGCAAGAGGACGCCACCCCAGGTCCACTATTAGAGACAAGCCACCACTGCAACTTGGACTACAGGGGCCATTCCCCAAACAGAAGGAACAGCAATAGGAAGTAGCCCAGGGCAGTGGATTTAGACTCCCTACTGTGAGGTTGTCTACTCGGGAGTGGACTTATACAGGGCCCTGAGCTAGGATCCGGTGTAGTGGGTGGCCTGGGTCCCCCTATCTCCTCCTCAGCCTTAAAGACTGAAGCATCTCCATCAAGCAAGGAGCCAGAAATCAAATGCTCCAACCGCTAGGCTGCCCTGCCCTCCAAATGCCCCTGGTACAATATGCTCAACTGCTGTCAAAGCAGAATCCTAGTGCTTGTCTATACATAAGAACGGCTGTACTGGGTCAGACCAAAGGTCCATCCAGCCCAGTATCTTGTCTTCCGACAGTGGCCAATGCCAGGTGCCTCAGAGGGAATGAACCTGTCATAAACAGATAGTTAAGGGTTAATGTCTCTTTTACTTGTAAAGGGTTAAGAAGCTCAGTAAACCTGGCTGACACCTGACCAGAGGACCAATAGGATAACAAGATACTTTCAAATCTTGGTGGAGGGAAGTTTTTTGTTTGTTCTCTTTGTGGTGGTGGTGTTCGCTCTCGGGACTGAGAGGGATGGGACATCAATCCAGGCTCTCCAAATCTTTCTGAATCAGTCTCTCATGTTTCAGACTTGTAAGTAATTAGCCAGGCAAGGCGTGTTAGTCTTATGTATGTTTTCATCACTTGTAAATGTTTCTTTTTGCTGGAATGATTTTTACCTCTGTTTGCTGTAACTTTGAACATAAGGCTGAGGGTGGGGTCCCTCTGGTCTATAGGAATCTGATTACCCTGTAAAGCATTTTCCATCCTGATTTTACAGAGCTGATTTTTATCTTTCTTTCTTTAATTAAAAGCTTTCTTTTTTTAAGAATCTGATTGATTTTTCCTTGTTTTAAGATCCAAGGGGATTGGGTCTGGACTCACCAGGGATTGGTGGGGGGAAAGAAGGGGGGATGGTTAATTTCTCCTTGTTTTAAGATCCAAGGGGTTTGGATCTGTGTTCACCAGGGAAGTGGTGAAGCCTCTCAAGGCAACCCAGGGAGGAGAAAGTTTTGGGGGGACAGAAGGTGCCCCAGACACTGAAATTCTGGGTGGTGGCAGTGTCTAAGCTAGTAATTAAGCTTAGAAGGGTCCATGCAGGTCCCCCACATCTGTACCCTGAAGTTCAGAGTGAGGAAAAAACCTTGACAGAACCTAACAGGTAATGATACAGGGACACTCAAGGCTTGTCTTCATGTACAGCTGTAGGGGTTCAGTGAAGACTCTACTACTCTTGATGGGGGAGCTTCTCTTGCTGGAGTAGTCAATCCACCTTTGCAAGAGGTGGTAGCTGTGTTGATGGGAGAAGCTCTCTCATCGACATAGTGCTGTCTACACCTGGGATTAGATCAGTATAACTTTGTTGCTCAGGAGTGTGGATTTTTCATATCATTAAG
This sequence comes from Gopherus flavomarginatus, assembly GCF_025201925.1. Classification (NCBI taxonomy): domain Eukaryota; kingdom Metazoa; phylum Chordata; order Testudines; family Testudinidae; genus Gopherus; species Gopherus flavomarginatus. The sequence goes on from NC_066617.1 coordinate 202,966,528, forward strand.
CAATGTAGTCAAGGACGTTGGAGCCTTCCCAAAAGTGGAGGCGTCTGGTGCTGGGGACCTCTGCCTCCTCGAGGCCCTACCCCTGCCTCTCCTCTTCCCCTGGAGAGCCCGCCCCCAGCCAAGCTGGGGATGAGGCTGCAGGAGGGGCAGGAGGAGGGAAGGGGGCAGGGTCCGCCCTGGCAAAAATTGGATGGGCCAGGCCCATCCACTTTCAAAATGTGAGAGGGCTATATCTCCCAGTTCCGATGCCACTGAATGTAGTCATACAGATATAGGTCTGTAGTGTAGACCTGGCCTCAGGAAAGTTAAGTTGAATCAATTAAAGATGTGAAGTCAATGAGCTTCAGTTCACTGTAACTTAATCCTCCTTGGATTCACAGTGAACTAAGGCCACTTGACCTCCTCATGAGAGAATCCATGCGAGTGTTTAATGTGCCTTAGCTTATACACATTGACTTCACATGTCTAGTTGTTTTGCCATAACTTTCCTGAGTGTCCCTTGTGGACATTGCCTTACATCCAATCAAACATCCATATAGGAGTCAGAAAAGTTACGTTTTTGTCCTGCTAAGAATGTTTCTGCGTCCTTTGCAGTGAGGAGTTTCAGGGCTTTATAATTTCCCTAACTGGCCCTTACTAAGGCAATAGGACAAATCCCACCCTTGGAACCACACATATGACTTCCTTAAAAGTCAGTGGGAAGTATGTACATTCAGTCAAGATTTGGCCTACTCTCTATATTCAGTCTCTTCCTGGTATCCAACAGCATGCCTTGCTTCTTTTCAAGAGTTCTGTACTTCCTTGTTGATTGGTTTTCAAAGTACAAGACAATCTGGTTTCATTCAGGAAAGACTGCCCCAAATGATGATTTATGATCATGCAGAATGATTTTATATCATCTCTAAATTAATGTCAAATCAGAAAGGGGTAAAACAAGACATTTTGAAACAATAACAAATAAAGACATCCTTATGATATTAGCAACTACATATACTCCATCATTCGCATAGTGGTATGAGAGAATTTTCTTTTTCTTCCTTTTTTTTTTTTTTTTTAAGAATCAATGATTAGACTGGAAACCATGTGCAAAAAGAAAAAAAAATCCTCATGAAATTATAGCTAAATGTTTTTCTGTTAATTACAAGGCTCTGAATCAGCTGGCTGATTTATGGCTATCTTTTCCACAGAGAATAATGAACCGTGTGCCCTTAACTAGTATTAACCTGCCAAAGTTATGTTTTTTGCTGGAAGGGCTCTGGAGCTGCCAGTGCAGTCGCTGCATCTGTTTTGCAAATTAAGAGAGAGAAGTACAAAGAAACATACTGTACCTTTTGCTTTTTTAATGGCATAACATGGCATGTATTAGCCAGGAGCAAAATCATGGTGGTTATATGTTCAGATGAAAATGATAGGAACCTGGAATGATTTTTTAAATAGTAAACATAATAATTATAAGCCTATTAAAGCAGTTACTGAGGGTTGGCCAAGATGAGACCATAAAATTCCTTCCATCTTTTCTTGAGTCTTTTTTTGTATCTCGATGAAATTGTGGTGAAATTATGCATATATTTTAAATGCCAGACCTTTGACTTTGTGGTTCTTTAACAAAGTGTACAAGCATATTTTCTGCAGATTTTGTAAGTTTAGTACCTCATCAACCCCACTATGAAAGGGAATTGGTTTGATTTATTATAAAATTCCTGCAAAAAATAAGAAATATTTCTTAGCGTGCTTAAGCTTGACCAAGAGGCAAATTGCAACATCAGTCTTTTAAAAATATTCTCTGCTAATTTAATCCTTCATTTTACAAAAAGGGCTCTTAAATAAACATAATTATCAGTGCGTTACAACTATGCAAATTAAAGCTCTGGAACCCAAGACTGCAACCTATATTTGGGTGAGAAATGTTTACTGACACGAGTAGTCCTATTGACGTCAAAGGGACTATTAACATGATTAAAGGCCTGTAGGATGGGGTTCTTGTTCCTGCAAACCTTTACTCACATGAGTGGGTGTTACTCATGCAAGTAGTCTCATCTGAGTAAAGGGTTGCAGGACTGAGCCCTTTATTTGATCTGAGTGTGTGCATATTTATATCCAACGTAAGTTGCCTTGCGTTGACCTATTTCTGCATGTATCTACATTCAGATTTGTCTCTGGCTGACATAAGCACCCTGTTACAGTGTCAGAGTAAAACTACTTCCCCGAATGGTGTGGAGTCATAGTTGACCTACCTGGACTGATGCAGTGTAAATACAGACATTGATGGCCTATGTTAACCCTATCAGTCCTCCAGAAGCTGTCACACGATGCCCCATTCCCTGTGACAATGACCCCTCACAGACACTGGAAGTCACCCATCGCCCTTTAAGCTCCTTCAGGTGTTTTTGAAATGCCTGTTCCTGATTGTCCATCTTGGCGAGCACACCTAGCAGCTCTCTCTTGTTGTATGGAACTGCCCAGCCAAACATGCTGGCTCCACGCACTAGACCCACCCCTGCTTGGAGTAGACGGGAGGTTTTGGATCTCCTAGGCCTGTGGGCTCAGCTATGAATCAGCCATAGAAACATAGTAATCTATGAACAGATTGAACATTGGATGGAGGTGAAGGGCTATGACAGGGATCAGTGGGAGTGCTGTGTGAAAGTGAAGGAACTTTGCCAGGGATACCAAAAGGGCGGGAAGGCCAACAAGAGTTCTGATGCTGAGCCACTTACCTGCTGCTTTTACAAGTTGCATGCCATACTTGGCAGAGACCTCACCAGCTCCATGCAGACCACTATGGATATCTCAAAGAAGCCTGAGACAGAGACCTCTGCTATGAAAAGCAAGGCAGAGGAGAGGGTAGATGTGCTGGGGGGCTCCAGTCATGCTGAGAGCAAGGACCTATTTGAGACTGCCCCACAAACTAGCCAGTCCCACCAGGCAAGCATGGATGAGCCTGATGAAAGGGAAGGGACCTTGGTTAAGTGTATATATGCATTTTTCCTTGCAATTTTTAAATTTTTAAAAGGTGCCCATCCCATCCCAAGCTACCAAGACATAGGTGTTGACTTTTCATTGTTTTACTCAGATAAGAAACGATAGCGATACAACAAACGAGGTATAGTTGGCATCTGCTTTTCATTCCCCTATTGGGTTAGGTAGAGGTGGGAGGTGGGGGACATTCAGAACATATTCATATCCTACAAACTACTGCAATGATGTTTGTACAAAATATGCCTTGTACAAAATATGTTTGTACAAAATATTAGAAACTAATAACACAGTGGTCATTAATATCATTGCAAAATGCATGTGTTAACCTTATTTCTGAAGTTATGAATTCCCTCTGAATGATGTTTGCAAGACAGCCTAGCCTAGGTAAAAGTGATAAACAGGTCTGTCCTAGACAAAGGAATGTGGGTTTACCTCAGTATACATATTGGCCATAAACAAAGCCATTGAGCTAAACCAGTGTGGGTTGTCTTGAGCCTGAACTTGAGAGACAGAGAATTAACATGGCTCCTGCACCCCAGAAAGACACAGGAGACTGAAGCCCCAGAAGGCTTTCCTGACATTGAAAACAAAGACAATTCTTTGGGAATATAAGGAAAAGAGAGTGACTTCATCTTTATCTTTCACCTAAGAAGACAAGGGAAACCCACACTTCATACTTCTATGGAAGGTCCTGGTTGAGAAACAGTCAGTCATGCTGGACAAAGTATAGTTGGTGAGAAAAACCATCTGAAATGAAGACTGTATCATTCTAGATTAAGTTTTAGACTTTTAGATGCATGTTTTCACTGTTAATGGCTTGTTAATAAACTTCTTTTATTTTTAATCTAAACCAACCCAGTGCAGTGTTTGAACTGAAGTAACTGCTAACTCCAGTTAATGTGGCAACAGGATGGGTATTGATTCTTTAAAGAAGCAAACAAGCCTTATTATTTATCTGAGTGGTCTTGGAGACTCAGGGCAGATAGTTTTGGGGCAATTCAGGACTGGAAGTGTATTGGGACCATCTTGCTAGGTACAACCAAGGCTGGTGGAAACCAGGGTGGGGTGTTGTGTTGTAGGCGGGGTCCTGGTATCAAAGCAGAGAAACAGGGCTACACAACACACAGGAAACTGCATGCTGGTCTGCTGGCTGTTCATGTTCATGCTGTGAGCCACAGCAGCAGGGCGTTTAAGGCATGCAGGGCTACAGGGTAGGTGGTGACACAACCCCTTACTGGTCTGGATTGCACCCCAAAAACATGACATATCCTCCTGAGAGATCTCAATGAAACTTCTATGGACATACTTTGCAGCCCTCTGCCAAAGGTTTCCAGGGATGGCTGCCTTATTTCTTCCTCCATGTTAGGAAACTATCCGATGCCACTTTGTGATGAGCTGTCTGGTAGCATTGCAGTAACCAGGCTAGCGGCATATGGACCCAAGGAGCTTCAGGGCACCAGCAATGTTCTTTGTGCCTTTGTAACCTTCAAGGAGTGAGATGTCTCTTCACCAGCTGTGGAAAAAAGTGTCAATATTCTGTGCCATTGCCCTATACTCATGGAATAGGGACTGAAATGTTACTGCTTCGTGCAACAGAAAATCCTTTCCCTCCCGTTCTTGCCGCTGGTGGGCTGTACTACAAGGCTGGGGCTGAAGCAGAGACACACCAAAGCTGAAGTGTCAGTAAGCATTTCTTACTAAAATGTTTATGGAAATAAGGGAAGGGAGTTTTGTGACTTATTTTTCCCTTTCATAGTGGCTGTAAATCCAGTGGCGTGTTTGTCTGTTTTTTTATCAGCAACTTCTGGCATGGTGGCCTAACAGGGTGCCCCTCCACACCTGCGGGATGCCTGAGCCTGATGAGGAGAGAAAGAAGACTGGGGAGCACATGTTCAGTGAGACCCTGCAGGCCAGTGCTGCATTGGACTGTGAACGATGGGCCTGGAGGGCCAATATGACCGACAGCATGGAGAAGGACGGAGAGGACAGGAGAAAGGCTTAGGCATCCTACCAGGAAAAGGAGAGGGAGATGCACCAGGACCATAATGGGTCTTTTAAGGCAGTAAACTGAACTGCTGCAGACCCTAGTTGATGTACGTGTCCAGAAATCCTGGAACCCCCCCACTTGCAGTCCTGGGTGTGATTCCCAGCTCAAAGATAGATACTCGTGGTAGCTGTGGCAGAGCTGACTTGCTAAATAGAAAATGTAGGAGTGGCAGCATGAGCAGCTAACAGGATGGCTAACTGTCCCAAGTACATGCCTCACGTCTGGGATGGGTAGGTACTTGAGGTGGCTAGCCCCTGGGGTTGCTGTGGCTACATTCTGTTTTTAGTGCACTAGCACAGTGTTTCTCAAACTGGGGTCGCCGCTTGTGTGGGGAAAGCCTCTGGCAGGCCGGGCTGGTTTGTTTACCCATCTGCAGGTTTGGCCGATCGTGGCTCCCACTGGCCGCGGTTCTCTGCTCCAGGCCAATGGGAGCTGCTGGCAGCAGCATGGGCAGAGGGACTTACTGGCTGCTGGAAGCATGGCCAGTGGGAGTCGTGATTGGCTGGACCTGCAGACGGGGCAGGTAAACAAACAAGCCCGGCTCGCCAGGGGCTTTCCCTACACAAGTGGTGACCCCAGTTTGAGAACAGTGAGCTAGCACAAGTATAGGTGCTTGAACTGGAAGGTACATCTCCTGCTCGAAGTGTAATACTGCATCAAAACAAAACTGCCTCAGCAGCGAGTCTCAGACCCTGGGTCAACACACTCTTGCTCCCAGGCATTGCACTTTGGGGCTAAAAGGAGCAGGGTAGCTGTTCCCACTTGGGCTCCAGCTTAGGCTATGAGACTAACCCGCACTCTTTGTCATGTCTCAGAGCCCAGGCTCCAGTCCAAGCGGGAATGTCTGCACTCTTAGTTTAACCCTGTAACATGAGCCTGAGTCCGTTGACCCAGGCTCTGAGCCTTGCTGCTATTTTTATTTATTTTCAGTGTAGATACCCATAGTGTTTGTGGGCCTCAGTTCCTATGTGTAAAATGGAGATAATAGCACTGCCCTATCACACAGAGGCATTGTGAGATGTGTAACCCTTCTGCCCCTCTGAGTTGGCAGCAACAAGGGCCGGGTTCAGTATCCAGGGGTTCCGTTTCAGTAACACAATGCATAACCGGCTCGAGCCCCCACCCAGTGACCTGGGACACTCACATACCACACCCCCCTGGGCGCCTCTAGGAGGCAATACTTCCCCTCTCGCAAGCACGGAGTCTGAGTGTAGCAAAATCTTTTTAATAAAGGAAGGAATTAATGCGGCATCCCATTGGAGAAACACCACAAACAGGGTTATAACACAAACCATAAACAAAAACCCACCTCCAAGTACGTTTGGCACTGTCCTTTTTCCCCTTAGGGTTTTAAGTCCAATCACCCCAAAGTCCAACAACCCAAAAGTCTCTGGTCAATGCCACCCCAGAGTTCGAGAGTTTATCTGTAGAGGTCCCTCCCCCCCAGCCTGGATAGAAAGGGGCACCTTACGTGGTCCGGGGCCAACTGCCCTGCCTCTCTGTGGGTTCTGCTTCCGCCTTCTCCACGAACTGCTCCGCTTTACCAGCCGCTCCACGCTGCTCCTCCAGCCGTCCTCAGAAACTGCTCCGCTCCACCAGCTGCTCTGCTCCATGAGCTGCTCCAGTTCTCTCTGCAAACTGCTCGTCTCCGCTCGCTCTGTGGGCCGCTCCACCCGTCCCACAGCTACTCCACTCTGTCAGCCGCTCTGCTGCCACCAGCTGTCCCGTGATCCGCTCCAGCCATCCCCACATCTGCTCCACTCCGCCAGCCACTCTGTTCCACAGCATATCTTCAGGCTCCCCCACTAGTTAGCACAGTACTCAGTGCTCTCAGCTCAGTTATTTCAGCTCTTTAGTGATTTCAACTCTTAGTGAGGGAGCCCCAGTGCGAGTGCACCATTAGCCCAAAGTGATTTCAGCTCAGTAACCTGTATTTAAACTCTTAAGGGAATAATAAAATCAACTCTGACATTCCACAGTGGAGAGAGGAGGCGGTGCAACTGGTGCTTCTGGCTCCACAAGGAGACTGCACCACCAGGCACAAATACCTGTCCCCAGCCTCTCTCAATTCTCTGGGTTTTGGAACCCATGTCCCATGTCTAGCTAGTACCACCCAACTGAGGGTGAGCAATTTGTCACCAAGCAGTCCCACAGCTTGGGAGTCTGGGATAGGGTAGGCGTGCCTATGCAAATACACTCTCTGAAATTCTTTCCACCAGATGTCAGTGTAGAGCTTATCCTGACTCTGCTTACAGATGAATACATACAAAACTGTGAGATGCTTGGTGGTAGGGTGTTATGGTGCTAGGGGTCCTAGAAATATCCTATGTAGAAATAAACAAGATAAACTGAAAAAGGATTTAGAACTCAGGGAAAAAAAATCTAACAAAATAAATACACTGGGCCAAATCCTCAGGTGCTGTATATTGGCATGGTTCCACAGAAGTAAATGCAGCTATGCTGATTTACATCACCTGAAGAATATATACAGATAGTCCAGTATATGTACAGTACAGAACAGCTAGCATTCCAGACTCACTTTTTAAGGGGTATTTTTCTATACCTAATGCATGGCACACTCTTCCCTTAGGCTATATACACAAGGCTTTATTCGTTTTTTAAAACCGAATTATCTTTTAAAAATGGGTTGAAATTTCAGAGAAAAGATTTTATGAATTTGAACTGGATAGTTCAAGAGGTTCACAAAATCTGGACTGTGAAGTTCGCCCCTTCTTAGAAAAAATGCTTTAATCATTATTTTAAACAAGAGCCAGATTGACTCAGCCTTATGTTTGAAAATATTTTACATTGATGTTTCACATGAAAAATATCACCCAGGTTTCATTATATAAAACTGACAAAGATTTTTTTGGGGCGTGGTGGTTAATCTAAAAAAAAATTCAGGTGATATATCTTGCTTTTAATTAAAGCTCATCATCAATAAAAAATCATTCTAATCTTTGCTTATAGTCAGCAGATAAACCTATTAAAGCCCCAGTTCAGAAAGGTACTTGAATATGTGCCTAACTTTTAAGCATCTGCCTTGTTTCATTGAATCCAATGGGAGTACTCACATGCTTAAATTTAAGAACATGCTTAAGTAGCCTGCTGAATTGGGGCATGGAGGTTTTCTGCTGTTCCTTTCTGGCTTCCAGGTGCTCATTTATGAAAAAAAAATCCAAGTTTGTTTTTTTAAATAACAGTTAAGCATTATAAAGATGTGATATTTTTGAAAACTGCCATGATATTAAAGAGTTAGCCAATAAATGGCCAAATAAAGCAATACATACTTAGGTCTAATCTTCTCTCCACTCCTCTGTGTAATTTAGAATTCCCACGTGTGGCTTTGTAAACCTTATGAGAGAGAACAAGTTAGCCCTTTCTTTCTAACCTTGACTAACCCTCTTCTAACACATCTTTATATTGTAGATGCCACATCTGTAGATAGCTGAACTCTTCTTTTCCTAACTTGCTTATTCTGTTAGATGTGAAATGTTTTCAGTTAGATTATTTGTGCTTCAGAAAAATTGTAAGAATTTATAATCGCCTTAACAGAGAAAGTTAATAGAAATAATTCCCCTCCCCAAAAACTTAATAGGATTTGAATTTGTTCCCTTTACAATATGGCAACAATTTTACCCACTTGGCTACACAGTCTTTGCAGCTATGAACCAGAATGTGATTCCCTTACTCATGCTGAATAGTACCTTATGTAATGAGTTGTTTCATTAGATCTGAAGGTATTATTCAATAGGAGTAAGAGTATCCTAGTCTGGCCCTAAATGAAACTATTTGGGTGTGTCTACACTGCAGCTGGGAGTGAGCACCTCAGGGTGGGCAGACAGACTTGTGCTAACTGGGCTTGTGCTAGTTTGCTACACATAGCTATGTGGATGTTGTGGCACTGGCTTGGACTTGGGCTTACAATCATGGCTGGAAGCTAGGCTATCTGAAATGAACTGTATTTGCTAAATAAATTGTAGTGAGTTTGGTTATACTATACTACCCAATACATCAGTCAGGGAAAAGAATGAACCCCAGCAGGAAGGGTAATTAACATAAAACAGTTTCAAAGGGGAATATTTGTTCAGACAGCCACATGATGTGGATAACATTTGAAAGGTACCGAGTGTTAGCACCAAATGTTAAGAACTCTTTTTTTATGAGATATGGTGTAGCCTACTGGATAGGGCACTGGATGGAAGTGTATTTCTTGGCTGTGCTGTGGACCTGCTGTGTGGCCTGGGGCAAGTCATTTCATCTCTTCCCTTCTGCCCTGTGTCTTAGCTATGTGGTTGGAAACTCTTTGGGGAAGAGACTTTCTCACACAATGTGCAATGCCTAGTACCAGGGGCTGCCAATATCATTTGGGGACTCTAGTTGCTACTGTAATGCCAATAATAATATTTGGTTTACATATCAAAGGTTTGTAGATCTAGTTCACAAAACCTTATCCCTCACACAGGCTCAAAGAGTTCTCTGAAATGGTGAAAAAATGTTGATAGCGATATGCACCCATGAAAAAGCAGAAAGAAATGTGAAAGGATTGTGTATTTTTAAGCAATAATGAACTTAATTAAACACAAGGTGGGTAAGGTAATATCTTTTATTGAACCAACTTTTGTTGTCTATCTAATATCCTGGGACTGACACAGCTACAGCCACACAATTAAATATGGTCATTTAGGAGTACAATTCTAATTGTGCATTGGCGTTTAAAATAAAGAATGAGGTAATGTACAACATGCTATTGAAAGTTTTTAATGCCTGGCCTGATAAAACTCAAGAAGACTGCGACACACGGAGAAATATTGATCCTGGGAACACCTTCTTGGGTCATGTCACACAATTGCCTAGAGAGAGCTGCTGAATGGCAAATCTTGTGGTATGCAGGATAAAGTATGTTCTGCTCCCTGAGAGCCTCATCCATCTTAACCTTTGGGATGTAGCTCACAGCCAGGCCTAGCTAGCTATGCTTATTGCAGACTTTCCGTCTATCTGTATTTAGAGTCTGATTAGCTTTTCACTGTGCAAGTGATTTTGACTAGAAATTTTTTTTTTTATTTATGACCAGCTGAATTGAGTTTAGGGACAATTGAAGATCACAAGCATGGTCTGACAAACTGGACACATTCCAGGGGAGGCTGAGTCATGAGACAAGTTATGGTCTAAGCACTGCTTCCAGGCAAATGAATACTGGGGGCCTGTGATGGGGTATGTACCCTACACAAGGCAGAGTAGGTTAAATTAGGTCAATTAACCTTATATGCTGTACCTGGAGGAGAGCCAGGCATCAATAAAGGGGAGAGAGAGAGCTCAGTGATTTGAGCATTGGCCTGCTAAACCCAGCATTGTGAGCTCAATCCTTGAGGGGGCCACTTAGGGATCTGGGCAAAATCAGTACTTGGTCCTGCCAGTTAGTGAAAGCAGGGGGCTCGACTTGATGACCTTTCCAGGGTCCCTTCCAGTTTTATGAAATAGGTGTATCTCCATATATTAATTAATTAACAAATGGAAGATGAAGTTCAGCTGGGAAGGAGAGTGTTGGGAAGTAGCAATAGGGTCTGGGAGCAAGCAGGCTATAGTTGTTAAATATAAGGTCCCTGGGCTGCAACCTGGAGTAGTGGGTAGATTTGGGTTCTCCTACAGGAAAAGTGGGACAGGACCTAGGCCTTGAACCAGAAGACTGTCTGGAATGGCATGAGGACAGCTGATTTAATGGGACTTTGTTACCCTGGAAGGGGATGACCATACAGTGATGTGCCCAGAGGGCTGAATCATGAAGAGGGAGCACTATAGAGCAAGGAGGGACACCATGTGAGCTACAGTCAGAAGGGGGCATCTGACCTGAAAGTAACTTATCTCCCATGGTGAGTAAACCCTGTTACAGGGCCCCTCTCAGAAAAGTGCTATGAGGATATTGGCTGTGGTCATTAGGAGCATGGAAAGAACCAGTCAGGTGTGAGTGGCACTAGGCTGTACTTCATTTTATGTACAAGTGTATGGGCACATTTTTTTAAAACATATGCTGTGATTGGTACAAGGCTGGGAGGTGGTAGAATAGACACCTTCCTGTGTCTAGAAAATTATAGGTTGGAAGTGAAGAGAGGAAGGAGGAGGGCCCTCCATAATGTGAATGGGAAGGAAATAATGGACTTGAGGAGTGAGACATGTATGCTCCATTGACAGAGCAGCCCTAGTGGAATGAAACTTAAAAAAAGTTGGCATGCAAGTGGTTACATTTTCACAGCTGTAGCTTGGCTGTAAATAGGGGACATATTTTTCCTGCTGAAGAGGACATAGTGCTTAAGTAGGCTAAGCTCTGGTGTAGAAAGGAGCTAAACCCAATGCAACAACACTAGTGTGGCAAGAACTGCTGAGTTGCTCTTTAGTAGTCTGAGGAGCAAACAAAAAACATTAGTGTAAAAAAGTACTTATACACAGATTCACCGTACAGCTTGGTATGGCAAGTAGGAATCCCAGGGGATCAGCAGGGTGCATAAGCTAATGTAGTAGGAGAAAAACTATATGTACTAGAGATGCAGAAATAGATAAACCAGCAAAAGATTTAGTGTTATGTGGCTTAACAACAAGATAATGGATTCTGTGAGACTGTAGGTCTGTAATGGCCATAGATTGCAATGGTCCAGTCTTGGCTTCCTACTAGTTCAGGAAAAAACAGGTTCTTTCATTCAAATTAAAAACAAAAACTATGAAGGAAGAAACACTGATCTTGTATTTCTGGCTTATTTCCTCTCCCTTTTCTGTCTATTTCCCCAATTCTCAGATTCATTTCATACCCCCCTCCAGCTTTTCTTTTGTTCCTTTTCTTCTTCCTCACTCCGAATTAAGTCACTTTTCTCCATTGTCTAGTCTTTCCTTATTGCACTTACTCTCTTACCTTAATTTCTAGTTTTGCTTAATTTTCTCTTGTCTTTCTGCTTCCCCATTTATCTCTCTCCAGGGCTGCCTAGAGGATTCAGGGGGCCTGGGGCAAAGCAATTTCGGGGGCCTCTTCCATAAAAAAATTGCAATACTATACAATACTATATTCTCGCGGGGGCCCCTGCGGGGCCCATCGCAAATTGCCCCACTTGCTGCCCCACCATTGGCGGCCCTGGGAAAAATAAACCTTCCGCATCTCGGCTCAAACCCAGTTTTGAGAAAATTTCTTTACAAGGTATCACTGGTTCTCAGCATCAGCTAGTGCTAAAAGGCACTAAAGCTCATTAAAAAGGTTGGACAAATATTTTCCGTCAAAACTTTTTCTGGATCGAAAACTAGGGGTTTTTAAAAAGCAGGAAAAAATCACGGACAATGTCTGCTTTCCTTCACAATTTGTTGTGGTTTTTTTAATTGAAAAGCTGAAATTAGTCTGCCAAAACCTGAATATAGTTTGGGGTTTCAGAAGTGTGTGGCCAATTATTTGCTGCTTGCTATGTTTGATTGTTTAAAGAAACAACAAAAAAATTCTGCTTAAAAAAATCCAAAACTTTTGAACAACCTCAGCTTGTGACCAAATGCCTGAGCCCATCCAGTCAGAGATTTTTCCAGGTTTCTGATACTCTGCTGGCTTCCTTGACTCATATCTGTCTCCATAACTTTGGATTCATTTAGCTTAGAACATAAGAACAGTCATACTGGGTCAAACCAAAGGTCCATCCAGCCCAGTATCTTGTCTACCAACAATGGCCAATGCCAAGTTCCCCAGAGGGAGTGAACCTAACAGGTAATGATCAAGTGATCTCTCTCCTTCCATCCATCTCCACCCTCTGACAAACAGAGGGACACCATTCCTTACCTATCCTGGCCAAAAGTCATTAATGGACTTAACCTCTGTCATGCATTTATCTGTTTCCTAGAGACTGGCTCCGTGGCATCCCTCACAAACTGGAGACAGTTACTGTGGGTTTGTCTGTAGTATAGACTATGTATATACTCCACAAACTCAGCATTTGAGCTTGTCCAGAATCTGAGATGAGCCTATGTTGTGAAAACTGAAATGCTCAAAATAGCACATGCATGTGAATGGACACAGGTTGCTAAAATTAAATTAACCCAGGGGTTCTCAAACTGGGGGTCAAGACCCCTCAGGGGGTCATGAGGTTATTATTGGGGGTCGTGAGCTGTCAGCCTCCGCCTCAAACCCCGCTTTGCCTCCAGCATTTATAATAGTGTTAAATAAATAAATAAAAAAGTGTTTTTAATTTATAAGGGGGGGGTGTCGCACTCAGAGGTTTGCTATGTGAAAGGGGTCACCAGTACAAAAGTTTGTGAACCACTGAATTAACCCTTTGAAGCCTCAGGGAATGCAGGGGAGGGGGGTCTTCCTTGGTAGGGCTGGGAAGGATATTGCTCTTCTCATGTGATCCCTCCCCCAGTGGCTAATTTTAAATGAAGCTACCCTCTCCTGATATGAATCTCCCTATGGCACTGAAATTAAATATAGACTGTAATTTGGCATTTGAGAACTGAAAGGGATGGTAGCCCTAATGGAAAAGCTAACAGCTTGGCTCTTCTGCAAGCCTCAAACTGCTGAATGAGCTTTAGGGTAGGGAAAGCTGTGCCTCCCAAACAGCCTGCCCCTACCCCCTATCCAACCCCCATCCACTTCCTGCCCCCCTCAGAATCCTTGACCCATCCTGCTCCTTGTCCCCTCACTGTCCCCCAGAGACCCCACCCCAACCACCACCCTGGGATCCCACCTCTGCTCCCTGTCCCCTGACTGCCCCAACCCCTATCCACCTCCCCGCTGAGTCCTGACAGACCCCCGGCATGCCCATGATCCAACCCCACCTTCCCCATCCCCTGACTGACACCCCTCCCCAGAATCTCTGCCCCTTCCCTGTGCCCTGACTGTCCCTGGGACTTCCTGCCCCTTTAGTCAACCCGCCCCGGCCCTGGCCCCTTACCCAGGGCTGGCTCCAGGGGTTTGGCTGCTCCAAGCAGCCAAAAAAAAAAAAAAAGCCATGATCGCGATCTGCGACAATTCAACGGGAGGTCCTTTGCTCCGAGCGGGAGTGAGGGACTTGCCGCTGAATACCTGAAAGTGCTACCCCTCTCTGGAGTTGCTGCCCCAGGCACCTGCTTGATACGCTGGTGCCTGGAGCCAGCCCTGCCCTTACCCCTGGCTCCCCCTCACCCGGAGCCTCAGCCCATCCATGAGCTTCCCTCGACAGTGGCGCAGTGTGGCTCCAGCGGGGCCCCTGAGCTACGCCCTGCTCAGAGCCGCGTGGTCAGGGGGGCAGGGCTGCGAGCTCCAGTGGGGCCTGAGCTTCCTCCGCTCGGCATGGAGCTCGCAGCCCCGCCCCCTGACCACGCGGCTCTGAGTGGGGCGGAGCTCAGGGGCCCCACTGGAGCCACGCTGGGCCGCTGTTCAAGGACGCTCCTGGATGCTCTGAGGCTCCGGTTGAGGGGCGGAGGCAGGGTCGAGTCGGGCTGGGGCTGGAGAGGGAGCCTCGGCCGTTCTCGTGGGGGCCCCTGTGGAGCCCGGGGCCTGGGACAAATTGCCCCACTTGCCCCGCATCCCTCTGGGCGGCCCTCTCTCTCTCTCTCTCAGCGTGGTTTTGATCTCTCTCTAAGGCTCCGCTTTGTACTACATTGGGTCAGATCCTCTCCTGGTGTAAATTGCCATAGTTCCATTGACTGCCCCAGGTGAGGATCTTCTCAACTGTTTCTGCAGTATTCACCCTTTCACTCAATGTTGATTTTTCGTCCTTGTTTCTATTGTCTTCATTCTCTTCTCTCAATCTGCGCCTCTTTCTTTCTTTTTTCTATCTTCCTTTTCTTTACAGGAATATTTGCTCACTCCTACTGCAAAGGCAACTACTAGATTGCTTTAGAAACACCTGGGATATTTCAGGACACTGGAAACAAGTTCAGACAGCTCTCGGGAAGCATATAGCATGTGGTCTTCCATAGTTCTTGAAACAAATAGAACAGGGGTGGGCAAACTATGGCCCGCAGGCCGCATCTGGCCTGACAGCTGTTTTAATCTGGCCCTTGAGCTCCCGCCAGGGAGCAGGGTTGGGGGTATCATAACCTAGTCCCAGATTTGGACCTTAGCGTTCAAAATATTGGGGTTAGCATGAAAACCTCCAAGCTTAATTACCAGCTTGGACCTGGTAAAGCTGCCACCACCCAAAAAATTAGAGTGTTTTGGGGCACTCTGGTTCCCCCAAAAACCTTCCCTGGGGACCCCAAGACCCAAATCCCTTGAGTCTCACAACAAAGGGAAATAAACCTTTTCCCTTCCCCCCTCCAGGTGTTCCTGGAGAGAGACACAGAAGCAAACTCCGTGAATCTAAACAGAGGGATTCCACCCTCTTTATTTCCAGTCCTGGAAACACAAGCACTTCCCTCTTCACCCAGAGGGAATGCAAAGTCAGGCTAGTAAATCTAACACACACAGATTTCCCCCTGACTTCTTCCTCCCACCAATTCCCTGGTGAGCTGCAGACTCAATTCCCTGGAGTTCCCCACTAAAGAAAAACTCCAACAGGTCTTAAAAGAAAGCTTTATATAAAAAGGAAGAAAAATACATAAAAATGGTCTCTCTGTATCAAGGTGACAAATACAGGGTCATTTGCTTAAAAGAATATTGAATAAACCCTTATTCAAAAAGAATACAATTCAAAGCACTCCAGCAACTATATCCATGTAAATACAAAAGAAAACAATAGAAACCTTACTGCCTTACTATATGGTACTTACAACTTGGAAATAGAAGATTAGAAAGCAGGAAACAGAAATCCTCTCATAGCCGAGAGAGCATACAGGCAGAAGACCAAAGAACAAAGGACTCACACACAAAAAACCCTCCACCCAGATTTGAAAAAGTCTTGTTTCCTGATTGGTCCTCTGGTCAGGTGTTTCAGATTACTTCTTTCCAGGTGTAAGAGACATTAACCCTTAGCTATCTGTTTATGACAGGGGCCACTCCACATGGCTCCCGGAAGCAGTGGCATGTCCCCTCTTCAGCTCCAATGCATAGGGGTAGCTGGGGGTTCCACTCTGCACACTGCCCCTGCCTCAAGCACCACCCCAGCAGCTCCTTTTGGCCAGCTGCAAAAGGAGCTGCAGGGCAGTGCTTGTGGACGGGATGGTGTGCAGCAGAGCCGCCTGGCTGTGCCTTTGCATAGGAGCCAGAGAGAGGGACATGCTGCTGCTTCTGGGAGCTGCTTGAGGTAAGTGCCACCTGGAGCCTGTGCCCCTGAGCCACCTGCCTGTACCCCAACCCCCTACCTCAGCTTTGATCCCCCTCTGAACCCCTTGGTCCCAGCCTGGAGCACCCTCCTGCATCTCAAACTCTTCATCCCCAGCCCCACCCCAGAGCCTGCATCCCCAGCCAGAGCCCTCACTCCCCCATATGCCCCCAATGTTTCACATTCAGCTGGTGGCAATTATCTCTTTGATTCAGTATATGACCCACTATGGAGTTTACATGTTCTTGTGCTACTGCTATTACTGCCTTTCAGATGTGAGATAAAATCAAGTATGCTGACAACTTGAACTCATTTCTTGTTCCATGTCACGCTTTGTAAGATTAGTAGTGTTACCTCTCGTTAACTTAAGACAACATTTCTTCTTGGGCAATTGCATTTTACTTAGCTAAGTCCCATTATATTTTCAACTGGAAAAAATATTCATTGCTTCCTGTCTTAAAATGCTGGGTAGTACTCGTGATCAGTTTCTCTCTTTCCACCAATGGCGGTATTTCAATGGTGAATTAAATGATCCCAGTGCATACACTGAATCGGTTACAAAAATGTTGTAAAACACTTAGGGTGAAAGATCATTGGATTAATGTAAGGGCATTACTATTATGGAGAAATAATACACATTATGGAGAAGTTAAGAGTTTACAGTGAAACCTACATTCCATAATCCCTATTATCTTACTTTCCCTTAGACCTTAGTTCCTCCTCCACCACTGACATTCTATCATTGATGATGGTTGCTTACTAGTTGTGGTACTTCTTTCCAGGTGATGCCAGCACATTCAATATCCTCTTTCTCTGTCTTCTGTCAGTTCTTCCTTGGCTTTCCTCACTTTCTCTTTCCTCCCTCAGGTACCCAATTCATACTGCTTGCTTAGCACGTCTCCCATCTTCCATATTTATACATGTCCCACCCACCTGAGCCTTCTTTCTTTGATGACATTTTCTAACATGTCCTGTTGGGTCAGATCCCTCACACTTGCATTTGTTGTTTTGTCTTTCCATGATTTTATGTAATATTTTCCTTGGCCATCTGTGATGGGCAGCCTCTAATCTCTTTTCAGAGGTGTAGCCGTGTTAGTCTGGATCTGCAAAAAGTGACAGAGTCCTGTGGTACCTTATAGACTAACAGATATATTGGAGCATAAGCTTTCATGGGTGAATACTCACTTCCTGAGCCATTGTCATTGTCCAAGTCTTTGCTCAATACAGTACTGTGCTCTGTACAATTGCATGATATAATCTGACCATTACTTTGGGGTCTGTTTGAAAAAATGTCTTTGCTTTTCCTAATCTTATATGAATATGTTCATTGGAGCCACATTTAAATGTCATCACACTTCCCAGGTAGCAGAACTCTTCTACCTGTTTGATTTCTTTTCCATTCATGTACACCTTTGCATCTGTTGTCCAGTTTCCTACCTTCATAATCTTGGTTTTCTCAAAATTTGTTTTCAGTGTTCTCTGTTATTTGCTCATTAGTACAGCGCTAAGAATGAGGGGCATTTGAGATTTTGGAAAACAGATGTTTGGGTGGGATTTTCAAAAGTGACCAAGCAAGTTTGGAGCACAAGCCCCTTGGCATTTCAAGGGGATTGACTTGTGCTCTTGGCTTGCTCAGAAACTTTTGAAATGCCTAACCTTGGCTATTAAAAAAATTAAAAACAAACAAAAACCCTAATGGCAAAGAATGGAGAGTGCATATAAACCTGCTGGTGATTGATAAAGTACATGATATTGCACGACTAGGCTTTTAAAAATACAGTTTAAAAAAACCTGGGGTCCATAGGAATCTGAATAGACTAGACTATCTTGGTATTTATGGTATATTTGTGTTTCTGTTTTTCAGGCTGTTATGCTCAAGAGAACCATTTTTGGGGCAAAATGAGAGTTGAGTCTTCTGGCATTTCAGTTCCTGAATGGTGGCAATAGCGGTTCTCTTGTTACATTGGCATCATTAAGTGCCACTGGGAGCTATTTCTAAGTCTGTGGAAAAGCAAACACAAATCTGAATCCTACAGTACATATTAAACCCTACTCTACAAGGAGCTAGATTACAAGACAAATGTGCTGCCTTTTGCAAAGCACAATTAATCTCTCTCTTTTTATTCACAGGAATGGAAGTTAATGGTGCATTGGACAATGGCAGGTTCAGATAATGGTGTCATCAAGAGCCTTCCAGCAATTAATCACAAACACAGACTTTGTTAGACATATTTCAGTGTGACACTGGGGGAAGCTAGGGAAACGCTTTAAACGTTGCACTGAAAGGCATTCAGTGGAAATGTATGATTTCCAGAAATGTCACAAATCACAAGTAGAACAAAGACTTTGTGTTGTGTTGACCAACAGTCAAGTTGTGTCTATTGCCACCAGCTGGTTAGGTTTTAAAGGAAAGCAGGGTAAGAGTCATAGCATCATGTGGCATGCATGCCAGTGAAGTGAAAAGCATGTCACACATACCTCTTTGGCAATGGTAGCCTGTTATGTTTATTAAGGTTATGCCACGACACTGCTAGTCTGCTATTTGGAAAGTAGAAGTGATTACTCTTTAGCTAGTGATTTTCTTTTCTTTCGAGGAGCGACTTACAACTTTAACATTTGTTTGACTCTTTCATTAGAAACAATAGTCATTTTATGATAGTTTGTGTCAGTCAATACAGATTCTAGTTTAAATGTATTTCTCACTTATGCCAGTTACTCTTCAGCTAGATTGCAAACGAAGTCATTGTATATTGCAAATAGGGTTTCCAGTTGCCCATTTTTTGTCTGGAACGCATGGTCGAAAAGGGACCCTGGTGATTCTGATCAGCACCAATGGCTGGGCCCTTAAAGGTCTGGTTGGCAGTGCAGTGGGGCTAAGGCAGGTTTCCTGCAGCTCCCAGAAGCAGCAGCATGTCCCTACTCCAGCTCCTATGCAGAGGGGAAGCCAGGGGGCTCTGCATGCTGCCCCTGCCCCAAGTACTGTCTTCAGCTCCCATTGGCCAAGAACCACGGCCAATGGGAACAGGTGGGGCAGTGCATAGCTCCTCCTGGCTGTGTCTCTGCATAGGAGCCACTGCTTCCAGGAGCTGCTTGAGATAAGCGCCACCCAGAGCCTGCACCCTTGACCTCCTCCCATACCTCAACCCCCTGCCCCAGCCCTGATCCCTCCTCCTGCCCTCTGAACCCCTCAAAAGCCCCACCCTGGAGCACCCCTCTGCACCTAAATCCCTCATCCCCCAACCCCACACCAAACCCTTCATCCTGTCCCCACTCCAGAGCCTGCATCCCAGGTGGAGCCCTCATTCCTGTCCGCAACCCACTGCTCCAGCCTGGAGCCCCTTCTCACACCCTGATCTCCTCATATCTGGCCCCACCCCGGAGCCCGCACCTGCAGTCAGAACCTTCATTCCCTTCCGCACCCCAACCCCCTGAGCCAGCCTGGTGAAAATGAGCAAGTGAGTGAGGGTGTAGAGAGCGAGTGACAGAGGGAGGAGGGGTGGAGTGAATGGGGGGTGGGGCCTCAGAGAAGGGGCAGGGCAGGGCCTCAGAGGAGGTTGGGGTAGGGGGTGGGCAAGGCTGTTCAGTTTTGTGTGAGTAGAAAGTTTTCAACCCTAACTGCAAAGCTTTATAAAATGTCTGTGAACTTGAAATAAATCCAGTGGGCCAAATTCTGCTCTTTTACATGCTCATAACCACACTGAAGTAAATGGGGTTACTCTTGTGTAACTACAGAGCCAAATTCTGTTCTTAAAGTAACATAGATTGCATTGTAAATTAGACTTTGATATCATATGGAACCATAGCAAATATTCTAAGATAGGACCAGACCAGACTTCAGTGTCAAACGTCCAAAAATTTACTGTCTGGCTAGCCAGCTCAAATTTCTTTGGAGACAATTAAAAATAAAAAGCTGAGATTGAACTGTTGTGTTATGTACTCTTTTTTTTTTTTTAAATGTCCTCCTTACCTACTGACCGTTCCTTCTGCAGGGAGAGGCAGGATGCAATTGGTGAAGGGCAAACTTCAAAAGAGATTGGGAAGTTCAGATCAGATAAGCACCTGAATGTCTGGATATTCAGCCAACTATAGGAAAAATTGGGGTCTGCAGAACTGGCCTGGAAATGTTGCAAGAACTGGCTTTCTTTGGGGATATTTCTGTGACTTTCCATTTCCACTTGGTCCAGCATAAGCATAACTTGCCTTATGGTATTTCATTTGGTTTCTGATTCAGGGGAAACCCAGTGGAAAAGAGGTATACAAAGAACTGCCCTTAGCTTTAGAACTCACTCTTGTGGACTGCTGAAAAATCCACCCACACTGCCAGAAGTTACATATATATAACTTTTTTGTTTTTGGGTAGACTTGAAATGGAATTTTCCTTCTCTTGCACACATTTAGATCGATATAATTGATCACAGTGGTCCATTCTGGCATTTAAAAATCTATGAATTCGGGAGAGGAAAACACAGAGAAGATTTTTTAAATAAAAACTTCAGTACTTTTATAAGAGATTTAAAAAGAAAATTTGAGAACCTTTTTGGTTAAAAAAATAAATAAACAATCCCTCTCCCCCCCCCACCCAAAAACCCCAGCTATTTTCTGGTTTTGGATATTTTCCATTTAAGTCATCTGGAACCCCATGTTCATATTCAAACCTAGAATATGGCCCAATATAGTATCAAAGGTGAAAACCAGTATTTCCCTTCAAAATTCTGCAAGGCTTTCAACTGAGAAATGAAAGTTTAAAAGATTCTATATGTGCCTTCCCAGTTCACCTCTCTGCCTTCTCTCCAGAAGTGGAACTGTAAATACTTTTTTTTAAAAAGGTTGGAAAGAGTATAAAAAAATCATGTTTCAAAGAGTTTAAGCCAATCTCTAACAAGTATGAGTTAGCAGAAGACTTCCCTGGTAACAGATTATCTCAAGTCTGCCTAATGAGAGGGGTCTTGAAACTTCATTTGAAGCAGTTGATGCTGGCCATTGTTGCTGTCAGGATACTGGTCTAGATGGACCATAGATCTGATCCAGTCTGACAATGCCAGTGTTCCTTCGTTATTGTTGAGCACGGGTAGTGTGCTCAGTGTATACATAGAATAACATATAGGGACTGATGCTACAGCTCTTACTCACTTGTGCAATCTCACTGATGTCAATGGGATGTACTTTTGTCTGTAAACCTTGCCGACGTGTGTGGTGGTGGCCAGGGAGGCAAGTGGCTCAGAAAAGGAGGCACCACGTACCATAGATAGGTACTGTGGGCAACATCCAGGGCATTACAAAACCAGCTATTCACCATTTTGCTTGTCATGAGGGTGGAGGGGGATGGGAACGGGGCTGAGGAGTGAAGTGCATTCCGGGACTGATTTACAAAGAGACTCATGGGCTCCTGAAGGTATTTTTTGGGGACTACTTGCATGAATAGGGAGTGTGTATGTGAGTGAGGGTTGTAGGATTGAGCACCTGGTCCCTGCCCCAGTTATTAAAACCTAAGGCCCTGGTCCTGCAGTTGGATCTGTGCAGGCAATCCCTTGACTTCAGTGGAGCTCTGGGCAAGCATAGGGGTCTGCCCATGCAGAGCAGATGACAGGAGCTGAGCTTAAATTCAACAGACCTGTAATACTCAAATTTAGGTGACGTAAAAACACGTACAGGTAGCAGCATGCCGCTGTTGATCTGTCTTATTCTGAGATCTCTAGGGCATGAGAGTGCCATCCAGCTGTCCCGTGACAGAGGCTTGGCAGTATTTCTTCCATGATTCCTGACCCTTGTTCTACATTTTTTGTGTGTGTGTGTGTTTTCATTTAAAAAGTATTAAGAACAACTTGGCAACGTTATTTGGCCCTGCTAAATGCTGCAACAGCTTAATCCAGATTTTATTATACTGGGACTTTATAGTCACTCATTTTATATAATAAAGTAGGAATAAGTGAACCTCAAGGAGTTTGAGGTTTTGCAGACCTCTCAAATTAATTTGAGGGTTCACTGAGTTAGCATGGATTTATGAACCTTTTCCCTCTGTAACTTTAATCCACTTCTTTCTCCAAAGGAGATTCAATTTTTAAAATGTTTTTGTAGCTAAAAGAGAGGCCTGGGCTACGTGTTAGGGGGTAGCACATTCCCCAAAAGCTATGCTGGCACAAATATGTGCTCTACACTTTGTACATAAGATGTATTTTTAAATTAAATGTCTCTTCCTTCCCTTCTACTCCTTTTCTTTCATAGTCAGTGTTTAATTTTCATTATGCCCACTCTTGGCTCCACATTCACCATATTTCCCCCCTTGTTTTCTTTTTTTCCTATCTTCCTTTTTGCTCATTTAAAAAAAAACAACAGTCTCTCCTAATAATCTAATAACATTCAGGCTGATCTTTTAATATCATAGCGTTCATGTGGGCTTTAAAAAAAAAGAAGAAAAAAAAAGGCAAAATGAGTTCACCCTGCCTGACTTTTACAGGACCAATGTCAACTGTTAGAGCTCAGGTCCCCAAGAGGCTTAAACATGTATCAATGGGAGAACTCACATGCTTAAAGATGGGGGTATGCTTAAGTACCTTGTTGAATCAAGGCCTTGAAGAGGGACTTTCTAACTGGGAGTAAACCAGCAAAACAGACAGCTTTAACAGAATGTTAAAGTCATTTAGTCATTTCAGCATCCCCTTCAAAAGGATCACCTAGATACCAGTAAGAGGTGATGTTGACAATTCAGAGGTGGAACGTTTTTCCTCTGAGGGAAGGCTGACCCAGTGCTCCACCATAGTACTAGAGGGCTTTGTACAGACAGGATAACACCATGGGCAGTGAGTGAATCCCCTGCTTGGGAAGGCTAGCGCCCATCCCCACCCTTTCCACCATAGGCTCCATCCCTACCCCGTCCCTTAACATTCCTACTAGCCTTAACATTGTCCTTTAAATAGAGTACATAGAAGATATGTTTGTACATCATTTGCTGTTATCCCGCTAGCTATTTTACCTACTTATTCATCAATAAATCCCTTTCAAGTAAAACTGCATCCTTTGTTGCCAACAGTCATATGTTACAGAATCATTAGAGAAACACTTTAAAGTTTTCACATGAGGAAGAAAGCCACAGGGCACTGGTCAATCATATGTTTTGTTTCTTAAAGTATTTTTAGAAACCAACATAATAAACTAAACTGTCAACAAATAGGGCAAAAGCAGCTATTAATCTATAATGACCTAGAGATTAGCGCACCAAATTTTCCCTTCAGGGAGAAAAGAAAGTGGAGTTTTGAGGTGTTTTTTGGAAATTTTTTCTCCCTCAAGTTAGTAAAGTAATTCATTGTTCAGATCCATTAGGATATTCAGGCCATTTCCTTGCAGGGCTGGATTGTTCCTTACCTTATGGCACAATTACTAGTATTTTTCCCCAGTCTATTTTCATTTGTCTCAATCAGCGAGGGCTTCAGTTACTACCCTTGGGATGCCATCTGTAAGACCTGCAGGAGGCCACAGAAGAGGAAAGGAGTGGAGACCCCCGCTGGCAAGGAGAGGAGGGCAAGGTTAGCCTGTAGAATGAACAGGAGGTTCTGTCTCTGTGTATCATCCAAGATCTAGGGGATCTGATAAGGTAAAGGGACATCTGCACAAAGTTCCTGTGCTTCTGCACTGGCTTTGAGGCAGATGTCTCCGAATCTTCCCTTGATTGGGCTTCCCCAAGCCAGAGGAAGGTCTGCTCAGAAGTTAATGTAACCTGAAGCTACTTTAAATTCCTTATCAAGTTTCAGCATAATTTTAAGCATGAGTAGCCCCATCAGCTTCAAATGAGACTTCTCATGTACTTGAAGTTACAAATGAACTTAAGTGCTTTGCTAGATCAGGGTCGAGCTTTGGGTGGATTTATTGCTGAGTAGGGGAACAGGTGTGGGCTGCAGGTTAATGCCAAACTGAACCCTCGATATCATCTGTGAATTTCATTAGCATGCTGTTTATTCCTTCTACGTCATGACTAAAAGTGTTAACCACACATAGCAACTCAGAATTTATTAGAATTTATGAGAATGGAGAAATATTTTTTTTTAAATCACATACAATTTCCCACAGGGATGAGGAACGGGGGACATCATTTTGTCAGCAGAAGTCACCTTGCATGTGTTTTAGTTCTGGAAGATACTCAGATACTGCAATGCGGTGGTGGATGTGTATAAGAACCTATATACAGGGCCGGCTCTAGCCATTTTGCCTCCCCAAGCACGACGGCATGCTGCAGGGGGAGCTCTGCTGCTCGCCGGTCCCGCAGCTCTGGTGGACCTCCCACAGGCGTCCCTGCGGAGGGTCCGCTGGTCCTGCGGCTCCAGTGGACCTCCCGCAGGCGTGCCTGCAAATGCTCCACCGGAGCTGCGGGACCAGCGGGCCCTCCACAGGGACGCCTTCGGGAGGTCCACCAGAGCCGCCTGCAGCCCTCCCGGCAACCGGCAGAGCGCCCCCTGCGGCATGCTGCCCCAAGCATGCACTTGGCGTGCTGGGGCCTGGAGCCAGCCCTGCCTATATAGAATAGAATTAAATAGTATATTACACAGCACTTGGCCTAACACTGAGCTCTGTGGCATCAGGATAGAAACTGGCCCTGTGTTCGATACATTGCCAATAAACATTCCTCTTTCTTTAATATCCTACAGCCACTTTTCAGTCCACATTGTTCCCATATAAGTTGATTTGAGTTAATTTTGGAAGTAAGATTTCATAAGACACCCTATAGCAAATGTTTTATTGAAATGGAATATACCTGTAGTATATCTCCTACTTTTTTCACGGATTTTGTTATTGTGTCAAAAAAAACCCAAAAAACAATCAAGTTTTTTCTGGCAAGATTTTTTATGCTGCTTATTGCTCAATATTCTGTTATTCTCCAGATGTTCAATAATTTTTTTCTTAATATTTGTTCCAATATTTTCTGGAGGCAGCTGTTATGTTTGTGAGATGGTAATTTCTGAGACCATTCAATTTACTAGTGTACTTCTTGTAGAGCCCAGAGGTCCACACTAAAATCAGGGTTTTAAGCACAACGCATACACACAATAAGAGAGAGATCAAAGTCCCCATCCTAATAAGGAATGTTCTGGGCTTGTCTGGATTATGTTAATTGTGGAAATCCCCCATTCTACCACGTCAGTGCTATATGACAATGAGATCAGTAGTCTCCCAAAAGCAATATAACCTGGAAGGCAGGTAGCTTGCTGGGTAAAAGCTTTGCTATACATGCATGTGTCATGGAGTCACCGGGTGATGCTCTGTAACTATCCCATATGAAGCCAGTCAAGACTCTGGGAAAGCCTCTTCTCTGTGAGCAGACTGTCTCCAGGGCAAGAAGCTTACACAGCTTCAACCTTCCTGAGTGTGACCTTGGAGCATTCAGCATCCCCTTCTCACACCGTGCACTTCCCACAGCAAGTCCACACAGGCAGGGCTCCTGGGGAAGCCAAAGGGCCCCACTCCCCAACTTCGCAGTCAGATATGACTCTCAGCCAGCCAGTAAAACAGAAGGTTTATTAGACGACAAGAACACGGTCTAAAACAGAGCTTGTAGGTACAGGAAACAGGACCCTTCCATCAGGTCCATCTTGGGGGCAGGGAGGACAGAGACCCATCTGGGCCTCCCTCAATTTCCCCAGCCAGCTCCAAACTGAAACCCCCTTAAACCCCTCCTCTGGCCTTTGTCTCTTTCCCAGGGTAGGAGGTCACCTGATCCCTTTGTTCTCCAACACTTTCGGTTGGCACCTTTGCAGAGGAGGTGCCCAGGCCATCAGTTGCTGGGACACAGGATGTCGGCCATTCTCTGTGCAGACACCATCACCCCTGCCCTCTCAGGCTCTGCAACAATCACACAGACTTATCCCACCACCTAGATATTTAAGTAATGCATAGGGGAAAATGTGGCACCCACACAGTACTCAGTGAAAACATTATGAACATTCGCACTTGGTCACAGCATGTATTGTAGATTTTATGGTATGTAAGGGACAATTCACAGGCACCCACTGATGTAGGATACTGCCCTTTCCCCCCTCACTCAATAACTGTCTGAAGTGGTTTAGCAGATTGACAGTTTATATGCAGCCATAACGGCCAGTTATTTTTTTATCTGTAGGTCATTGTAAAGTCAAAGAATTGAAACCACAGCCAAGGTGGTAGCTGGAATCTGGTAATCAGGAATGACATCCATGAGCTCAATAGCAGCTTTAAGCATAGAGATGTGGCTTTTCTGCATCTTTGCCATTAAAAAGCCTGAAATGTTTACCCCTTTGCATTCACCATCCCCTAAGGACATAAATTCCACCATGGCACTTTCTAGAGTTTGCAAGCCTCAGACAACAAGAGATCCTCTCTTTGAGAAGTAAGAGAAACTTCAGTCACAACGACAATGAAGTCCAACCTGGAATACAATGTAGACACAAACTTGCCTGTCTTGATCACCTCAAGAATGTCCTTTAACTAAGGCTTCACCTGTACTGCAGGCCTGGTGTGTCATTTGCAGCTTATGTAGATGTACCGGTGCGAGCTTTAATCTAACTAGCTCACTAGAAACAGCAGTGAGGTGGTGTGGGCTGTACACAACTGCCTGGTATTCCTGGTTGTGTACTTGCTGAAGCCTGCCCTGCAGCATCCTACCTGCTATGATTAGCAAACTAGCTAGATTAGAGCTAGTGTGGGTACATCTAGCAGTGTAGATGTAGCCTCAGGCTGTTGAATGCAGAGAAGCTAGGGGAGGGTAACTGACTGACCTCTATTTCCTGTTATCCTAGAGTTTTGATATTTCTCCCACCAGGTGCCCTAGCAGCCTGTCTAAACAGGGGCTCTAGGACAGTGGTCCCCAACCTTTTTTGTCTGGCGGGTGCCAGATGATGAGCCACAGAGGACCGTGGCGGTGGACGAGCATTCGCCGAAATTCCACCGACAAGCGGCAACGTCAATAGGCGTCACCGCCAAAATGCCGCTGACAAGCAGTGTCATCCAGAGGTGTCACCACCAAAATCCCACCGAAAATCGGTGGCATTGCGGCGGCAACACCTCTGGATGATGTAACTTGGTGGCATTTTGGCGGATGCTTGTCTGCTGGCCAGTACACAGGCGCACTTAGACGCCCTGGCGGGTGCCATGGCACCCATGGGCACCATGTTAGGGACCCCTTCTCTAGGCAGTCACAACTAACAGCTACACAGGCTCTATCAGTCCCTGAGCTAGTTCCTTCAGTATCTTCAAAATGGGCACCAGCCAAATGATGATGTTTGATCAGAACCTCCTGTTCTATGGCCTGACTATGGTCTCCCTGTGTGGAGACCTTCAGTACAGCTCAAAGTTTTGCCTCAGAGGAATCAGCAAGAGTTTGAAATTGCCAGAGTCCTTTGAGACTCAGATAGCAAACACTGAACATGATATTACAAATAAATTAAAATTTTTAAGATAGGGACAGTCTCTTTTTGAGATCCACAGATAGTAAACACAAGGTGGTGGGTGATGAAGTGCATAAATAACAACACAATATGAGGAAGATCTTGTCTTAACTTGGCCTGCACACCATTTGGGTGGTCCATGTTCACTTCTGTACCATCTGAATTCAAGCTAACCAGTTATGAACCGAGTTCTTTTGCCTGGATCACAACTTCTACCACTTTTTATATTCCCTGCATGATACCATCAGCTGTCCCAGATTTCAAATCTGCTAGGTCAGCAAATGGAGAATAAGATTTCTCTCCTAGACAAATCTGATGTATGCTCACCTTTGCTCAGCTACAGAACTGTCAGTGGATCCATCAGTAAGCAAACTCATAAGACTAGCTATCTGGGTATGTATTTCTGACACCATTTGCTAAGAGACTTTGCAATTGCCTCTATACAGTCTCTCATTCTGTGGATGCTAACACAGTTTGACCCAAGATTAAGGCAAGTAGTCAGAGTATTTGCAGGGCTGCAAGATGCAGAGTATTCAAATATGTCTAAAATTGAAATCATGTATAGTGACTATGTTAGCTGTGCTAAACAAGATGGCAAAAGCATGGATCTCCTGGTGTTTCCTTTTACAAAGCAAGCTTGTTTTTTGTGGGCCAAGTGACATATTTTCTGCTATTATGCATTTTATACAAGCAGCAGAGCAGTTATGTAACGGTGGAAAGCAAATTCTAAATGGTGGTGTTTCATCCACTTTTAAGAGGGCAGTCCTTATCATAAAGCATCTAACACTCTGCTAATTACACAAAACATTTAATGTTTCTGACATTAAAATTAAAGAGATCAGCATTTTCAGCCCCAAATGTTAAAAAATCATGCATCAGGACCTCCCAAAATCATGAACTTGGTCTAAAAATTATGAAATTTTGGGTGTTTTTCATTGGCCTTCTGTTTTTTTTATGCTTGAGTCATGTTTTCACATTTAGCTCTGTCACCACGAGGCATGGAAACTTGCTTTTCTTTTAATGAAAGCTGAAATTCTCACCTAATGACTTGCCTTGTAGAGCTCAAAAATACCAAGTATCATGAGATTTGCAATAAAATCTTGAAAGTTGGCAATAAGCTTGCAAGGAACTCTGGAAAATTTCTTATATTCCTTAGTATATTCTTCTGAGCCATGTGCTTTGTTTGTCTCAGAACTTTGCACACTGCCCTCTGATGGTATGGGCTGATGGTGGGTTTTTTTTCTTTTTTTTGACCCCACTTTCCCCAGCAAAATGTTTTAGTAGTTCCAGACGTTTTTAATTGTTTTAATCAACTAGGTTTATTCATATAGTTTTTATGCAAATATCTTTCATATGATTTGTGATTAAGTGAAGGATTGATTTGCAAATTAAAGTGCTTGGTCCAGGCAGCAGCAGCAGCTAACTTTGCAATTAAAAGGCTATAACAAATATAAGAGAGAGGACATTTGCCTCCTCAAATCAAGTTAAATGATAGTGTGTTTTACAGCAATGGAAAGTAATGAAATTGTAGCTTTCTTTTCTTTCTTTTCTTTCAGAAGCCCTGCTGTGGCTTGATAAGTTAAACTGCCTTTGAACTGTGTGTGATTTGTCAGCTTTATTCTCCCTCATCAAATCAAATCAGCTGTTGCTGTTAAATCTGCAAGGCTCTAAAAGTTGTTACACAGCTTGCTCTGGCTTGGTTGGAAAAGTACAGTTTGGTTTTTTTCCTGCTATTCTGGCCTTTGAGCTATCTGACTATAGCTGAAAAGTCCAGATGCAATCTGTCTTCTCCAATTACTATACATCTCTAATCAGAGCATTAACACAGAACATATTCAAACTGAAACTTGGCATCAGACATGCTCATCTCTGCACTTCTCCCTGGTTCCAATCCCTTCTCCCAAAGTATTACTCACACGGCTGACATTGGCCCCGCCCCTCCTTCGACTAGCACCTCAGTTGTGTTGATCTACTTGACCTCTTCTCCTTCCCCTATGCCTGAGAGAGCACAGTTTTCTTTGTTTCCACTCATGTCCTCCTGCTGCCCTCCTAATCTAACTTGCAGCTCAGTGCTATAGGTCTGATGTCACATACCTCCTCTTTCCCTTCTGGCCCCCCACCTTCCCCCCACTCCTTGCCTAGCAGGAAGGCATGCTCAGACAGCACTTCATACATCCTGGTCCAACTTGGTCTTACCCTGCATGTCTGAGTGCCTTACTGTTTTATTAAAATGAACACAAGAAAATTCTTGTCTCTCTTTCTGATTCCCCGTAACCCTTTGGGTTAGCATTTCATTTTCATTATGTACAAGTGTTAGCTGACTCTGTACTCCGATTTGGCTGCCTCTCACCTTTCTGTTTTCATTCCTTTTTTGTTTAACCTTATATCGCTGAGCAGGCAATTGTAAAACCACATCAGTCACTTTGTGGCTCTTGCATTCTTTTTTTGTAGAAGAATTATAGTCTACTGCATGACACCTTACAACCATGGCATCTTTTAGGATTTCCCAGCCTTCTTCCTTACTAGTGTATTTAATATTTCCTCCCTCTATATCTTATTCTGTTTCCTAATTCTACATTTGCTTTTCTAACATCTAACATCCTTATAGAGCCACAGTGAGTGAACACATTCCTTACTGGGCTGAGTTCTGTATTCTCATATTTTCAGATCAGTTCCTCCCTATTGCTAAGAGTCAAATCCAGGTTAGGGTCTCTTCTGGTTGGACCATAAAGTCTTCTCTGTGTAATTTAGGAACCTCTTTGATGTCTGGCTGTATTAAGTACCTGATGGATATTTAGTTTACGTACCCTGGGAGCTGGTCCAACAGCTTGATACTCTTGTCCTCTTCCAGTCCCGGCAGTCTGTTGCAGATATCTTTATTTTCTTATTGTTATCTTAATCCATAAACATTGCACCATTGCATTCTTCATTTTCAAATTGCAGCTTGGTAAATATTCACATATACTCTCCACTTCTTGTTTCCTTTCAGTCTCTTCTATAGCTCTGAGAATGTGATCAGCTATGAATTAGGCCCAACAACGTAGAGTCTCCATCCTTTATTATTGCTTCTAGTCATTCTTATTTATTCCCCAGGCTTCACAAACTTGTGCACTGATATGTTAGAACATTAATACTAACTTATTGGGCACTAGTGTTCATGCTTTGTTTTGGAGCAGCTTCACCTTCTGCTTTACAGTGTATGTAGAAGGTACACAGCAAATTATCAGAATTGTGGGCCTGTCCAAAAGCGTACTGAATCAATGGAAAGGCTCCCATTGACTTCTGTGAGTTCTGGATTAGGATGTAAGAGCACACACTCCTTTTCTCCCTTTTTCTACCAACTAAGCTTCTTCACTTGTTGGGCCGTGTCAAAATCCAGCACATCAATATATTCCTCTTAAAAATCCTTTTGTGACTTTCCTCGGAGCTCATCTGTTCATTGCTCACAGAATTCAATGATCTGTTCTAGGCTCCAACACTAGCCTCATCTCTAAGCCCTTGTTATGCAACATTGCACACAGCTGCTTTCCCTGCATTTATACAGAGCTTCCAGACAAAAGGCCCCCACAGAGTCCTGGTCATGGTTCTTACTGTCAGCCACCCAGTGCTCTTCAGGCCAGCCTGAGCCTGAGACTAAGTAGGAACAACACCCACTGAAGTCAATGGGAATGGTGCCAAGTTACTTCAGGGTTGAATTTGGCACATCATGCAGAATTATTTGTCACTGTTATGGGCCTGTAGTCAATGCTGTAAGAGGGGGTCCAGAGTTGGTGCCCACCTGGAAGGGGTCTAAGGAGTAAGGGGAAAGTGGCAAGGCTGATGAATCAGGTTGACCATCTCTGCCAGACCAACCAACTGCACACTATGGAGAGTGGGCACAGTGCCACATACAACCCCTCTTGCCCCACCTGTTCCATATGGAGAACGAGGTGAGTAAGGAGAACAGGCAGTTGGGGTATGCTACCATCAGAAAGGGAAAATGTCACTTCCCCCACAGCCAAAATGAGTGGCCAATCTCTCTTCTGATTGGATCAAACTCCCTACAACCCTACTGACATCAGGAGTAGGAAGGAGGGGCATTTGCAATGTTAGGAGAATTCTTCATATTGCAGCACAAGATTTTCATTGGACATTCAGTAAGCACTGACTTATACCATCCTATTTCATTCTTCTGTAGGCTGCTTGTGTAACTTTTCCAGCAGAAAGTAGATGAGTAATGACATAAATCAAAAGTAGGTCAATAATGACCATCACTTATGCCAAAAATATTGGTCCAGACTACAAGTTTTAATATATAACAGAGGGCTAGTAGCATTTTAATAACTCAGTTAATGACATTCTTTCTCAGATGGCAAAGAGATACTTCTATTTTTTTTTTTGATGTGCAAAACTATACCTGGGTAGCAAGACATTTACTTTTTTCAGCAGAGTATAATAAAAAATTGTCGATCATTTAGGGATAATGACACATATGGTAATATTCATTGTTTCATGTTCTCTGCGTGTATATATATATATCTTCCTACTGTATTTTCCACTGCATGCATCCAATGAAGTGGGCTGTAGCCCACGAAAGCTTATGTTCATATAAATTTGTTAGTTTCTAAGGTGCCACAAGTACTCTTATTTTTTTAGGGATAATGAAAATCATGTTGTTGGTAGAAACTGAGGCCCCTTATTCATGCTTATTATTTAAAATTCTTGGTGGTGATTTTCAGATATATGTATTAAAGGAGACATTATTCTGTATTTTAGAGTGTATGGAAAATAATTCATCATTATGTTACACTGCTTTGATTTCCATTTTCACAATCTGCATGATGTAGTTTACAGTCTGGTATATACTGTGGCCTGATTCTCCACTATCTCATGGAGATGTGCATTTATACCCAGGCAAAGTGGGAGCAGCAAGCAAGTAGTGTGATCTAGTCCTGGGGTAGGTGGATGTGAGGGGATATGGCAGGTGATTCTTGAAATGTGATTACAATTTGGCCAAACCTTAAAGGGCTGATGATTCAATTCAGAAACATTAATGGGTAACTTCTCTCCCTTTTGTTTGGAACTCCTGCAGACTAACAAAGAGAATGAAGACTGTCAATGCACAACGTGAATGTCTCCCATAAAGCCACAGTACCCAAAAACCTCCCCAAACAATCTAGGACAAGATACATTATGCTTACCTAGTATTCCCTGAAGTTAATGAGAATTGTACACATATTTGAGGCCAGAATTTGACCCTCACACAGTGTTCTCTTTATTTTTTACTAGATGTGATAAATATGGCGAAAGTTTACAGATAGTAATATTCTGCTCATGTTATGAAAAGTAAAATTACTAACTGACATCTGTATATCAATGAATAGATGGTAATTCCTATACCATTATGTCTCCCTACAGAGTCTATTTTCAGTACCTTTTAACAACCTCAATTTACCTCACATGCCAAATCAATTTAACTATAACTTTTTCTTCTTCTTTGGAGCTAATCACAGAAGAATGAATTAGGATTCAAGTTATTTGCTTCAGAAACTTTCCATCTTTTTGCAAACATTTCAGTCACAATACAAACATCTCACAGACATACTGTAGGTTACAAAAGAAAATCTCATACAGTTCAGGGCTGGTCTACCTAGAAAATTAGATCAACCTAGCTACCTCACTCAAGGGCATGAAAAATCCGCACTCCTGATTTAGTTCAGCCAACCTAAATCAATCTTGTAAACAGCACTAGATTAATGGAAGAATTCTTCTGTTGACCGAGCTACCACCTCTTAGGGAGGTGGATTACCTATGCTGATGGGAGGACCCCTCCCAGTGGTGTAGATAGTGTCTGAAGTGCTCCCACAGCATAGCTGCGGCTGTGCTGCTGTAACAGAGCAAGTGTAGACAAGTCCACAGTGATGGTGGCTAGCTTGTCAAACAGGTCAAAGCTGTATGTGGCACACTCATTTAATTTCTTTGTCCTTCTCAGATGTGAATTTTATTTCAGAAGCATTATTTTTCATAACTACAGTGTAATAGTCATAGTTTAATACTCATAGAGTTTTGAATAAAAATCATGGAGGCCAGATTTAGCCTCAGAATCACAAGAAAACCAGCTATCAGAATTTCCGTATTTATCTTTTATACTGCCATCCATCATTGGCTTTCCAAGTAAAATCAATAGCAACAGCAAAGTCCCTAGTGGATTGTATGGAGTCTCCAGCTCCTCTCCCTTTTTGGATTAAAACTCTAGATGGGTTAATTTTTTGTTTTGTTCTGAGTTAGGGGTTTGTGGGTTGATGTATTTGTTACAGTTGGTTTCTTTTCTTTGTCGAGGGGAGGGGTTAGAAAGATAGGGGCATCAATGCTTTAAATGTAATTCTTGTTATGGTGGAAAGCTTTTGCAGTGTTCCCTAAAGACAGATTCTGGCTTTGACTGATGTGCTGTGGAAGTGTCACGGGTTAACACTAGCCTTTTAGGAGGTAGCAGGGCCAGTGCACCTGTGACCGACCCAACTGGGCTTAAAAGAGGGAAACCTGTGCCCTAGAGGGGATGGGACCTGGTGAGTGAGGGTTGCCTTTGAAGACACACACAGTCAATCTTTGAATGTAAAGGGCAAGTGAGAGCTGTCTGAGAAAAGGGAGACTGAGGAAGGTCCTGGGAAGAAGCTGCAGTTGGTTTCTGGGAGTACGCTAAAAGCAGGAGAGCAGCAAGAAGGGTTTGCTGGCTAACATCACAAAGCCAAGGAGACAGGGTTTCATGGCTAGGTTGTGGGCGGCCAGACCTCATCGTCAGAGCCTGAGCCCAGGGCAGGAGTCAGCTGGGTCAGGATTCCAGGCAGTCAGGAGCAGGAGACAAACTGGAAAACAGAACCATGAATCAGGAACCAGAGTCAGGTTTGGTCAGGAAACTAGGGGGTCAAAGTCAGGAGACAATGAAACATTGTTTCAGATAAAAGCAAACTTCATTCTGGGATGTATTAGCAGGAGTGTTGTAAGCAAGACACGAGAAATAATTCTTTCATAGACTCACAGACTTTAAGGTCAGAAGGGACCATTATGATCATCTAGTCTGACCTCCTGCACAACGCAGGCCACAGAATCTCACTCACCCACTCCTGTAACAAACCCCTAACCTGTGTCTGAGTTATTGAAGTCCTCGAACTGTGGTTTGAAGACCTGAAGCTGCAGAGAATCCTCCAGCAAGTGACCCATGCCCCACACTGCAGAGGAAGGCGAAAAACCTCCAGGGCCTCTGCCAATCTGCCCTGGAGGAAAATTCCTTCCTGACCCCAAATATGGCGATCAGTTAAACCCTGAACATGTGGGCAAGACTCACCAGCCAGCACCTAGGAAAGAATTCTCTGTAGTAACTCAGATCACATCTCGTCTAACATCTCATCACAGACCACTGGGCATACTTACCTGCTGATAATCAAAGATCAGTTGCCAAATTAATTACCAAAATTAGGCTATCCCATCATACCATCCCCTCCATAAACTACTTAGCACTGAAAAAGCCTCATCTGAAGTACTGTACCCAGTCCTGGCGAGCACACTTTGGGAAAATGTGGACAAATTGGAGAAAGTCCAGAGCAGAGCTACCAAAATGATTAAAGGTCTAGAAAACATTATCTTTGAGAAAAGATTGAAAATATTAGGTTTATTTAGTTTGGAGAAAAGAAAACTGAGGGGGGGACAACATGATAACAGTTTTCAAGTATGTAAAAAGTTTTATAAAGAGGAAGAAACATGATTACTTGCTGCAGGGATTTTTTCCATGAGGTGGCAGTGTGTATAGTTTGGAGGACATATGCCCGGAGGTTGTCATCTATAATACTCTGAAATTCTGCTTCCTATGTTTATGTAATGTGGTACGACGTACCTATTTCAGCACTATTCAGTGCTCCATAGAGAATGCACTTTGTCATTTAGATTAGATCTTGTTTGCTTTTTGAATCATTTTTGAGTTTGGACATGGAGTTGCTGTATATCAGCCCAATCAGTTCAGGTGTGTTGAAGTTGGAGCTATTTTGAAAAGCCTGATCATTGAATTAACTGGTGGGTTGTTCAAAGCTTCTAAATCTGAAGGTGTTGTAGGTAATTCTGTTTTATTCTACTTGCATCTAGTTATGGTCTCATGGCGGAATCCAGGGACTTGGTCTAGGATGTTAGAATTTATTATCTGTATTACAGTAGCACCTAGAATCTCTGGTATTAAGGCCCTGTTAAAACTGCTTTTTTCCTTTTCCACTGAGGACAGGACAAGAAGTAATGAGCTTAAATTGCAGTAAGGGAGATTTAGCTTAGACATTATGAAAAACTTCCTAATTGTGAGGTGTAGTTAAGCACTAGAACAAATTACCTAGGGAAGTTGTGGAATCTCCATTATTGGAGGAGATTCCTAGGGAGGTTAGACAAACACCTGTCAGGGATGGTCTAGATAAGATTTATTTCTGCCTCAGTGCAGGGGAGTGGACCAAATGACCTCTCCAGGTCCCTTCCAGCCCTATATTTCTATGATTCAATTAAAAAACAAATAAAACTCACTCATCTTATTTTGCAAATATATACATATATCAAATCAGACTTTGCCACAGAGTGATTTTTCTAGAAGTCACGAATCAATCCTACAGCCTCTTATGGTTGGGATTTTCAAAGGAGCTTAAGGGAATTAGGCACCAACTCCTTGTTTAATTCCAATTGGATTTAAGCACCCCACCCCATAGGCTTCTTTGAAAATCTCAGCCCCATATGAGTAGTCCTAAGTAAGTTAATAGGAATCATGTGATTATTCCTATTGTAAGATGGGACCCTATATGTTTGACTGGGTACCTACATCAATGTCTAGGTTTGATAAAAAGCCTCATCATTAATTAAGTCCTGCTGACCTTCAGTAGACTGAGACTACTGCACGGGAATGAAGGCTTCAGGATCAGGCCACAAAGAGTGGATTAGCTCTTGGCTGCAACAGGCATAGCTCACCAGAGGACAGTTCCAGTTCACAGCAACTTTCGAGGTTTTTGGAACAAAATCAAATGTAATGTGGAACAAAACAGATTGTGTATGTCCTAGAGCCATGGGGTGCTGGCAGGGGATGTGCAAGTCTCAGGTTCAATTCCATGCTAGGCCTCATCCAGGGCACATTTTTTCATCCCAGATCACTAGGGGCCTACCAAATTCACGCTATGAAAAATGCATGACAGACTGTGAAATCTGGTCTTCCCTCATGAAATCTGACTAGTGTAGGGAGGTTGCAGTGCATTCAGAGCTGAGTGGCTGGAAAGCAGCAGTTGCTGGCTGAACACTCAGCTCTGCCCACCACCTGCAGCAACACAGAAGTGAGGGTGGCATGGTATGGGGGGGAGTGGTCACTTTTTGGGATGGGCATGGTTGGCCCTATAGCTGGTGATACAGGTGACTGCCCAGGGTGCTGTGGTCAGGGGTCGCTGTGGTCACTTCTCCTCATACAGCCAGCCCAAGCCCCTTTAAGCCCTGATTCTATAGCTGGGGAGAGACAGGGCTGGCGCACCCCAGTCAGGGTCTCCTACCATGCACCAGGCTCCAGCTGCTAGTCCTGGCTGGGCTAGTAAGGGTTGGGAATTCCTCTTCCCTTGCATGGACTGCTCCTGGGGCTGGGTCAGACCCACCTATGGGAACCTCCCCCAGCTGCAGAAAGCTTCATGGCGGCTAGCTAGGAGCCTAGCTCTGAAGGCCGCACTGCCACCACCAGCTACTCAGAAGTACGCACGGCATGGTATGGTATTGTCTCCATCACTTCTGTGCGGTGCTAGCTGGGAACCCATTTCTGAAGGCAGCATAGCTTCCAACAGCAGCAACCATTCCCCCCCGCCCACTGCCTCCCACAACCTGCTTTTGGGTCAGGAGGACCCCCACTGTGAAATTTCAGG
Organism: Gopherus flavomarginatus; assembly: GCF_025201925.1. Lineage (NCBI taxonomy): Eukaryota > Metazoa > Chordata > Testudines > Testudinidae > Gopherus > Gopherus flavomarginatus. The sequence continues at coordinate 203,004,059 of NC_066617.1, forward strand.
TTAAAATATCTGAAACCTTGACATTTAAGATTTTTAAAATTCTATGGCCGTGAAATTTACCAAACTGGACCGTGAATTTGGTAGAGTCCTACAGATCACTCATTCAAGCAGATCAGGGACTTGAATCTGGATCTATCACATGCCAAAACAGTGTCTAACCACCAGGCTCTAGAACAGGAGAGTCTCAGGCTCTTGCACTCTTCACTTCTGATCCCCCAAATGTTTTGATTTCAAGGAAACAGCGTATTTCAATGAAATTTCATTTCACGGAGAATGTTCCAACTAGCTCTAGCAACAGCTCCCAAGAGTTTATTCAGGCAGCTGGCAATAACACAAGAGTGCTCTGGCAACGATCACGATACTGCAAAAAGATGAGAGGCGTAGCATAGAGCTGGCTGTGGTAACTCTGTTAGAGAATCGCTAGGACTGTGGTATTCAGTAGTGAGACCACAGGGCAGATCCAGACCACCAGATGGTTTTGAATGGACCACCAAATCTTTTTATTTACTTATTTTGATCATTATTGTTGTTGTTTTTCTATTATTTTCTCTGGAATCTTGACCCCTTGACCAAGAAATTTGGAGCTTGACCAAAAATAATTGATTACCTCTGCTCTAGGAAGACCAGCATAAAGCAGCTGCAGCAGGAGTCAGGGTCTGACCCAAAATATCAAGTGTTAAGACTGCCCAAATCCATACAAAGTGACCTCGCCAGGTATCATAGCTGATCCTGAAACCAAGATCTCTCTGCTGTACAGTGAAATTAATTAGTATTTGGTTGTCAATAACAATAAATAAATATATTAGTATCTAATAGCCAATTCCTGAAGTCCTTGCTTAATTTTTATTCAGTCCTTACTAAGGCCAAATTCCCACTGAAGTCAAGCTCAGATTTTTTTTTTTGAGTATGCACTGAGAAAAACTGAGCAAGCACTTCAAGATTTGACCTAATAAAATAATATGAACAGTCTGCATTTTATAAAAGCTATTTCTTTGAGGATCACAAATTGCTTTCAAAGACATTAAATAAACCTCAAAACAATGCTGCAGGAAGCAATATTGGTTGCCTTTTACAGATGAATATACACTAAGGTATATTAAGGTAAAGAGACTTGTTCATTGCCACACAGGGTGTAAATAACCTCAAGCCACATTTGCCAACCACTGGTCAACTGACTTCTTGTGCTGCTCTATCTGATATGCCAAGGTGAAGAGTCAGATGGGAGTCCAATTCAAGAAAATGATGGTCCGTCACTTCCACTTACAGATCTTTTTTATTTGCCTTATGATAATCTGAAGAACCAATTTTAACTTCACTAAAAAGCTCCTGCCCTGGGCTTTTTTGCCATCAGAATGAACAGATGCCAAGCACCTGAGGTTTTACAATTTTTAAATAAATATTGCCATGTCCTAGTAAAGAAGCACAGGAACACGGAGTGCTTTTTGTCATTTTACAGAGCACAGTTGTTGCTTCTGCTGGTGCCTGCAAATTCTTTAGCTGTGTGGGTTGCTCGACCCTAAAATTGGATGATGCATGCCAGAGTGTGACTGGTTAACTAGACTGGCAAGCTAGATCTTAGAACTTTATGTATGCTGGCATATAAAGAGACCCAGCAGATCTGCATTGGAGCCATAAAGTTCTGTACCCAGATGGAACTCTTCAATTCCAATGTTGCCATTTCCAAATAACAGTGCAATTACAAAACAAATGGGCAGATACACATGAACTGCATACTATCTGGGGTCTTAGCTTTTCATTTTGCTGACCAGTCTGCCTGACCTGCAGTGTAGAACAGTACCAAGTCATTAAAGAAAAGGAATTGTGAATACTTCATAATGCAGACATGTCCATGTTATTCTTGGGGGGTGGAGTATTGATCCCCACAAATGAGTTAGCTGCATATCTTGTGAGTATATGGTAATGCAGCATTTAAAATAAAGATGTTTGAAAAATCTCGAGAATGCGAATTTTCTTTATAAAAGCTTAGTTCTTATTTTCCCTAGAAAACAGATCCTCAGCTGGTGTAAATCAGCATGACTCTAATGAAGGGTTTACACTTGAAGCTACACCAGTTAACACTCACTGAGAATCTGGCCTTGTAAATGTATTTACTCATTTATTTATAAGTTTGTATTGTTACACCTATAATCATAGTAGTGAGATGCCACATCTTCTATTAAACAAACAGAAACATTCAAGTCATTTCAGCAGGTCCTTCAGTGCAGTGAGCCCATCAATCAGTCTGCCTTATGATAAATAGTAATAATAAACAACAGCCAAATTAAACAAAGAACAAGACACTATGCCCTGATGATCACCAAACATGGGTTCTGAAGAACCATTAGAGAGAACAGATTCCAAAGGCTAGGCTTCTCAATTGGAAATGCTCTCTTTGCAGTCCCAAAAAGATAAATTCCAGGCACTAATAATAATAGCACTCCTAGGTATCTCAGCTAGCATGATACAGCATGATCCACCTAATAACTGGGTCCCAGAATATGCGAAGCATTGAAGGATCCAGTAGTGTCACAGGTTACTGAAAGCTCTCTAGATTATAGCACTAAGATTTGACACTGAAGAAGGGTACAAAACTACTGCTATGAGAAACATGTCTACACAGGTGGGTGTCCACATAGCTGTCACTAAACTCGCCAAGTCCTGTCCCACTCCCAGCGTGCACCTGGTTCATTATAAAACCAGTTGTGGATTCTTTAGGGCCAGTTTCTTTGATAAGTCTAATGATCTAGTCAGATCTCTGGGGGGAAATCATCCAAGAATATTGCTGTAGTAGCCAATGTTCCTTGTAAATTGGGTGACTGCACAGGAATCCTGTATGTACGGCACAGGACAGGCACCATGTCATTCACCTCTCTTCTGTGTGGCCCCAGAATCAATGCAGGTCAGCAGAGACTCTGGAGCTACATCCTGACAGTGCATACCACAACCCCCCTCTACTTTCCTCACCCCATACACACACAACCTCCCACCCTCGACCCCTATACATACAAGCCCCAGTGCCCCCGATATGTATGCCTCACGTTAAAAAAAAGTGTAAGCTTGCCCAATGACAAAAATGTACTGCTCAGTGGAATTTGCAGGCTGCCCTGTACCAATAAAATAAAATTAAAAAAAAATGTAAAGGGAACATTGGTAGTAGCCATTGCAGAACAAGAACTGCTGGTATTAATATACACTGACTTACCTTTGAAAATTAGCTGGACGCTCCAGCCTGCCACTGAAGCTGAAGCTTCAAGATCATTTTCAAAGGTAGCGTCAAATAGGGCACATAACAGTAATCTAGCCTGGAGCAACAAAGGCATGGATAATGAGGAACAGTCTGCAACAGAGAGGGAAGATCACAGTGTCCTGGTGCAGTTAAAGAAAGAACACAACAGGCCAGCCCAATTATTTGTAAAATCAAGAGCAATGAAGAATCCAGTACAGTCTGGGACACTGCACGATGCTGGAGAAGTGTGGCTTCTAGTTCCTCATAGACATAGAGGATACATACAGACACACTCCTATCCTTTTAATTATAACCCTTCTGTGATTTTGGGCTCCCAACCTGAGGTGCTGTAAAGGAGCCTGATTTTCAGAGAGTGGGTTGTCTGCTTTCTGAAAAATCACCCCAAGTTGGTCACCCAGAAACTGAGGCACTCAGAATCACTGATCACTTCTGAAAATCTTGTCACTATGTCCATAACGGATGGAGCTCAATTTGAAAGAAAGTAAACTTTTTTCCTTACAAGTAAGTTTTTAAAATAATTCTTTAAAAAAAAAAACTAAGTAGAAAATAGGCAAGATTAAAAGAAAGCAAATCAGTGTCTTTGGGTAAGCTCTAAGTGTTTATAACAGCAATGTTAGTTCAAAATGCTCACTCAGATGAAAAATATAGAGGATACAGAATTTCCTAAATAGTTGCTGCATCCTTGTCATTTGGATGGGTTTGGGGAGGCAGGGGGAAAGAGAGAGAAAGCACTGCAAATTAATACACAATTCAGATCAGAACTTGAACTTAAGCTGCTGGTCACTGCCTACAAGGCTGTACATAAATCTGCTCTTACCACTCTTCTTTGTCACGCTTCACATCATCTCATCTACCCTGTCAGCATTCTTGCCCTGGCTCTCCCTGTTGTCACATTTTCCCAAATAATCACCTCTGTGTCTGTCATGCGGCCCTTGTGCATAGATCAAATTCTCTGAATTCATCTGCAAAGCCCCTGCTCTGTCCACATTTAAGTCACTCACTTTGAACAGAAGAGAAAATTACTATTGTTTTTCTCCATCTCTTGGTTTCTGATTATCTATTTTTCTCTCTGTCCGTCGTTAGATTGAGCATTGCTTGGGACAGGGCCTCTCTCTTTCTTTGTCTGGAAAACACCAAGCACAACATGGATCCCACTGCAAATTATAAATAATGGTTATTGTCAGTATTGGACAGGGAAGCAGAGAAGGGAGTGGAGCATCATAGCGCTGTCATGTGCTGTCTGCAGCCTGTGGTGCTCAGTAGGTCGTCTGTTGCATTTTGAAATACTTTATTCTTGGCACTGTCTCTCAGATGCTTTTGGAGAGAAAGGTGTAGCCTGTACGTAAGCCCTGCTATGGTTTTTCACTCTTTCATGATAATTCTGAATTTGGTTTTCTTTGAGTGTTATGGAAGGTGTTTGATCCAAAGTCATTGGAAGAAGCCAGAAGAGACTGGCACTGACCAACCATTTGGAAATACTCCAACTGAGTCCCACAGGTTGTGATTGGAAGGCTGTATATAGAAAGGAAATTATATGATTTTATTTGTATTCACATTTGAGTGTATTATGTTCAAGGCCATGTACAGTAACTGCTCGCTTAACATTGTAGCTATGTTCCGGACAAATGCTACTTTAAGCAAAATGATGTTAAGTGAATCCAATTTCCCCATAAGAATTAATGTAAATAAGGGGGATTAGGTTCCAGGGAAGTTTTTTTCGCCAGACAAAAGACTACATATATATACACACACAGTATAAGTTTTTAACAAACAATTGAATACTGGTACACAGTGATGATTGTGAAGCTTGGTTGAGGTGGTGGAGTCAGAGGGTGGGATATTTCCCAGAGAATGTCTTACTGCTAAATGATAAACTAGCAGTCGGCTCAGCCCTCAAGGGTTAACTCATTGTTGTTAATGTAGCCTCACACTCTGCAAGGCAGCATGAATGGAGGGAGGGGAGACAGCATTGCAGACAGAGACGGAGACAGAGACACACACCGTGTGTGTATGAGAGAGATGCGCATTGGCCCTTTAAGTACTCTGACCCCTCTCTAAGTACGCTGCCTTGTTCAGTAGATCAGCAAGCTGAGACGGCAGCTGCTGACAGGGAGCTCCCTCTGTCCTGAGCCCTGTTGTGTGTCCCCCATGCTCTATGGAAAATGGAGTAAGTGGGGTGCAGGAGCAGGGGAGAGGGGGACACGCTGACATTAGCCCCCGTTTCCCCCCACCCCACAGCAAGCAGGAGGCTCCAGGGAGCAGCTCCAAGGCAGAGGGCAGGAGCAGCACATGGCAGTGGGGGAGGGACAGTTGAGCTGCCCACCAATTAATAGCCTGCTGGGTGGCTGCTGCACAGGGAACTTAGGGGAACAGGGAGCTGATGGGAGACTGCCAGTCAATCCTGGTTCCAAGTCCCCACCAGCTAGCTCCAATGGGCTGCTCTTCCTGCAAGCAGTGGACAAAGCAGGCGGCTGCCAAATGACGTTAAAAGGGAGCATTTCACAACTTTAAATGAGCATGTTCTCTAATTGATCAGCAACGTAACAATGGAACAACGTTAACCGGAACGAATTTAAGTGAGGAGTTACTGTATATTCCACGCTTTCAGCTATGGAATATGCTGCAGAATCCACCCCCAATGCAGAATTATGCTCTAGAATCTGACTTTCGTTTTAAAAAATTAAGACCTTAGTCTTTATTGTTGCAGAGATCATCTCAAAAACATGCAACGTACATAAACCAATTCAGTATCATCTGCCTGAGTCTTCAGAGATCCTGAACCAATATCTCTGAGAGATGTGACCTGCCCATTCATCTCAGCCAGGGCCCCGTGAACTTTGCAATTGTGAATCTTGGCACTTTCCGAAGATGCTGTACAGTCCAACAGGTTGTGGTAACCAGGCATCTGACATTTTATATTTTGTCTCCCAGCCCTGCCAGGAACTGCTTGCAGATGCTTCTTGGTCTGTAGTTAATTGGCTTACAGGGCATGCTCCTGACACTGTTCTAAACAGCCAGCCCTGTGCGATTTTTGTGTTTATACAAATTTTAATTAAAAAAACCCCTACTTTGTCTGGTCAACTAAAAACATACCTAGTCTCATTTATTGATACAAATGAATGTGAGGCCCAGGCCTGCCCATTCAGGAAGGGCAACTATCTCCTCTCAACATAGGGAAGAGCGAAAGGACCATAAGCCTGTGCTGCAGAAGGGCAGGATCCCATGTACCATTTCAGACACATTCCCTTTCCATCCCTCTGAAACTTTTTGAAGTGGGGAAAAAATATTGCCAAACTAAGAAGTTGTATGTTGGAGCTCCTCCCTATATGCTTGCTCAGACTCTTTTACAGAGATGCTTCCTAGAAGCGGGGGCATAAAGTTTAGTAGAGCTATTGGGGTGTTCTCTATAGCACCCCTCTGTTTTCCCTTCAGTTGTGTCTCTAGGTACTCTTTAGGGATGTAAGAGGCATGTAGAAGTTGAAAGCACTGTTCAGAGGCTGTCTTTCAGCTCCTTCCATTCTTCCTAAGTAGGAGAAAAAGGACTTAGAGCTTTTTGGGGTTTCCACCTCTTTTTCTCTCTCTGTGACATGAGCAGCCAAATTTACCAGCCAGAGGTCCATGGCATTGTGTCCAACTCCACCAGAGATGAATTTGTTCTGAAATCTTACTGATGCTTTTTGGTAAAACAGAATATGCAAATGTTATGTAGTGCTCATTCTGTGCCCCATCTCTCTCACCCCTATCCTCCCCAATGAATCCATCTAGATACCTCCAAATCCACCTCTCACATCAAGAACATTAGCACACAGAAAATTTTTTGTTCCAGATGCCTCTCTTAGATGCTTTGATACCATGTCCATTCATTGCTTGCCCATATGACATGGCCTGAAGCTCTGTAGGATACTCAAGTTTGCACCCATGTGGTCTGGTCTCTCTGGAAGGAGACAATAGTTTCCCTATATTTTAGAGCTGGGTTGAAATGCTATCTTGCCTGCTCAAGTAATAGGATCAGAACAGTAGAAACTGTAAAGAACTGTTTTTCTCATAGATAATGTGCCTCTGAGTGATAATTTGAAAGTGTACATTCTTAGGAGAATGGCGCTACTCATGTACTTCAAAGTTATGTGATTAACGTTACTCATAAGAGAAAGTGCTTTGCTGGATTGAACCTTAAATATGGTGCAGACTAAGAATTTATTCTGAGCATTTATGCCTTCTGTTTACAAGGCTAACATCACACAGTACAGGAGACCAGGAATATAGAGAAAACACAACACAAAATGATCTTGTATGATATTGTTCCATGGGACTGGAAAACTTTATCTGCAGAGAAAGCAAAAGAGAACTATAAGAAAACTAACAAGCACCCATTTTTTATGGCCTGTCTTCTCTCTCAGAGTTCCCAGGGCAGCTCCCCCATTGTGAGTGAGACTGACAGTCTCAACCAACAGTGATCCTACCAGCCTAGTCAGCCAGGAGAAATGAAGATCCAGCGCAAAGGCATTGGCCTTAAGCAGTCCTAACAATTCTAGAATCCACTGGCTGAAATTCTATGGCCTGTGTTATGCAGACTAGGGTCTCTTCTACGAGATGGGATCACGTGCACTATGGGGAGGTGATTTCTAAAGCAGATTATTGTGCTGTGCATTAAGGGGGAGTATAGAAGAATAGCACAAGGGCAAAAATAGGTGTGCAATGACAAAATCAGAAAGGCTAAAGCACAAAATGAGTAACATCTAGCAAGGGACGTAAAAGACAATAAGAACAGGTTCTTTAGATACATTAGGAGGAAGAGAAAGACCAAAGAAAGTTTAAGTCCTCTATTTAGCAGGGAAGGAGAGGTAATCAGAGATGACATCAAGAAGGCTGAGCTGTATAATTTAGGTTAGATATTAGGAAAAGCTTTCTAGCTACAAGGGTAGTTAAACTCTGGAATAAGCTTTCAAGGGAGGTTGTGCAATCACCCCCAGTGGAGGTTTTAAAGAACATGTTGAAGAAACATCTGTCCCAGATTGTGTAGGTTTACTTGGTCCTGCCTCAGCACAGTGGGCTGGACTAGATGATCTATCAAGGTCCTTTCCAGCCCTACAATTCTATGACTTTATGATTAATGGACTATGTAGACCCTTCTGGTGTGCACTAAATGTTCCCTACTGCTTTGAATGTAGTGCTGGAAACTTATAATGGGCACCAGCAGGGTCTACGTGGACCAATTAATGCGTAACATTTCTGTGTGCTTTAGAAATTACACTCCTGTAGTGCGCATTACCTCACTGTGAAGACAAGTCAAAGATGATCATAAAGGTCCCTTCTGGTATTAAAACCCATGAGCAACTCAGAAAGTGACACTGACCTTCTCAAGCAGACACTCACCTGTTGCCAGGGAGGCTGAAGTCTAGGCATGTGCATGGTCCTGTCTGTTAAAGAATTGCCTTATTGTATGCAGTTTTCACAATCCCTACTCTGCAGTCGATTCAGCCATGGATACATTCACGTCTTCTCGCTGCTTGAGCCAAACAGCCTTTTCCAAAAGCTATGCCCAACCCAGCTTTCCTGCTGGGACAATAAACTAAAAATTATTTTATTTACAAAACTTTCTTTCCTGAATCAAACTGATGTGTTGTAGGATGAAAAATTAATAAACAGAAAGAAAAGAATCGTATGGGAAAGTCAGATGTCTTTGTACTGGGAGGACTAGAAATGTGGCTGTTGCATTATTTTTGATGTGTTTAACTCTTTTAATGCTCATGAAATGTGCTGCAATAATAGCCTTAATGAATGAAATATTCTGTATAGCTATAGAATGGCCACAGCACAGGCAGTACCGATGTAATCTTCCCCAGGCTTGGAGGGGCCAATTCTAGAGGCACGTGTGTCTGAAGGAAATACACGCAGTTGTTTCATTTCAGCTTGCTCTGGATTACCTTTGTGTACATCTTGTTGCCTTCATTGCTCTCTGTGACCTCGTCTTGTGCTTTCGACAAGAAAGGGAGCCAGGGGGATTGCTCTTTCTTTGCTTCTTCATCTTTTGTAGTGATGGGGATTTGGCTCTTCAACACAGGCAGGCTTTGAAACTGGGTGTATGATCAAGAGAACAACTGTAAGTATTGCTGGCCTGAAGATAATCCATTGCCATAGCCCATGGCAGCTAATCTGCTGCAGACCAGCCAGCTTTTGGTTCATGTCCACAGTGCAGCTGGCTTTTTATTAAAGTATACGTGCATGAGGCATCTGTTTAGCACAAATATATTTATTAATGGTGCCCTACAGTATCGCCAAACAATGAACAGCAGTTAGAAACTGTAAACAAATGTTCTGCCAATAAGAGTATTCACATTAAGAGAACAGGTTTTCATAATAAATTACTATAGTTCTGGAGTTTTTACAGAGTACAATGAAACAAATAGAAATCAAGTAAAAAATGCCACATTTAATGGTTCTGTTCAATTAGTCCTGTTTTATTATAAATACTTCTAGTCTATTCTTCCAGCAACTGAGATGCCAGCACAGTTTTTTTGCATGTGAGGGTCAGCAGTATTAAAATGACCTTGTGTCATAATCCTGGCTGAGTTCTCCCTTGTGGATGCTCATCAAGCAGCTGTGCTTCTAAGCACTCAGAAGTCTGGGCAAGCTTCAACCACAGTATCTGGCTGTGGCCTCTTGCATATGCTTCCCAGGCACAGACTCTCTGTCTGGTAACACTTCCAGGGAATAGGACCCGACACATCGGCTGCCCTGGGTGCCAGGGGCAATCCGCAAAGGGACATTGGTGTTACAGCTCTGAGAGATACAGTGCCTAACTTTTAGGCACCTAGAAAATCAGAGGAACAATGTTGCTATCTAGGAAAGGCGCCTAGGCTCCTTATCCAAGGGATGGGGAAAGATATGCACCTTAGACTGCAATCTGCAAAGCCAGCACGCTAGGAGGGGTGCTGCCTAAGCGAGTCAATGGGAGAAGCGAATGAAAGGGTTGTTTGTTAAGCCCCATCCCTCTCACAGAGACAGATGGTCAAACACTTGTCTTCCCTCAGTTCATGGATTGCTAGCAGAGATGGACAATGCCAAAGTTGCATGTGGGGCTGTCATAACCTTAGTCCCAGATTTGGACCTTAGCGTCCAAAATATGGGGGTTAGCATGAAAACCTCCAAGCTTAGTTACCAGCTTGGACCTGGTACCTGCTGCCACCACCCAAAAAATTAGAGTGTTTTGGGGCACTCTGGTCCCCCTGAAAAACCTTCCCTGGGGACCCCAAGACCCAAATCCCTTGAGTCTCACCACAAAGGGAAATAATCCTTTTTCCCTTCCCCCCTCCAGGTGCTCCTGGAGAGATACACAGACACAAGCTCTGTGAAACTACACAGAGTGACTCCCCCTCTCTGTTCCCAATCCTGGAAACAAAAGGTACTTTCCTCTTCATCCAGAGGGAATGCAAAATCAGGCTAACAAATCCAACACACAGATCTCCCCTGATTTCTTCCTCCCACCAATTCCCTGGTGAGTACAGACTCAATTTCCCTGAAGTAAAGAAAAACTCCAACAGGTCTTAAAAGAAAGCTTTATATAAAAAGAAAGAAAAATACATACAAATGGTCTCTCTGTATTGAGGTGACGAAATACAGGGTCAATTGCTTAAAAGAATATTGAATAAACAGCCTTATTCAAAAAGAATACAATTTAAAGCACTCCAGCACTTATATTCATGCAAATACCAAAGAAAAGAAACCATAGAACTTACTATCTGATCTCTTTGTCCTTACACTTAGAAACAGAAGATTAGAAAACAGAACTACTTCTCCAAAGCTCAGAGAAAGCAGGCAGACAGACAAAAGACTCAGACACAAACTTCCCTCCACCCAGAGTTGAAAAAATCCGGTTTTCTGATTGGTCCTCTGGTCAGGTGCTTCAGGTGAAAGAGACATTAACCCTTAGCTATCTGTTTATGACACACCCCCCAAATTGCAGACAGTGGGGAAGCTCACTGGCGGCGATTTTCTTCTAGAACTTGAAAATAAACAGATTAATACAACACATGCACCGTTACATATACCCCTAAGTATATAACTAACAGACTTCTACATTTTAAGAACACTTTTTAACTACTGAATTTTGGGAAACTCTCACGGGAGAGTGCATCAGCTACTTTGTTAGAAGCTCCTGTGATGTGCTGAATTTTAAAATCAAAATCTTGGAGAGCTAAACTCCAACGAAGAAGTTTCTTGTTGTTCCCCTTGGCAGTATGAAGCCACTTTAGTGCAGCATGGTCAGTTTGTAGTTGGAACCGCCGTCCCCAAACATATAGGCGTAGCTTTTCCAGGGCGTACACAATGGCATAGCATTCCTTTTCACTGACTGACCAGTGACTTTCCCTCTCAGACAGTTTTTTGCTGAGAAACACGACAGGATGGATGTTGTGATCTGTTGCTTCCTGCATGAGCACTGCTCCTATACCATGCTCAGATGCATCCGTGGTTACTAGGAATGGCTTGTCAAAGTCCGGGGCCCTGAGTACAGGGTCAGACATGAGCATCGCCTTAAGCTGGGTAAAGGCCTTTTGACACTCATTAGTCCACTTAACGGCATTTGGCTGGGTCTTTTTGGTCAGGTCGGTCAATGGGGCAGCGATTTGGCTGTAGTGTGGTACAAATCGCCTGTAGTATCCGGCCAAGCCTAAGAAGGATTGGACCTGCTTCTTGGACCGTGGGACAGGCCACTTTTGGATAGCATCCACCTTGGCCTGTAGGGGGTTTATGGTTCCTCGACCCACCTGGTGCCCCAGGTAAGTCACTCTGTTTTGGCCTATTTAACACTTTTTGGCCTTAACAGTTAGTCCTGCCTGCCTGATGCGCTCAAAGACCTTTTCCAGGTGTAGTAGGTGTTCGGGCCAGGAGTCTGAAAAAATGGCCACATCATCGAGGTAGGCAACTGCAAATTCTCCCAGTCCAGCTAGTAGACCATCTACCAGCCTCTGGAAGGTGGCGGGTGCATTTCGAAGGCCGAAAGGAAGGACATTGAATTCATACACCCCCGCATGGGTGACGAATGCTGACCTCTCCTTGGCAGGTTCATCTAGCGGTACTTGCCAGTACCCCTTGGTTAAGTCTATTGTAGAGATGAACTGGGCACGTCCCAACTTTTCCAATAGCTCATTGGTGCGTGGCATTGGATAGTTGTCCGGACGAGTTACCGCATTTAGCTTACGGTAGTCCACGCAAAAGCGTATTTCCCCATCTGGTTTGGGTACCAGAACCACTGGAGATGCCCATGCACTGGTAGATGAGCAGATTATACCCATCTGTAGCATGTTCTGGATCTCCCGTTCTATAGCAGCTTGGGCATGAGGAGACACCCGGTAGGGTGGGGTTCTGATTGGGTGAGCATTACCTGTATCAATGGAGTGGTATGCCCGTTCAGTCCGTCCTGGGGTGGCTGAGAACAATGGGGCGAAGCTAGTGCACAGCTCCTTGATTTGTCGCCGCTGCAGACGTTCCAGGGTGGTTGAGAGGTTCACCTCTTCCACGCCACCGTCTTTTTTCCCGTCGTAGTAGACACCGTCAGGCCACTCAGCATCATCTCCCTGGACTGTAAACTGACAAACCTGTAAGTCTCTGGAATAGAAAGGCTTGAGAGAATTAACATGGTACACTTTAGGCTTTAGTGAGGAATTGGGAAATGCTATGAGGTAGTTTACAGCTCCCAGGCGCTCTTGGACCGTGAATGGCCCTTCCCATGATGCTTCCATCTTATGGGCCTGTTGCGCCTTCAAGACCATAACCTGGTCTCCTACCTTGAAGGAACGTTCTCTGGCATGTCTGTCATACCAGGCCTTTTGCTCTTCCTGAGCATTCTTTAGGTTCTCTCTAGCAAGGGCTAAAGAGTGTCGGAGGGTGCTTTGTAGGTTGCTTACAAAGTCCAGAATGTTAGTTCCTGGAGAAGGCGTAAACCCCTCCCATTGCTGCTTCACCAACTGTAATGGCCCCTTAACCTCGTGACCATACACAAGTTCAAATGGTGAAAACCCTAAACTGGGATGTGGTACAGCCCTGTAGGCAAACAGCAACTGCTGCAACACTAGGTCCCAATTATTGGAGAATTCGTTGATGAATTTTCGTATCATGGCCCCCAAAGTTCCATTGAACCTTTCCACCAGGCCATTGGTTTGATGGTGGTACGGGGTGGCAACCAAGTGATTCACCCCATGACTTTCCCACAGTTTTTCCATGGTCCCTGCCAGGAAATTAGACCCTGAATCTGTAAGGATGTCGGAGGGCCAACCTACCCTGGCAAAGATGTCTGTTAGGGCCAGGCACACAGTGTTAGCCCTGGTGTTGCCTAGAGCTACTGCTTCTGGCCATCGGGTAGCAAAGTCCACTAAAGTCAGTATGTACTGCTTTCCTCTGGGTGTCTTTTTTGGGAAAGGGCCCAGAATATCCACAGCTACTCGCTGAAATGGGACCTCAATTATGGGGAGTGGCTGGAGAGGGGCCTTGACCTGGTCTTGAGGCTTTCCCACTCTTTGGCATACCTCACAAGACCGGACATACTTGGCAACGTCCTTGCCCATCCCCTCCCAGTGGAAGGATTTCCCCAACCGGTCCTTGGTTCTGTTCACCCCAGCATGGCCACTGGGATCATCATGGGCTAAGCTTAAGAGCTTCCCCCGGTACTTAGTTGGAACCACCAACTGTTTTTGCGGCTGCCATTCTTCCCGGTGTCCACCAGAAAGAATTTCCTTGTATAAAAGTCCTTGGTCTATAACAAACCGGGATCGATTAGAAGAGCTGAGAGGCGGTGGGGTGCTCCGTGCCGCCGCCCATGCTTTCTGAAGGCTGTCATCTGCTTCCTGCTCAGTCTGGAACTGTTCCCTTGAGGCTGGGGTCACCAGTTCTTCCTCAGACTGTGGACTTGGGCTTGGTCCCTCTGGAAGCGATGTAGGTGATGGGGTTGTTTCCGTTGCTGGTGAACCGCTCTCCGCTGGTGCACCTGAGGGTATTTCAGGCTCTGGCTGAGCCTTTTGGGTATGGCTGTCTGTTGCTTCTGCCAGTTGTGGCTCGCTGGCGCCCACTGGCGTTGAGTTTGAAGATGGGGTTGCAATCGCTGGTGCTGGTTGCTGTTCCAGTTCCGGGCCTGGGACTGGAGATGCTGTGGCTGTTTCAGTGGTAGGCATGGAATCCGGGTCCACTACCTCTGTCTGGGTCTCTGGTAACACAGACGGGGCCTCTGTGGACGGCTCAGGAACAGGAATGGGTCTGGAAGCTTGCCTGGTTTGGCTACGTGTAACCATTCCCACTCTCTTGGCCCGCCTCACCTGGTTGGCCAAGTCTTCCCCCAGTAGCATGGGGATAGGATAATTGTCATAGACTGCAAAAGTCCACATTCCTGACCAGCCTTTGTACTGGACAGGCAGTTGAGCTGTAGGCAAGTCTACAGCTTGTGACATGAAGGGGTAAATTGTAACTTTGGCCTTTGGGTTGATGAATTTGGGGTCAACGAAGGATTGGTGGATAGCTGACACTTGTGCCCCCGTGTCTCTCCACGCAGTAACCTTCTTACCGCCCACTCTCAAATTTTCCCTTCGCTCCAAGGGTATTTGAGAGGCATCTGGGCCTGGGGATCTTTGGTGTGATGGTGGTGTAATGAATTGCACTCGCATGGTGTTCTTGGGACAGTTGGCCTTGATATGTCCCAGTTCATTACACTTAAAGCATCTTCCATCTGATGGGTCACTGGGCCGAGGTGAGTTACTGGAGACTGGTGAGGTTGAAGGGTAGGGTGTCTGTGGCTTTACTTGGGTGGTATGTGGGGTCTTTGGCTGTCCTCGGTTGTAGGGTTTATGGTCTGTGTGCCCCCTGGGGTAATCGTTCCCCTTGACAGTAGCTTTCTTGCTTTCTGCCAGTTCCATCCATTTGGCTCCAATCTCCCCCGCCTCAGCGAGATCTTTGGGTTTTCCATCTTGTATGTACCGTGTGATGTCTTCAGGAACACCATCCAAGAACTGCTCCATTTGTATGAGGAGGTGCAGTTCTTCCAAGGTTTGAACGTTGTTTCCTGTTATCCAGGCCTCATAGTTTTTTCCAATGTAGTAGGCGTGTTTGGGAAATGACACCTCTGGTTTCCACTTTTGGGTTCTGAAGCGCCGACGGGCATGATCTGGGGTTATCCCCATTCTGTATCTGGCCTTGGTTTGAAAAAGTTTATAGTCATTCATTTGCTGCTTAGGCATTTCAGCTGCCACCTCTGCTAAAGGTCCACTGAGCTGTGACCTCAATTCTACCATGTACTGGTCTTCGGGGATGTTGTACCCAAGACAGGCTCTTTCAAAATTTTCCAAGAAGGCCTCGGTGTCATCCCCTGCCTTGTAGGTGGGAAATTTCCTGTGCTGCAGAGCAATAATTGGCGCCGGGTTGTTAGGGTTGGCTGGCATATGCAGCCCAGCTTTTGCCAACTCCAGTTCATGTTTTCTCTGTTTTTCCTTCTCTTCATTCTCTTTTTGGTGTTTTTCCATTTCTTTTTGGTGTTTTTCCATGTCTCGGCGGTGGGCTGCCTCTTCTTCTGCTTGTCTCCTTCGGTAGGCCACCTCTTCTTCTTCTAGTTTTCTTTTGTGTGCTGCCTCTTTGGCTTGTTCTTCTCTTTCTTTCATCTCCATCTCTTTTTGTTTTATTTCCAGTTGTCGCCTGTGTTCAGCTTCTTTGATTTGTTCTTCGGCCTCAATTTTTGCCTTAGAAGTCATGGTTCTTGTTTTCTTGGGTTGGGGTGCCCTCCGGTGGTTATCTTCTGAACTGCAGGTTCTCTGTTGCCTCCTGAAGTCTGCCTAGCAACAGTGCCTTTAGCTAATCTTCAATGTTAAGTAAACCTGAAAAACCACTTTATTTGCATATATATAGTGCTGGTACTTGCCTCCTAATGGGAGGGCTATTGTGTGACAAAAGACCCTTAACAGTCTCTTAATGGCTTCTTGCTTATTATGCAAGCCACAAACTGCCAGAGAGAGCAGAAAAAAAAAATTCTCTCTGGTTCCCTTTTAAAACCAAACTGTTTCTCTCTGCTAAAAAGCCCTTAGCAGAGAAGAGAAAAATATAATATTCCTACTGGCTTCTGGATTCTGTCTATATCCCACCACTGCTACACCATGTCATAACCTTAGTCCCAGATTTGGACCTTAGCGTCCAAAATATGGGGGTTAGCATGAAAACCTCCAAGCTTAGTTACCAGCTTGGACCTGGTACCTGCTGCCACCACCCAAAAAATTAGAGTGTTTTGGGGCACTCTGGTCCCCCTGAAAAACCTTCCCTGGGGACCCCAAGACCCAAATCCCTTGAGTCTCACCACAAAGGGAAATAATCCTTTTTCCCTTCCCCCCTCCAGGTGCTCCTGGAGAGATACACAGACACAAGCTCTGTGAAACTACACAGAGTGACTCCCCCTCTCTGTTCCCAATCCTGGAAACAAAAGGTACTTTCCTCTTCATCCAAAGGGAATGCAAAATCAGGCTAACAAATCCAACACACAGATCTCCCCTGATTTCTTCCTCCCACCAATTCCCTGGTGAGTACAGACTCAATTTCCCTGAAGTAAAGAAAAACTCCAACAGGTCTTAAAAGAAAGCTTTATATAAAAAGAAAGAAAAATACATACAAATGGTCTCTCTGTATTGAGGTGACGAAATACAGGGTCAATTGCTTAAAAGAATATTGAATAAACAGCCTTATTCAAAAAGAATACAATTTAAAGCACTCCAGCACTTATATTCATGCAAATACCAAAGAAAAGAAACCATAGAACTTACTATCTGATCTCTTTGTCCTTACACTTAGAAACAGAAGATTAGAAAACAGAACTACTTCTCCAAAGCTCAGAGAAAGCAGGCAGACAGACAAAAGACTCAGACACAAACTTCCCTCCACCCAGAGTTGAAAAAATCCAGTTTTCTGATTGGTCCTCTGGTCAGGTGCTTCAGGTGAAAGAGACATTAACCCTTAGCTATCTGTTTATGACAGGGGCCCAAATCAAAATGGCTGGGCAGTGGGGAGGAGGAAGGTAATCTCCTTTATAACCATTAACCTAGCTAATAGGATATTCCCCTAAAAGGTGACAGACCTTTATTTACATCCCATCTCCCCTGCAGGTGGGCGGGGATTTGTACTGGGGGTCACCCACATCCTGGGTGAGTATCCTATCCACAAGGTTATAAGGGAAGTCTTCTTCCCCCTGGCTGCTTTGTGTGAACTCACCTGAGGGGCCTAATCTTGTAGGTGGCCTCTGAACTCGGATAGGTCCCCACAGGCTGCTTAGGTGGCCAAACGCCACTCTCCCAGTTTGTGAATCACTCTGTGGCTTAGGTGGTAGGCAGACATTTGGGCATCTATTGTGAGGCAGCAGTGTATGCAATGAGGTGGCAGATAGGTGTCCAGCTGTCTAGAATGAAGTGCAAGTGTGCTTGCCCAGAGATAATAGACTTCAGGGCCAAGTGAGCTTAGGCACCTACAGCGTCAGATGGCAGCCGAAAGGGAGTTTCGAGGCTCACAGTGGTGCCTAAAAACAGGACTTAGGCAGCTAAGTACTTTCATGGATGGTACCCACCCTCCCCAAAGCTCCATCCTTGGGAGTACTCTGATTCAGAATTGACCTTCTTAGGTATAGGTAATAGTTGAAGCCAGTAATGCCTAGCCTTGGCCAGGGGATTTCTAAACCAAACACGCTTGACCCATTCTGTCTGATAGTCCACTGCATGGGAACATTGAAGTTTAACCTTTTGGAGATACACAACCTCAGGGATTACATTGTCCTTTGCTGTACGTTCGTTTGGCCCATTAATATGCTCACACATTCACTTGGCTGGAAGCCTGGAAAACACCAGTATTACAAAGGTCACTAAGCTAATGTTGCACGTGGGCCATTACAGAATGGTGAAAGAAAAAAGTCAAATTATCTTATAACAAAAGTGATGCTGCCTTTTTCTTAAAGAATACTCCTAGTAAAGAATAATCTACTCTATTCTTTAGAAAAGCAAACTGTCAAAATGCTGCTAATTTCTTAGCAATCTGTAAACAGGGTCTGAATGAGCTCTCCCCTGCCATCTAGTGATGAGTTAGGGAAAAAGGCATCAGGAGCAGACTATGTTTGCATAGACATGCCTACTCCCCCTAAGTGCACGGAAGATGGAGCTACTTTGCCAAAATGATCAATTTGGGTTGCAAATCACTCTAGTATTTGAATGCAGAGGTAACAAAATGTTGTTATCCTTATTGTATGAGAAAAGGGAAGCAGAACTGTACTTTGTGTGCCCTGATTGAGGGTGTCACCCTAAACTGAACATGACTTGCTAAGTAGTGGGTATGGATTCCAAAGCACCAGGGAAACAGGTTTTTTTTCCTTCCCCCCTATTGGTGTAGTTGTTCCCTAAAGAGCCTTAGATGCTGTTTAAAAATACAGCTGATAGACCTTATTTCTAGTTGGTGATTCCAAAAGCTGACATCACTGTTTAGCAGGTCTGGGGACTAAACCTTAGACCTTGCATGGGGATAATATTGCAGCAAAAGACAACACTGCACCAGCACAGGCAGTGAGGTTCCCTATTACCTGCTGAAATCACTAGGAGTTGGGTTAAGTGGTTGGACCTCAGAAAATGACATCACAGAGACTGGTGGTAGAGAGGCAGTGGTCAGTGGCAAGAGAGAAACAGCAGCAGCAGCAGGTATTGTTTAAAACCCTGTGAATGCACCTCAGAACTGAGTTTTTGCTAATTAAGGACCACCAACTATGAAGGGAGGGTGGGGGGCAACAGAGGTGAGATGGAATTGGTGTATTAAGGGATATTTGTTTATCAGACTTTCACACCACAAGGTGAGAAACTGAGGCAAAGGACACTGTCCAATGCATTGTGGGGTGGATGTTAGTTTATGTTCACATTCTTTTGAATGATGGTTGTGTTGTTTTCCCAAATTAATGTTGGCTCCCCCTTTTCCCTTTTAATGAAAGTTTTATTTTGTTATACACAGACTGAGTGCTTGCGAGAGAGGAAGTGTTGCCTCCTACAAGTGCTCAGGGTGGTGTTCAGGGTGGAGGCTCAAACCAGTTCTATTTTGTGTTAAGAGAAGTCCCTAGACATTGAACCTGGCCCTTGTTGCTGCTGACTCCACCAGGCAGAAGGGTTACAATATAATTAGCAATAATATAATAATAATTAATAATAGAGTATAATTAATAGAAAGATGCACCAGTGCTAACAGGGAACTCAGGAAAACCAGTTCAATTCTCTACTCTGCTACTGTCATTTTGTATGACCTTGGCCATGTCAATTAAGCCCAGATCCTCAGAGGTGTTTAGATGCTTAATTCCCTTGAAATCAATGGGAGTTAGGCTCCTAAATAGCTTTGAGGATCTGGGTTTTAGTCTTTCTGCACATCCATTTCCAATCGGTAAAATGGGGATGATGATCCTTCCCTACCCAGCTGGGGTTGTTGTGAGAATAAACACATTAAATTGTGGGTGTAAAATTGCACCTATTTTGCTATTTTGCTTTGATTTTCATCTCAACTTTCTAATACGCTTTGCTTCATTTATGGTATATTTGGCTGAAGGCTGGTTGTTGGATATTCACTGTGGTCTGTTCCTGAAGTTAAGGAAAATGAACTTCTCATCCCTGGCTAGGAGGAAGAAAAAGTACAAAACCTGGAGCCACTCAGTCAAAGGTGTTCCTTTGTTCCAAAAAGATGTTCCTTAGAAGCTGGCTGTGGTCAGTAGGGACACAAGAGAAAGCCAGGGGATCTCTAGGAGTAGCTGAAGTAAGGGGCTGGAGGTTACATTAGGGGTGGCCGGAAAACAACAAATCTATTTTGTGAAAAATTTTGAAATTTATTTTTGTTCCAATGTGGAACAAAAATTAGACTTTTCTAAAAGGTTCCATGAAAAAACAAGCCACTGTACAATAGCCAAGTACTCTCACCTGGGGTGTAAGGATATGGACAATCCTAGGTCAACTTTCTGCACTGATGAGAGCAGGGGAAAAGATTGAATCTGTCTGAGTCAGAACAGGGATTTGAACCTGGATCTCCTACATCCCAAAGGGCAATACCCTAACCACATAGCTATTCTACAGTGGTACATGTGTGCTGACTAGAAATTTCTTCCTAGATTTATTTGGGAAACCTTCTCAACAAAGTTTTCATGGGCACACACGCTTTTGCAAAACATTTCAGTTTCAAGGAAATGGCAATTTTCCATGGAAAAATTTTGTTCAAAATTTTTCTAACCACTTCTAGTTATAGCAACCTTGAGGGACAGAAGGTCTGTGTATGACAGTCATTGCTCATTATCTGAGTCTTGTAGTTTCGTGTCTGAATGTGTGTGCTAAAATATTTCAAATCCTCTTCCTTCTATTACTTAAAAATCAGTCACCATAAAGATGAAAAAGGAGCAAAAAAGGATAGCGAGAAAGACTCCAGTGAGACAGAGGGGGAAAATCCAGCTGTAGGACCAACACCAGCTACAGACCAAACAAATATCAGTAACACATTAATGCTGAAAGAGGATCAGGCCTTTAACCTCAAACCTTCAAGAAAGGCCTCATTTTTCTGTCCTCTAATCCCTTCCTTCCCTTATCCCTAACAAGGCACTTTATGTGCCATAATTTTGACCCTGTAGAAGGAATGTCTTTAGCCCTGCTCCATGGAAGCCCTAAATCTTTGGGGTTCAGATAGAAATCACAGGCATCCTCTCAAACTGCTCAGTAATAATGATAAAGCAGGGTTCCCAATAGGTTTTAACTTTCATTCTTCAGTCTTCCTACTTCCAGTGTTGCCAACTCTCATGATTTTATTGCAACTCCAGCAATTTTGGTTGCTCTTTTTCCTGTCTCATGAAAACATGATGAAAAGAGCCAACTCATGAATTTTTTCTTATTCAAAATGGCCCCTATCAATAGGGCTGAAGCCAGCAAGATGGCTGCCATTTCCCTACAGTCCATCTGCATGTAGAAGCGAGACTACTCTTGATAAAGTTGCCTGCCATCTCCCATGCCATAATTTCAGTGAGGCAGAAACCTTGCCCACAGGCAAAATGGCTGACACTCTGTGGTTCAGGGAGCTAGATAGGATTGAAGGACTGCAGGAGCAGCAGATACATTGTGAAAGGTAGATAGGGAGCATGAAGGAGAACAGGGCATTGGGGAACAGGAGATAGATTTAGGGAGTGCAAGGGGACAAAGGGTACTGCTGCCCAGACCCAGGCAGAGAAGTGCCAGATAGATCAGTGTGTAGGATATCCACAGTTTTCTCTCCTAGCTTTAGTGTGGCCAAAAAAATTTCTTTCACATTTAATGGGGGAGTGTCCTGGGCCTATGTCATAAACAGATAAGTAAGAGTTAATAGAACAGAAGTGCTTCATATCTCTTTGCCTGGAGAACAGTGAGCCTGGTGGTCACCTGACCAGAGGACCACTCAGAGGACAGGATACTTTCAAATCTTGAGGGAGGGAAGCTTTTGTGTGTGCTGTTAGATTTTGGTGGTTGTTCACTCTGGGGGCTCAGAGGGACCAGACGTGCAACCAGGTTTCTCTCCAATCTCCCTGATACAGGCTTTTATAGATTCAGAATAGTGAGTACTAGGTAGATAAGGCGAGTTAGGCTTATGTTTGTTTTCTTTATTTGCAAATGTGTATTTGGCTGAAAGGAGTTCAAATTGGTATTTTGCTGAAAAGATTTTAATTTGTACTTGTATATTAGGCTGGGAGGGTATTCCCAGTGTCTATAGCTGAAAGACCCTGTACCTATTCCATTTTAAATTTACAAAGATCATTTTTACTGTTTTTCTTTCTTTAATTAAAAGCTTTTCTTGTTTAAGAACCTGATTGTTTTTTTATTCTGGTGAGACCTCAGGGGACTGGGTCTGGATTCACCAGGGAATTGGTGAGGAGAAAGGAGGGAAGAGGGAGAGAGAGGCTGATTTCTCTCCGTGCCAGGATTATTTTCTCTCCAAGGAAGAGTCTGGGAGAGGGAAAGAGAAAGAGGGAGGAAGGTGAATTGTCCTCTCTGTTTAAAGATTCAAGGAGTCTGAATCACAGTGATCTTCCAGGGTAACCCAGGGAGGGGAAGTCTGGGAGAGGCAACGGTGAAGGAAAGGGTTTACTTTCCTTGTGTTAAGATCCAGAGGGTCTGGGTCTTGGGGGTCCCCGGGCAAGGTTTTGTGGGGACCAGAGTGTACCAGGCACTGTAATTCCTGGTTGGTGGCAGCGCTGCAGGTTCTAAGCTGGTGATTGAGCTTAGAGGAATTCATGCTGGTACCCCATCTTTTGGACGCTAAGGTTCAGAGTGAGGAATTGTACCATGACGTGGTGTGCAGTGTCTGGGGTAGATAGATAGATAGATAAGATAGAATCCAAAAGCCAGTGAGGTTTTTATTCTCTCCCTGCTAGCTATCTGCAGGCAGACTGAGAGGTTTGGGTTTAGAAGCAAAAGCCAGTAGGATTTTTTCTTTCTCTTTTCCTGCTAGCTGTGTGTAAAGCAGGCTAGAGGAGATTGTTTTAAAAGCAAAGGTCTGCAAGTTTTTTTTGGTCTCTACCTTCTGAGTACTCTGAAGGCATAGGCATTAAGTTGAAAAAGGGTCTTTTGTTAAACAAAGGGACTCCAGTTGTGAGTCACCATACACCAGCAAAACACATTTGCAAATGAATGGTTTTTTTTCTTTCTAACTCTGTCGGGAATAGCTAGGTAGAAGGAGTTTAAAAAAGACTCTGTTGCTAAGCAACCCTCAGGAGGCAACAGAGAAGCAGAATTTCAGGCAGTAAACACCAGAGGGTGCCCCAATACAAGAAAACAGAAACTATGACTACCAAGGATGCCCTGAAACAGGAACGAGAGAGACTAGAGGCAGAGGAACAAATCAAAGACGCAGACCACAGGCGAGACATGGGAAAAAACTACAAGAGATGGAGCTGAGAGAAAGAGAAAAAGAGGCCGCCCACAGGAGACAGCTGGAGATAAAAGAGAAAGAGTTGGAACTCCAGAGGGAGGCCCACCAGCAGGCCCTGGAATTAGCACAGGCTAGGCAGCATGCTCCAGCCAACCCTAACAACCCTTCGCCAGTTATTGTTCCACATCCCAAGAGATTTCCCACCTACAAGGCAGGTGATGACACTGAAGCCTTCTTAGAGAATTTTGAAAGAGCCTGCCTTGGGTACAACATCCCTGAAGACCAGTGCATGATAGAACTGAGGCCACAGCTCAGCGGACCCTTAGCAGAGGTGGCGGCTGAAATGCCTAAGGAGAACATGAATGACTATAAACTTTTTCAAACCAAGGCCAGATACAGAATGGGGATAACACCTGAACAGGCCCGTCGGCGGTTCAGAGCCCTAAAATGGAAACCAGATGTGTCGTTTCCCCGACACACCTACCACATTGCAAAGAATTATGAAGCCTGGATATCAGGAGCCAATGTTAAATCTCTGGACAACATGCACCTCCTAATACAATTGGAGCAGTTCTTAGAGGGTGTTCCGGAGGAAATCGAAAGGTACATCCTAGATGGGAAGCCCAAAACTGTAACAGAGGTGGGGGAGATTGGAGCCAGACGGGTGGAAGTGGCAGAAAAGAAAAGAGCTACTATCAAGGGGAGCGAATATCACAGAGGTCACCCCGACAATAAACCCTATACCCGAGGGCAAACCAAGACCCCACCTACAACCCAAGAAAAGCTGTCGACTCCCTATTCTCTCACCTCACCAATCTCCGGTAAGCCACCTCAGCCCAGTGACCAGTCAGATGGGCGATGCTTCAAGTGTAATGAACTGGGACATATAAAGGCCCACTGCCCCAAGAACCCCAACCGAGTGCAGTTCATTATATCTCCATTACTCCAAAGATCCCCAGGCCCAGAAGCCTCTCAAATACCCTCAGAGAGAAGGGAAATTTTGAGAGTGGGCGGAAAGAAGGTTATCGCGTGGAGAGACACGGGGGCACAAGTGTCAGCTGTCCACCAATCCTTAGTGGACCCCAAATTCATCAACTCAAAGGCCCAAGTGACAATTTACCCCTTCATGGCACAAGCTGTAAACTTGCCTACAGCTAAACTGCCTGTCCAGTACAAAGGCTGGTCAGGAATGTGGACGTTTGCAGTCTATAACAATTATCACATCCCCATGCTACTGGGGGAAGACTTGGCCAACCAGGTAAAGTGGGCCAAGAGGGTGGGAATGGTTACACGCAGCCAAGCCAGGCAAGCCTCCAGACCCATCCCTGTTCCTGAACTATCCACAGAGGCCCCGTCTGTGTTGGCAGAGACCCAAACAAAGATAGTGGACCTGGATTCCCTGCCAACGACTGCAACAGCCACAGTACTTCCAGTCCCAGACCCAGACTTGGAAACGCAACCAGCACCAGAACCATTGCCAGAACTGATGCCAGCGCTTGCAAACGCATCTTCAACCCCAATGCCAGAGGGCGCCAGCGAGTCTGAACGGGCAGAAACAGCAGACAACCATACCCAAGAGGCTCAGCCAGAGCCTGAAATACCGCCTGGTGCACCAGCGGAGAGCGGTTCACTAGCCACGAAAACAACTCCAGCACCTACATCGCTTCCCAAGGGACTAAGCCCAAGTCCACAGTCTAAGGAGGAACTGGTGTCTCCAGCCTCAAGGGAACAGTTCCAGACTGAGCAGGAAGCAGATGACAGCCTTCAGAAAGCTTGGGCGGCGGCCTGGAGCACCCCACTGCCTCTCAGCTCTTCTAACCGATCCCAGTTTGTTATAGAACAAGGGCTTTTATATAAGGAGACTCTTTCTGGTGGACACTGGGAAGAGTGGCATCCACAAAAACAGTTGGTGGTTCCAACTAAATACCAGGGGAAGCTCTTAAGCTTAGCCCATGATCATCCCAGTGGCCATGCTGGGGTGAACAGAACCAAAGACAGGTTGGGGAAGTCCTTCCACTGGGAGGGGATGGGCAAGGATGTTGCCAAGTATGTCCGGTCTTGTGAGGTGTGCCAAAAAGTGGGAAAGCCCCAAGACCAGGCCAAGGCCCTTCTCCAGCCACTCCCCATAATTGAGGTCCCATTTCAGCTAGTAGCTGTGGATATTCTGGGTCCTTAAAAAAGACCCCCAGAGGAAAGCAGTACATACTGACTTTCATGGACTTTGCTACCCGATGGCCGGAAGCAGTAGCTCTAGGCAACACCAGGGTTAAAACTGTGTTCCAGGCCCTAACAGACATTTTTGCCAGGGTAGGTTTTCCCTCCGATATCCTTATGGATTCAGGGACAAATTTCCTGGCAGGGACCATGAAAGAACTGTGGGAAACTCATGGGGTGAATCACTTGGTTGCCACACCGTACCACCATCAAACCAATGGCCTGGTGGAAAGGTTTAATGGAACTTTGGGGGCCATGATACGTAAGTTCGTGAATGAACACTCCAATGACTGGGACCTAGTGTTGCAGCAGTTACTTTTTGCTAACAGGGCTGTACCACATCCCAGTTTAGGGTTCTCACCATTTGAGCTTGTGTATGGCCACGAGGTTAAAGGGCCATTTCAGTTGGTGAAGCAGCCATGGGAGGGGTTTACACCCTCTCCAGGAACTAACATTTTGGATTTTGTAAGCAACCTACAAAACACCCTCCGACACTCTTTAGCCCTTGCTAAAGAAAACCTAAAGGATGCTCAAAAAGAGCAAAAGGCCTGATATGATAGACATACTAGAGAGCGTTCCTTCAAGGTAGGAGACCAGGTTATGGTCTTGAAAGTGCAACAGGCCCATAAAATAGAAGCATCATGGGAAGGGCCATTCACTGTCCAAGAGCACCTAAGAGCTGTTAACTACCTCATAGCATTTCCCAATTCATCCCTAAAGCCCCGAGTGTACCATGTTAATTCTCTCAAGCCCTTTTATTACAGAGACTTACAGGTTTGTCAGTTCACAGCCCAGGGAGGAGATGACGCTGAGTGGCCTGACGGTGTCTACGATAAAGGGAAAAGTGATGGTGGCGTGGAAGAGGTGAACCTCTCCACAACCCTGGAACGTCTGCAGCGGCAACAGATCAAGGAGTTGATGCACTCTCCCGTGAAAGTTTCCCAGAATCAACTGGTTAAAAATTATCCTTGCAATGTGAAGAATTTTGTAGTTGTACATAATTAGTAGCATATGTAAGGGTGGAGGTGTTTATTAATCTGTTTATTCTAGAGTTCTAGGGAGAAATCACTGCCAGTGTGGTTCCACACTGTCAGTGATTTGGGGGGCGTGTCATAAACGGATAAGTAAGAGTTAATAGAACAGAAGTGCTTCATATCTCTTTGCCTGGAAAGGGTTAACAAGAACAGTGAGCCTGGTGGTCACCTGACCAGAGGACAGGATACTTTCAAATCTTGAGGGAGGGAAGTTTTTGTGTGTGCTGTTAGATTTTCGTTGTTCACTCTGGGGGCTCAGAGGAATCAGATGTGCAACCAGGTTTCTCTCCAATCTCCCTGATACAGGTTCTTATAGATTCAAAATAGCGAGTACTAGGTAGATAAAGCGAGTTAGGCTTATGTTTGTTTTCTTTATTTGCAAATGTGTATTTGGTTGGAAGGAGTTCAAATTGGTATTTTGCTGAAAAGATTTTAATTTGTACTTGTATACTTAGGCTGGGAGGGTATTCCCAGTGTTTATAGCTGAAAGACCCTGTACCTATTCCATTTTAAATTTACAAAGATCATTTTTACTGTTTTTCTTTCTTTAATTAAAAGCTTTTCTTGTTTAAGAACCTGATTGTTTTTTTATTCTGGTGAGACCTCAGGGGACTGGGTCTGGATTCACCAGGGAATTGGAGGGGAGAAAGGAGGGAAGAGGGAGAGAGAGGCTGATTTCTCTCTGTGCCAGGATTATTTTCTCTCTCAGGAAAAGTCTGGGAGGGGGAAAGAGAAGGAGGGAGGAAGGTGAATTGTCCTCTCTGTTTAAAGATTCAAGGAGTTTGAATCACAGTGATCTTCCAGGGTAACCCAGGGAGGGGAAGTCTGGGAGAGGCAACAGTGAAGGAAAGGGTTTACTTTCCTTGTGTTAAGATCCAGAGGGTCTGGGTCTTGGGGGTCCCCGGCGAGGTTTTGTGGGGACCAGAGTGTACCAGGCACTGTAATTCCTGGTTGGTGGCAGCGCTACAGGTTCTAAGCTGGTGATTGAGCTTAGAGGAATTCATGCTGGTACCCCATCTTTTGGACGCTAAGGTTCAGAGTGGGGAATTGTACCATGACAGCATATCAATATCTTTTTGGGCTCTTGAAGTGTTGGTGCTTTCATCCTCCTGTAAGTGATCCTGGAATCACTCTTACAACATCAGAGGTGTGCCGTGTTAGTGTGGATCTGTAAAAGCAGCAAAGAGTCCTGTGGCACCTTATAGACCAGGCCTGCACAACATACGGCCCACGGGCCGCATGCTGCTTGCGGAGCCTCACTGTGCGGCCCGCGGGGGGATTCTAAATCCCACGCACATGGCGCTCTGCGGGCAGCCCAGAGCCCTTGGAATCCCAGCCGCGTCTGGGAATCAAAGGGCTCTGTGCTGCCCGCAGCCGTGGGGAGCCCTGAGCCCTTTAAATCCCAGCCGTGGCCGGGAGTCAAAGGGCTCTGGGCTGCCCGCAGCCGCAGGGAGTGCAGAGCCCTTTAAATCCCAGCCGCGTCTGGGAATCAAAGGGCTCTGTGCTGCCCGCAGCGGAGCGGAGCCCAGAGCCCTTTAAATCCCAGCCACAGCTGGGAGTCAAAGGGCTCTGGGCTGCCCAGAGAGATTCCCAGCCTTGGCTGGGATTTAACTGGCTCAGGGCTCCCTGCGGCTGGGGGCAGCCCTTTGAATCCTGGCCCGCGGCTGCTGATTGCCCCCTGCCCGGACCCCTGCCCCAACTGCCCCCCAGGACTCCCTCTCCCATCTAACACTGCTGGTCCTTGTCCCCTGAATACCTCTGTCCCGGGACCCCTGTCCCTAACTGCCCCCCAGGACCCCATCACCTATCTAAATGCCACTGCTCCTTGTCCCCCGATTGCCCTCTCCTGAGACCCCTGCCCCTAACTGCCCCTTGGGACCCCAGCCCCTATCTAAGCCTCCCTTCCCCTTGTCCCCACCTGAGACCCCCCCAACTTTCCCCCAGTACCCCATCCCCTACCTGTCCCCTGATAAACCCCTGGGACTCCCATGCCTATCCAACTGCTACCTGTCCCCTGACTGCCCCCCTGAACCTCCTCCCCATCCAAGCCCCCCTGCTCCCTATCCCTTGACTGCCCCCCGGAACACCCTATCCCTTCTCCAACCCCCAGCCTCCTTACCATGCCACTCAGACCAGTGTGTCTGGCTCTGTGCAGCTCCAGACACGTTGCTGCCATGCTCCCCCGCGTAGCCCACAGGGCCCCCTCACAGCACCTGCCTTCCAGATTTGAACACCTCAAAATTGAGGAGTGCTCAAGCTCAGTTTGGGCAGCTGTTACTTCATTTCTCCCAAATCAAATATACTGATCCACTGTAACTTGCTGTAGAAAAAGTAGGATAAAATTGAGCAAGAAATGCTTCCCAGTGGTTATCAGGACTGGAATTGCTATTTTCAACAGCCATTGCCTTTTTGTTTGTTTAAAAGGAAGACAGTGATATTGCATTGGCAAATTCCCCATAGAAAGAAAGAGTGGAACAAAAGAATAATAAAATCATCTCAACTTTTCCTCATTTACTGAGGACAGTCTTATAATATGCATCCAGATCTCCTCCAATCACACAAGCTGAAAATCGTTCCACTTTGCTGCAGCTCTGTAACCATATGGGAACCAATCCTGTCTGTGTTTTGTGCACATCCAAAATTCCTGCTGAATGACCCGGCCTGGGAGCGTTACCAGTGACCCAGGGCTGAGGCGGCAGGAGGTGTGGCGGGGGGAGGCACTGGTGGAGAGGAACCCAGGGCTCAGGCAGCAGGAGGTGTGTGTGTGTAGGGGACACTGGTGGGGAGGAACCCAGGGCTGGGTCAGCAGTGGGGTGGGGGAAGGGCACAGGTGGGGAGGAAAGGGGGAAGCCCAGCTCTGGGGCGGCAGGAGGTGTGGGTTGGTGGGGGGAGAGCCCAGGACGGGGGCAGCAGTGGGGGTACAAGGGAGAGCCCAGGGCTGGGACGGGGGGCAGCCAAATTTTTTTTGCTTCTGGCAGCAAAAAACCTAAAGCTGACCCTGTTGGGTTCCCCCAGCCGCCGGAGCCCCGGGCCCTTTAATTTGACCCTGAGGGCTCCCAGCCACCTCTTCAGCTGGGAGCCCCCGGTATCACCTCATCACTCCCAACCTTCCTTTTTGGCCCACAGCTGTTTTGGTGGGGCGACGCTGGGGAAGGAGGGTTTGTTTCCGCAGGGCTGGGCAGCCCTGGGACGAGGTGTTTCTGCGGGGCTGAGAGGTTTCGGCCCTCTGCTGTTTTCTTTGGAGTAATGTGGCCCTTGCTGCTTTACGAGTTGTGCAGGACTGTTATAGGCTAACAGATGTATTGGAGCATGAGCTTTCGTGGGTGAATACTCACTTCGTCGGATGCATGTAGTGGAAATTTCCTGAGGCAGGTATAAATATGCAGGCAAGAATCAGGCTAGAGATAACGAGGTTAGTTCAATCAGGGAGAACAAACAAACTCCACTGGCCATCACATACAGTCCCCAGCTAAAACCTCTCCAACGCATCATCAGGGATCTACAACCCATCCTGAACAATGATCCCTCACTTTCACAGGCCTTGGGTGGCAGGCCAGTCCTCGCCCACAGATAACCTGCCCACCTTAAGCATATTCTCACCAGCAACCACACACCACACCATAGCAACTCTAACTCAGGAACCAATCCATGCAACAAACCTCGATGTCAACTCTATCCACATATCTACACCAGCAACACCCTCACAGGACCTAACCAGATCAGCCACACCATCACCGGCTCATTCACCTGCACGTCCACCAATGTAATATACTCCGTCATATGCCAGCAATGCCCCACTACTATGTACATCAACCAAACTGGACAGTCCCTCCATAAAAGGATAAATGGACACAAGTCAGATATTAGGAATGGCAATATACAAAAACCTGTAGGAGAACACTTCAACCTCCCTGGACACACAATAGCAGATTTAATGGTAGGCTTCCTGCAGCAAAAAACTTCAGGACCAGACTTCAAAGAGAAACTGCTGAGCTTCAGTTCATCTGCAAATTTGACACCATCACCTCAGGATTAAACAAAGACTGTGAATGCTAGCCAACTACAAAAGCAGTTTCTCCTCCCTTGGTGTTCACACCTCAACTGTTAGAAGAGGGCCTCATCCTCCCTGATTGAACTAACCTCATTATCTCTAGCCTGATTCTTGCTTGCATATTTATACCTGCCTCTGGAAATTTCCACTACATGCATCCGACAAAGTGGGTATTCACCCACGAAAGCTCATACTCCAATACGTCTGTTAGTCTATAGGGTGCCACAGGACTCTTTGCTGCTTTTACAGATCCAGACTAACACAGCTGCCCCTCTGATGTTGTAAGAGTGATTCCAGGCTTTTACTCTTACAACAGACCTTGAAGTCTACCTTGTGTTTAGACTACCCGTCTGCTGCATAATGTCCCCTTTTTAGACATTTCCTGCATGTGGTATCTCTTGCTGGATGAATACACTTGGTTCCAGGGCCAAATCAGAGTGGGCAGTGAGGCGGTCAGTGCCTAAGCTACTGATCGCACCTCCAACTCCCACTGCAAGATAAGGGAACATGTGTGGAGAGGGGCCTGACCTGCTTGGGTGGAAAGCAAAGCTGCTGTCCTTACTCTGCCTTTTGCCCTGAGCATTGGCTTGAAGTTTAAGGTAACAAGGTTAAGATGGGAAATGTTCTGTTTCAACCAAGAAAGAGGGTTTTGGAGGTTTAATGGGGCTGTTGGGAAGCATGCCATCAGGCTTTGGTAGTCTTTGGATCAGAACAGGGACCGGACCCTGGCTCTCTTACATCCCTGGGGGTAGTGCCCTAACCACTTAGCTAATCTGAAGTAGCTCATAAAAAAGGAAATAGTTCTTCTCTCTCAAGGAACAGCAATAGACCAAACAACAACAACAATTCTCTTATGCAAGGAGGCATACAATTCTGTAGCTAAACCACAGCCAATTCCCATGTGTTCAAACTGCTTTTTTTTCTATTTATGAACTAATTTTCTTGGATTTTTGTTTCTAGGCATTTTCATGGAGCAACTATACACTGTTTAATTTACCAAATCATAATTAGCAAGTTCAGCTTCTCATACAAGTCCTTGTATTTCCTTGTGCTTCAAACAGAGAATGACTGGCATTTCCGATAACACAGTGTGGTTGGTGACTTGTGGTAAATATTGACAACTGCTGTATTGAGAAAACATCTATGCATTAAATCACTATTGCAGCTGGGTTCCAATGTAGACCATTGTGTGGTGTTAGTTGGGAGTGTTTAGAGCCACTATGTCCCTAAGGGCATATAGCAAGCAGGCAAATGTCTGTGTAAACAGGAACTAAAGTCAGTCTTGCATTTACCCTAACCATGGTATGTATGTTGGGTATCTGTAATCTCTACATGGTGTTAGAATGGGGTCAGATAAAGACCCAACACACCACAGAAACACCACTGCAAAATAAAAAAAAAATTTAAGGAAAAGGAAAACAGAGAAGCTGCAAGCCCTCCAGCCCAGCCAGAAGAATATAAAAGCTGCACACAGCCAGCAGCAAAAGAGGCCTAAAAGTAGAAGGCCCTGAAAAAAACGCGGTGTTGAGTCTAGGATGCAGCAGGGAGTTAAGATAGGAAAGTAAGGGACAGTGAAGCTAAGGTTAGGACAACATTAAGGGCCATACCATGTTATTCCACCTGAAGGCAACAAAGCAAAAAAAAGGGAGGGTGGGGAAATCTGTAGTACACTAAAACAGCAGAGATGGCTACATTTGACCCAGCCTTCTCCTAAATACCACCACTATCCAAATTTGGTTTCCAGCACCCTGAGGGATGGCTGTTCAGAGTAAGCAGATTCCAGAGGTTCCACCAGGCTTCCAGTTTAGATTACCAATTCAAGGAGAAACACGTTAATGCCTTGCTCTACAGCAGAGGCTCTCAAACTTCATTGCATTGCGACCCTCTTCTGACAATAAAAATTACTACACGACCCCAGGAGAGGGGATAGAAGCCTGAGCCTGAGCCTGTCCCAGTCCCACCACCGCAGGTGGAGGGGCCAAAGCCCCAGCCTTGCTGCCCTGGGTGAGGGGTCTGTAACCTGAGCCCCACCACCCATGGCCAAAGCTGAAGCATTCGGGCTTTGGCTTCAGCCATGGGTGGTGGGGCTTGGACTTTGGCTTCAGCCCCAGGCTCCAGCAAGTCTAAACCAGCCCTGGTGACCCCATTACAACAGGGTCAAGATGCACTTTGGGGTCCCGACCCACGGTTTGAGAACTGCTGCTTTATATAATGAGATCTACAACAGGGAACGCTATCCTTTCCAGAAGCCTCACAGCTACCCAGATGAAAGAGTTCAATACAGTTAAAGAGGAAATGGACAAGTATATCATTTCATGTCACCACAATGTGACTTTTGAGTGGGCGCATGATGGGGTGTGTAACCCCACACAGACCATGAAGGGCTGCATGTGTCCTGAGGGACAGGTATGTTATCTGGCTGCACCTGGAGAGTGAGCCAGGCTTACTTAGAGATGAAGCCCAGCTGGGGAGTGATTATAAAGGCAGGAAGTTGACAGAAGAAAGGGGCTGCAGGGAGATGCTCTGAAGTCATTCTCTAGGATTAGATGGCAGGACTAGGCTGTGGGTGGTGTTACCTATTGATTAGAGCTGGACTTGGTCTAGTGGTTAGAGCTGGAAGCCAGGTTCCTGGGCCCAAGCTGGAGTCAGGAACCAGGAATGAAGTCAAGAGTCGGAGCTGGAGTCAGAAGCTGGTAACATAAAGAACTGACATGCTCTTCTGAGAAATAACTCTGAGGAGAAACCCACTGCAAAAGCCATGGACATGGGGAGGAAGAGATCTCAGAATGCCCAGAAACAGGACCTCCTAGACCAAGATGAGCACCAAAGAGCCAGACAGGGCTGTGCTAACATGGAGTAAAGAAAAGGAACTCAAACAAGTGCACAGAAGAGTCACTGTGGTCACTGAGCACTGCTTCTATTTGCTGATGCAATGGAGTTGACTCTGGCACCAGTATCTGAAACAGACCAGTCGGAGCTTTGCTGCTGTCATCCACGTGCTGGACAGGAATCTGCAGTGATGCCCACCTGGGGAAGCTGGCTGGAAGATGCATGGTGGGGAGCCCTGTGTGGGGAAGGGGCCCCCCACTTTAGCCACTTGAAAAGTTGGAAGGTATGCAACAGGAGTCTTTGGATTGATGTCAATGGACTCAGGACCAGTAGAATTGCCATAGTATTTGGCTGGACTTAGAATTCAGCTTCCAGGTTTATGCACTTAACTTGTTTTTACTTGGCTTCCATTTGTCCTGTCTTATTGCTCATGCTAGTGTGGCAAACTCAGGACACTTAGCTACCAGGAGAGGGGTAGTAATTAGTCCCAGAAGGCTTAACCATGGAGGAATAAGGTTCAGCTGGAACAGGGGTTACCAGGGAGCTAATTAGTTTCAGCTGGCCCCAATGTCTGGAGACCTTTTTAAACCTTCCCTGGCAGGGAAGCAGGGGGAGGAGAGAAGTAGAGTAGCTGCCAGCGAGTAGGGGCAGCTGAACTCTGAAACTTTTCTTGCAAGGCAGATTGCACTCTCCCCAGAAGGAGAGGAAAACAGAACAAGGGCCTGACTGAGAAGGGATCAGCCAGACCCTGTGTGACTGTAAAGGGCTTTTGCTTTGCCCAAGCCTGTGTCTCCAAGGCTAAGAAGAACTGAGCTAGCAGAGGAGAGGCAGGTACTTTGCCACACTAGTTTTAAATTAAGGGTTAATACATTGAGTTTGTTTAATTGTGGATTTGGTAGTATGTTTGCCCTCCGAGGGGAGGGGTGTGTGTGTGTGTATCCATGGGTGAACTGAAATTGGACCATGATTATTTTATCCATCGTTTACATGTGTCCTCACATACATCAGTTATGTACCTATACCTCCCACAAATGAGCCCTCTTTTAGAGTTTAAGGCCAGAAGGGACTACCAGATCATCTAGTCTGACCTCTTGTATACCCAGCACCCGCACACTAAACCCA
The DNA here is from genome assembly GCF_025201925.1 of Gopherus flavomarginatus. Lineage (NCBI taxonomy): Eukaryota > Metazoa > Chordata > Testudines > Testudinidae > Gopherus > Gopherus flavomarginatus. The sequence goes on from NC_066617.1 coordinate 203,038,461, forward strand.
ACCACCAATATTAGACGAAAGAGTTACAGCCCACAGGAGATTAGACTATCATGTGCCACAGGGAGAGAAGAGGCAGGGCTGAGGGGCACCAATTCTCAAGGCCCCTGCAATGGCAGGGAAATAATTAAGTGAGACATAGCCAGATAAGCCTGGTAAGTGACCAACATACTGCAGAGGAAGGCAAAAACTTCCAAAGGCATGAAAACCATTGTTTTCTAACATGCTTCCCATAGAACCCCATTACCTATATATTTCTATGGCACTCCAACAAGCTGCTGATTGCAGCAGGGAGTTCCTACAGAGAATGAGTATGTTCCAGTCAACTCATCTTTAGTAACTGCTTTTTCAGAGATGACTTCTGACCTCTTTCACTTCATCTGCCAGCCTTTGGGTGATTGAACTAAAAGAAAGGTCACAGGAAGGTACAGGTAAAATGAAAAGAATGTAAAAGCTGGCTTGGCTTTTGCTGCTGGAATTGCAGTAAGGGATCTTTTATGCCCTGCTTGCTAAATAAAATCCATAACGAGGAGGGGGAAATAAACAAAAAAATTTTCTTCTCGCATTTGCTGGGACCCGCCACTGCAAATACATGTATTGTTAGCTGAAATCAGTGTTTTGGTTTCTCCTTTCCTTTGTGAGATGTTGTAGAGGAAGCAGATTAAGAGCTTCCAGCTTTCTGGCAAAACACACTGGTGACATTATAATGACTTCATTATGGGCTCAAAGTGAGATAACCGATAATGTATTCAGGAAAAAATACACATTATGAGCATCTACACAGGTGTACGGTTAACTCCTTCTTAGACTTGGTGTGCCTTTAACCACGTTAGTAAAGTAGCAGCTCCAATGCCTCCGAGCTGGATGGTAAAAGAGTTAACAGCAGTGTGCCAAGTCATCACAGCTGCATTTGCTTCTGAGTCCATCTACAATGCAAACAACATGGCAGCATTTGTGTTGTTTTTTGCTGGGAGTGCTGCTGCTGGGTGAAACTGCCAGCACCTTTGGCTTCTGTTTGGAAACCTATTAGCCCCAAAGCACATGTCTTGTTTTTTTTTTTTTTTGAAAAAAAGGTTTTCAAAAGAGGTTTTATGGCATATCTGTCTTTTCTAGCATTTTATATTTTGCATAAAGTTAGTGAGGAAAAGAGAGCAGTAGGTCAGACCCGGATATTCCCCAGGAAAGGGAAGGTGGATTATGCTCTTTCATGAATCAGGATGAGTTTGCACCATATTGGAGGAAGAAGAGAATGTACGTTACACATCAGATTGACAGGACTGAGTGTTCAGCCTAGGAGATGGCTGCAGGATTCAGGAAACCAACCTGGCAGCAGTCAGTCAATCCCAGCAGCCTGTCTCAGCATGAAGATAATATGGGCAGTCCCAGCAGAGATTGAGAGATGCCTACTTGATGTATCTTTTTGTATCACCTACCACGATGAGTTGGACAGCCTAGATCATTCAATACATAGCCCAGGAGCTCAGAGGTTATATCGCAAACTGTTTTCATGATGCTGTATTTCATTCAATAGCAATGGCACTACTTTAGCATTTTGATTGTAAAATTATCTGCCAACAGAACGTGAAATATTCCTCCAGGGTTTTTATCTGAAATGAACATTCCCAGCTAGGCTATTTCACAGGCATGACAACCTGCCCTGATCTCTGCAGCGATAGCCAATCACTGTAACTTACTTTCCAGTATTAACTTGTATGGAAATGTAATGCTTGAGAAAGGTAAGTCCAGTAGGCCTATTTTCTGTGTATAATTAATGGTTGCTCTAAACAATGAGTTCTTGTTTATAAAATAGCACCACAATTCTGTCTGCCTTTGGGGGCTCGGTAGGCATTTTGCATAGCCTTCAGCACAAGAACTGTACGATGCCTCTGTGTAACCAGTTCAGCTGCTCAAGGGCAGGTGATGATGAGGAAAGGGGCTCAGCTGCTAAAGGTATAATTCCAGATGTTGGTGACTGCTATGCATGTTTCTTCCCCTCTCATCCACGCTTGTAGCAAAGCAGGCCCTGTGGTAATAAAAATGTTTAAGCGTGCACGCATTATACTCTGGCTGATGCTATATTTTAAACACTTATCTTTTTCAAGCTCTTTTGTTGCTTTTTAAACTGATTTTTTACATAATTAGCTTAAAAGCTCATTTAGTAAGGAAGGCAGGAAGGCTGCACGCACGTATCGTCCTGAGGCACCAAAAAACCAGTAGAAAAGTGTATAGAATTTCTTTGAGAATGCTGGGAGGTTTATGGTTATTAAAATACATACAATACAAAGGGCCAGCTTCTGCTCCCACCAATGACATGCAGGCTGGCATTTTTCAATAGGGCAACTGGAAGTTAGGCACTCCAGATACCACTGACTTTCAATGTGAGTTGGGCACCTAATTGCCTTAGGTCCTGTAATGGAATGCTAAACTGTATAAAATCGTTCAGCCAGTAGCTGGGGCTGTGAGCAAAACACCTTCTTTAAGCTAAGCTCAGCCATACCTGGCAGAGCATTAAAGAAACTTATGATAAACACATCTAGTGCGTATAAGCAAATTCTGTAGCCAGTCCATATCACAGAAGTACGTGACATGGTGTCCGAAGTAAACTAAGAACAGAAACAGGAGGAACAAAGCAACACAGGCTGTAGGATCTCATCAACATGCTACTCTTCAATACATGAGAAAACTTAAGCTTTCACATACTTTCAGAATTGAGAGACTGGAAACAATATTTTGCAAGATTTTATCTTGCTACCAAGCTCCACAAAGATACACAGATATGGTCTTAAATTTATGCTATGGGGCAGCAAGCATAGCATATCTTTAAATGTTTTGACTTTACTGAAGATAATCACAAAGATGACTATGAAATTATTTTGACTATATTTGATGCATCCTTTAAACCTCAGAGAAATGTGGCTTATGCAAGAGCATGTTTTCACCAGAGAATTCAAGGACCAGGGAGAAATGTTGAATCTTTTATACAGCTCTGCATATATTGGCTGAAAACTCTCTGATTTTTGGGAAGGCAAAATATGAAAACATTGGAGACAGGCTGGTTATTGGGTTAACAGATGATTAGCTTTCATAGCTGCTTCTATTAAAAAGAGACATAAACCTACACACAGCTATTTAAAAAGCAAAATAGTCTGAACTTGTGAAACAACAAAACCTAAAGGAAAGTGACAGTTTCAGGTTTTTCAATTTTATCTTGGAAACTGTAAACAGAGCCTTGAGTGTTTAAAAATTACTATCATGAAACCCCTGAGGCAAGGAGAACGAATTCTCAGGCTGAGGGACAAATTCCAGCCTTAGTCACTCTTTTCACAACTTTTCCCAAGAGATAATGCATGTCTAGCCAGAGCACAGTGTAATAAATGCTTGAAATATGGACTCTTTGCACCTGTTTAGCACACCAAAGCCATCAAGGAGTTGACATATATTACAGACAATCAACAGCCATTGTTTCTGAGGTCTATCACTTCTGATGACATAGAGACTGCCTACAGATTGACATTAAATATTCATTGCAAGACTGTTGACTTTAAAATTGGTTCAGGAGCTGATCTCAGAAGGAATTTGCAATCCCTGTCAGCCCCTTCCAGAGCTGAAGTCACCTGATACGGTTCTGACTAGCCCTAGAGCTATTAACTACCTCAGCCAGTTCACATGAAAACAATTTACAGCAGTGGTGGGCAACCTGCGGCCCATCAGGGCAATCTGCCAGTGGTTGGCGAGACAGTTTGTTTACATTGAGCGTCCACAGGCGCGGTCGCCAGCGGCTCCCTTTTCTGGCCAACGTGAGCTCTGGGGGCCGTGCCTGCAGATGGTCAATGTAAACAAAATGTCTCGTGGCCCGCCAGCGAATTACGCTGATGGGCTGCATGCTGAAGGTTGCCGACTCCCGATCTAAATGGTTGGAATGTAAATTTAAAGGGGGAAATGTAATAGAATGCTAAACTGTTTTATACTGTTCTGCCACTAGGTGGCAATGTGTATAAATACCCTATTTAAGCTAACTTCAGCCATACCTTGCAGAGCATTAAAGGATCTTCTGATAACACAGCTGGTATATATAAGAAAGCTCTCTATCCAGCCCATATCTGGTACAGAAATGCATGACAAGTTCCTTGAAAATCCCAGCCTGAAGGTTTTGCCACTTGCTTCAATGAAGGGGGGCAGGAATGGACTGTAGAACTGGGGGTCAGACCCTGAGCTGGTAGAAAATGTCATGGCATAGCTTCATTTGTTTTCAACAAATAAGGATCTGGCCTTGAAGATTTAAGGGCACATCAGTTTTTATTAACTAAAATGCTTCAAAAATGTGCCAACCAATTCTATTCTCCCAGTACATGGATGTTAACAACATGATTGATTAAGATTTAGCAGCTCACGTCTTCCTTTTTTCCCCCTTATGTTCTTTAATAATGCCACATAAAATACAGGAAAAAATACAGCACACAATGCAGCAGCTTCCTGTTATAAAACTGTAAATGCTGGATGGAAGTGAACCAGCTGTATTACTGGTTGCATTCTTGACAGCTTAGTATTATAGGTTGGGATCAGTCTTTCACCTGGAAGAGAAGCTGATTTAAATTTAAATCTCACTGGTAAGCTGTTAAATGTAGAAATATTTGGGGTGCAGGTGGTAGTATAATGGAGTCCATGAGATGTCGTTCAGATACATCAAGAAAAAGCTAAGCAGCAATTTGGGTTTAGATGGTCCAACTATCTTTCCATTTGCCTATTGTTGATCTAAAAAACTCCCTCCAGCATGGAGAATGTATTACTAAGTGAAAGTTTATTGCTATGGAAACATTTGACAGAACTGAACTTTAAAGAACAGTGGACTTTAAAGAAGGTATATTTGGAGGATAAAGTTCTTTTTGTTATCATGCAACAGCTTGGATGATACAGGATGAAGTTCAATAAAGATAAATGCAAAGTGCTCCACTTAGGAAGGAACAATCAGTTTCACACATACAGAATGGGAAGAGACTGTCTAGGAAGGAGTAAGGCAGAAAGAGATCTAGGGGTCATAGTAGACCACAAGCTTAATATGAGTCAACAGTGTGATACTGTTGCAAAAAAAGCAAATGTGATTCTGGGATGCGTTAACAGATGTGTTGTAAACAAGAGACGAGAAGTCATTCTTCCGCTTTACTCTGCGCTGGTCAGGCCTAGCTGGAATGTTGTGTCCAGTTCTGGGCACCGCATTTCAAGAAAGATGTGGAGAAATTGGAGAGGCTCCAGAGAAGAGCAACAAGAATGATTAAAGGTCTTGAGAACATGACCTATGAAGGAAGGCTGAAGGAATTGGGTTTGTTTAGTTTGGAAAAGAGAAGACTGAGAGGGGACATGATAGCAGCTTTCAGGTATCTAAAAGGGTGTCATCAGGAGGAGGGAGAAAACTTGTTCACCTTAGCCTCCAATGATAGAACAAGAAGCAATGGGCTTAAACTGCAGCAAGGGAGATTTAGGTTGGACATTAGGAAAAAGTTCCTAACTGTCAGGGTAGTTCAACACTGGAATAGATTGCTTAGGGAAGTTGTGGAATCTCCATCTCTGGAGATATTTAAGAGTAGGTTAGATAAATGTCTATTAGGGATGGTCTAGATAATATTTGGTCCTGCCATGAGGGCAGGGGACTGGACTCGATGACCTCTCAAGGTCCCTTCCAGTCTATGAGTCCATGAGCTTCTGAGGATATATACCCAGCTTAAACATGAATTGTGGTGGCCAATATCTTCCTCACACAGGTTAACTTAAATAACCACAAAACTGCTCACATGACAGGTCATGTATGAGAAAACAAAATATTATCTTATAACAAATTGTGGCTTGATCCAAAGCCCACTGAAGGCAGTGGAAAGACCCCAATTGATTTAAACACGCTCTGGATCAGGACTGTAGCAAGCATACAGTGCACTTTCCAGGGGATTTGAATTATAGCAACAGAGCCATTAATTTTTGTTAAAGTGATCTAGATACTTTTTTTTTCTTAGATGAAGAATTTATAGTAGGAACATTCCCCATTCATCCATCATTGTTAATGTGCTGTAGAAATGAAATCAAGTATCAAGTATCCCACTGTAGACAAAACATTGGGCGACTAATTGTTTGACCATAAATGAAACCAGACCCTGTGTGGCATGAAAATATTTAGTACTTTAGTGCTTCTAAGGTGGTGAAACTTGGTGGAAATAGTTGAAAAGACAATGAGCGAGAGAGAAATGAAAATGATGGCAGAAAAGGTGATGTGAATGAAAAGTTGGAAAAGAAGAGATGACAGTAAGAGTGAAGAAAATTAAAGGGGCGACAGGAAATAGAATATGATGGAGACACCTTTCCCTGGCTGGGTTTCAGAGTCTAGGCTCCAGCCCAGCTGGGAACATATATATGCTGGTATTTTTAGTCCTGTAGCATGAGCCTGAATCAGTTGACCCAGCTCTGAGACTCACTCATGACAAGTCACTGAGTGTCTTCTGAGTTTAACATTTGGAGGAGACTTTTTTTAAATTTTGCCTCTCAACCTTCTCTCTGCCTTCCCAGTTGGCACAACTGTATAACACAGGCTTGAACAAACATTTTAAAGAAAATGTAGGGTAAGATCTTCAAAGAGATCTCAGCATTGACCTAAATCTCCTCTCACTAAAGTCAATGGTGAAACTGCCATTGACTTTAATGGGCGCTGAGTTATGGCAATTCTGAGCACTTTGGAAAATCCCAGCCGGTGAGTGCAAAACAGATCATTGTAATTTATACCACAGAGTATTTGGGTTTGCCTCCATCTAAAGCAGAAATGGTGTACTGATAGGTGAGGCAGTGGAGAGTCTGAATGTGGGCTGGAGAGAATTGGGTGTATTTAGAATCTGACCCATGGCAGCTCACCCACGAATCCACAAGGGTCAAACCTTGACTTGGACTAGACTAGCAAGACAGATGCATGGGTTTGAAGACCATGAGGGCTGAGTAGTCCATCCCTCATCCCAACTGTCTTTGTGCTTTAAAGCAACTTGGTTTGGCCAGCAGCATTTCGATAAAGTTTTCTCCATACTCAGTGCATCTTGATGCTCTAATTAAAGCTCTTTGAATTATATAGATCTGGCCTCATACTTGGGGAAATATTTGAAGCAACACTTGTGACTGAGCACATGAAAGACGTTCATTTGGGAGTTTGTCCAGCCAGCTGACCATACACAATACTGCATTTATAGTTCAGGGTCTTGTAAATTGTCACATCTAAGAACTGTGCTTGGGCAAAAAATACATTCTAACAAGCCTGATGTGTAATTAGGGCATCCTGTAAATATGTACTAAATGGGGTCTTGGTTTCCCCATTTGTAAAGTGAGGATAATAACACTTGCCTGTCTCACATGCTGAAATGGGTTCATAGCACTCTGAAGCTTTTATGTAATTATTAGGTGGCATTGGGTCACATTGGTCAATCCTGGTAAATTGCCTGGGTTTGAGCTGGCATGGAAAAGACAAGTACAATAGTACTGAGTGTCTTCAGATGGGTGATCAGCAGAAGTATAACTTTGTTTATAATGCTTGGAGGACGGGTATATTAAGACAGGAGCTCTCTATCCCATGCTGTCTCATATAAGAAGGCACTGCATACTTTGATGCTCTTACACTTTTCCTATTCAAAAGAACTTGAAATGTTGAGTCCCCAGAAATATTCCTGAATGGTACAAACAGTCACAATTCTGGGCTTTTTGTTTAGTGTGAGTAATAAGGGGTGGTTGAGAGAGGGACTGCCTGCCTGCCTGTCTGCTGGACTATAGAGAGTAAAGAAAACAAATTCAGAGGCACTGTAAATGGATGTAAGAAAGCATCGGATAAATGACCAGGGCATTCATTTTAGAGCAGTTGTATTTTGTTTTATGCTCAAATTCCAAGACACACAGTGCTACTATTCTTTACATTTCTACAACAACTCATGTATTCTTGACTATTTCTATACAATTTTCTCAAGCCTGACACCCAAGAGATGGACTTTTACAAGACTGGCCCTCTTCCTGACTAGTGAGATCTTAAAGAATGAATCTGCCCTAGCACATGGGACATTTTTATAGTCAGACCATTTCTGAACTGCACTGGCTGCCAAATCATACTGGAGACAAAGTGGGTAATATCTCTTATTGGACCTCTGCTGGTGAGAGACAAGCTTTCGAGCTACACAGAGCTCTTCTTCAGGTCAGACCCCAACTTTAAATAGCTGTGTGGATCCCAGAGTCTCAGAGCACTCAGCTCGGGGCAATACATTGTGGACATCTCCACACTGGAGCCAGGGAGTAGCATGCCAAAGGCCGAATACTGAACCTTTTAAGATCAACGGGCATCTTTCAATGGACTTCAGTGGATTAGGTACTTAAAAAAATAAGTTGTCTAACTTTTTTTCTGCATATGTAATAATGTATGTTTTCCCTAGAATTCTTCAGGTTGGTACTTACGCTGTTGAGGAAGCTTGAACTGAGGCCTTTTCCATTATTGTTTGTTACTATCCTCTTCTGATTTTTTTTTAAATAGGGGAATTTCAATATTCCTTTCAATTAACTCTGTTGGAATATATTTCCTAAGGTCATAGTACCAACACGATTGCACAATCACAGTAACTTTTATGGCTGAGTGGGAACACTTTGCTGTTGTGAAAAGCCAATATATGGTTTAAAGATCCCTTTGGATTTTTAATTCATTTGCCAGAATGTTTAGATCCTTTGCCTGCTTCCATGCCTGCCTTTTAATTACTTATTCAGTTGGTCTAATGCATATTGCAAAGAATGACTGTTCTCCAGGATGTGTGTCTTGGTCAAGCTAAGCCTGAAACACAGCAGATTGAGAGCTCCTACGGCGTGAGGTTTACTGTGTGTATCTTAATGGGGCTTTGGTTTTGGCGTATTCATCGTATTCCCTCTTCATGGTATCGTAGCTGTATGTGAAAACAGAATATAGAAGCCAATATCCATCTGTCCATCCTCTGGGTACTATAATACAAGTTCCCCTTTCGCAATTACCCATCTATACTTTAGGAATCTGCCAGTAAAAATAAAAAGGAATTTGCTATTTAAATATTATGCAGTATCTGCACATTCAAAATATTTTTTTGTGGTGCCATTCATGCCATTACAAATAAGTCTGTATTATTGTTCCTATTATAAGTCCCTGAAGGGACTTATAACTTGGCTGTAAAAATCCACTCAGGCCTAAAAATTACCAGATAAGGTCTCAGCCTAGGAGGTATTTGTTTATTTTGACAAGTTATTTAAAATAGGGCCTGGAAAAAAATTTGAAATTAGTGGTTTCAGATTCCTGTTTTGTGATTTCATATTTATAAAGGGTTTAAATTACATATTGCAGGCTCTTGGTCTATATAACATAGGCTTATGTCTGCGGAGATGGTGGGGAGTTGGGGAGAAGAATTACAAAGTGCCAAACCCTGCAATCCCTTCGAAGACAAAACTCTCGTTCACCTGTGGGCCAAGGACAAGTGTGAGACATTTCAATTTGTTTTTCAAAGTGCTGAGCACTCAGCAGCCTGGCTCCTGGTTTGAACATTTTGGCTTAGGTGACTTGCCCAAAACCACACAGGAAATCAGCCACAGTTCCAGGAATAGAGCAAAGATCATGTGCTTTAACGGCAAGAAGCTATGTTTTATTTGCAAACTCTCACTCCCACAGTGAAAATGAATGAGGGATCTCTGCTTCAAAAAGTCATACAGGGCTACCTACCAGGGGCGGCTCTAGCCATTTCGCCGCCCCAAGCACAGTGGCATGCCACGGGGGGCACTCTGCCGGTCGCCAGTCCCGTGGCTCTGGGGGACCTCCTGCAGACGTCCCTGTGGAGGGTCCACTGGTCCCACAGCTCTGGTGGACCTCCCGCAGGTGTGCCTGTGGATGCTCCACCGAAGCCGCGGGACCAGTGGTTGCGGGAGGTCCACTGGAGCTGCCTGCCGCCCTCCAGGCGACTGGCAGAGCGCCCCCCGCGGCATGCCGCCCCAAGCACGCACTTGGCATGCTGGGGCCTTGAGCAGCCCCTGCTACCTACTGCAAAGAAGCTAAAAGAAATGGCTTGTTCTGTCAGTTGTCTTCTTTTCAAGCCCTCCAAGCAGCAGTTTGGTGCACTGAAAACAGGGCCAATTCTGTGTCCTGTCTCTTGGGAGAGCACGTGTATATCCCACTTTTGTGTCATTCATATCCTGGATTGCTGAAACTGACCCCAGCATAAGTTAAAATTGCCAGGTAAGCTGCTCTAATTTATGTCAGCCTGTCTGACTGCCTATGTGATATACAGCAGCACAGAACCTCCACAGCACCGAGTGGGATGGCTGCTCTTTCTCTTATCCCTGAAATGCCCCCTCCTGGCTCTGGTTTCACCCACCATGCTCTTGAGAGGGGGAGTCTAGAGCTGCTTATATCACCCTCGTGGCTCATTTATGTTCTTTCTGTGCCTTTGGATCAGGTTCTAGAATCAGCTCCATATGCTCCTCAGGCTGTTTCTTTACAGATCCACAAACCCTGCTTTGCTTAGCACACCAAATGATATCAACTCAGACTAGTAAAGTCCTAGGCTCACACCCTCAGCTGGTGTAAATTGGCATAGGACCACTGAAGTCCTCTGGGTGTCTTGCACTTACTCAGTTCTGTAACTTTCCAGAGGCCATGGGCATTGGTGCACCCTGGTCCCTCTGGTTTTCTGCCAGTGGCACAAACAGCTGAGGGCTGTAACACTATGGTCTACTTCTGGTTGTTGGAGTTGATATGGTACCAGGTGGGTTGAGTGGCCTGTGATATACAGGATATCGGACTAGATGATGTGGTGGCCCCTTCTGGCCTTAATCTCTATGACTCTAAATCAATGGTGCCATGCTGATTTACACCAGCTGAGGATCTGGCCTGTACTCTACAAAGCATCCAGTAGCTGCCTCTCCAATTGCAATTTATGGCAACACCCATAATATATGAAGCCCAGAGTAGCTTTACAAATATGTCACTCAAGCTTGGAGTTTTGCCATTAGCTTAAAATATTTGTATAAAGCTGTTGTTTAGGTGACATGCTGCAAAGCTAAAAGGCCTGCTGTAAGGAAAATGTTTAGGCTCTCTCGGCATAGATATACTATTATAATTCCATCAAATGGGTTCCAGGTTACACCTCATCTTACTGTAGAGCCAACCACAATAACCAGCAGCTCCGAGACTGTTACTGCAACCACAGCTAGGGACATCTGGAACATCACACGTTGGGTGTTCTAAATCAATAAGGGAAACAGTTCGAACATTCCTTCTCAAATCTCCTCCCTAGACACAAACCCATGTTTGCCCCATATGTGCAAGCCCAGTGTGAAGCTTTGCACAAAATGTTTCTTGAGTTATCCAACTTCAGGAAGCATCTGAGTAACTTTCTTAATAGTTCTGATTGTTTAATGGTATCTGAACACATTCTCTTTCATTTCAAAAGGAAACAAATTCAACCCTGGACTAAGACCAAGCATGAGAAGTTCCAGGCTGAACGCTGGGGGAAATGATACATGACTGAAACAGGTAAGAATGAGAGTATAATTTCAGACTTATTAATAGATGTCATCGTTCAGTGTAATTGCGCCTGTATTCTCCCTCTGCGGTCCACCAAGTGCACTCATTTCTAGGCTTTTGGCTCCCAAGCGTCACCTGTTCTGAGTGGAGACCCTCTCTCCCTCCTAACCAAAGTGCTTACAGTTCCCTGCCTACGCTGTCATTCCCAGAAAGCCAGGGGGCCTAAACAGGCCAGCCTCTACACGTCATGCCCTCTGAAGAGAAAGTAAACAATGCTATTGCCCCTAAGTTACAGCTCTTTCTAAGCAAGCACATTTATTCTTAAGTTGAAAGAATTACAGAGAACACACATTAAAAACAATAAAAATGTACACCCATGTTAATAAAGGGTCTGGTAGAAGTCAGTCCTTTGAAGACCATAAAAGTGTTTTTGTGACATTACAAGTTCATAACAGCTTTAGCTTAGAACACACCCATGAATGAGTTAGCCTTTCCTTTATATCGCCCTTTGATCATTAGATTCCAGAAAAAGGCAAGCAATAGATAATGCTCCTTTCCTCATAGTGCAGCTTCTTCAAAAGACTGGGCTTTGGCATAAAGGGAGATGGGAATTTGCATGCACTTCCCCCTAGAGATTCCCCAGGGAAACTGTTTGCACAAAAGTCTATTCTTGGCTGGCCTACTGTTCAATATAGTCCTTTAAAGTTCATAGCACTTCCCTGGGCTCTCAATAATACATAACTTTTGCATTTAACACAATGGACTCCAACGATACTTGAACTTCATTCAATAAGGTTTTTAAAGGATACTACAGGAAACTGCTAGATCAGTCACAATAGGATTGATATGGTGATGCTCACATTCAAAAAATGTGAATTTTTTGCATACTAACCATCTTCCATGAATTCCTGCAGAGTCAACAAATTCTAGTTATTGTGTTCCTCCAGGGGGATTTTTAATGCCAATTGTAATGACAGATTATATGAAACAGCTGGTCAAATAGAACGAGGAACGAGTTAGTTGGCATTTGATGCAATAATAAAAATAGACACCCTGCAAACGTTGGCAGAACCAAGCAATCCTCAAGAAGTCTGGACACAAAAAAGAAATGGACTGGAATCTGATCACTGCAGCTGTTTAGGCTTTCAGGTAAGGGTCAGCTATTCCATGGCATGACAATCATTTGAAAGATGCTTAAGAGGTTCCCACTACAATGAAAGTGCGTTCATTACAATAAATATGGAAATTCCACATGACCGAAATACACCAGCTGTGTTTACATTAAACAGAAGTCTCCACTAGCTACTCTGGGGCAAAAAAGAGCTTATAAACCTGGTTCCAGCACAGGGCCAGAAGACGTGGCTTGTGCTTCCTCTGCGCAGAAGCTGACAGGGGCTGGGTAGTTCTGAGGACAGCTGTACTATGTGATGTTGTTGCAGTGACACCAGGAAAGGAGGAAGTGCAATGTGACTAGTGATATGAAGAGCTGCAACATGCCTCACTCTGCAGGCTGTGCTGAGAATTTCTCAACTTTCCCGTGTGATATGTAATCAGATGGTCCCAGGAAAAACATAAAGTGTCTGTTTATTCTGGCTGCACTCTGTATGGTACAGGAAGAGGGGTGGGTCTGGTTCTGGGTGAGAGGTGCCTTTAAAAGCCACCTTGATGCTTCCCCTGTTCTCGGCCCCTTGCAGAAACCTGTTTTCCCCTCACTGTAAATTACAGCTGCTTCAGGGACTACTCTCATTTACTAGCAGCTGCAATAGACAACTAGGGGTTGTTCAAGCAACTGAAAATAGCCTGAATACCCCCCTCCTGGAATACTCCCAGCTCGGTTCCTTTTTGGGGAACCCCTTATGTCAGGAGCTTCTGTCATGTAGAATGCTTACAGCTAAATAGATTTTGTCACGTATACCTGTAGAGGGGTCATGACATTGCAGAAAATAAGGCCTCACATCACCCATGTGAAGAAGATACAGTATTATCTTTTCCACATTCGTAATGAGCAAAGCAACACCAAGAGAAGTTAAGAGGCTTGCCCAAAGTCTCACAGCATGTAAGTAGCAGAGCCTCAAACTCCTGGCACCTTTGAATGCTATGAAGCAGAACTCTCAACTTATGTTGATGGTAATGACTTTCAGTAGTGACCTGGACAGATGTCCCAGTAGTAGAAGACTCCATGTGCCATTACCAAACACCTGAGTAGCTTAGGGCCACCCTCCTCTCCCCACAAGAGTTCTAAACCATACTTAAAACAGGGCTTAACCAAGCTACAATTTTTTTCCTTAGTAAAACATTTTTTAAATTTTGCACTGGATAAAATAGACTTAAATTTCACTTGGGCCTCATTTAGACACATCATGCTGTGTTAGGCATGATTGTCCTACAATGTTCTGGCTGATAGAACTCAAATGTTATGTTCATGTCTCAATGTCTATTTATCTTTTTAGGATAATATTCTTATACAAATCATTACGTGTCCATGGAGTCCCAACTCAGTTAACAATAAACTCTCAGTTGACATACCTTCAATATTTGCTTTTCGCAAGCAAGCCGTATAAATTCTCCGTAGTCCAAAATGGGAATAGGTAAAATAAGGCTGAACAAAGGTTGTGGGTGGAAACCCACGTACTCAGTCACCATGAGGAATGCCAATCAAAGAATTTTCCATTGGGGGTTATAAGAAGTTATGAAGTAGAAGAAATGAACAACAGTCAAATATTTCAGGCTCTGAGTCTTTTCAAATTTTATTTTAACACAGTAAATTGGAAACAGGGAAATTATTAATTTTTTAATCATGTGATCTGATATGTACCCTTGTAATCAAATTGCATCTCCACACCTTTCAGTTTTACTACAGAAATGTGAACCTGATACCATGCCTACAATAAAAAAAAAAATTACAGTGAGTTTATAGTATTGTATAAGGAATTGCTTAATCGGAATGCAGAGCTGCACAAATAATTTTTAAGTATAGTGTCTCTAAGCCAAATATTGACTTTAGTTAAAAAGTTTTTTATGACTTGTGGAAAAGAAGCCCATCCAAAGATCACCACACATAATTCTACTCATTAGTAGGTGCAGAGAAAAATGGGATGATTAGAAACATAGCAATGAACTGACACAGATGTTGCAGTGCTTTGGAAAATATATTTTAAATTATGCCATCTGCAGAGTCATGGTAAGCCTAATAAAAATAATGAGAAGCAAGCAGATAAACTAAGATTCCTGAGGCTCTCACATTAGGAGATATATCTGAAATGTAAATAAGTACAGCAAAGCCACATGTGCTACAGACATCTCTTCCTCATTAAATTCTCCTGGACATTAGTATTAACATATGGAGCATACAAGGAGGTATCTGCGCTAGCCTTTATTTCCTAAATTTTCCTGCCAGTAGTAGCAATAGTGAAAGGGAAAATTTTCAAAGGCTCAACAGGGAGGTTAGCTGCCTAACTGCCAAGGAAGCCAATAGGGCTTAGGCACCTAGCTAACAGTTGTGCCTTTGAACATCTCCCCTGGCAGTATTAGTGTACATAGACACCGGTGTTTTGACTTCCATTTTGTCTTATCCTGATCATATTATTTCTAAATGGCATAGTGATTAGAACGTCAGTGACTGCTGATACCTATAACCATAGAACTGTAGTGAAGAGAAGTATGTGATAGGGTTCTTTTGATCAGACCATTCATAGCATAGTCAGTGTTTCCCCTTTATCAAAACATTTGTGAGGGGGAAAAATGTTTAATTAGTCACAAATACATATATGACCCTAGGAGCCCCTTTATGCTAATTGGTAAAGGGCACATTCAACACACTATTGTCAGAATATTTAGCCGAAGAATGACTTGTAAGGCATCATATAAAAACTGGGGTTAACAGGGATGGCAAGAGTCATCTGGTCTAGATGCAGAATTGTTGTATCTAAACCATCCAAGACAGATGTCTATCCAGCCTCCTTTCGAAAATCTGCAGTGAAGAGATTCCAGAGCCTCCCTAGGCATCTGTTCCATTGTCCTACTGTTCTTACAGTCAGGAAGTAGTTCCTGAGATTTAATCTAAATCTGCTATGTTGCCATTTGAATCCATTGCCTCTTGCCCTGCCTACAGAGAGAACAATTTTTCTCCATCTTTTTTATGGCAGCCTGGCAAATATTTGAAGACAACTACTTGTTCCCTCCTTGATCTCCTCTTTTCCAAACTAAACATACCCAGTTCCTTCAGCCTTTGCTCATAGGGCTTGCATTCCATCCCTTTGATCATCTTTGTTGCTTGCCTCTGGATCCTTTCTCATTTCTCTACATCCTTTCTATACAGTGGTGACCAAAAATGGACATGGTACTTCAAGTGAGGAGAGTTGTACTATCACATCACATGACTTGCATGCTATGCCTCTGTTAATGCAACCCAAAATTGCATTTGCCTTTTTTGCAACAGCATCACACTGTTGACTCATTGTGACCCTCGGTACCTCAAAGTAGCACCCTGGAACCCCCATATTTATCACTGTCATATAATTATAATATGTTTTGTACAAAGTACGCCTTATGAGATCATTTTAAAAATCTTGATCTGTTGAATATTAATATCCTGTTGAATTGTATGTACTATCATTGTATGTGAAGTTATGAAGTATTGCTATGTGTGTGTTACTGAAATATGTTGTGATGTTAGGAACACCCACAACCGACCTTTCAGTTACTACAAAGGAGTAGCCATCATCAGTCTGCTGGGCATTCATGGTCTCATCAACACTGAATCCCCTGGCCCAGAGGCTTCTTGGAGAAGGTCTGTATGCCATGGGGGCAGGCTAACCCACATCACAGCAAGAATCTTTCTGGCAGCTAGAAGAAAGTATAAAAGAGTGAAAGTGACATTATCACTTGGCTTCTCCCCCCAACCCCATCTCAACATCTGGAAAAATGTCTGGAAGACAAAGACTTCAAACCGGGGAAGTTTGATCCCAGGCTGAAAGGTGGTCCAGTCTGTGTACTGAGGAACTATAACCTGCTTGTACCATCTGACAGAGCGAGACACTGCTTGATTCAAATCTTGCTTAGTCTGTTTAAATTAGAATTAGACTGAAGATGTATTTTTGTTTCTTAGGTAACCAACTTTGATCTCTATGCCTGCTACTTATAATCACTTAAAATCTATCTTTCTGTATTTAATAAATCTGTTTTATATTTTACCTAAAACAGTGTATTTTGGTTGAAGTGCTTGGAAAATCTCAGCTCAGACCTCAAAGGCTAGTGTATGTCCATTCTACACTGAGGGAGTGGTGGACTTATAAATGAGTTTGCACTGTCCAAGGGAAACTTGAGCAGTGCAAGATGGCACAGTTCTGGGGTGCAAGGCAGGGGAGCTGAGGGGAATTGGCTGGAGCCTCTCTATTGATGGTTCATGAGTGGCTGGGAGATCGTTCACACAACTCAGTTGGGAGTGTCCCTGCTTGTGGATGGCTGTGTACGAGCAGTGCCTGTCAGAGGCTTGTAGCTTGACATCAGTGTCACAGCGTGAAAGGCAGCCCTGGTTGGTGGGTTTGGAGGGCTCAGCGGTCCCACAGTACAGGTTGCACCCTGGGGACCTCGTCTTATTCATGCTGAGGTTATGATCCACCACAGCTCCTAGATCCTTCTTAGCAGTATGTGCAATCCATAATAAATCACACAATAATATTCATGACATGCTGGCCATGAATATCATTGTGTGATTTATGTATGGGTTGTGTGTAAAAAGCTATGTACATGTGCTGGAAATATGTTCTTAAAACATCTTTTGGGCCCAGTGGATAAACAAGCCTGCCCTAGACAAAGGAATGTGGATTTATCTGTTTCCTTGACTACAGTCAAAGTACAATGAAAGTACATTTATATCTATGGTAAACAAAGTGATTAAGACAATTGAAAATACAACTTGCTCTGAGGATGAATTAGGGATTTGCATTTGAAACACAAAGAACCAGCAGCAGGGGACAAAAACTTTGCCTGGGTTTACTTTTCAGAGAATAATTTGAAACATTTTCTGGGCTATTAAAGAGAAGAAAGAGAAACCTTTGGTTATCCATCACGTTGGGGAAAAAGGGGACAACACCCTCTGCATCTCTGAACACTGGATCCTCCTGCTGAAATGGATGGAGAAACTGGTAGCTCAGAGGTGGGCAAACTATGGCCTGCAGGCCTCATCTAGCCCATGGGACCATTCTGCCTGGCCCCTGAGCTCCTGGCCTGGGAGGCTAGCCCCCAGCCTCCCCCCACTGTTCCCGTCCCCCTGCAGCCTCAGCTCACTGTGCCGTAGGTGCAATGCTCTGAGCAGCAGGGCTGGGAGCTCCTAGGGTAGTGCAGCATCAAAGCCTGGCTGGACCTGGTGCTCTGTGTTGCGTGGTGCGTGTGTGGTGCTAGCTGGGTGGCGCAGCTGCCTGTCCTGGTGCAGCCACAGCGCCAGCCACCGGTGCTCCAGGCAGAGCAGTAAGGGGTCAGGGAACGGTGAAAGGGGGGTTGGATAGAGGGCAGGGAGGTGGTCAGGGGCCGGGAACAGGAGGGTTGAATGGAGGCGGGATTCCGAGGGTGGTCAGGGGGTGACCAGGGTGGTTGGATGGGGGAGGGATCCGTGGTGGGGCAGTCAGGAAGGAGAGAGGGTGGGGGCAGTTAGAGGTGGGAGGTGTGGGGGTGGTCAGGGGACAGACAGTGGGGCGGGAGGTGGTGGATGGGGCAAGGGGTCTTGGGGGCGGTCAGGGGGTGAGAAACAGGGAGGGTCAGATAGGAGGCGGGGGCTGGGCTGTTTGGGGAGGCATAGCCTCTCATAACTGGCCCTCCATACAATTTCTGAAACCCAATGTGGTCCTCAGGCCAAAAAGTTTGCCCATCCCTGTGGTAGCTTGACGTAACTGAGAAAGCTGTTTAACAAGCTACAATCTTTGCCTAAAGTCAACTCCTGGACCCTAGAAAGTGTTTTTTGTTTTGTTTTGTTTTGTTTGTAATCCTTTTCTGTTTGTCATCTCTGCTTTGTATCACTTAAATCTCTGTTCTTTATTAATAAACTTATATTTAGTTAAACCATCTCAGTGTTGTGTATTAAGGTAAAGAATGTGCCCTCGGTGAGCCAACAGGCTGAGGTGAATTCTGTCTCTTTGGAGACAGCAGGCTTAATTTCTGTGAGCAACCAGTGAGAGATGGTACTCTGGATCCTGAAGAGAGATGTCTCTGGTGAGCTCAGGCATTGGGGTTCACTGAGTATTACCTGCAAGGCAAGGTTTAGACTGGCAGAGTCTTGTGGAGTTTGCTGGCAAGGAAGGACAGAGTGGGGTGGCAGGGAGCTGACACACAGTTTAAGCTCTAGCAAAGCCCTCTTGGTGAGGCAGAGAGCTAACACAGCGACTTGCAGTACTGGGCTTCCCAAAAGAATGGCACAACAGAGTACATGTAACACAATGGGTTCCTCTTGTTAAACATCCATGTGTCTGTCTGGGTGGTCCCGTAGCTCTAACCCTTACTTCCTGGGCCAGCTGAGTTCAGTGGAGGCACCTTGCTTAGCTTATGAGGGCAGGGGAATGGGAATCTCTCATTTGAATCTCTCAACTGACACATCTCTGTAGCCAATGCTAGAAGTGGGAGTGATTGAAAATGTAGTGAAAGATAATATATCTATCTTTTTTTTTTAAGGCATCTGTGATTGCTGGGGGAGGAGGAAGAGGAAAAAATTAAGTGACATTGACATCTATCTTCCAAATCTACTTGGAGTGGGGAAATGTTATTTCAATTATTTTCTTAAAAAGCATTGCAATCCACTTATGAGTCATGACCTGGAAAGCTTTAGGATAAGATGATAGGTTTAAGCTACTGCCTGCATACTGTAGAGTGTGTGTGTGTGTGTGAGAGAGAGAGAGAGAGAGAGAGAGATACTTGGGCTATATCTACACTATGAGCTGGGGTGTGATTCCCATCTCACATAGACATAGGCACTGACTCTGTGGGTGCTCCAGGGGTGGAGCACCCATGAGGAAAAATTAGTGAGTGCTATGCACACAACGGCAGCCAAGCTCCCCTCTCTCCCACCTTGCCTCACCTCCTCCTCCGCCTCTCCCCCTGAGTGCGCCATGTCCCCGCTCCTCTGCCTACCTCCCAGTGCTTCCCACCCAGCCACCACCAAATAGCTGTTTGGTAGTGTAGCAAGCTCCAGGAGGGAGGGGGAGAAATAGGAACGTGGAGAACTCAGGGGAGGAGGCGGTGAGGAGGCGGGGCTGGGGCAAGGATTTGGGGAAGGAGTCGGAATAGCGGCAGGGAGGGGGCGGAGTTGGGGTGGGGTTGGAATGGTGGTGGGGCAGAAGCGGGGCCTCATGGAAGGGGTAGAGTCAGGGCGGGGCCCGGGATAGAAGGGGGTTAAGCACCCACCGGCGGAAGCAGAAGTTGACGCCTATGCACATAGACATACCCTAGTGTTTTAAAAATATTACCGAAGCCTCGATAGCACAGGCAAGAAGGAGTGGTGGCATGGGCTAGCTGGCCTGAGAATGGAGGAGTGCTCAGTGGAACAGCAAGTACTACTATCATTTTAGAGGCTGGAGCTTGTGTTTTTTATCTTCGCATTCACATACTGGCTCACCTCTGCTAGCTAATACCGAGGGGGTCAGGGACATAGCTCTGCCCACACCCCTCCCTTCGTTAGCAGGGGCTAGCACTTCTAGCTGTGCCAGCCTATTGCAGTCTCTGTGCCTTGATTTGCAAAGACAGTGACTGGCTGGCCTAACGTGCGAGTGAGGGCCTTGCACTCGGTCTCTGCTTGAGCACTCTCACTGGTCCAACCACAGCCTATCCTCTACTGGACTAAACGTACTGCGCAGTAGACTTATTTTTAGAATTACTATGACAACAGAAATGTGCTCCCAGGAAACCGTGTCAATCCTCTCCTCGGCTGGAGAGTGAGTCACCTCATGGCAGGGTCTTTGAGGGATGTGGGCGGGGAATAGCCAAACATCTCATTGATGTTACATAGCAGCAGGAGCTGTGTTCAAAGCTAGCATGCTCAAAGCATGTAGACAAACAGCAGTTCTGTTCTGTATTCACACATACGGTGCGTTGCTTCTGATGTCTGACTTCTGCTACCTCTTCTTACTCTGCACAGTACCTTCTTCTGTGCTTCCTCCCAATGACTTCACTGAGACAGGTGCTTCCTAGATTCAGACATTTGTGACCAAACTGGGACCTATGGTCTTATTTTCTGATGCATTAAAAGCACATTCATTGTATTGTTAGGGCTCATGTTTCCTTATGTAAGATTTGGATAATAAAATTAGACTAAAAATATGCTCCTTGCCTTCAAATATGCCCAGGGCAATACTTTCCATCCTTCTCTTTCTGATCTTGGTCCCTTTTGAATCTAATGCTCTATGAGCCTTCCTGTCTATCAGAGGAGTGGTGGTACTTCCTTGGGTTTAGCAGCAGCTGGGTGTTTAGCACGTGAAAAGGGGACAGACAATGTCAGGGTAGGTCTGCAATGCAGTTGGAGATGTGACTGCAGCATTTGTAGATACACAAGAGCTAGTGTTTATTTAGCTAGCGTGACTCCCAATAGCAGTGAAGCTGTGGCAGTGTGGACCTCAATGTGGGCTAGCCGCTCGAGGAAATACCCAGGGTTCTGGGCAAGCTTGTACAGCCTGTGCTGAAGTCTATGCTACCACAGCTTCATTGCTATTGGTCCGCATGCTAGCTAGCTCCGGTATGTCTACACATGCTGCTGTGGCACCTCTGACTGCTGCATAGATATACCCTCAGCAGATCATTAGCAACATTGGGCCAAATTTTGATCCGTTACACACAGGCAGTCTCTTACTATCACATTTCCTCTTTGCCATGTCCTATTCCCTTTCACTTCCTCATTCCCTCTCCTATTCCCTAGATGTTCCTGTCCCTTTACAGTTTTCAGTCCAGGGTCCTATCCATAGAACAAAGGGTCTGGCCATCTTCACTGATGGCATCCTGGCTTCATTTCCATAAGAAACAATGGAAAATGGCCACTTCTATAAGAGGCAGCTTCACTTCACTTCCACATGCAAGGATATAGGGATATGGGTGACCATCTTGCCATCTTGATAGGCTTCCAGCTCACTGAATAGAATGGTAGAAGGTGGGCATTTTGAATAAAGACTAAAATACCCCAAGGTCTCCTGATTTCTATCAGGACCTTTTGCCCCACAGTTTTGCCACCTTCTGGCATTACTCATTTTGCCCATCAATGTAAATTTTTAGGGAGGCGTGCACCAAGTGTGGTCACCATTTTCACTTCCACGCTACAGAATGTCATTACTCCAAGTGTAAGCCCAAATTGATAAGCACTAACTCTGGGCATCTCTTCAACTGTTGATCATAAGGTAATTCATGTGGTACACAGTTGGGCATAACCAGCGCCTGACCATAAGCACTCAGTCCATTGGAACAAGAAGAGAACTATTGAACTCAGTTGTGCTCTAAATGCCATAAAAGAGATCTGGATTTCTGATCAGCTTTTTTGCTGACCCCAGTGGAGGGATATCATAGGGGAAAGGGCAAATATGAACACAGTGCATTGAGTCTAATTTTAAAACAAAGACCAACAAATGGATTGCTGACAGAGGGAGAGAGAGAGAGATTGATAGAAAGATAGAACACAATAGAATTTGGACCAATGCTTCTCACTATCTGATAATGTCCATTGGAAGTGCCACCCATATATGTACCATTGAGGGCCTGGCCTCAGGGGTGTCCCACCCAAATCACAACTACATTAGCCATTCTTGTTCTTTCCAAATTTTCCTTACACTATGGGGAAATGTTTTCTTAGGGCTTGTCTACATGGTAGGGCAATGCATTCCAT
Source organism: Gopherus flavomarginatus (assembly GCF_025201925.1). Taxonomy (NCBI): domain Eukaryota; kingdom Metazoa; phylum Chordata; order Testudines; family Testudinidae; genus Gopherus; species Gopherus flavomarginatus. The sequence continues at coordinate 203,060,840 of NC_066617.1, forward strand.
GGGGATGTGATTTCTAAAGTGCACTAATGTATTGTGCACTAACTGGTTCATGTAGACGCTGCTAGTGTGCACTGAGGATTCTCTAGCAGCACACTTTAACATAGTACAATTTCAAACAACATTATTGTAAAGTTCACCAGCAGGGTCTACATGGACTAGTTGAAGTGCAACACCTTCGTGTGAGTTAGAAATCACACTCCCACAGAGCACCCAACCCCACTGTGTAAACAAGCACTTAGTATTTGCAACACTCCTTAGATCCCTACATTACCTTGAAGATACACAAATACTGGAAAAATGATGTTTACTTTTCTAAGGCAAATGAAATATTTTTAAGCACGACCACTGTATTGGCACAGTTTATACACTATTTCTGCATGTCAAACTCCAATTTGTACCAGATGCAAAAAGAGAGGTATTTACCATAAATGCCCCAAACTGTGCAAATTCCTATGTCTTTTGTGTTCCCTTAACCTCAACTTCCATTCCACACAACCTCACCTCAACTATGTTTCTTGGAACAACATTGCATTTTGGTCAGTTTGTTCTTGGCTTTGTTTGACTTTGGGGCAGTGTGTGTTATAATGCTGAAGAAAGAATCCAGTATGGCAATACAAGTATGTGCATACTACAGAAGGGACAGTTTCCATTACAGCTCCTTGCTTTTACACACTCCTAACTTTCCAAAACATTCACCTTTGGAGATGAAGTTTTCCATGCCTGGTTTCTGCCTGAAGGTTAGTTAGTGTGTGTGCGCGTGCGTGCGTGCGTGCGTGCGTGCGTGTAAGGTTTAGCAAAAGCTTGTTAGTCACTTTTTCATTGTGGGAGAATGGAAAAAACCCACATCCAACAACTCCCATCTACCTTTAAAAAAAAAAATTCCAATCTCACTTTTCTAAACAGGACTACAGTAGAACTGCCAATGTATACACTGACAGGCACAATAGGGGTGGCCCCAGAACACAGGCGTTAGGACTTCTATCCTGTAACCTATTCTGTGAGGCTCCCTGCACCTGCACAGATCCAGGTGGGGCTCTGTTTGTGTGGAACAGCATGCAAGTTTGGGGCTTAGATGTCCAATGTCCTGACTGCTGATGAGACAGCTAACTTCTGTCATTTGGGCCTACGTTGAATGGTTCAGTCTCAGGGATATGCTTCAAACATGTTGGCTTGTCACAGCCTGCTAAAGGCTGCTATGCTGGCTGGGCATTGCAGGAGTGCAGCATGCACTGAATATGCTTCCAATGCAGCCTGGTGCTGGTGCTGGAGAAGGAGAGGTGAAATAGAGCTCTGTGCCAGCTAAAGGTTCTCCCACACCAGAGAAATCCTCATAGCCTGGTTAGGGCAACTTTAAGTCCCTTTTACTGCTGTAGGAGCATAAAGTGGACTTAGCAAAGGCCAGAATTGCCTTGAACTTGTCATTATAACTGATGCCGAACCGCTATAGGAAAATGTCACAAGGTGGGCACTCCTGATTGATTCCCATATCTGAGCTCTTCCTACTTTCCGAAGGAGGCAATGGAAAGTGACACTAACAGGAAGAACATGGGATAGAGGATCAGCCTTTGAGCGCCAGGTTAGAATTCTACTCATCATCTAATCCTGAAAAACTCCAAAATAAGAAGTGCTGCTGCACTATTCTACTGTGTCCATGGCTCCTCCTCTCTGCACCTTTACATCCACTCACTGCTTTACTGCAGTGAGACCTCTCCTAAGTTCCCAGCATTTATGAGACTTCAAGAAGAGTAATACTCAAAAATTCTTGCCCAGCTACATGGCAGACGGGCAGCGCCCTGTGGAGTTGTACAGAAGTTTGTAATCCATATTAAACCAATCACTTTATAGCTTTTACTTTATTTATTTAGTACTGTACTTCATCAAAACCTTGGATCCAAACACCCTCAAATGTGGAATCAGAATCCAGACTAAAATTTTGAAGCTGGCTACTGTCAGTATAATGGAGAAATCAACACCCCAGATGTGAGCATTTCCCCATTGGGAAATCTCTGACATTTGGAAATAGATCTGAATGGTGTAGTTTGGGACCCTCGCTGGTTACAGGTTAAGATGCTGAATGCCCTTCCTTGGTAACTTAGATGGGGAATCTCTTCCTACCTGCAAGCTGTGAGGGGTTTGGTGGGAAATGGTGCATTTTATAAGGAACATTATCAAAAAGCAGGAGGGCAGCAATTGAGTAACAAGAGTCAGATATAAACAGCTTATATGGGGGAATTGTAGTACAGCATGCTTTAAAAATGTGTTGCATTCCCTTCTAATATATCAGGGATCTGCAACCTGTGGCACGTGGCCTGCCAGGGTAAGCCCCCTGTTGGGCCGAGCCAGTTTGTTTAGCTGCCGCGTCCATGAGTTTGGCCGATCACAGCTCCCACTGGCCACGGTTCGTGCTCCAGGCCAATGGGGGCTGCAGGAAGCGGTGCAGACTGAGGGATGTGCTGGCTACCTCTTCCCGCCTCCTCCATTGGCCTGGAGTGGCGAACCATGGCCAGTGAGATCTGTGGTTGGCCGAACTCGCAGACACAGCAGGCCACGTGCCAAATGTTGCCAACCCCTGCCATAGAGGATAAGAGTCTACTACTGCTACCAGCTAATGGTGTTACTTCCTCAGTTTAATGATAGAGTTCTGCTCTATGATATTGGCTTCAAGCCCTGCTAATGAAGGCTGGTGCAGGTTATTACCCTTCATCAGCAAATTGGATTGCTCCTGGGGCTGCTCATGAGAAAGAGCACACACCTTTTATCTCTATTTCACCTGGTCAAAACTAGCCCCCAGTCACATAAAACCCAAAGCCATTACCATCTGATGGCTTTGCTGTGTCTTACAGTACAGGATGTGAAAAATGTGCTTGCTGATATAAGCTTCATTCCACATGATGAAGGACAGGGAGCTGATCTATAATAATTTACGGCTAGTGCATGTGAACCGGTTACTGAGATAGTTGCTGTATATTGGGTTACTGGAATGTTTACTGTATGTAGATGTTGGTTTAGTTTAATAACAGGGCTTCTAGGAAAATAGCAGAAAAGCAGCACAATGGCTCCAGGTTAGCAACCTTTCAGTGTGTGTCGGGGAGGATCCTTAAGGGACAGTGCCAGAGCTGTTAGCTGGGAAGATGTTACTTCCAAGTTCCAGCCAAGTTACTAGAGTTGTTATGCTAGTGCATGGAGCCAACAGATTCAAAGGCCATTATATGGTTAAAAAGGCATGCTCTGTCCCGGGGTCTCATAGTTGTCAAGGCGCTGTTCACCGGGAACAGACCGACACAGACTAGGGTGACCAGACAGCAAATGTGAAAAATCAGGATGGGGGTGAGGGGTAATAGGAACTTATATAGAGAGGTGAAAGTAAGCCGGTACGGGCCGGTACGGAGGGCGAGTAAGAAAAGGTGCAGTAACTACTGGCAAGAAAATGGAGCATTCTCTCCCTCTCCGACTCCTTCTCCTGGCTCCAGCAATATTGAGGGTCCGAGCCTAGCTCCACAAATGTTCGGGGCCGGGTCTCCCCCCTGGCCCCACCTGCTGCCCCCTCATGCCTCTCCTGAGTGTGCCCCGGCCCCCCTTTGCTACTCCCATGCATCTCCCTGGGTCCGGGAGCAGAGCGTTTGTCTCTCCCGGTCCCCTGCAGCTCCATACTGCCTGTCTGCATTAACTGCCCCCACAGGGTCCTAGTGCCCCCCTCTACTACTGCCAGGGCAGGCTGCCTTTCCCCCTAGGACCCTTTCATTTTCCAGTGGGACCCTCCACCAGTACAGCTGCCCCCCTGCCTGCAGTCACTGCTCTTGCCCCACGCTGGGCAAGGCGCAGCCCCAGTGAGGCTACAGTGAAGGGCAGCAGCAGGGGAGGAGGCGCACATGTGATAGCAGCCCCCCCTGGAATGGCACCCACCACAGGGGAGGTGAGGAGGATTCCTGGACCTGAGAGGGGCCCTAGGAGCACGTGCAGTGATGCGGGGGTGAGAGTGCTGCCGGGGGGGCAGAAGGGGGTCCCTACCCAGATCTCGCTGCTGCCAGCAGGGAGAGGGCTGGAGGGAGCTCTTCTCTCTGGCTCCAGTCCCAGGGCAGCCTGCCTGCACCCCAAACTCGTCCCCAGCCCTGCCCCACCCCAGAGCCCACACCCCTAGCTAGAGCCCTCATCCCCTCCACACCCCAACCCACTGACTGAGCCCTGAGCTTCTCCAACACCCCAAACCCCTCATCTCCAGCCCCAGCCAGACCCCTCATCGCCATGCACCCTAACCTTCTGCCTTAGCCCTGAGTCCCCTCTCACACCCCAAATCCCTCATCCCCAGCCACATCCCAAATCCACCCACAGCCTCACCCACAGCCCTCACCCCTGCACCCTCTCCCTCCAAACCCCCTCTTATCCCCAAACTCCATCCCACTACCTGCACCCCTCCCTCCACACTCCCTCCCATCCTCAAACTCCCTCCCAGAGCCTGCACCCTGCACCCCTCCTGCACCCCAGGACCCTGCCCCAGCCCAGGGCCTGCACCTCAGACCTCTTCCCCCACCCAAACTCCCTCACAGAGTCTTGGGCAGGTGAGGGGGTGGAGTTTGGGGGGGCAGAGTTTGGGCAGGGGCAGGTTCTGGGCACCACCAAAATTTCTACAAACCTGCCACCCCTGCCGCAAGAGCTGGTGCGCCATACCGAGGTGGACCGGCTTCCTGAGGCAGCAATTTAAAGGGCTGGAGCCCAGGGCCCTTTAAATTGCTGCCAGAGCCCCACTGCCAGAGCCCTGGGGTAGCGGCTGTGGGGCTAGGATGGCAATTTAAAGGGCCCCGGTCTCCTGCTGCTGCTACCGCCCCGGGCCCTTTAAATTGCTGCTGGAGCTCCACTGCCACTACCCCAGGGCTCCGGGTACAATTTAAAGAGTCCCTGGAGCCTGCCGGAGCCCTGGGGTAGCAGCAGCAGGACTCTGGTGGCTATTGAAAGGGTTCGGAGCTCCCGCTGACTCTACCACCCCAGGCCCTTTAAATAGCCACCGGAGCCCTGCCACCGCTGCCCCAGGGATCCGGCAGCAGGGCTCCAGAGACAATTTAAAGGGCCCTGGAGGGTAGCAGCAGCCAGAACCCTGGTCCTGCTACTGGAGCCCTGGGGCTTCGTCGGCAATTTAAAGGGCCTGGGGCTCTGCTGTGGTAGCAGCAGCTAGAGCCCCGGGCCCTTTAAAATCACCTCATTTAAATTGCCCCAGAACCCCAGGTCTCCCAGCCATCTCTGCAGCTGGGAGCTCTGGGGGTGATTTAAAGGGCTTGGGGCTTCCAGATGCTGCTATCACAGTCCTAGCCCTGGGCCTTTTAAATTCTGATTTAAAGGGCCTGGGGATTTAAAGGCTCCGCCTCTTCTGATGGAGGCCACGTCCCTCCTCAGGATTCCTGAGTACTGGCAAGTCCTTTAAGTTACTTTCACCCCTGCCTATATAAGAAAAAGACCCAAAAATCAGGACTGTCCCTATAAAATCGGGACACCTGGTCACCCTAACACAGACACCTGGTAGAGGGTTTGAGGAAGTCACGTCTCCCTAAGCTTCCAGAGGGACAGTAAGCTGTGGTGAGACAGACATGCATGTAGCTCTTTTATGGCTTTAAAATCTATTTTCTCTTATGTTTTGCTTTGTCCCTGCTGTTAAGATCAGACAGTGCTTTGGTCTCCGACTCCCAAAATGTGCAGATGCCAAACCCTGTCAGGCCTGCTGAGTAATCATGGTTGGTGCACCGGGGGCCTGGGCCTGGTCTAAGAGTGAGCGAATTGTGGGATTCCACCTTAAGAAAGGTCAGAGCATCAGGTCTGATACCCTTAGAAATGCACTCAGAGAAACCCGGAAAGGGGCCAAAGGGAACCCCGTGGAACCAGGGCATTTGACACGGTCTGGATGGCATCTGAGATTAAGAAAATGGCACAAAGAAAGGAAGAACAAATAAGACTGTGGGGCACAGAACGATTGAATTAATTCACACCACTGTCTCAGGCAGGTAGAGTTTACATTTAAAGGTGCAAGGACACAGCAAACACAATCATAACATCATCTTACTTTGAAACGGGCAGTCTGGGCCCGTGGATAGAACACGGGACTGATGCTAAAGACTGGACTAGTACTCTAGTATGAGCTCTGCTGCTGGCCTGCTGGGCAACCTTTGGCAAATTGCTCTGTGCCTCGGTTTTCCCATTGTAAAATGGTGATAATGATACATACCTTCCTTGTGAAGTGCTTTGAGAGCTATGCATGAAAAGCAGTCTTGTGTCATAGTGCTATATACCATCATTTCAACCTCTAGTCCTAAATTTTCAACCTGTGCTTGGTTTTACCGTAAGTGCAAGTGTGCCGACTCTCACCATTGGTATTCTCACTATAGTGCCTGACCCTTTGTTTGGTTTTGTTGCAGACTGAGGTCATAACTATTTTCCTGGTAGCTCTAAAGATAACTACGGGTCAGATCAATGCTGTGCAAAGGTTTATATGTCTGTGTATTGAGATTTGTTACAAGTGAGAATCATTGTCATTGGTACATTTAAGTAATGCTGTACGGCACTGTGGGGACACCATGTGGTCATTCTGAAAATGGCAACTGACATACATTGCCGTTGCCCGTTTTATCCTTTGTTTGCAATATATAGATTCAGGGTAAACACTGCAGCTGAATCATGTTTATGTAGCAAGGACCTGATAAAATGATGTGCCAACATGAAGGGCAGTCTAGTTATCTATTCAATCTACTTTCTAAAGCATTACGGTCAGTCACATCTTTGATACAGACCAGCTCACAGAGAAGAAAAATATTTACCTAATTTCTCTGCACTTTGATTCCTGATAAATATGAGCTAGATATTCTGAGCCAATTTCAGTGGTGAAGCTAAGATAATGTAATTTTTAACTTCTTCTGGCTCCCGGATCATGTCAATTATGCCAACTTAGAGTCAGGCAGATACTCTTTGACTTTCTCTAGGATCTCCTGGACTCTCCCCCACTTCCCAATATGTAATTTACACATCACTTCTCAGTTTGGAACACTGAGTCTACCTAAACAAGTCTTACTTAGGGTATGTCTATACTACCCGCCAGATGGTGTTCGATGTATCAGGGATCGATTTATCGTGTCTTGTCTAGATGCAATAAATCGATCCCCGAATCGACACCTGTACTCCACCTCAGCAGGAGGAGTAAGTGGAGTCGATGGGGGAGCCGCGGATATCGACTTGCCGGCGTGAGGACAGACAGGTAAGTCGAACTCAGATACTTCGACTTCAGCTATGCAAATAGCATAGCTGAAGTTGCGTATCTTAGTTTGAACCCCCCTGCTAGTGTAGCCCAGGCCTAAGTTGGTGTAAACTCTGGCTTGCCTTTGTCTGCTGTTGAAGTCAGTGCTGGTGCAACTGCACTGATTGCTGAGCCAAGGCTATTCTGGAGTGTGTACAAGGTCTTTGAATCATTTAAACTTGTCCCTTTGTGTCCACTGTTCTGCGATTCTCTATGTAGAAACTAGAAAAGCAGGTGAGAGTTCTCTGTCAGCCTTTTGTGGCGTTTAGTGGTACCTGTTTGAAAATGCCCTGCTCTCTAGAGCAGGAGTACAAGCAGTATATTTTATATTTCCTTGACACCCTAAATCTGGACTGAATTCATCATGACCCTGAACATGATGTTAATCTTCAGGCACAATTGTGCATGGTTATTTAAGACCACATTGTGGTCTTACAGTCACTTGAGTAGAGCTGAAGACTCCGCTAGGGCATTGGCTCTGGCTCTGGCTCTAGCTCTGGCTATCTAATTAACGTGGAAGGAACTCGGATGCTGCACTGGTGGGCACCAGTCAAAACTGAAAAATGGAGATGGAAGTGAGCTGCAAAGTTTTGTGTTAATTGAAAGTTTCCCAAGGTTAATGGGACATTTAGTTCAGCCTACTGTAGGATAGCTCCAGCCACAAAATTTGGTTTATGGTCAGATCTTCACTTCCATAAAGTTCAGGGGTGTTCAGTGTGGGGGGCTTCTGTTCTGGCCCAGCACTTTGTTTGCGGTTCAGCTACATATTATGTGATATTAATGATCAATTAAAAAACCCTCAGCAGGTAACTGTCCTTTTAGAGGGCAAGGCCTAGGTTTTATGAAGCCCCCTGCAAAGTCAGATGGGATTCTCAGGAAAACTTTCTTAACCCAAATAGCACATTAGGGAGAGGAGGGTTCGTCAGCTCAAGAGTGGGCGACTTACATGGGTCTTCACATGGAAGAGTGAGGTTCCAAATTAGCATTTCAAGGTGTCAGTGAGAGGGTATGTCAGGCCAGCAGAGAAGGTATAAGCTCTAGTCTGGGGCTTGGGATACCCAGGTCAATGCCCTGCTTCATAGAGTCCCTGTGTGACTTTGGGCCAAGTCAGGTAGGGCTACTTTACAGGGCAAGTTATTCTGGGGTAGCTATTCCCGATTAATGCATTGTGTGGATGCTCTTAATCCACATAATATCAGAGGGGTAGCCGTGTTAGTCTGGATCTGTAAAAAGCAACAGAGTCCTGTGACACTTTAACAGACGTTTTGGAGCATAAGCTTTTGTGGGTGAATATCCACTTCATCAGACGCATACGTCTGATGAAGTGGGTATTCACCCATGAAAGCTTATGCTCCAATACGTCTGTTAGTCTATAAGATGCCACAGGACTCTCTGTCACTTTTATTAATCCACATAAGGGCATCCATACATAGAGTTAATCAGGAATAGTTAATCAGCTTTAACTTCACACTCTACCTTATTCCAGATTAATTTTCACATGTACATAAGGCTTAAATCTCTTTTTGTCTCAGGGCTTGGCTACACTCAAAACTTCAAAGTGCTCCCGCGGCAGCACTTTGAAGTGCGAGTGTGATCGTGGCGCCAGTGCTGGGAGAGAGCTCTCCCAGCGCTGCACGTACTCCACCTCCTCATGGGGATTAGCTTGCAGCACTGGGAGCCGTGCTCCCAGCTCTGGGCACTGTTTACATTGGCGCTTTGCAGCGCTGTAACTTGCTGCACTCAGGGGGGTGTTTTTTTCATACCCCTGAGCGAGAAAGTTGCAGTGCTGTAAAGCGCCAGTGTAGACAAGACCTTAGTTCTCCATCTGTCAAATGGGTATTACAGCACTTTCCTACCTCACGGGGTGGTGTGGGGATGAATACACTGAAGATATGTCAATAGCGGCCATATAAGTGCCATAGATTGCAGGAGATAGTGTAGATAGAGCACAGCCACAAAATGTATGGGGCCTGCTGTGATTACATGACTAGAGCCAGCCCTGCTCTCTTAATCAGGGCAGGTTCTCTATCACTATGAAGGAATGCGTCAGTGTCCTTCAGAAACAATGCGATTACCCTTCCCACAAGTGGTATCTCCTCTGGGATGCTGCACGGTACAGGGCATGTTGTTCTAACGTTGCTAGATAAAATTCCTTACCAAGTTCCAAGTTTCTCAAAAACCTCACAGCAAATGAAACGTATGTGGAAGGCTCCAGCTTCTTTGGGGTATACGAACTAAACTGTATCTTTATTTACTTTCAGCAAACATCTATAGTACTTAAAAATAGAGCTTTTAACATTCATTACGTTTGCCAAATGGTTCAGTAAAAAGAGTGTAAAACAAGAATGGTCAGGTGATTAAAGCATCAAACTCCCTGAAACTCCCTTGAAAACCCCAGCCATAAATCTGTCATTGCAGCAAGAATAAGGAAAACGAACTATGCTGTAAAAAGTCAACCCATTGCTTCTTTCTCCATAGCCTTTTTTTCAGCTCTTTCTTCCTTGGGTCTCAAAGGTGATCAGCATTTTAACTGGGAACAAAATGGATGACTCCTTTCCCTCTTTCAAACAGTCATTTGGGATCACCACAAAACTCTCTAAGCGTGCCTTGGGCTGCTGGACTGATGTCTGGGCGTGAGACAGGGGAAGAAAATTCACTGTTTTCAATAAAACCTATTCTGACGTCCTTGTAAAGCTATGGTCTCAGTCAGATCCTTCAAGTATGAAATGGTAATTAGAATAGCATTGCCAGCTGGGTTTTGTTGGCCCTGTATCATCGATGGTGTTCAAAACATTCGTATAAAATCCTTCCAGACATCAGTTTTCAGGCTGTGGGGAACAAATGTTTCTCTAAAAGAGATTAAATCAGTTTCCTCTTCATTGTCAGCACTCCAAGGACCTAGTGATTTTTATATCTCATCAGGGTCTTAAGAGTCTTCATCATTTATCATTATGTTTAGCTAGCGTTTCTAGGAAAGCAGTCTGCTTTGTGCCCATCTGCATAGCCAAATTCTCCTGCATTCATCTATGCTAAAGGCAGATGATATCAATCACATGAACTTTCCATTGACATAAATGGGAAGTGTGAGTGCTCAGCATCTCTGCAGCTTTGGCCCGGCTGCTCAGGAGAGTGCAACATGACCTTTTTTATCTCTGTGCTTTACCAAGATGGAAACTTTTCTACACTGGAGGTGAGACCCCTGCAGGCTAGAGATGGGCTAAGGAGACCGTGTTTTCAATTTGGTTTTGCAAAGGCTTCTCATTCAAGTTTTGGTTTGACAAATTCAAAACCAAAGCTAGGGCTGCTTCCAATCCAAGCCTTTTTAAAATTCAAGCTGCAAATGTTTTCAGATTTGGATTTAGCAGTTTGGGGTTTTGGCCCACCAATAGTAAGCTGCATGGAAACACTACCCATTGTAATTCCTTGCAAGGATCAGAGATGGATTCAAGCTACGATCATTAAATCTGGATTGCAATTATACAAACCCCTATATTCAGGAGTATTGGAGCTGAGATTTGGTTCAGCTTGTTATGTAGATACAAAAATGGGCCATTTGCAAAATTTGGGCCCAGATCTCGATTCAGATTCCAACCATTACCTGAGTTCAGGGGAGTTTGGCTCAGAGGCTTAGATCAGGCTCATGACTAGCAAGGATATTACATTACATCACAAGAACAAACTCTTAATGATGGGTCATTGCCCTGTAGGGCTGAGGACTTATCCATCATAGCAACTGCTAAGGGCTGATTAACCCTTTCAAGGATGTCCGAGGTATGATCTAGTATTTTAAAACTTTCTTCAGATTCAAATACATGGAACTATCTGATTGTTCAACAGTTACAATGGATTAAATTCAGTCTTGTGTGCAGGGGCAGCTCATAGTGGATGCACCATTTGGTCCCACTGAAACCCTATTTTGAGGGCTTAAGTAGTGCATTAGCCTAATACGGCAGCTGTGCATGGGGTGAATGTCACTTAGAGTAAAGAGAGACCTGGACAGATAAAGGAAACATACAAAGTCCTTGTGAACTAGTGTTAAAAAGCAATTCCATTTCCCACTGAGGAAACAGACTTGGTGCTGAGGAGTCAGTGAGAGCTTGGAGAGAACAGCTTTGAGTCCTGGTCCTTTTCAAAATATAAGAAACCTTTAACTTTGAATGAAAGCAAACATCTACTGGGAGACCTTCTCAGGCAGGGGATAGTATAAAAATATGCCATAAATAAGGGAATTGATGGAACAAGTGGGTGAGTATCAAATTTAGAATTTGGAGTTAGCTCTCAAAATTGCCTTTTAAACACCAGTTTGATGATGCTTTTGGTGGTTGCTTAAGACAAGTTTCACTGCCTATGTGCTTAGCATGAAAGGATAACATCTAAAAGCCAATGGATAAAGGTTCTCCAGCAGATGGCGCATCCACCTGGGAAGTTGTTCTGACCACAGTTTGGAGATGCCTCAACTCCTCACTCCTGGAAATGACATTTTACAGTAGCTTGGGGAATGGTAGCAAACATTCACCAATTGCATTAGGTTTAGTTTATCTTGGTCAAGCTGTATTTAAGTTGGTTTATAGGCTTGCCTCTCCCTCCACCGCGAAAACAAAAACAAAACCCCAACATCTAACAGGCTTATTTAAGTGGGTTTATGAGCCCATTCACAGAAAGGCACTTTAAAAACATACTAAATGGGGACAATTTGTGGAGTAAATCTGATGGGATGCAGAACTTAAATAGCATGAAAAGCAGAGCTCATTGAAGTGTTGTATTTGGAATATTTTTCAGTCTCATTTCAAGAGAGACATTTAATTTTTTAAGAAAAAATGTATCATTCTTATATTACACTCGCTTTAAAGGATCCCAGGTGAAGCCAAGCTAAATTATTTTGTTCTCAAGGCATCTAAGAAGAAGAGGAGGAGGAAAAGAGAGAGAATAGACAGATTCCACCCTAACCTTTCTAAAGTGTGTGGGACACAAATTGCATTTTCTGAAAAAAATCATTTTGTTGAAAAATTCCTGTGCAGCACTAATTCCAAACATATTCTCACCTAGACCAGCTGTGCACATCATGCAAGCATGTTAACTGCATAGCTTTTCAGTCCCCTTGTTGGTTGATATGGAAAAAATCCATTTGCTTTGATTTTAAAACTGACTGAACTTTATATTTTAAATGATGGTTTCCCCTACCCCTGCCATTGCTTAAATTGCTGATCCAGCCTCAGAAGTGGAAAAACTAATCTTCATCTTTACTAAGAAAGCACCTTGTGTTACTGTATAAGGCCAAGGCTAAAAAAAAGCACCTCCAGGCTCAGGAAGAAGATGGTGTTCATAGCACAAGTGGGAGGGGGAAGAGAGTGAGAAGATTGTCTCTGTCCTCTGATCCAAGTTGACAGGAGAGCTATGATTTGGGTTTGGTGTACAAGCTTATCCATGTACCATGTCCTTTGGGATGTGGTTTGAAGGTTAGGGACAGTATCTAGGCCCGTAGCCAGCTAGTGCTATGAGCAGATTGTGCTAGCTGGCACAAGCAGAGTCAGGCAAACTACTCCTGCTCAGAAGAGCTGCGAAAGCACCCAGCAGGGTATAGCAGGTAGTTGCCTGCCCCCAGCTATGTTAATAAGCCATTCTTGGGCCAGGCACATAGCCTGCTCTGCCACTCGCCCTCCCCTCTGTATGGCTACATCAGATGCAGACAGGATTCTGCAGTAAAACTTTGACACGTAGTGCAGCTATTCATGGGTGAAGCTCATTAGGTTCAGCTTGGATAAATATCTCAAAGGTGTGACCCGTATGCAAAACTTCTTGATCTGGAAATCTCACCTAGCCAGGCTCTTGCATGAAATTTCTAGGTTCAAATGAGGTTGGAAGTGTCATCAGAGAGCCTTTCTGATGATGGGTAGGCAGGAAGTAAGTTATGATTACTGTTACACATACTGGACATTGCACACATATTGTGCATCCAGCGAGCCTGAGCTGAAACACGGTGAGAGTTACTCCTCCAATACAAAACACAACCTGGCTTCTGGCTCTTTCTGATTTGAGGACAAAGGATCAGCTCGGTTCTTAGCAGTTAGAGGCCAGATTCTGCCTGGCTACTGTGGCTGCACAGTGAGACGAGGAGGGAGTGTTGTAAGGAGCCTTGTGACTTCCCCAGCACAGATCACAAATGGGCCAGGAAGAATTGCTATCCCTGTACTTTGGGAAGTGAAGTCCACCCCTCTCTGCAAGCCTGAGAACCACTTAAAGCCAATTTAATTCTCAAAATAGGGCTCAAGCAGTGCCCAGACCTCATGCTGAGTTAGCCCTTTGCACAGGCTGAGCGTTGCCTGGCATGTTGAAGTGTTTCCAAGTTCATTTTTTAAATTCAAGTGTAAACACTCATTTTTGCGTAGGGGACGCTAGAGTGGTACATTTTTAGGAAGGACCTGAACAAGTTGTGGGCACAGTCCAGGCGTATGGGGCTGGATGGAAGAAGACACAACTTCACTCCCAAAACAGTCATTCCCCCTCCACCCCCAATAATCTTGGTTTGTTTTCTCATTAGAAGACATTGGATTAGTTTCATTCATACTGGAAGGTAAAAGTCATTGGTTCTGTGGAAAGGCCTGTGTTTTCCAACACCACTCCATGAAGGCACTGGGAAAACAAGCACACTACGTGTACAGCGTGTACGAACTGGGGCAACAGTTTTGTTCTTCTCGGACCCTAATGAATCTACGCTACTGAATCTATCTGTTTCACTGTCCCAGCTGCGTTACTGAGCCTGTTAGTCAGTAATGGCGTGTTGACTGTGGGAAATCATGGTTACGCTGTGGGCAGGGCCAAATTCAAACTGGCAGAGTGTGCACAAGAGTGTGTATGCACATTTACAATTGCTCACTGCAGCCCTAGAGAGAACTGAAGTGTAGCTTCCAATTAAAAAAGCAGGTTCATCCTAAACCATCACAAGTATAGTGCCTGCTTCCATTATTTACAAACATCTTTTAATTTCATTCCAACATATCTAAACAAGGCACTGGCTTCAGGCCACAGCGAATACAGCACAGTTTCAATGCAACAGACACACTTTAATGACCTTTGAAGCCTAGGTGAAAATGCATTTGAAGTTGATCCAAGAATGTTTGTTGGCCCTCACATTGTTCTGTTCAGAATGGAATGTATCTACTTTCTCTTCCGTGTCCCTGTTTCCTGCTGAGAGAGCTTTCTGTACAGTCATGATGCTGTGAATAAATCAGGCCCTAATCAAGCAATCGGCTCTCCACTGCAGGACCCTTGAGCCCATTTGGCGTGCCATTGAAGGCAATGGAATTCCCCAGTGGGTAGGGGCTTACCTGTGTGGATGTAGCTGTGGGATTTGGGGCCTTCATAGACATATTCGTTTAGATCCAAATCCTCCAAGGTATTTAGGTGCCTAGCGTTGTTTTCAGTGGAAGTGAGGTGCCTAAATGTCTTGGAGGCTCTGAGCCCTCAACCTCACTCGTGTGGTGATGTCTGACTTGTGAGACAGCAGGGGCCTGCTCCTACAAGCTCTGCAATTCTTGTGTGGTTTCAGCTGACTTTAGTGTGGATTGGAGTCATTCAGCACCTTGCAGGATAGAATCCTAGATGTTGACAAGGCAAATTATTTGCCTCTTTGTCTGCGTGTTTAAACACACAGTTGAGAGAGAGCTTGGAACAGCAAGGTCATTTGATTTAAAAAAAGAATGTACAGAAAAGTTTAGCATTTGTGCAAGCCCCCCCCCCCCCCCCCCAGCCCCCAGGATTGAACATTTCCCAGCATGGTGATTAAACCTATAAAGCCTTTCATTAAATGAATGTGCTTGGACAAAAGCTATTAATGCAAAACCCCCAAATGATTTAATTTTTTTTTTAATTTCAAAGCATAGTTTAGGGTAAAGCTCAGAAGTCAGAGCTACTCTTCTGCTAAAAGTTAAAAAAAAGAACAAGACCCATGGAGAGAAAGATGTTGTGCTCTGTATACATGAAAACCACTGTTCTCAGCAGCTTTTGCTAGGAATGGCTGTGGGTTGTCAGGGAGCGGGTTCGGGCCCCGGTAAAAAAAAATGTTCAGGCCCCCCCAGCAAGGGTGGACCGGCTAAACAGGGCCAATGAAGCCAGGGAAGCCAGGCTCTGGGCCCACTTCCGGACCGCCGAGCCCCAGTAATTTATACCATCTTGCCCTCCCCTTCTCGTCGGCCCCGTGAGTTGTTGCTCTGACACAGCTGTTGTTGTTGTGTCTGGGACTGCCCTTCAGTGGTTCCAGTCGCTCCTGGAAGATAAAAGCTAGTTGGGGTTTCTGTATCGCCAGGAAGGCACGTGACATGGTGTGCCTAGAAGGATCTGTTCTATCTCCCCTGTTGTTCAACTCAGCAAGATCATTTTGAACCACAGGGTGGGTTATCATTGTGCTGAGGATGCGCCTCTGGGTGTGTTTTGATCTGTGAACTCAGCAAGCTCAGCGGGTACCAGAGAGAATGTTTCGACGATGTTTCCAGCAGGGGTATCTCAGTCTCAGTCTTGAGGAGACAGAAGAATTGCAGGTGGTCGATAGAAGGCCGTGACACACTCTCAGGGCATCCAGAACTGTAGGTTACCCTGCTACCCTTCTGCCTTAGCAATGGAGGGCTTTGTTGGTGCTAAATTGTGTGACCTGCCACCCTTAGGCAGCCAAGCAAACTCCTTAGAACTCCACCAGTCCTAACTTTGCCTTGGTTAACTCTTGGTGTACTTCAGTTCCTGAACTCTCCAGAAGCCTCGTCCTGCAGCATCCAGCCCCTGTCATGGGACGCTCGCAGAAATGACCAAGCTTGCCGTCTACAAAGAGATAGAACACACACCCAGCCTGTCGCTCAGCTGGGGACGCTCACCTCCCTCTGATATAACAGCACGGTGATGAATTTCTCATAAAAACAATAATGAGTTTATTACTAAAGAACAGAGATGGAAGTGACACTAAGCAGAGAAAATAGCAACAGAAAATGGTTACAAACAAAATAAAAGTATAATCAAGCTGCCTAGTGACTAAAACTTAGCTCTATAGGCTACAATCCTTGACTAAGATAAGCAACTTTTTAGTGTCACTCACGTCACATGGCTGGGGATCCACCTTCCACCACAGAACGCAAAGAGTGCTGACTTCTTTGTCCCATCAGCAATGGATAAGGCTATGTTTATGTCATGGAAGTCACGGAAGATAGTCTCCTTTGTGTTGGTTACGCAATACTTGATTCACAACAGACACCAAGGCAGACTGGTAACATTCCTTTGTCTGGGGAAGACTTGTTTATCTGCCCTGCTTGATTACATGGTTGTAAACACCTTTTTAGTCTACACATACAACTTTTTAATTAACAGCCACACAGACATCATGCAATGCCACTGATGACCCGTGTGAGGTAAGTTTTCATTTGATAGTTTACAGGACTTCTTTATAGATAAATATCATAAGAGTAATGTGTTAGGTGTAGTGAGTTTGTCAGGCCTGATGGGAGTTGCTGTTACAGGGCAATGACCGCTTTGCCAGTTGGCATTGAGAGGCTTATGGGATCACAGAGGTGACTCCATTTGTCTTTGTGTCCCTGCTTATCAAAGGGTTGATAGTCAGTGAGGTTAACTCCAGTCTCTCGAGGTTACTTGAAGGCATGTGCTGGACCAAGTAAAATGGGTTGTGTTTGCTTTTTCATGTAAATGCTTTGTGCAGGCTACACCCTTATTTATCCCAGATAGCCGGCACAACAACAAAACATACCACCATGGCAACAGTGCTCAGTTACTGTAATTACCTCCGTGCCATCCTGTGCAGTGTGTGCTGAAAAGAACAGCACATTCATTCACTGGACAGAGCATGATTGCATCCCAGCCACCTTGCATTCTCTATGTCAGCTGCAACAGACTGAGTCCAGTGTTGCCCCTGCTGGTTTTTAAACACTTTAGTGATGTAGGAGCTGTTTCTAGATCATCCCCTTCAGACTGGTTCTGATGGGTATTTGCACTCTCACCCCAGCTACATTTAGGGATTCTCCACATACCATGTCTTAGGCTGGCAGATGATTGAGCTGCTAGTGTGTGTGTACGTGCATGTGTAGAATTCACCTGCCCCTCTCAGTCCATCCCGCCACACTTCTAAGTAATCACTGAAATTGTCTCTGTATCCCAGTGTTTTATTATGATCACTGATGGCCCTGTAGGTAGAACCTTTCCCAGTTCTTCTCCTGGCAGTCCTCCCTCCATTTGTTTATGCAACTTTTATTGTTTTAGAACAGGGAGTAAATATTATACAGAATCCTGAGCACCTCACGGGTGGGGCACTTTATACATACAACTATTAATATATTTAGAGACAGCCCTCCCCCCGCACTCCAAATCCAAACACTTCTGACCTTTGGGGGCATTCAAAGCCCAGACACAAACCTTGATCAAAAGGAACTCTTTCTAAAGTGGGCTGTATTAGAAAGCCTGATCAAAATTGTATGGCTCAGACCATCTCTAATAATGTTGTTATTCAGCTCCATGTTATCTATCTAGCTAATCACAGAAGAAAGAGTGACCAGCTAGCTCAGGATTTGGCAATGTTGCATAGTGACTTTCTTCTGAACCACAGGTTCGTTGGTCTTGGATGCAGGAATTGCAGGCAGGGCTGGATGGAGGCAGAGACACCATACGTCCTTCTGTAGGCCTCCCACCACTTGGAGTCATGTGATTTCATCTGTATCTCAGCTTTGAGTCTTTTTTTTTTTTGTAAGTTTCTTGTCCTTATGGTTGTGAAGAAGACGTTGAAAACGTGTCATAAGTGTAACTGATATAGTGACAAATATCAGAGTGGGTAGACGTGTTGGATCTGTAAAAAGCAACAAAGAGTCCTTGCATCTGATGAAGTGGGTATTCACCCATGAAAGCTCATGCTCCAATATGGCTGTTAGTCTATAAGATGCCACAGGACTCTTTGTCGCTTGATATAGTGACATCTGCCTGAGTCTGCCAACAGCCTGAACCAATAGCTCTGAGAAGGGTGAACTTCCTCGTGTTTCTCACTGGGGTGGGAACTCCAAGACCCAGCATGCTGGGATGGCTCCACAACAGCCACCCCAGCAGATACACCTTCGCTGCAGGGTAAATAGAGGGACCCACTTGCTGTCATCCCCGCCCATCCGCTGGGGAGAAGGGACCCCTGTTGCTGTCCCTGCTGCACCCAAGGGAAGGAGAGTCCCTTGCTGACGTCCTTGGGTGGAAGAAGAGGGATCATGCTGCTGTTCTTGCCTCTCTTAAAAAGAGAAGTGTGTGGGGGGGTTCCCTTGCCACTGCTACTCCAGTTGGGGACCTGTGCAACAGGTGTAGAGCCACAGGATCCCTTCTGTCATGGTGTCCCTATGGCCCTGCATTGCTCTAATTCAGCCCTGGTCCCAGGGTGAAAGGATACAGCCTGTGTTATGCAGGAGGTCAGATTAGATGTCCATGGTTGTCCCTGTGGCCCACAGAAGAGAGAATCCTGTTGCTATCTACCTACTACTTGTGAGCTCTAAGGCAATTCACACAGGAAGCAGCAAAATGGAAGCAGTAGCAGTAAAGGCTGCCAGGAGCCCACCAGCACTAGGATGTGTGCATGCAAGGAGAGTCATCCAGCAAAAGCAATGGCAATAGCCATGCCAATGTCGGCAGCCTGGCACTAACTTCAGTGGAGCTTCACCGAGGCAAATGATTTTTTTAATACAGCATTCATTTGCATGCTCTGAGCAGGCTGATCATATGTTGCCAGACTACTTGTGCTTTCGTCTAGCTCCTCACAGGCTGATGTGTTGGAAAACCTATTTTCTCTGGGAATCACTTAGAGGCAAAACGACGTGTAAAATGGCAATGCTCTTTTGGAGAGGAACTATCTCTTACTAGGTGTTTGCACAATGCCTAGTCCAACATTTTGAGCTGGGGCCTCTGGGTATTACTCTGCAATGGATGCATCATCATCCTGGCCAAAGACCATTACAAACCTTCACAACAAAGAGGTCTCCGCCCCATTAGAGTAAATCACTGCTATGTCTAAGGTTTTTCAGCTAGGTTTCTGTATGGTACTTGTACAGAAGAAAAGTTAATGTGTAATTCACTTTTTTAAAAATGTATTTCGTCCTCTTGCTTCTACCAATGGTCTCCATCCAGGCCAGGGTCGAGAAATGTTAAAGAGACCAGCATGGAGAGGCTTGCCCAGCTTCTGCCTGTGCTGTTCCTGTTCCACACAAAATACAAGGACTTTGCCATTAAGAGCTGTCATCAAGCTGACATCTTTCTTGAGCCTTCCTTTGGAATATAGATCATTGCAAAGAAGAAGTGTAGAGGACTTCTGGTGGAGCTATCAGGTAGACACTCAGAGTAGGAAGCTGATGAGAGGTGAAGGTGTCTGCACTTGAAAACAAAAAAAACAAAAACAAAATTAAGTTAAAATGAGGGTTGCTGTAGGCTGTGGTCAGATAGGTGCTGCTGTGGGCTCAGCATGCCAGAAGGGTGCTGGGGTTCTGGGAGGAGATCCACTGCAAAAAGACTGGATCTGGCCAGGACAGCTTCATGTTTGAGGAGCCCATCTCCTGCAGCGTGAGCTCCAAAAGGAGGCTGAATGACCAATAAAGGGAAGGTCAACCATCTGAAGCATCTACGGGAAAGGCAAAGGAAGTGGCAAGGTTGGGACAGAGGAGCTGGGAAGCTACCCAAGAAAGAAATCACAGAATTGTAGAACTAGAAGGGATCTTGAGAGGTCATCTAGTCCAGTCCCCTGCATTCAAGGCAGGACTAAATATTATCTAAACCATCCCTGAGAGGAGTTTGTCTAATCTGCTCTTTAAAATCTCCAATGACAGAGATTCCACAACCTCCCCAGGCAAATTATTCCAATTAACTATCCTGACAGTTAGGAAGTTTTCCTAATGTCCAATCTAAACTGCCCTTGCTGCAATTTAAGCCCATTGCTTCTTGTCCTATCCTCAGAGATTAAGGAGAATAATTGTTTCCCCTTCTCCTTGTAACAATCTTTTATGTGCTTGAAAACTGTTATCAGGTTCATCCTCAGTCTTCTCTTCTCTGGACTAAACAAACCCAATTTTTTTAATCTTCCCCCCTAGGTCATGTTTTCTAGACCTTTAATCTTTTTTGTTGCTCTTCTCTGGACTTTTTCCAATTTGTCCACATCTTTTCTGAAATGTGGCACCCAGAACTGGACATAATACTTCAGTTGAGGTCTTATCAGCATGGAGTAGAGTGGAAGAATTATTTCTCGTGTCTTGCTTATGACAGTCCTGCTAATACATCCCAAAATTATGTTTGAGAAGAGTAAGAGCTGGAAGGATTGGGGGGCGGGGGAGGTACTCATAGTTGTGATTTGAGGAGAGAAGGAAGAAAAATAGGAAATTCTACTCTTTGGGTGACGATACCCCAGCTCTGCACAAAAGTTCTTTTACTGTGTCTGTGCAGTATTCAGCACATCACACTGAAGTTATTCAAGAGGTCTTTTTTTCATTTTTTAAAAAGCACGTCTTGACCCTTAGCCTATAATGTGGAATAATCAATACAGAACAAGTTATGTCAATGTATAATCTTAAAAACCTTTATGGTGTTCTTTTAAGCTTTATGATATTATAGTAATTACAAACTCAAGGAGTGCTGTACACTGTTTGCCAGTAAGATTACATTAGTTTTCAGCCAATATTTAACTTTCCAGTAAGATTAGATTTAACGTTTCATTTAAAATAAACATAGAAACTAGAGTACAATGTAGTTATTTCACTGGCCAGTATATAGCTTAGTCTAAGCTGGTAGTTTCTTGAAGCTAAAGATTTTTCTCTACCCCTCAAGATTATTGTAACATTAGCAAGTGAAATTTTAAGATCTCAGTTGTTGCTGTGAATTTAATTACACGAAGACACAGAAGAGGTAAGTTTCTGTTAATAATTCTTCATTTCCAATAGAAAAAGCACAATACCTTTTCTTTTGAATCTTTTCCACAGAAAAGCATAAATAATGAACCAATTGGAATGCGCCTGACAATTTTTAATTTTACTTATTTTCACAGAAAATTAATTAAGTCATGTTAATCTTACACAGTTGTGTGAATATGTGCACACACACACACACATTCAAGGAGAAGACATGTGATAGTAGATTTAATTGAGCAGAGGAAGGCATAACAAGATCCAGTGACTGGATGATGAAGTTAGAAGAATTCCAATTGGAAATAGAATGAAAATGCTGATCAGACAGGATAATTCCTCATTGCAGCAGTTTACCAAGGGATTGGTAAATTCAGCATCACTTTAAGTCTTTACATTGAGATTGGATTGGATACTCTAGCTCAAACACAACTCATTGAGCTTGATAGTTTTTATGCATGCAGTAACAAAGAATAATATCCACTGAAGGAATTACTGGTTGAAATGCAAAGGCCTGTGCTATGCAGGAGGTCAGACTAGATTATCATTATTAGGCACTTCTTGTCTTAAATATCTGTGAAATTGTGATCCAATCACAGCTTTTTATTTTATTTTAAACAAGCAAAAAACAAACAAACAAACCGAAACACCCGAGGAAATAAGTGTCTTGTTTGAGCTTTTAGACAAAGAAAATCTGAAGTTACAGTTCCCACCGAAATCATGATACACCACAATGCGCAGACAGAAATGCAGTAACACAGCATACTATGTAGTAGCACCAAATATTACATATACAATTGTGGGCAAATCTTACCCTTGGCTAGAGGGGGACCCCTGACAGTGGAACTGGTGTGGTTCTGGCATGTAACAAAGGCAAAATTTGGAGGGGGCTGTGTAGAAGGATGTATTTCCAATGAGGTGTTCCAGCAGCAAGAATGGGATAGGTAGGGGCAGATATTCTGGTTTGAGACTGGAGAATCTGCTACTTTGCACTCTTCCCACACCACACCTGGGGGTGCAAAGGCCACAGAGGGCACTGCAGGCACTGTGCGTCAGTAGTCACTGTGTAATAACTGCAACGACACCTACCTGAAGAGCAGGATTCCTTCCTCCTGTCCCTCACTCTGCCTGGCACTCAGCTATCACTTTGTGAGGGGTGCATATTTGGATATTATGCTCTTCCAAATGCATTTGTATGTGTTGCGTAAGGGCATGCCAGATTTCATTTTTTTTAGATGAATCAAGAAATGGATCACAGAATTCTGTGCTGATATATCTTGTGCAGCCTCATTGATTTGAATAGCACTGTCCTAGCTGCTAGTCAATGCAGAATTTGACCATTCCTACTAAGCCAAATCCTAAGGGTTTTACTCAACTTTTACTGAGTCCTAACTTAGACAAAACTCTTCATTTGGCCCGAGTATAGACTGAAACAAAACTGAACTAAGAACTAAGTAAAGACCCACTTGATCCCCTAAACACATGGTAAAATGCAGACACTTGGGACCAGATCCTCAGCTGCTCTAAACTGGCACAAAAGTTTACGCTAGCTTAGGGAATTGACCCTGCAGTTGTTATAGTACAGAATTAAAAATATCTATATATTTGTTTTCAATGGCAGTGCACGGGAAATATGGTCGATTTACGAAACTTCACCCAGATATTGGAAGATGTTTTCAAAAACACATTTCTTAACTACATGAATAACTGGCGCCGGAACATGACAGCGGAACAAGATGCACTGCAAGCAACAGTTGATGAGGAAAACTTTGATTTCGTTATCTTGTATCTCATGGTAATGATTGGAATGTTCTCCTTCATTATTGTGGCTATCCTAGTGAGCACGGTGAAATCAAAGAGGAAAGAGCACTCTAATGACCCATATCACCAGTACATTGTTGATGATTGGGGTGAAAAATATAAGGGCCAGATTCTGAATCAAGACGACTTGAAGTGTATGATCCATGAAAACATCAGTGCAAGGGACAAAACAACCCCTGGATCGCCTTGATTTCTTGGAGACAGCACCAGTGAACACACCAGAAAGTCATGTATGTAATGTAATGTTTTCACTAGGATTCTGAATTGCCATCACATTGTCTGATAAATACCCAGAGGGGTCTAGGTATAGATCGTTCCTGAGAAATTAAATCTACTGCTTCACTGAGATTTTTGGGTGAGGCTACTTAGTCAGCCACCCGAGAAAGAAACGTATTCATACTCTATTTTGATTTTCTATTCTGCTTGACACTTGCGAAGCATGAAAACACCTCACAAAAATTGCCCCCAAACTATAGGCAGATTTAAAATCTGGATGCGGATCTGACTCTGAATATCCCAAATCAAAATAACGGACAAAACCAAATCCCCAGATCTGAAGACATCTGAACTTCAAGGTGCTCAAAATCTGGATCATGATCCAACCAGGGCAGCTGGAGCTCATCTTTTATAATATAATGAAATCTTATAAAATAAATCTACATGTAAACTGTCTGAACAATAGTTTATGGCGTTAGCCATAGGAGATATCCTATCCCTCCATCCATTCAACATGAATAACACTGATTTTACAATGCAAATTCCCATTCTCAGTTTGATATTCTTCCATATCCAAGACAAACATTTAAAATACAATACCTCAAAAAGTCCAATTTTAAAGCTACAGAACTCTAACCTCATCTTTTAACCACCTACTGGTTATCTGCACTGGGCACCATCCACCTTCCAGGGTTCGACCTTTGTGTCTGAAGTCTTTGGAGAACCAAATCTTTGTCACAAAGCCTGGTGCTCTCTAAAATGTATAACACATTCTTCCTTAGGTAATTGTCTTACTTAATCCCTCCTCTCTTTTATTGTCCAGTGGAGAAGGCTGGGAGCTGGGAGACCTGGTGTCATAAACAGATAGTTAAGGGTTAATGTCTCTTTTACCTGTAAAGGGTTAAGAAGCTCAGTAAACCTGGCTGACACCTGACCAGAGGACCAATGGGGGGACAAGAGACTTTCAAATCTTGGTGGAGGGAAGTCTTTGTTTGTGCTGTTTGTTTTGTTCGTTGTTCGCTCTTGGGGCTAAGAGGGGCCAGACGTGCAACCAGGTCTTTCTCCAATCTTTCTGAAACAGTATCTCATTTTCAAAATAGTAAGTACTAGCTAGAAAAGGCGGATTAGTTTTATGGTTGTTTTCTTAACTTGTGAATGTGTAGTTTACTGGAAGAATTTTTACCTCTGTTTGCTGTAACTTGTATCTTAGGCTAAGGGGGAGGGAGTCCCTCTAGTCTATATAAGCTGAAGACCCTGTAAACATTTTCCATCCTGGTTTTACAGAGATAATTTTTACTTTTTCTTTCTTTAATTAAAAGCTTTCTTTTTTAAGAACCTGGTTGATTTTTTTCCTTGTTTAAGACCCAAGGGGATTGGGTCTAAACTCACCAGGGGATTGGTGGGGGGAAAGGAGGTGGGGGGAAGGTTAATTCCTCTCTGTTTTAAGATCCAAGGAGTTTGGATCAGTGTAGCCTCTCAGGGTAACCCAGGGAGGGGAAAGTCTGGGGGGGGGAGAAGGAGGGGGAATGTTTTAAGACCCATGGGGTTTGGGTCCTGGGTCCCCCAGGGAAGGTTTTGGGGGACAGGGAGCGTACAAGACACTTGAAATTCTGATTGGTGGCAGTGCTATCAGATCTAAGCTAGGAATTAAGCTTAGAAGGGTACATGCAGGTCCCCACTTTTTGGACGCTAAAGTTCAAAGTGGGAAAAATACCTTGACACCTGGGTTATACCCACTTTTTAATGGTGTATGTGGCAGTCAGGACCCTGAGAACGAGTGAGGTCCCGTGTGTGTGCGTGCGCGTCCACATATGGAGTGGTGTAAGGATCCCAAGCATTGGACATTACTCCTGCCAGCCACACGGGTGCACTTTTTAGGTTTTCTTCCTGCATGGGAGGGGATGGGTGGGTGGGTTTCTGCTCAGTGGGAACAGGTTTCTGGAGGCAGAGATTATGTCTTCTCCTATGTTAGTAAATCACCACCAGGCTGGTGCTCAAACAATAACTATAGGCTGAGCTGGTAGCACCCCCTATCATTAAGGCACATAGAGAAAGGGAGTAGGAGCTGGGTGCAGATGGATAGGAGCAGACAGGGAGGAGGCAAGAGCTGGAATGGGGACCAGGAGCCAGGGAGTGGATAGTAGAAGGGCAGGAACTGGGGTAGGGGTGGGGGTCTGTGGATGTGAATGGGAGCAATGAGAGAGGGAGATAGGGTGGTGTTGGGATGGATAGGAGCAGAAAGGGACAGAAACAGGCTGAAGGCAGAAGCGCAAATCTGGGTTTGCAATCACTATAACACATTGCCCTCCAGAACTTGGCAGAGAAATGTAGTGACTCTGGACTCCTGGGTTCTATTCCATCAGCAAATAGCTATCCTGATAATGGCTGGACCACACAGACTATAACAGCCTATTACTGCTACCAGTTATTCCATTAGCTCAAGTGGTCGAGGTCTGTTCTGTGGATCTAAAAGTCCCAACCCTGCTGATGAGCCATGTGAGGGTCTGTATGGTTCTACCATGATGGGATTTCTCATGCCTCTATTTGTTTAATCAAAAAATAGGAAAATACATTAAAAATAGTACATGGAAAGAATGTGAAGGCTGCAAAGTCAAACACCCCAAAGTTAGGAAATAATAGAATTCAGGTTGCCTGAGCAACATTAATTCAGCCCAAAGTGTGTATGTGTTATGATACAGTTTTCCAAATGACCCTTGCTTCATTCAGTGCACTGGCTGGACCAGTTCTGGGATGAATTAGGGTTGTGTAATGAATAGAGCTGTTGTGTGCAGCAAGGCCCGTCCCTCATGCTGGGCTTCTTAAACCAAACTTTTCACAAGTGGGAATTAAATGTGTGTTGCTCATTTTTGGCTGCTAGGCTTGAAAACCTGAGGACAGATGTGCAGAAGTGCAGAATGCTCACAATGGGAGCTCTGCTCTGAATATAAAGTGCTACAGAATGCTAAGTACATTGAAAACTCAGTCCCTAGATGTCTCAGGTTTGGCATCCAAACTTAATTAGTTTCAGCACCTACAGGTCTTCACTTTGCAAGTTTGTTACCCATGGGATTCAGTGACAAAACAGCCTTCTGAAAACTACACAACACATTTAGTAGGAACAATGCATTTAGAGAAAAAAGGATTTTAAAACAACAGTTTTCACGCATGTCTGTCTGTCCTAAAATCTTACACTGTCCTGATGGTAAACTAGTCAGACCTAACTGGCTCACAGCCCAGCTTTTGCTTAGCAATGCCTGGAAGTACTTTGGTTCAGGCTTCAGGCCTTAGACTGGGCCTCTGACACAAAAATGTGTTTCAGGGCCTCATCTTACTACAAGTGCTTTAGTCTGTAGCTGAGCATGGCTTCATTGCACACACGGAAAAGGATAACCACAGGACATGAAAATCTCCTGAGAAATTAACAGTTTAGGCATTAATTTTTCCATCACTAGAAAGTCATATTCTATTTCTATTCAGGTTACTTTGCTTAAGGCCTTCTGTTTCCATTTAGCTGCCTTTTTACAGTGAGCAGCTATGTGTGTATGGAGTAACAAAAATACATCAGTGTCCAGCATGGTGAACTAGAAAGACAATACTTGTGCTATTAAAGGAATGCTGTCAGGTCAAAAATCATGGTTTGAAAATAATAATATGTCATGCAGGTCTACATGGCAAATCAACACCATTTACTATTCAAACCGAAAGAGTGTTGCTGTTTTTTTGTGTGTAACTCATTTAGGTTGGACATTGAAACTATAGAGATTATCTGTCTTGCAAAGACATTGCATAAACTCTTCAAACATGGAGGGACAAATACACTATCTGGGTCAGATCCTCAGCCGCTGTAAGGTGACTTCAGCTTTATTGCTCCTCAGCTATACTGACTTCAATGGAGTTGTGCCCATTTACACTTGCTAAGCATCTGGCCCCCATCTACCTAAACCAATAACATGTATAAAATTGTATCAGAGCAATTCTTTAAAAACATTCTTTAAAAAGAAGCAAACTGCCCACATTTCCTGGTTTCTCGTGTTCCTTGTCATGGTATCTTAGGACCTTGTTAGAAAATAAAACAGGTAGTGCATTATTGGGTGGCTCTCTCTGACTCCCATTAGCCCAAGGCTAGGAGAGAGGATCTAGCAGTTAGAACACTAGACTAGGATTCGGGCAACTTGGTTCTGTTTCCTGCTCAGCCCCAACCTTTTTTTGTGAACTTGGGCAAATTAATCTGTCCTATACTTCAGTTCCCCACATATAAAGTGAGAATAGCACTTCCCTACCTCAGAAGGGTGTTTGTAAGGATGATGTCCATTAATGAGTAAGAGGTGCTCAGACATAAAAGTTATGGGGGCCATAGAAGAATCTAGAATATGGATGGGTAGAGGGGTTCCTTGTCTTGTTTTTCAGGGACAGATAAGGTGATGAGATGGGTTTAGAACTTCAACCTAAACTACCAGGTACAGGTTAATTCCAAAGCAGATCTTAGTTAAGATTGTCTGCAAGTAACGGTCAAACTGCCATAGTGTATAGGGTTTAAAGGTCAGCCAGTACAGATTCATGTCAAAAGCATGTATCTACCTTACACAGATGCTGCATAGGCACATATGAATATGGGATGTTGTGGGTACTTTAACTCTGGATTTCTATTTTTTTCCACACCTGTAGAACAAGCTTTCCACGTATTCTACCAGGTGTCATTCTAAAAGGACAAATTCCACATTATCATTGTTAATAATATACATGGTGTTAAATGTGCCAGAATGTGCACTGTGCACGTTTGTTTTAAAGAGGTATACTGGAAAAAAGGGTTAACAGCCAGATATGTTTGTGGCATGCTGGGAGCTGTAGTTTGCCAGCTGTATGTCTTCTGGTATTTGTAGTTTGTGTCCACTTCCCCTCTGTGTGTAATGGCTGCCTGCTGCAAGGTACTGTATCAATCGGTTCTCTTTGGGAAGGTCTTATTTTTAAAATGAATCCGTGACCTAGGGGTTTTTGTAAGAGCTAGACTTTCAGCACAAAATGCAAACCTTAAACAAAGTGAGTTTCAGGTAAAGTTACGTTTCTGGGCCTGATTCCCTGTTGGTTTGCATTGTGTGTTGGCATTGCTGTCAGACACCTTACACACACGTGCAAGGCAGTTCAAAATTGGGCTTGTTTGTTTTTTTCTGGGCTATATCCATTTCCCCAGTCTGTCTCAGCAACTTTATTGGACACGTGTTGGACGTTTTGAGCCCCAAATTTTGTAAGAAACCCCACCCCAGCTCATTAAAATGGTTTGATATCATTTTAAAATTCAGTGAAAACATATTTGACTGGATGTGACCATCCCCTGCAGTACTGCAACCCAAGCCCTGATGCAGAGTTCTGGGGTATGAGAACCTGAAAATGAAGTTGGCTATGGGCTAGTCAGTTTCACTTATGTTCAGTTTCTCTGTCTCAGCTGAGTGAAGTAAATGAATAGCAGAAAGAGAATGAAGTAATTTTTTCAATACAGTAATGTTCAGTTTCCTGAGCTGCGTGTGCAATTCAGGTGCAGTGTCGGTGACAGCTGGGAGAGGACTTGCATTGGGAAGTGCCTTGTTTGGGGGTGAAGAGTCAGGGGGAGCAGAGGTAGCAGGGCCCAAGTAACAATGTCAAGGGAAGGCAGTACAATCAAGCAGTGGATTGGTAGAGGAGGAGCACTAGGGAGTGATGGGAAGCTGGTAACTGGCAGCAGGAAAGCCGGACAGGGTGCTGAGGGGTGCAAGGCAAGTGAGAAGCAATGGACATTGGTGGTGTTAAGAGGGAGGCGAGCAGGTGGAAGTAGCCCAGCAGTAGGGTGGTTGGGCTTGTAGTGAGTGCAACGGTGGTGGTGGCATTGTGGAAACCCCTCTGATCTACGTGCAGTCTGGCATGTGACTAAAATTGTGTGCTGGGGCCCCAGGGTTAACAATCTGAGTTGCTGCAGGCATTTGTAATATGATTTGAAGTCTGTCTCTTTAAATTTCCCTTTGCTCCATGTTTAATTTCCAGAGTATGGCATATATGAGGCTCTGTCGGAGAGGCTGTTAATACATCTGCTCGCTACAACTCCAGGTATGAAGATCTCAGCAGTGCTGTATATTTCTGTTATTCATTTAATTGACTGCTCTCAACTACACTAGTTCGAACCCAGAGTAACTCCACTGGCCTCAACTGAGCAACTTTTGACTTACGCCAGCGTAGCCTAGAGGAGAATCTGGGCCACTCTGTTTGAGTTATAAAAGTATCTGGATCCGACTGGCCCTTAATGATTTCATCCTGTATCATATGCATAGGCAGCAAGTTACATGGGCCTGTGGTGCCCATGCTCCACCAGTATTTAGGAACATTGGCCCAACTCCACCAATGTTTGGGTTTCCCGTGCCTGGGGGTAGCCCTGTGCTTCAGGTTGATGCGGGGTCCAGGGGTGTCTGGGGGGCTAGTGGGGGGCCTGGCGCTGGAAGCAGCAAGCAACCTGGCTCCCAGTGTTGCTTGGGGTAGGGGATGGAAGCCAGGAGGAGAGGCGGGGCAGAGGCTTGGGAAAGGGGTGGAATGGGGGTGGGGAGGGGTGGAATGGGGCCAGGTCAGTTGCTGCTGCCGGCGCCAGACCCCCTGCTAACGCCCCAGGTCCACCAGGACCCTTGAAATGTAGGGCTCCCCAAAGCGTCGGCCCCGGGGTGGTTGCCCTGGTCTGTCCTATGGACGGGACAGCTCTGCTTGGACCCGTTCTGGGCATGACCACAAATTATACAAACCCGGCACCCATGATCACATGCGCTGTTGGGGTTTTGAGGAATTGTGGGAATGGCAATCCAGGTTCAGATCCTCTCCCGCTGTGTCACACAGCAGCTTTTTGTCTGGGTTCGGAGAGCCATGTTGGGGTATCTTGGTCCCACTCTCAGAGATCCCAGCCTGACACACAGCGTAGCATCAACAAGTCAAGCCCTGTGATTGTTCCTCTGCCCAATAGCATGCTGTAAAATGTATCGATGTCTCTTTAAATATGTGAATGAGGGGAAGCTAGCAAGATCAGCAAGATAGTGAGAGATGGTCCAAAGAAGAAAACATGGTTTCTGTCCAAATGAAAGGAGGATACACATTTTTTAGTGCAGGTTATAGTCTGCTGTCACCTTACTGTAGGCGCAATCAAATACATCCTATACCTCTACCCCGATATAGTGCGACCCGATATAACACGAATTCGGATATAACATGGTAAAGCAGCACTCTGGGAGGGGTGGGGCTGTGCACTCCAGCAGATCAAAGCAAGTTCGATATAATGCAGTTTCCCCTATAATGCGGTAAGATTTTTGGGCTCCCGAGGACAGCGTTATATCAGGGTAGAGGTGTATTTTGCCCTTTTATGGTGCCTTTCGGCTCATGGCGCTTTATATACGTTAATTAAGCCTCACAACACCCCTGCCAGGTAGAACAGTATTATAAGCCCCACTATATGAGCTACGCTGCTGAGTAAAAAAAGCTATCAATAGGCCATGGGAGTTTCCCAGACAACATCACATAAGAGGCCTCATTCCCTACTGCCTTGTACCTCATCTAGTCATTTACAGCTGTGCACAGTTGATGTGAGACTGAGTGAGTGGAGGATTATGGTTTGGGAGCAGAGGTAGAGAGGAAGGATGGTGTAGTGGTTAAAGCATCAGCCTAGGCCTTGAGAGTCCTGGGTTCACTTCCCTGCTCTCCACTTTGATTCATTGTGCCTCAGTTTCCCCATCCATAAAACAGGGATAATGGTACTGCTCTGCCTTAGAGAGGTGTTGTGGGGATAAACGTGTTAAAGTTTATGAGGTACCACTATGGTGGTGGTCCTTTTACATGCATTTGCGCAGGTGTAAATGACTGTGCGACATGCAAGTCAGTGGTGAACTGAGCCCTGGAAGTCTGTGACAATGCTCAGAGTGGAGATCAGATGCTCGGTCGCTCATGTGACATAACCACAAGATCTCCTCGGAAGTCCTGACTGCAAGTGAAGGTGACCTCCTTTACACTGAGCTGGGTCTCCTTGCCATGACCGTTGTATTTATTAAGAGAATATACATTTTCAGGGGAACAAACAGCTGAGTGTAGATGTTTTTAAACTCCTATCTCTGCCTTATCTGCCTTTGAAAAAGCAAACATGAAACTTCCATTGTTTATTTGCCTGCCTCCCTTTAAGATAACATAACCTTGAGAGTACAGTATGTGAGCTTTTTTGTTTTTAAGCCAGTGATGTCAATGCTAATAAATGTTTCTTTAAAGTATGGAGCACTCAGTCCTGCCTTTCATATATACACATCCAGACTTCTTTCTTCTGCCAAGATTTACCAGGCCTGGGTCAAGATAGGGAAGCAGGAGAACCCAAGAGGCCTAAAGCAGGATTAAGGGGGGCCACTGGAGGTTGGGGACATCAGAGAGTGGATATGCAACACTGATATATAAAGGTGGCTTCAAACCAGTTCAGAACAGTGAGTAAAGCTGATGCTGTAAGTAGGAGAAATGACAGGAGGTAGGAATCTGTCTCAAGGGCACACAAAAGCCTTAAGACCACTCACTTGACTCCTCTGTCTTAGTGAGAGAAGGATCAGAAAGGCGGCAATGGTGGGCTTATTGTTATTGTTTGTATAGCTCTACAAGTGGCTAAGAAGTGGTCCCCATTCT
This sequence comes from Gopherus flavomarginatus, assembly GCF_025201925.1. Classification (NCBI taxonomy): domain Eukaryota; kingdom Metazoa; phylum Chordata; order Testudines; family Testudinidae; genus Gopherus; species Gopherus flavomarginatus. The sequence goes on from NC_066617.1 coordinate 203,092,700, forward strand.
GCAGATCACACAGTGAAACTGTTGTTATACAGAAGCTCCCCGACTTATGCAAGCGTTCCGTTCTGGAACGCCTTGTGTAAGTCGAGTTTTGCATAAGTCGGGAATGTATCTCCTACAACTACACCAAAAAAAAAAAAGTGCTTACATAACTTTTTCCATAAGTCCGGATTTCCATAAGTTAGGTTTGCGCAACCTGGGAAGCGTCTGCACAAACTTGGGACACGCATAGAGAATCAGCTCAGGGACAGGTAGAGCATGTGCAGGGAAATCTATTTAAAGTGGAACCCATGTGTCTGATGTTCTGAAACCACTGGATAAGCAGAGGTGAAAACCAAAATGCAGACTCATCCATATGTAGCTGCCTTATGTCCACTCGAGGCTCCTCAAACATTCCTCAGCTGGAGATCTCAGTGCTAGCAGCAACAGCAAGTGCCCTAGAGGATCACTGACAGTGAGTTTAACTTTCATGTTGTGTTTGCCATAGGAAGACTTATGTATAGTGTTTTTTCAAAATCCAGAAGCATATTTTCACTTCCCCCAGATGATACTAAAGACGAGCAGTGTTTCTCAAACTGAGGTCACCGCTTGTGTAGGGAAAGCCACTGGTGAGCTGGGCCAGTTTGTTTACCTCCCCATCCGCAGGTCCAGCCGATTGCCGCTCCCATTGGCTGCGAATCGCTGCTCCTGGCCAATGGGAGCTGCTGGAAGTGGTGGCCAGTATCTCCCTTGGCCCACGCCCCTTCCAGCAGCTCCCATTGGCCCGGAGCAGCGAACCACGGCTAGCGGGAGCCGCGATCGGCTGGACCTGTGGACGGGGCAGGTAACCACACCAGCCCGGCCCACCAGGGGCTTTCCCTACATAAGTGCAACCCCAGTTTGAGAAACACTGGACAAGAGCAATCGAAGCAGTGGGGATTCAAGCTCAGAGCAGGGCCGGTGGGATTAAAACCGCAGCCTTGGCTTTGGTGGGTTTGTTTTCCTAAAACATCTCATGGGGATACTTCCTTTGCACACACGTCATGCTTATTAAAGCAGCCAGCGTTGCATTTATAGTTGAACAGCTGCAGGGATTTGCTGTGTCTGGAAGGGATGGGCCCCCTCCATACAAACAAATGACACCTGTTCTAGGCCTGTCAACCTTCAGCTCTGTGTAAGGCTCCAAATGGCCATTGTACCTGTCACTCAACCAGCTACAAAATAATCCGCTCCCTGTGACGTGGTTACTGAATGTTCCTAGAGTATTGTAGCAGTAGGCTCGGTGTGCTTGTCAGAGACCTGCAGCTAGGACATGTCAAATGCAGACAGACTGGCTCATTTCTTTCTTTATTTTTATTTCCTCAGATGAATCCGCCTCCACTAGTTTCTTATAAATCTGACAAACGTTGCTGGGCTTAGACTGTGGTGTGACCCGTGACATCGTCAGAGATCCAAGATGGTGGAATTTAATTGGAGGGTGAGGAGACTTTTGTTATTAAAGCCTGGAGGGCCGGGGGAGTGTTAAAGAGGAGTGTGTTAAGGTAGAGTTGGGGATGTTGAGTTGGAGCGTGTGTGTCTTTGTTTGGAATAAACGCCATGTTCATGTGTAAGGGGATTTAACCACAGCTCTCTCCCCATGGAATCTGGAGACTTACTATTGTATTTCCTACCATATATATTCAGTGCCTTGCAAGTTGACTTTGCTGTGTGCATATGAATAAGGACTTTGCTATGGGCCTCAGAGTACTATAGGCAGACTCTGTCTTGCTTCTCCAAAAACACACTCCGCGTGGCATTTGGCTCTGCTTATCTTACTTTCTGCCTAGTCTCCTTTTCATGGCTGTGCTGTAGCTCAGTTGCTGTGTTGTATATACCACTCATCCCTGTGTTGCTGCGCGGTATCCCTGATGCCGATATACCACTTAGCAAGCAGCACACCAGACGCAATGAAGCGGCAGCCAGCACATCCCTCGCTCGCGCCGCTTCCTGCAGCTCCCATTGGCCTGGGACAGCGAACTGCGGCCAGTGGGAGCCGCGATCGGCCGAACCTGCCAATGTGGCAGGTAAACAAACTGGCCTGGCCTGCCAGGGTGCTTACCCTGGCGAGCTGCGTGCCAGAGGTTGCCGATCCCTGGGCTAGGCACTAGGTCAACTGGGACTTACATTTTTCTACTCAATTCTGTTTGCTTTCCCCATACTCCCATATTTATGTGTGTGCTTAAAGCTGAGCATATGCGTAATCTTTGCAGGATCCTGGCCTTGGTTTGGTTTCCTCTGAAGAATTTAATATTGGTCTATATCAGAGACACTATCAAATATCTTCTATCCTGAATCGAGCAGACATCCTCCCACCTACCTATGCCCTGCTTACATTAGAAAAACAACCCATTTACTGAGAACATGGGTTGTTTCACTAAAAGGGTGCGGAACATAGTTTCCGTTTGTCTGCCCTTGCAATTAAGTTCAACACTCATAGTTTACAACCATTCTAGTGTAAGCAGGGCCCCAGCGAACCCGTCTCACCATACTGTAATGGATATTTATCACCTCATTGACTTGTGATGGTGCCTAGAGCTTGGTTAAGAATATACATAGACTGTCAAGGTTGGAAGGGACCTCAGGAGGTCATCTAGTCCAACCCCCTGCAGGACTGATCCCCAACTAAATCCCCAAATGGCCCCCTCAAGGGTTGAGTTCACAACCCTGGGTTTAGCAGACCAATGCTCAAACCACTGAGCTATCCCTCCCCAATAAATAAATAACAAATAGTTTATTCTGCAAGTTTTTCTGTGTGCAAATTGTCTGCAAACAGATCTGTTTTCTCAGATTCAGCATTACTCAGAATGATTGGCCAGATAGCTTTTGTGACTGATGTGTGGCCTGAAATTTATTCACAAGCAGCACATTGTGAAATATTCATTATGAAATGTCTGAGCTCTTTTGGCTGGACACAGAGGTCATTGCAACCTGGGGAAGCAACTCAACATAAAAATGGGAGATGAGCCAGTTGGATTTTTTTTTTCATTCACAACTCTGTATTTTACTCACAGAAAAGCAGTTAACCCCCGAAAATAAAATAATAATAAAATAAAAAAATCAGTATGAAACACAGGGATTCCACAGATCAACATTCATTATCCACCCCTGGGCAACAAAAACAGCCTTATCCCAGGAAACCTACAACTTCCTGTTTCTGGATCAGCTGCTTTTATAGCCCCTCCCTGGAGCTCTGTGTGGGCCAGAGTTGGGATGAACTCAGGGTTATCTGATCTCTGCACCCAGTCTCATGGTGTATTTCCGTGCTCTGAGTGGATGAGATACTTTTTTTCAAGACGCAGCACTCCCTTTTTGGATTCCGACATCTGCACAGGTATTCACTGAAACAACCGTCATTCCTCCATCCCCCCCTCCTACAGAGCCTGGCAGCCACTGCTGCATGCCTTCAAGATTATGGCTTTGAGTGAACAAGGAAAAGAGCCAACTAGAGCCCTCACAACCCCCCAGTATTGGTGGGGCCTGGTCACAATCCAAGACAGTGTCCTTATTTCAGAGGAAGATGATGTCTCTGATTTGTCAGACATTGGCCTACATCTCCTAAGCTACAATTCTTGGCTCAGCTCTGGCTCTTTTGGTCTCGTACATGAATACCTTATGCTATTCCTGTTTTGTTTCCATCTTGCAATTGCAACAAACTAACACATAAAGATCTTGGTCTGGAGCCAGTATTACCATTGCCTGATTTGCTCATCTTTGATAATATTCTGTAGCTACCTGTTGTCAGGTCCAGGTAAGATGGTCATCAGCATGGCTAGCAGGCTCCATGTAAGAGGAGCACATTTGGGCTGTTGTGTAACTCAGGCAAAGAGGTGCCAGGAGGAGTTTTGATATTTAATGGTTCTAGAGTTATCATCCACCGTAATCCCTCTTTTCCAGTTGATGATTCTTCAGAAACCTGGGGTGAAATCCTGACTTCATTGAAGTCAATGGCAAAACTGAGTACATAAACTTCTAGGAAGGCCAAAAATCTTCAGCACTGCCCAGGAAAGGAACTTTGATCATGCCTAATGTGTGAGACAAGTGTAGGAATCAGGTGAATCCTCACAATTACTACTCCAAGTTTGCTTTCTGCAAATCTCTTGCAACATTCACTTAAAATTTGCCCTTCAAACAAACCATCTTGCCAGTAAACTAATTCATGGAAGAGCAAACACAGAAGGAGGTGTGAATACAGGCAAAGCAAATTCGTTTACAAATTGAGAAAAATGGAGGGAAATATTTTGCAGTCTGCACCTGAACTCTGATCCACATGGCCTGAAATTTCCCATGGGAAGAATGCATGCACTGCATTGCCATAGCATGAACAAAATCTGAATAATACAGCTTCCATCGGGAAGTTGATTGTATGCCATAGATGTGCTTTAAATGTTCCAGTTGCTCAAGTGTTGTAGAAACTCTGTTGAAATATATTGTTCTATATTTCAGGCTTTGGAGAATTTTCCACTGCTGATGTACATTTTGGCAGCTAAAACATTAATTCTTTGCTTGGCATTTGCTGGAGTAAAAATATACCAGAGTAAAAAAATTGAACAAAAAATGAAAAAAGAACGTGAGGCAAAGCTGAAAAAGGAAGCAGAGAAGAAGGAAGACTGAAGAATCTTACACGGTATAGAATTACTGGCTCAGTTGGTGTGCAATATACTGTTATAGCTCATTGTTATGTTTTGGTTCTGATCTAGTTGGATTCAGGCATTATCTCACTCATCACCACTTGTCGTCAAACAAAAATATTTCCTGTGGTACTTCAGCACATGCATGTATGCTAAGCGGTTCAATCCTCTAGCACTAACACAATTATCACCAGAAAAGTCACACTGCAGTGCATGACCTTTAAGAGATTCTCTTTCTGCTATGTATCTACCTAAGTTTTTATACCATGCTCAGCGCCTGTGGGATCTGAGCACCAGAAGACAAGTTTAATTTGAGCTCAATTCAGGGGTAACTGGGTGAAAATTCTGCAGTCTGTGTTATACATGAAGTCAGGCTACATGATCTAATGGTCCCTTCTGGCCTTTAAAAAAATCTAAGACTTTAAAGAAAACTCAAATCTCTCACATAGTTTTAAGTGTGTTACAGGACGAAAGTAATTTATCTGGAAGAGCAAAACTGTATCTCAAGGAGTTCTTTCAGATGGATATATCATGCAAGGTGGATATATCACTACACAGCAGGCTGTGCACTTTACTGGTATAAATGGGCTGTGAGCAGTGCTCAGTGCTTAGAGGTGTTGCATACCCTTGCCTTAGACTGGCTTAAGAGAGAGCTGAGCATGCTCAGCATCTGACTGAGCCCATAGCATGGAGAATTATAGTCGTGCCAGTATAATGTACACCATCTAGGATGTGGTACCCAGAAAAGTGTTGTCTAGTGATTTGCGCATAAGACTGCAGGGGGGATCAAGAGACAAGGGTTGTATTCTCTGCTCTGCCACTTGTTTGCTATGTGACTTTGGACAAGTCACTTTCTTGCTCTGTGCCTTAATTTCTGTATCAGTAAAATGAGGCTAATACGACTTCCATACACTTTACTTCTTTGTAAATGTAAAGTGTTATTGCAGGACTCCTGTTGCATTTTTAAATTAAGCATCGCCCCATGTAAGAAATCAATTTAGATTTTTAAAAGTGTTGGGCCCAAGTCATGTCACCATTATTCTTCTTCTGGAACTCCTTCTTGAGTGAATGGGAGTTATGCATAATAGCTGGTGGCAGCGTATAGCCCTAAGAATAAGTTGTGAGAATGCAGTGGTTGTCTATATGCCAAGTTGCTTCACCACTTTAGGTGCAGCTTCAGCTGTGATTTTAAACTGATTTAGTTAACTGGTACACAAGGCTCCATAGACACTCCTAATTCAGTTTAAACCAGACTTATTGCAGTTTGGCCCAAGCTGATTAGGAACAGGTTTAAGGCAAATAGAAATAAACTACTCTTAAACTGAAATAAGAGTTTCCCTGCAGGGATTTGCAATGCTTTAACTAAACCTGTTCAACTAAACTGGTGCAAGCTGTAGACAAGGCCTAAGGAAAACAGCAAAGGGCAGGTAGAAAAGTTTCCATGAGACACATTCATTCAGTATGATTCTGCATGTGAATCAAAGCACTAAAATGGTAGCTGTCACTAGCAGACAGGGAGACTCCCTTTGATCCAAATATCCAGACCACAGCATGGCAGCATGACGCCATGCACCACAGGGAGGGTCATTGTTAGCTGAGACAGGAAGATAGAGAGGAAAATGTTTTGAATTTCTTCTATGTATAGTCCTTTGATTTGACGTCTGGGAAGGATTAATTTATGAACTAGGAAGGTAGGAAAGAACTATGTTGTTTCTCTATCATGTTTCAATAACTGTTTTATTAAAACTCTGCTAGTCTCGGGATAAGATTTCAAAAATAAATATCCAGTGCTGGTGTGTGTGTGAGAGAAGAAGTATTAAGGAGCCCTCTCCTTCCATTCAAGCCACTGGGACACAGCACTAGGGAGGTGTGGGAAAGTCTGGCTGTCACTATGGCCTGTATCTGCAAGGGAAAATGGTTTCCTGCCTAAGGGCTATACCCTGACCCTCCATTAGCTAGTGTTCAGATTGTGGTCAGTAGCACTCCGCTACTTTTATGACCCTGCCTGTGTACCATCACTGGTCTGCCATGAATTCGGGCCGGAAGCATTCTTGGCGCAAAGGTTATACCTGCCAGTGTTGGAGATTTTCCCCCTAAAAGGCATAGTTTGGTCCTGACGTGTTTTGGGTCTGATTTATACTGCCTGTCATCTTAGACTGTAAACATTGGAGCAGATCCTCCATTTGGCACTGTACAGCAATGAGCATGTTTTGCGTGTTTAACAAGTAATAAAAATTCTGCTGGATAGAGAGAGAGGTTAAACCAAAGTAGATACATCCCTGCTCCTGCCTGGCATCCTGTTTCATGTGGAGCCCTTCCCTGATGTTATCCTCTGAGAGAGCCATGCTGTCATGAAGCATGGGGAGGCCCAGGGAGTACTGAGGAGATGGGCTTCCACAAGAACACCTTGGCTATCCGAAGGTGTCCCCAAATCCTCAGGATCTCCTCAGCTATTGGGACACTCATGGATTGGAGGATCAATCTCTTCTTCATTTACATGGGGAATGGTGGCAGCAGGAGGAACCCTCCAACCCAAAGGATGTTCTAACACAGGAACATAAGAGTGGCCGTACTAGGTCACACCAATGGTCCCTCTAACCCAGTATCCTGTCTTCTGACAGGGCTGGTGACAGATGCTTCAGAGAACAGAACAGGGTAGTTACTGAGTGATCCATCCCCTGTTTTCTAGTGCCAGCTTCTGGCAGTCAGGGGCTTAGGGTCACCCAGAGCATGGGGTTGCATCCTTGACCATCTTGGCTAATGGACATTGATGACCTATCCTCCATGAACTGAACTTAATTCTTTTTTCGAAAGTAGTTATCCTTTTAGCCTTCACAGTCTCCCTTGGCAATGAGTTCCACAGGCTGACTATGTGCTGTGTGAAGAAGTACTTCCAAATGTTCGTTTTAAACCTGCTGTCTGTTAATTTCATTGGGTGACACCTGGTGCTTGTGTTATGTGAAGGGGTAAATAACACTTCCCTATTCACTTTCTCCCCACCGCTTTGTGCAATCAACATAGTGTTAAGGCTGCAGAGCTTTGTGTTCGGTCATGGCTTGCCACATGAGAAGGCTGATTTAGACCAGTGGTTCTCAATCTTTTTGGGCTCAGCGCCCATTTATAAGTGTTTATGGCTTCTCACAACCCAGTAAATACTCTGAGGGTAAAGGGTCTGGGGCAGAGCCGGAAGTGCCCAGGGCAAGCAAACATATTTACACCCCCTACCAGGGGTGATATGTGGGGAATCACGTGCCTCCCCAGATTTTTTGGTTGCACTCCCTCCCTCAACCCAGATAGCCTGGATGGTCTATTGAGGTTCATTGGGGGTGGAGGTGGTGTGCCCTCCCTGAGCCCCATTGCATGGAGTTGATCCCATCGAGCCCCACCTGGCATCGCTGGCCTGAGCCACCCGTGAGGCTTTCCGCTCTGGGCAGTTGCCCCTCTCACCCTGCCCTGGTTATGGTCCTGCCCTGAGGTGGTTTCAGGTGGATCCTGCCCAGCACTCATCCCATAGTGGCAGCTCCTGTGCTGTGGGGATGACTGGGCTTTGCTCTTGGCTCTGGGCATTGCAAACTCCGGGGTTGCAGCACCAATCAGGTTTGGCCCAGCTCCCGTGACTGGACCAACTTTGTGTGAGTGGAGTTGTGACCTGGCTCGTGGGGTTGCAGTACCTCTCACTCAAATTTGGCCTACCCGGACTCCCGTAGTCATGACAGCTGGGCCAAACCTGAGTGGCACTGGGACCCCAGAGGTTGCAGTGTCTGAAGCAGGGAGGCGCGCCCAGCCAGCCCTGTGGGATAGGAGACACAGGAGCTGCCATGTGCCCCTTTGAAACATTCTGGTGACCCAGTTTGGGGGCCCAACTCAGGGGCTGAGAAACCCTGATTTAGACCATATGTTGTTGTAAGCGTATCATGTTTTCTGTTCTCACTAATTTAATCATTGTTTTTCTCTGCAGATTTCCTGACGTTTCCTGCTCATGTGGATACCTTTCCCAGGAGGGTGAAGACTTCCCTTCAATTGAACGATGTGTCTGAGAAATAAACCGTCCCCAAGCAGCATTCACTTAAACTGCATATTGACTTTTTATACATGTTTTAAGAATATCCATCCTCTATTTATTCAGTAAAGGTTCCTCAGTAGGAGTGGCCTGGGTCTCTGCTTACCAGAAATGCTGCACTTAAGGCAAGTGATGTAAAAGAGGCTGTTCTTAAAATCAGCTGTGGAGTGCAGAAAGACAATCACTTCTAACGAGAAAATCCATCACAGGTGCTACAAGCTGGTGGCGCTTGCAGGAGGCAGATAATAGAAAGCCCCACACTCTCCTTGCTCCTTTCTCAAGGCAACCAGCATCAGCTGCAGAGGAGAGCATAGGGCATGCCTAGTCCCTCCCCTGGACCCAGAAGAACCAGTCCAATAGAACAAAGGCAGCAGTACCTCCTCATCCTGTCCCATGGCTGCGGGGGGTGAGGAAGCCGGGGGTAGCTGGTTTTTCCATCCCTCTACCTCTGATTCTGCTGCCAGAGCCGGAGTCCCTGCATGCATGCTCTGTAACTCAAAGGCTGGCCACTTGAATTCCTTGTGCTTTAGCTCTGCCCTGAAATTAAGCAACCCAACCATAACCAAACATGCAATACCTTAGCAAAAGGATGGCGTGGGTGTGTGTTCGTGTTCCCCGAAATGTCAGAGGCCTGCTGGTGTCTGTTTTTCAAGTCTTAATGGATCATGGTTTTAAAGAGCTTCTCCATAACCATGAGGGCTGAAAGTTACTTTTCCAAGAAAGCTGAGAGTTTCATATAGTCACTGACTCCAGCAGCTGGGGCTTTAAGAAAAACACCAAATACTGTGAGACTCCTGATAAAAATCAGTAACATTTGTGAATTATGGACTGCTTGAATAGAGTAAGTGTGGCTTGACCCAGCAATGCTACGCTGGGGCTTTTTATTTAATACTCTTGCTTTTTTTTAATACAAAGTGAAAGTGAATTAAAAAGGGTTCCAGCTGGAACTGTGTCAGACATGTTCAATAAAGAGAATGGAATTACCCACTCTGGAATTTGGCCTGAACAATGGTGTTAACAGCCTGGTTTTAGTGTCATCGGTTTTTTAAAAAAACCTTGAGTGGTTAGGGCCTCAGCTTTAGGTTTCTCCTGAAAAGCAGTGTCCCTTAATATTGTAGAAAGTTACATCTTCTCTGACCACAATACTCAGGGATGGGCCATTGCAGTCCCAAGAGGTTTCTGGTGTTTATACTTATTTAGAAGGAGACTGTGCAGCTAAAATGCCATATCTCCAGAAAAATCACAGGCTCATACTTCCATGGTTGATCCTTGCCTACCAGGGGACTGGTTCAATAATACAGCTAATATAGTGCACCAGACTGGGATTTGGGAGACCTGAGTGCTGTTCCTAGTTCTGCTGAAGTCATTCAGGTGCTTCAATATCTTTGAGGATCTTTACCTCAGTTCCCCCATCTGTAAAACAAGGATAAATGATACTGATCTCTTTTGTAAATCACTTTGAGATCTATTGATGAAAAGTGCTATACAAGAACTAGGTATTATTACTTCCAGCAACAAATCATCCAAGTACTGAGCAGCCCTGCTTAGTTTATGAGAGCAGAACCCAAGGAATGTGGCCATATTTTTCTCAATATATCGTATATACTCGTTCATTAGCCCGTTCGTTTATAAGCCAACCACCCAAGATAGGTAAAAATAGCAAAAACTTTATGACCCTTTCGTAAGCTGACCCTATATTTCTGGGGTTGGCAGACTTTGGCTCCTAGCCTTTAGGGGCTCCATGACTGCAGACGCTCCAGGTAAACAAAAATGACACTGTATTAGATAGTCAATTCAATGATTCCATAGAGTTTAAATTCATCAAATTTTGGTGTAGACCCATCTATAAGCTAACCCCCGCTCTTTGATGCGTCACTTTTTTACCAAAAATATTCAGCTTATGAACAAGTATATACGGTAGCTATCCAACAGCAAATTCTAACTCTTTTACATGAATAGTCTGCAGTTGTCGGAGTATTCATACTCCATAAAGCTAGAAACCTTATAGGGCATTTTATGAAAAGTTTGTTTGTTGCAGACTTAAATAATTAGGCATATTCTGGTCTCTGATGCCATATGGCTCTTTTCCTGTTTGAATCTGAGACAATATCCACTGCAAACATTGCTATAACCAACCAGTAGCAACATCAAAGGCTGTATGTCACACCTGTCATGAGGCTAAAATCAAGTCTATAAACTGCTTGGAGATTCTCAGATAAATAGGACTGTAGTAGTTGCAAATTATTTATAATTGTTACTTTTCATTGATCATAAGAATGATAGCATGGGCTTCATTTTTTAACATCTGTGTCTCTTGTTTTTTAATGCTTTTTCTTGACGTTTGATACTCCTCCCCTTTTTCTGCTTAGGGTGACCAGACAGCAAATCTGAAAAATTGGGACAGGGAGTGGGGAGGAATAGGAGTCTACATAAGAAAAAGACCCAAAAATCAGAACTGTCCCTATAAAATCAGGACATCTGGTCACCCTATTTCTACTCATGTTGCCTTTTTTCACCTTTTTTTTTTTTCAGTTCACCATGTTTGTCTTTTAAAACTCTTTTTTGTATTCTGCTCTATGCTCTCCTTTTATATATAAATTGCTCCCCCTTTGCTTCTCCATTCTGATCCCTCATAGCTTTCTCTTCCTAATTCCTGGTGACTGCCCTCCAGTCCATCCCCTCCACCCTAGCAATCAAATGCAATTGTCAAGATCCAGTCTGAACTGAGAAGTACAACATGGGCTTTGGAGGTGGGTGCTTACCCATTTCACATTGCGTTAGAAGCAGGGTGGAGTAAAATGTGCTGATAGCTGCACGTACTGACCCACTTTGAAGCTGATCCTTATTTAAAATTGTATTGCCCATTTTTTGTGTCAAACTGGTAGGATTAGCTAAGCATCTCTGTAATCCTAGGGCCAGCACAGACAGGAAGGGCTCCAGAAGTAGCTAGGGAAGCAGCACCTTGCAACATGCTCAAGCAGCCACCTATGGCCAACGTATAGAGTGTGGCATTAATGGATTCCAAGAGAGTACCACAAAATAAGCTCTGTCATAATGTTGAGCCATTGTAGAGCACAGGAAAATGATGAATTCCAGAGGACTCCTACAAAAAATCTAGTGCTGTCCTATTGCTGGAGAAAACTGGAAATGTATTTCTATTTCTTATGTTTGCACATGGTTCATAGAGTAATTTACATCATTCTCACCTGTTCTTAACATAAGAGAGCTTAAACCCAGGCAGACTATCCAGAAGCTAGATTCTAATGCCCAAAAGTAAGCATGTAAAAATAAATTGGGCTTAAAATTAAGAGGTAAAAACGTGATCCACTCCCCTTTCTCCCAATTCTGCCCTAATGACCTACTAAACTTCCATGCATAAAGTTCTTGGGCATATTGGTAAACAAAGAACTAGGAAATTTGGAAGTGATCTAGTCATTACATGCCTGCTCCACGAACTGGAGCAAATAAAGTTTTCATTGAGAGGGTGCTCATTGAAAAAGTGTTTCCACTTCAGAACCAATTAGCCAGTGAGATAGTAATTTCAATGGGTTCCTTGGGTTTCTTTCAGTTAATACATAGGTCCATGTAATTTAAAGCTATTTGCATTCCTGCTTGCCTTGGGCACCTGCTATGGCTCTTTCATCAGTATTAGAATTTGCATCCGCCTCTCATCTGACCTCTAACCTTTATTCAAAGTTACTTGAATTACTTTATCCTACTTGTGCAGTCTAATCACACAAAGAGAGATGGGGACAGGAATTAAGATATATGCTTTGATAATAGGTAATGTTCAACTGTATTGGACTATACAATATTACAAGGGCTGGTACTCGTGAGACTATACTGAAATCACAGCAACTAAAAACCATATAAAGAATTTATAACACTCATCCACGCTAGTTTAAATGCCCTCTGCTGGGAATTGGGTGCATGTTATTTGTTAATATCCTATTATTAAAAATGGTTAGTCATAGAAAATGCTAATTATTCTAAATTACCAGCCCAGTCAAGAACTATATTATTATGTATTATTTGTATACTATACTGCCTAAGGAGTCCTAGTCATGGACCAGAATCCCATTGTGCTAAGTGCTGTCCCAAAGAGCTATATTAGCCACGTGGTTTTTCATCATCTTAAAGGATTGCAAAATCCTGTAGAGAATAGATTGCAATTTCTCTAAGGTATGCAAAAGAACTTAAGGTGGATGTGACAGGTTTAGTCACAGAGGCCCCCCCCTTGGGACAGTCACCTGATGTAATGAAACTACCTCTGAGCCCATTTTCTCTGATGGCCTGGGACTCCAGAACCCTGCCATGTTGAGCCAGACACACTAGCCTGCTGCAACACAGACCCAAGGTCTAAACCATGCCCCCAAAGTTGCAGACTTAATTGAAAACAACTAAGCAAGTATTCCTGTCTCCAGCACCCAGACACCCAGCTCCCAATGGGATCCAAACCCCAAATAAATCCATTTTACTCTGTCTAAAGCTTAGAGAGATATGCCCAGCTGTTTGCTCCCCAGGTATTAATCACTTACTCTAGGTTAATAAAAAAAAGTGATTTCATTAAGTATAAAAAGTAGGATTTAGGTGGTTTCAAGTAATAGCAGACAGAAAAAAGTAAGTCACCAAGCAAAAGAAAGCAAAAACACACAAGTCTAGGCCTAATACATTAAGAAACTGAATACAGGTAAATCTCACCCTCAGAGATGTCTCAATAAGCTTCTCTCACAGCCTAGGCGCCTTCCTAGTCTAGGCCCAATCCTTCCCCTGGTACAGTTCTTGTTAGTTCCAGCTCAGGTGGTAACTAGGGATTTTCTCATGACTTCGCCCCCCCTTTGTTCTGTTGCACCCCCTCTTATAGCTTTGGCACAAGGCGGAAATCTTTTGTCTCTCTGGATCCCCACCCCTCCTTCTAAATGGAAAAGCACCAGGTTTAAGATGGATTCCAGTTCAGGTGAAATGATCACATGTCACTGTAAGACCTTATTCTTCATTACCCACAGGCTGGCCCACACATCCACAAGAAGGCTTGCAGGTAAATAAACCATCTACAACCAATTGTCCTAGTCAATGAGAGCCGTCAAATCACCATTACTGGCCCACACTTGGCATAATTACAATAGGACCCCAGAGTTATATTTCATATTCCTAGTTTCAGATACAAGAATGATACATTAATACAAATAGGATGAACACACTCAGTAGATTAGGAGTACTTGTGGTGGTGATACCTTACAAGAGGCCTTTTGCATGAAGCATATTTCAGTTACGTTATATTTACACTCATTAGCATTTTTCCATAAAATGTATGGAGTGCAATGTCACAATGGATAAGCTCCTGCCTGTGTTAAGCTTTTAAAAGTTACTGTGTTACTAAGACATAAATTGCTTCGAGAGGAAGGTCTTATTTCTGAGATTGATGACAATGAAGAATCTCATGCGATAGGGGAAGATTCTCTCTTGCTTATCTAAGGGCCTTTACTCACACTGAGTAGTGCCTGACTCTGCAGATAGTCCCATTGACTTATGGGGGGATGGCTCAATGTGAGTAAAAGGTGTCTCAATCTGTTCCTAAAGAAAAACACAACTGTGCAAAGGGGAGGCACATAAGCTAAGTAGGGAGGCACTGTATTGGTGAAGCAGTCCAGCACTTTGTTTTGTTCTAGTGTTTGTTTCAGATTCTGATCTTACTTCTGCCATAGTAAATCCAGAGTAATGCAGTGGATTTATTTTGGATTTATCCTGGTCTAATCCAGATCAGATAGTTTTATTCTTGTGTATAGTGTAGTATTATTGTTTAAATGGTCAAGAAAGACATTCCAAAAATGTGCTGTATATCATCCAGTTTGTTAATGAAATAATTAATACTGTGCTGGCTATGCAATTATTGTCCTTCATCACTCTAAAGACACACTGGGCCACATTCTCTTCTCAGATTGGTTTTCACACCAATTTAACTCCGTTGACTTGAGAGGAGCTACTTCAAATTCACACCAGTGCAAAATCAGAATCAGGCCCACAGTATTTGAACAATAAAAGCTTGTCGTCTCATACTTTTTTTACTCCTTCAGTATCATATGCCCATACTTGGGCCATTTCCACTTACAGCATTTAGTCTGTCATGGTCACTTCCCCCTCCAAACTCCCACCCCCCCAAAAGAGCAGCAGTTTATAGTAATTGGACACGAAGCTAAGAAAAGACACACTTTTAGGCATATATTCACACGGTACTAGAAAATATACGGTAGGGAAATGATACTGCTCTGATTCCACCGTCATCCCCCAAGGGATGCACTAGATTTCCTAATTAAGTAATTTACTTTTCCACCTCTAATTTCTATAATATATTATGCGGTTTCCACACATGGAAAAAATTGCCTGGATTTTCAGTGCATCAGTCAAGCCATTAGAATAAAAATGGCCAAGCATCATGTGATCCAAATGTGTTTTTTTGTGTTAAAGTTTTATCATTTTCTGTGTAAGAGGCACATGGGAAAGGTATACAAAATAATGAATGGTGTAGAGAAGGCAAATCATGCACACTTATTTACAAGACCATGGGAACATTCAGTGAAATGGAAAAGGCAACACAGGTTAATTTTGATATGAAGAAATACTTCTTTAAACAAGTCAGACTTAACCTATGCAACAAGGCGCTCAGTCTGAGAACTTAGTAGGATTCAAAAAAGGATTAAGTGTTTAAATGGATAAGAAAAGCACATTGCTACGTTAGGTTGAGTGCGCTATTTTATCCAAAGGGATATAAACCAATCACTAATAGACAGGAGTTAGACACAAACTTTCCTCCTTGGCAGGTTATTCCATAATTGACCTCTATGGGGTTTCTTGTATCTTTCTCTGAAACATCTGGTGCTGACCATTATCAGATACTAGTCTGAAGTGGTGTGCCAATACCTATGTTTTATGTTAAAGTCAACTGTAACTTGAATTCTTCTGGCTTGTTTTCCCTGTTGAGCATTTCCACCTCAGATGTTCTTTACTCATTAGTAGATCTCCCAAGTGGGTCAGAG
Source organism: Gopherus flavomarginatus (assembly GCF_025201925.1). Lineage (NCBI taxonomy): Eukaryota > Metazoa > Chordata > Testudines > Testudinidae > Gopherus > Gopherus flavomarginatus. The sequence goes on from NC_066617.1 coordinate 203,108,437, forward strand.
ATGGACCTGAGCTGCAAAATTCAGATACAGATCAGGACCCAACTCAAACTCTGGGGTTTGATTTGGTGAAGGAAAGAAGCCATAAAATTCAGAGCCAGATCAGCATCCAAACTTGTCCCAAAAATCAAGCTGTTTGGATTCTGGGTTTTGGTTTGGGCCCATCTCGGTGATTAAGGGAATTAAGTCTATCCAACCCAGCATTTATACACCATTTCCCACCCTAGTCCTGGACCACATAAAGAGATTACAATTCAGATTAACCTGATGTTTGTTATTAACACCATTGTTGATGTTTCTGTTTTAGGGTGGCCTCTAAGGAGGGAAGTGGCTCAACAAAGCTGGTACACTGGCTAATAGATCTTTTAGTTTATTTATTTTTAAATCAAAGAGATTTTTGCAGGAGGAAACCTTCAAGCAAATGTATCAAGGTAGTAGTTCTCCCATCTCCGCACTTTGTTAGTCGCCATCTTCCATTTGCCTGGGGTCATCTTCTCTAGTCCTTTCTCAACCAAGTCACTGAAAAGTATACACCTGTAGGAATACGTTCTCTCAATGGACCTCAGACAAAACTCCTTCCTGTTGTTAATAATAAACCACTTCAAAGAAGACCACGCAACATCCATAGGGTGGAGACAGTTGTAGGGCAAAGGCACAGAGAGAAGCTCATGGCCATTGGCTTTAGCAATTAGAGGGCAGCACTCAATGCTGGACATGTAAATGACTGATGGGACCTGTGGGTGACTTATCTTCTCCTGAGCAGTGGGTTCTTTTGTCTGCAGCACACTAGGCTGCCTTTTCTCTCTCACTACAATGATGCATTTCCCATAGAACTTGTTCAGAGAATCGCAGAATTCCTGAAAGATGTCTTCATCCTGCTTCATGGGCAGTTCATCTCTTAGCAACACTCTGTATCTCCAAGGCACCCAACCTTGATTGCTTGCAGCATGAATGAGTGTCCATGTTGGCCAATTCAGGCTGTCTTCCCGCAATATCTTTTCCCCTGTTATGAGAGATTCTGAAATATCAGTTTCTCCTAAGAAGATGGTGTTGAGACCATTAAACTGCAGAGTTCTCAGAGCTTTTAAATACTTCAGGCACTGCTTCCTCGCAGCAGTGTCAAAGGAACTCCTGTGGATGATATGCTTTAAAAGAGGATTTACAAAGCGATACATGTTGCTTTCCCCAGCACTTTGAAGTTCACAGAAGGTTCTGATGATACAGGGTAGAAAAGTGATGATCTCATAATGGCTGTCATTACATTGGTGTTATTCAGTAGCATCATAACAAACAGTGCATGGTGTTAGCATTTTCAGATGGCTGATCAAAATTCAGAGAGATCTCAGGAAATAATAGCTCTGTCAGGCTAATTAAACTATAGTTGTGCAGCAAGCTGTAAAGGACCCCCTCTCCCTGCCTACCTCCCTGTGTTTATTAACATAACCTGTCCCAGCTTAGTGTGGCATTTGCCCCCTGTGGTGGTAACTAGGCCACACAGAGATTGATGAGCCTGTTACAACCTTGGCTAGGGTAGGTCTTTTAGCTCAAGCCATGCAGGCAGGCCTGGATTACAATCTAGAGGTCCAAGGTTTAATCTTCGCTGTCAATGGTCAACCAGGGGTGCGCTGTTACAACAATTTGAAAAAGAGAAGGTTTTGGAGTGAGGTGTTACCACAGCCACTGGCGGAACACACCTGCCAAAGTGGCAGTAAGAGTCCTCTGGCCTATCCCTGATGTTGTTGAAGGGCAGGGCAAGTAGAAGGCTGCTAGGGGTGGGATTCACCAGGGGGATTTAGATGCCTAACTGCCACTTTAGATGATTACGTCCAATATTTAGAAGCCACTGGCATTCAGAATCTCCCTGATCAGCTGCCACCTAACCCTGCCAGCGCTTAAGGCTCTGTCTATACCACAAAAAGCCACCCACAGCCATGAGTCTCAGAGCCCAGCTCAATTAACTTGGGCTCATGCTATGGGGCTAAAAATAACCTGGTAGATGCCCTGGCTTGGGTTGGAGCTTCGGCTCTGAGACATGGTGAGGGGGGAAGGTCTGAGAGACAAGGCTTCAGCCCAAGCCTGACAATCTACACAGCTAGTTTTACTCACATAGTGTGAGCATGAGTCAATTATCCCAGGCCCTGAGATTCACTGTCTTGGGGTTGGGTCTTTTTACTGCAAAGAGGTATCCTAAGTTTCCACTGTTAAAGTGCCTGTAGTATCTAAAATTCAGCAGCTGAGCCTGAGCACAGCTGCCTAAGTGCAGACACTGCCCAGCAGTGTGGTGCTAACTCAAGACTAAGCCCCAGAGGGATTCACAAACTAGGGATCCCTCCTACCAGCACTTAAATCCTCCTTGTGAATCTAGCCCTGCTCTCACCCAGGGAAACAAGACAAAGTGGGGAATGATGGGAGGGAGAAATTAAGGCTAGTTTGGGGATGGAGGTCATGTGGGGATGGCATGTTGGTGGATCTCCTTCATCTCCCTCACTCCTGAAGACTGGCGTGTATGTGGTTGGGGGAACGGGATGAAGAAAGTTTTTGCATGGGGGTCTGAAAATGGGTGAGGTATATTTCAAGACTTAATTTCTTACCAACTTTCCCCCTACCTTTAGGGGTACAGACAGGTTTGCTTCTGCTGTAAAAATCTGGAAATGCTAACCTCAGGATTGCTAAATTGCTCACCCTTAACCTGTATCTACTTGCCAGGCATGAAACTTTGGCAGATTATCAATTTTCTAGGCTGGATTACACAATTACATTCTCTGGCACAAACTCTTCAGTCTCTGAATATTGCATGCATGTTCTTGCCCTCTCTGAACAGAGCATACCCTACGACCCACAAAATCATTTCTGTAAAATTCCTCTCCTTGCCACCTCCGTTCCCCAAGTGGATATTTACTGCCTTTTTTTTGAACCAGCTGGAGAGAATTCTGAGTCCAAAATACATGTGAAGAGAGGGCAGGAACTCCATCTCCAGTGACTAATGCAGCTGACCCGTCGCCCGGGTTTTGAAGCTGGCTCTGCTTGCAAAGGCTAATGAGTGATCCTGCCATTCGTTGTAGCCTTGTTAAACAAAGAATGCAAAACTAGCAATTTGGAGATATAATCTGTCTGCAACTCCCTCAGCTGAAAAGTGATGGAAGATATAGATTATGCATACATGGGAAAATGTTAGATGAACCTACAATGCGTACCCATCATACGAGACTAGATCACAAGTCAACGCTTATGTATATTTATTAGCAGAGTATAAGCTTTCAGTGTTAGGCCCCAATCCTACATAGACATACATGGGGTTAACTCTACGCACTAATAGGGTGACCAGGTGTCCAGTTTTGGACCGGAACACCTGGACAAAAAGAGATCCTGGCAGCTCTGGGCAGCACTGCTGGCTGGGCCATTGACTATCCAGTTGGCAGCATCATTGCACCATGCAGTGGGGCTGGCAGACTCCCTGATAGCCTCCGTGCCAAGCGGCTCCCAGGTCAGGAAGCAGCTGGCACGTCCAGCTCCTAGCCTTAGGGGCAGGCGGGAGGTTCGCATGTTGCCCTGCCCCCCCCCCCCCACTTGCAAGTGCAGCTCCCATTGGCTGGGTCAGGGCAGGGAAGGAAATAGTGTGAGCACGTCGCATGAGCACTCAGCAGGTGGCTGTTAGGAGGCTGCATGGCATGTGACTCTCCTGCTGCTGCCCGGCCCTCTTCTTGCACGGCTGGGCTCAAGCTTCAGTGCTTGCCCTGTGGCGAACTGCGGTCTGTCTGTCACCCAGTCGCCGGCACCCATGAGTTTGAGGTATATGTATCTCCATCTCTGAGTGCTGGGAGTGGGGCTGCATCCCCATCCCCTGTCACTGCATCCCTTCCCATCCCAACCCCCCCCCCCCGTACCCTCATCCCTCTGGCTGCATCCCTCCCCTTCCCATCCAGTCCTGCCCCCAGCACCTACCCTTCCCAGCCCTGTACCCCTTACAACTCTCTCCCACCCATCCTCTCCACCTCCCAGAGCCACCACCCCCATGTCCCTCAACCCCCACAGCCCTGCATCCCATTCACCTCCATATACTGCTGCACTCCCATTATGTCCCTATACACCTCTGTGCCCCGAACATCCTCATGCACCTGTAGCCTTCTGCCTCCCCCTGCATCCCCATCCACCCCACATTCCCCTCACACTCCCTCCTCTCTCCTTCTCTGCCCCCTCTGGTGATGGCTCTGAAGGTGTTGCCAATCACTTTCCCCACTTCCTGGTAGCAGTGGGAATTTCTTGCAATGAAGTCAGGGATTTGGCAATTCTCTCCACGCCTGTGGGTCTTCTGTTCTCCCTACCATCCTCATCCCTGCAGCTTCTTACTTGCCTCCATTTGCTGGCACAATGGAGATGTGGCATGTGGGGGTGAACATTTCCCCTGTGTGGAACCAGTAGCCCCAGGTCTCCTGAACTGACAAATCCCCAAGCTTTTGTGGAGCAGGAGTTACACCTGTGGTTGGTGTCAGTGTTCAACTAGTGCCAAGAGCAATTTCTACATCTTACAGAGGAGTTCCAGAAACATAATTACAACCTTGTCATATACATTGACAACAACATCAGCAGTGTTTGATGTAAATATCTCTTTGCTCTCTGCCCTTAAGAAGCCTTGGCAGCATGAAATGAACTGAAATGGTGACTGCTCCAAGTTCATTTGTGTTTTAGAGTCAATGAACCAGATTCTCACTTCACTTTAAAAGATGTTGAATTGCACTGATATGTCAGTGAAGTTACATCTGTATAAAACTGGTGTGAGATGAGAAACAGGCCTGCCCTGGCCTGCATTACACTGACAAGCACTTTTCCTCTTTAGTAGGGTCTTATTTTAGAATGTATATGGCTCTTCCCCAACCGTGATAACTGGAAAAGGTGAACATCTGTTTTATTTAATAATTTGGTTAATAGAGAAAGCCTTGTGAGATACACTTTTCATTTTGAAGGGGACAGCACTGATACAATGCTACCAAGTACACTTTTGTCCTATACCAGGGGTCAGCAACCTACGGCATGCTGCCAAAGGTGGCACGCAAGCTGATTTTTGATGGCACATGGCACGGGTTCCCGCTGCTGGCCCCTTGTCAGCTGAGGCCCTGCTATCGGTCCCACTCAGTGCCCGCTGCCGGTCTGTGTGAAGGAACCCCAGGCTGGCAGTGGGCTGAGACTCCAGCTGGCAGGAGCCAGCGGCCGAAGCCCCAGAGCAGTGGCGGCAGGCTAAGCCACTCAGTCACTGCTCTGGGGTTCTGGCTGCTGGCCCCTTGCCAGCCGGGGTCCCTCGCCCCAGCACCTTGCTTCCCAGACAGGATTAAGGCCTCTGGCCCTGCTCAGCCCCACCAGCCACCAGCTCTGCTCACCTAAGTTGCCAATCTGGAGTTCCAGCTGGTTAACAACTGATCACTCAGAAGCCTGTGTGCAGCTTAAAGTATCCAAATACGTGCCACCAGACATTGGAAAACTCAGCAAGGAAAAGCAAGGGCAAGGATCACACTAAACTGATAAGATCTGCATTTTAATTTAATTTTAAATGAAGCTTCTTAAACATTTTGAAAACCTTGTTTAATTTACATATAACAGTAGTTTGGTTATATATTATAGATTTATAGAGAGACCTTCTGAAAAACTTTAAAATGTATGACTGGCAAGCGAAGCATTAAATTAGAGTGTACACATGAAGACTCGGCACACCCCTGCTGAAAGGTTGCCAACCCCTGTCCTAGACTGAAGCATGCTACCACTATAACTACTACAACACACTAGGACTGTGGATCCTTTCTGCCTCTTAAAATCAAGTGCCATATGTCTCATGTTAGGCACCCAAAAGCTGAGGCATCCAAAGTGAACACTCCTGAAAATGCTGGCCTGATTGTATGGCCCTTAATTTAGCATCAGTCTTGTTTTCACAGTTATGCTCCAATGAAGACCATGAGTGAGGTGGATGAAGGAGCCTCATATGAAATAAGAAATGAAAAATTCAACCATTTAATAAATCAGTAACTAATTACTTTCCAGCTGGTCTTTCCTTGTCAACATTTATCTATGCAGTGGCCAGATTCCACAGACATTCTTACTGATGTCCCGTGACAATGTCATGACATTTTTGGAATGTCAGGAGATATGTACCCACCTGATGTACCTGTCATGGTCAGCAAGAGCTAGTGAAGCAATTAAATTATAACGATTACAAAAAATACCAAAGCAAATGCTAGGACTGATTTATACTGAAACAACAGGGTTTACACTATTTACTAACCTTAGTCATAATAGCCATTTAAGGGCCAGATTCTTATTACACCCACTTAGCTGTCTGTTCCAGACACAATTTCTGGCTTTTAAAAAGCACCTTATTCACAAATCAAGCATCTCAGTATCATTTTCCAAATATCTCAGAGGCAGCATGGATAAATCACTGGATGGGATTCATGAGATCTGGGGTCTATTCCCCCAGATCTGCCACTGATCTGCTCCCCATGCCCCCCTTCCCCCTTTTGTCTGTTTACATTGTAAGCTCCTGGCGGCAGGGGCTGTCCCTCACTTGGTGTTTGTACGCCACCTTCCACAAAGAAGTCCTAATCTCAGCTAGGGTCTCTAGGTGACACAATAAAACAAATAATAAATAACAGTCTTAACATCTGTCTAAGATCCACTGAAAATGTTCAAAAGCAGGTGTCCAAAGATAAACACCGAAATAAGTGGCCTGATTTCCAAAGGTGCTGAGCAACTGCAGTTCCCACCTTATTAGATCAATGGAAACTGCACGTACTTAGAACAAAAGAACGGCCATACTGGGTCAGACCAATATATCCATCTAGCCCAGTATCCTGTCTTCCCGCAGTGGCCAATGCCAGGTGCCCCAGAGGGAATGAACAGAACAGGCAATCGCTGAATGATCCATCCCCTGTCGCCCATTCCAGCTTCTGTCAGACAGAGCATAGGACACTCAGATCATGGTGTTCTATCCTTGACTGTCCTGGCTAATAGCCATTGATGGGCCTATCCCCCACGAACTTACATAGTTCTTTTTTGAATCCTGTTACAGTTTTGGTCTTCATGACATCCACTGGCAACGTGTTTCATAGGTTGACTGTGCATTGTGTGAAGAAGTATTTCCTTTTGTTTGTTTAAACCTTCCATCTATTAATTCCATTTGGTGACCTCTGGTTCTTGTGTTATGAGAAGGAGTAAATAGCACTTCTTTATTCACTTTCTCCATGCCATTTACAATTTTATAGACCTCTACCATATCCCTCCACAGTCGTCTCTTTTCCAAGCTGGAACAGTCCCAGTCTTTTTAAGTTCTCCTCATACTGAAGCTGTTCCATACCTGTCATTATTTTTGTTGCCCTTCTCTGTCCTTTTTCCAATTCTAATATATATTTTTTCACATGGGGCAACCACAGCTGCATGCAGTATTCAAGATGTGGGTGTACCATGGATTTATATAGTGCCATTATGGTATTTTCTATCTTATTATCTATTTCTTTCCTAAAGATTCCCAACATTCTGTTAGGCACGGAGTTAAGCACTCAAATTTGAAAAATATGGCCCAGGTGAAGAGAAGATAGAGCTCCTGCACTTATCTCAAATGATCTGGTGTTCTCTGTCAACACAGAAAGTACAAAGATGGTGGGAAGAGGTGGGACTGGGTTGGAGGCTCAGGGGAAGGCGCTGTGCAAGGGCAAGGTTTGGGGAGAAAAGGCCATGTGAGGGCAGGACCTGGGGGAATGGTGCCTGGTGCAAGGGCCTGGGCCAAGGTAGGGCCTTGAGGAAAGAAGTGGTGTGGGGGCAGGGGCTCAAGGGGAAGGAAGAGCACAAGGGGCAGGTCCATGTTCAGGTGCTGGTGAGTCCCCGCCGCCACACTTTTAGGAAGCTTCCACCACTCTTGCAGATAGTCCCATTTACCGTGTATGGAGTCAGGTACTGCCAGCGATGCAAGGAGAAATCATTTCTTGCCGGTACTGCACTCATGGGAGGGACACAAGGGGGGCAGTACGTGACCTCCCCACGTGACCCTCCATGTGACTCTTCCCTACCCTGCCCACAGCCTGGGGCCCCTATGCTCTCCCCGTCCCCTCAACACCCCCCTTTGTATATACAAACATCAACATGCTTACTACTCACTTTCCCTCAAATATGTAGTATTCAGTCTGTTTATATGGCATATGGGAGTTGAGTGAAGAGCCATTTCAACATATGTATGACTTATTAAAAGACAAATTTTAAGTAGAACTGTATCCTAAACTGCTTTATGGTATTGTACCCAAACACTGCATTTCAATGGAGGATTCAACTTCCCCATAGGAACATACTCCTGAAACTCTTACCAGCCCACCAAAGTGGTCCATAGTCATGCAAATAGTCCCGTTGTCTTCACTGGGATTGATCAAATGATAAAGGGTTTACAGGATTAGGTTCTGAGTTTGTAAATTGTTCTGGATGAAACTGACAATGCCTGAGCTGTTAAATCAGAAGGAGTTTCATTCAAATAAAGATGGGCAAATGTGTAATAAGTCTTAGCTCCATTGCTAAGATGAGGAACTTATTTCAGCAAAGTTCTTGGTAGATTCCTGAGGCAGCTCGTTTAAGGCTGTCAATGTCTGGCATTATAATCTTCACTTATAGTTCTCTCATCCACAAAGCTGGCATTTGTTTTCTTTGTTTTGCTGCTCCAGTTCCAGTTAACAAAATGCAGGGTAGACTAGTTTGGCTGCAAAGAAAAATTCTAGGTACACTGCGGACATCGCCTGATTCCCATCAGGCTGCAGAACTGGACTGACATCAGAATCCAAACATCCTCTGGTCTGTGCAAGCAGAGGCATTCCTCTAATGATTTGGATTTGATGTGATTCAGTATAGATGGCATGAATAATTCAGACAAATGGGGAAAAACAGAATAAAAAACATTGTTTAAACACCTTACTCCCCCCCACTCCGTCCTCCTCTTGAGGACTCCTGACCAATGTAACAGCACAATACATATACTAACAAACTTAAATAAAGGTTTAAGTTGTTAGTTAAACCTTTGTTTAAGTTTGTTAGCATATGTTAAAGCCATATAATGAATGAACGTTCTCCCTAGCCCCATTCTGCTCCTTTAAGGAGCAGAGTGCAGACTCCCATCCCCACCCTGGGGGTGGGGGACTAGCCTCAAGTCTTTCCGGTACCCTGTACCTGCTAAAAATCTCTTGCTGTTCCAGAGGGTACCGCCCTACTTGCACCCCTGGCTATTGCTCAGCCTAGGAAAAGATATTAGAATCTTGTCCACAATTTGTCTATGAAAATGAATAAGCAGATGTGAATTAATATTAAAAAAAAAACCAGCAAAGAAACTACATAGAACAAACAAAGAGATGGAAATGAAGATTTCTCATAACACATAGATGTAAATAGCCACAAATATACCACACTAGTTTTCAAACCTATCTTTTTCTGCACATATGTTCATATGAAGTGTAATTCCTACAAGGCCTATGCCTCACTTGAGTTTTTCCTCTACACAGGGATGAATGTCACCCCCCCCTCCCCCAGAGGGTAAGTTTAACAGAGTTCTTAGTGGAAATGGATCCAGGCCGAAGCCCAAGATCTGAATGTTTTTGAATATTGTAGAAGTTCAGATCTGGATTCAAAGTCTGTGACTCAAAGCCCCTCTCAATTACTTAACAAATAGCATTGAGTGTTGTTTCCTACAGGCACAAAGCTATTAAAAATTCTATCAGTTCCTTTGAATATTTGGAATATGGAATTTTTAAAATGTAAAGAGATTTCTCTCTAAAGAGAATGTATGCATATGTAAATTTCTAGAGACAATCATTATGATGGAAGACTTCTGGTAATTTACCACTCACTTTAGAATTTGCAGATTTATGGGGTTGACTGAGAGGTAAATTGAGAGTTTTAAAATAGCAATAAAGCACGCTCAGGTTCCACACCCAATCTTCTGCCTTGTGAGCTTTTCCAGCTCCAATAAAGGCTTTTAACTGTAGTCACACATACTGTCACCCAAAACAGTTTCTAACCAATCTTTACTAGCATACAGCAAGACACTGCTCTCTGTTGCAGCCTGGTTCAGATTGCTCTACTCTTGCCCTCATCCAGTACTAAGTGTAATGTGATTTATAAGCATGCATGCCTGGAGGTCAATGGGCACCTTAACAGAAAAATAACTTAACACAAAAACCCAGGTCCTAGTTCCCATTAAATCTGCTCTGTACATCTCCAATAGCACAAAACAGTCTCAAACTGTTACTTATGTCAAAATGTTACTTGGTAAAGCAGAAGTCCATGGTGAATTTACATCTCATGGGCCAAATTCTGAAACTGACACAGACCAGGAACTGTGAGACTTAGGTTCTAGTCCTGGTGCTTCCACTGATTCCATAGTGGCCTTTGTCCAATCATTAATGTATATGCTCTGAGCTTTCAGTTAGATACCTTCAGAGCGTGGCCAGGAGAACTGAACACTTTTGAAAAATCTGATGCCTAAATGGCAGCTAAGGTAGATTGATAGTCTGGCTCCACCTGTGAGTGCTGAGCACTTCTGAAAATCTGGTCCTATATTCTTAAAAGTGTCCAATTCATTTTGGGATCCTCCATTTTTGAGTGCCTAACTCAAGATATGTTGGGCTTGTTTTTCAGACAGGTGGAGCACTAACAGCTCCCATTGATTTCAGTTGACTTTAGTGTCTTGTCTGGAGTGTAAGATCCCATACACTGTACCTTAACAATTTTCTTTTCCTCTCCCACATGCACCCATACCTCTAACTGATGTACATGGGCCTTGTGTGCTCCTTCTATGTAAGGCCAATCTATTGTGTGCTTCAAGCAGCATTTATTTGTACTGTTCATGTAGAGTTTGGAGAGGTATATGCCACGAAGAGCTGCTAACTATGCCCCTTTCCCCATGTAATTTACTGGCAGAGTAGATATTTTAGGAAAAAAAGGCAAGGCAGCAAGGAGGGGAACAGAAAATCTTTCTGTGTGGTCTCACTTTTTTTCCAGGGTTTGTCCCCTTCTACTATACACAGCTGTTGTGGGCATACAGCCAGTGGGAATTACACACATGGAGACAGCAGACCTTTAGGAGCCATTAGGAAGTGCAATGTTCCATGGAGGAGGAAATAACTAAATAGGGAAACCTGTGTCATGCCACAGATCTGAGACCCTACACTAATTTATTGCCTTCCCATTGCTCTTTCCCTGCCTCAATTTCTTTCACTGGTTATTTTTGTTAACCAGTTACAGCTGGTGCTCAAAGTAAATGGTGGGGCTGACAACTAGACAACATCCCCTCATTGCTTCTCCCCCAATATTCCTGACTCCCAGCACTCTCAAAGAGATACACACCATTTCTGATCTCCCAAATAAAATCAACTGGCCAACCACTAAACAATTTGGGACCCCTCCCTCTTCCCCAATAAATTCATTCTGCACCCCGCCCCCCGCCCGCCACAGCTCCCCTGTTGCTCCTGAAAACAAGCAAGCAGCCAACTTCCACTCCTCCATACTGCCCCCTCCTTGTGCCTTACTTGGTATTCCCAAATCACAGGTCCCTACCTGCTGCCTCCTGGTCATCACCAGCTGGTCAAATTCTCTGCCTCTGTTTTACCTACAGGCCTCTGTGTCCCTTGAGGTGGGGAAGGAGCTCTGCAGTGAGGCTGCAGTGCTCATGGTCTTTGGAGAAAACTTGCTTTAGCGCCCCACCAAGGAGTGGTGAGAAAGCAGCCAGTGACAGTGAGTGACTATGCTCCGAACCTGATCTCAGCTCTGCTCTATACTTCCAGCGACATCTTCACAGGACCTAACCAGATCAGCCACACCATCACCAGCTCATTCACCTGCACGTCCACCAATGTAATATATGCCACATATGCCAGCCATGCCCTTCTGCTATGTACATCGGCCAAACTGGACAGTTTCTACAGAAAAGGATAAATGGACACAAATCAGATATTAGGAATGGCAAGATACTAAAATCTGTAGGAGAACACTTCAACCTCCCTGGACATACAATAGCAGATTTAAAGGTAGCCATCCTGCAGCAAAAAAACTTCAGGACCAGACTTCAAAGAGAAACTGCTGAGCTTCAGTTTACCTGCAAATTTGACACCATCAGAAAATAACATCATAACATTCAGCTCAGGATTAAACAAAGACTGTGAATGCTAGCTAACTACAAAAGCAGTTTCTCCTCCCTTGGTTTTCACACCTCAACTGCTAGAAGAGTGCCTCATCCTCCCTGATTGAACTAACCTCGTTATCTTTATCCTGCTTCCTGCTAGCATACATATACCTGCCCCTGGAAATTTCCACTACATACATCTGACGAAGTGGGTATTCACCCATGAAAGCTCATGCTCTAAAACATCTGTTAGTCTATAAGATGCCACTGGACTCTGTGCTGCTTTTAGTGACGGAAGGAGCTCCCTTAATGGCTGGAGGACTAAGAACCCCACCTGCTCCTCTCTCCCCTGACTTCACTCTGGTGCTGCTCCCTGTACTGAAGGCTTCACTCCTCCAGCTCGGTTCCTGCTGATTCCTCCTTTATGATGCTGGAGAAAAGAAAGAACTATTTTGTTTGTTCAAATAAATCAACCAGAGAGGATTAACTAAGGGGTTGCAGAAGCTCCAGTAGCCCCTTGTTACCAGGTACCACTGCCGTTAACCTAACTAGTAGACACTTTGTCAGGTAGCTCCAGAGTAAGGAGGTGTTATGATGCTGATACAGAGATATGTGAAATGCTCCCAACAAAATCTGAAATCACATGCAACTGCAGGCTTCATTGCAATCTCAAAATACACACCAGGTTTTGGGCAGATCTCTTTCAAGTGGACCAGGGCCACTGTTGTGGCTTTGCAAAAATTGTTGCTGAGCTTCACACAGCTTTAGGAAAGATTCATACAGCTATCTTGCAGACATAGGAACCTGGTCTACACTACGTGTTTAAACCGATTTTAGCAGCGTTAAACTGATTTAAAACTGCACTCGTCCACACAACAAGGCCCTTTCTATCGATATAAAGGGCTCTTTAAACCAGTTTCTGTACTCCTCCCTGATGAGAGGAGTAGCGTTGAAATCGGTATTACCATATCGGATTAGGGTTAGTGTGGCCGCAAATCCATGGTATTGGCCTCCGGGCAGTATACCACAGTGCACCATTGTGACTGCTCTGGACAGCAATCCAAACTCGGATGCACTGGCCAGTTGAACAGGAAAAGTCCTGCGAACTTTTGAATTTCATTTCCTGTTTTCCCAGCGTGGAGCTCTGATCAGCACGGGTGGCTACGCAGTCCCAAATCCAAAAAGAGCTCCAGCATGGGCCGTACAGGAGATACTGGATCTGATCGCTGTATGGGGAGACAAATCTGTTCTATCAGAGCTCCGTTACAAAAGACGAAATGGCAAAGCATTTGAAAAAAATCTCCAGGCTATGATAGACAGAAGCCACAGCACAGTGCTGTGTGACAAGCGTAAGGGAAAGCAAAAGAATCAAATGGATGCTCATGGAGGGAAGGAGGAGGTACTGAGAACTCCAGCTATCCCACAGTCCCCGCAGTCTCTGAAAAACATTTGCATTCTTGGCTGAGCTCCCAATGCCTGTACGGTCAAACACATTTTCCAGGGTGTTTCAGGGTATATGTTGTCAATTGACACCCCGCCCCCCGTGAAAGAAAAGGGAAAAAAATAGTTTCTTGACTCTTTTATATGTCACCCTATGTCTACTGAATGCTGCTGGTAGACGCGGTGCTGCGGCAATGAATAGCAGTATCCTCTCCCTTCCCCTCTGTGGTGGTAGATGGTACAATATGACTGCTAGCCATTGTCATCATCAGCCCGAGAGTGCTCCTGGCTGTCCTCAGGTGAGATTGGCCGGTGGTGCTGGGGTAAAAATAGGAATGACTCCCGGTCATTCCCGGTAGATGGTACAGAATGGCTGGTGACCGTACTCATCATAGCAACTGGGGGCTGAGTTCCATCAGCCGCCCCCCCCTTTCATGTCTAAAGAAAAGATTCTGTACTGCCTGGACTATCATAGCAGCGGGATGCTGGGCTTCTCTCCCCCTCAGCGCTTAATGTCCTGCCTGGACTATCATAGCAACTGGAGGCTGCCTCCTCCTCATTTTATCTCACTAACAAGTCAGTGTTTCTTATTCTTGCATTCTTTATTACTTCATCACACAAATGGGGGGACACTGCCGCAGTAGCCCAGAAAGGTTGGGGGGGAAAGGAATCAACGGGAGGGGTTGTTGCAGGGGCACCCCCCATGAATGACAAGCAGCTCATCATTTCTGCGGGATCTGACACAGAGCGGCTGTGCTCTCTGGCTCTCTGATACACTGGTTCTCTAGTACACTTGCCCCATATTCTAGGCAGGACTAACTCTATTTTTAGATAAACCATAAAAGAGGGATTGACTCGGGGAGTCATTCCCATTTTTGTCTTTGCGCCCCCAGCTGACCTCAGCTAAGGCCAGCCAGGAGCACCCATGACAGCAGCAGACGGTACAGAACGACTGATAACCGTCATCTCATCGCTAATTTACAATGACATGGCAGATGGTACAGAACAAGTGGTAATCATCTCTGCTACCTTGCAATGGCAAATGAATGCTGCTGTGTAACGCTGCAGTACCACCTCTGTCAGCGGCATCCAGTACACATATGGTAACAGTGACAAAAGGTAAAACGGGCTCCATGGTTGCCGTGCTATGGCATCTGCCAGGGCAATCCAGGGGAAAAGGGCACGAAATGATTGTCTGCTGTTGCTTTCACGGAGGAAGGAATGAATGACGACATTTATCCAGAATCACCCGCTACACTGTTTTTGCACCATCATGCACTGGGATCTCAACCCAGAATTCCAATGGGTGGGGGAGACTGAGGGAACTATGGGATAGCTATGGAATAGCTACCCACAGTGCAACTCTCCGGAAATCCACGCTAGCCTCAGACCATGGACGCACAGTGCCGAATTAATGTGCTTAGTGTGGCCACGTGCACTCGACTTTATACAATCTGTTTTACAAAATCGGTTTTACATATGTAAAATCGGAATAATCCCATAGTGTAGACGTACCAAGGGAAAAGTGGTTGCTACTAAAAAGAAACTGCTGAGCTTCAGTTCATTTGCAAATCTGACACCATCAGGTCAGGATTAAACAAAGACTGTGAATGGCTAGCCAATTACAAAAGCAGTTTCTCCTCCCTTGGTATTCACACCTCAACTGTTAGAAGAGGGCCTCATCCTCCCTGACTGAACTAACCTCGTTATCTCCAGACCCAGGGTATGGCTACACTTGGAGATGTGCAGCGCTGGGAGTTACAGCTGTGTTCGTACAGCTGTGTAGGGAAAGCGCTGCAGTATGGCCACACTGACAGACTTCATAGTAGTTAAAAGATTCCTAAAGAGAAGATCCTGATATCAGGATAATGTGCTATTTCACTGCCCCGATCTAAACAAAAACTTTAGAGCTGAAATTTGTACCTCCAAGCTTTGCGCTGCCAGCTTGATGTCCCCCCATCTCCTGAACTGGAAGAGGGACTTTCACAAGGCACTTGTGACTCTGTCTTGCTTTTGTTACATTTATAACAATCCTTCTTTTTATGGCCAAATATTTCATAATACCAGCAAACAAGACGATCTTGAAAACTAGCGTCCCCTCATGAAACCACAGTAAAATTTTCTGGTCATAATGGACAGCTTGGAGTTTAAAGAGAAAATACTGTATAAGAGATCTAAAAACCAGTGGGTGATAGGGACAGAGCTTCTATGCAGCAGTATTTTGTGGGGGCCACCAATACACTGTGTTGCTGATGATGTGCTTGGACCTTTGCTTGAGACAGTGGCTGGCAATTTTTGCTTCTAGTTATTCACAAAATGGCATGAAGCCAATGGCCATTAAGAAGCCATGTGGCTGACCATAGCAGAGGTAACAGTGGTCTAGTGAATAAATTCTTCTCTTGATCTGGGGTCCCAAATTAGTTGCATATAGATTATGAGAGAAACTTGGAAGCCAGAGTGCTTCAGTTGTCTTGCAAGATTCTAGAGATCCACAGAACTCTTACACCCACAATCTGATGGGATGGTAGAAAGGTTCAATAGGACTGTGGGGTTCAAGAACAGCACCAATGGGACTGGGACCAGCCTATCCCATTCCTTTAGATGGCTTATAGAACTGCAGTCAGTGAGAGCGCAAAGCATACACAGCACACCTCATATGTAGGCATGAGCTAAGGACCCCAGCAAACCTCTTGTATGGAGTTCCTGAAGAGAAACAAAGGCATTTGAACTATTTGGACTGTGTAGAATCTGTACAGTCCAAAATTGAAAAAGCTTACCCCTTTACTAGAGAAACGTTGAGGAGAGCCTCAGAGAAAATGAAAAGGCTATATGATATAAGGTTATATGGGGAAACTTTTAAAAAGGAGCTGGTCTGGTTCCACAGAGAAGGCAGAAGCCCTAAACTGGATAAATCTGGGGAAGGACCTTATACATTACTGATTCAAATGAGTGAAGCAATGTATGGGATTTATTTGGGTCCCAAGACTACATCAAAAGTTATCCCATAAGGGCCATTTGAGAAGGTATCAGTGGGCCTGACTCTCAGCTTGGCTGTCCCCAGAAACGGACAATGTAACTGTGGAAGCTGAGGCTTGAGGAGTTGTGACTGTGGTGAATTCCCCATGAAAACAGACTGTGCAAAATCTATTCCAGCTGACAGACTCAACAGAAACAATGGATACTCTTCAGGAGCCTATTAAAAATGGCCCGTCTCATTTGTATGAAAGGAGATCAGACGGGAAAAGGAGAGCTCCGAGGAGATGCATGGATTTCAAGGCCATTGAGATCTTCTAGTCTGACCTGCTGTATAACACAGGCCATAGAACTTCCCCCAAGTAATTCCTAGAGCAGAGCTTTTAGAAAATGTGTGCCTTATTTCCAGTCTGCAATTTGATTGAGGGGGGGTAACATTGATTTGTGCTGGCGATGTCAAACATCCTGACAGAAAAACAATATGTAATTATGTAAATAATTAATTACTGTTAAATTATTTATTTTCTTTCTATCTGGGATAGGTCATTCAGGGTGTCATAATTTTAAACTCCATCAGGACCATTGATAGAGCTGAAATG
This sequence comes from Gopherus flavomarginatus, assembly GCF_025201925.1. Classification (NCBI taxonomy): domain Eukaryota; kingdom Metazoa; phylum Chordata; order Testudines; family Testudinidae; genus Gopherus; species Gopherus flavomarginatus. Next base: position 203,125,579 of record NC_066617.1, read on the forward strand.
GGTGGTGCTGTTATGCTGAAAGGTACTGATGGCTGCCATTAGTTCTTTGAGTGTCTATAGAGAATCAAAGGCCTGGTGAAAGCTGATAAGTGTGCTAAGCACCTTTCTTTCAGGCTAACTAGAAGGAGAAATTAAGCCCCTTTATGCAGTGAAATAGCTGAAAGCAATGGAAGCCACCACCCAAGGCAATAGGCCACACAGCAAGGCCTGATCAGGAAAGCCATTTAAGGGAGGCAGGGCGGGTTCCTCTCCCTACCCCCAAGTTTCATACAGGAGGTGTGTTCCCAGGCAGAGCTCTTAACTGCACCACAGCATTTGTGTGGAATGTGAGTTCTGCAGAGGAAAGGTGCTACTCCCAGCTTGTGCCCCTCAGGCAGGATGTCAGTATTTTGTTTACAAACAGAGGCAGGGTGATTAAGATAAGAAAGGGCTTGTAATTAAATTAAGAATCTGGAAGTTGTTACATGAGCCTGTGAAACAGGAATCCCTCTGCAGGTGTTTGAGGTGTTTGAAGAGAGAACACAGGGGACTCAGGAGAAATACAGCCAAGCCCTCTGAGCCCAGGTTACATTCACAAAAGAGGTAGATTTGAGGGGCATAGGTGAAAAGAAGGGGCCAACACCAAAGGAAGGGATAGAGTGGCACAGAGAGGTTCCCACTTTACCTGTGGTACTTATGTGGCCCCATTATCATAGTATCTGAGCGCCTCAGAATGTCTAACCTATTTCTCCTCATAAGCCCTGTGTGAGGTAGAGCAGTGCTATTATCCCCATTGTACAGATGGGGCACTGAGGCACAGAGTGACTAAAGGCCAGTTTTTCAAAGGTATTTAGACACCTAGTGGGATTTTCAAAAGCACCTAGGAGGTTAAGTGCTTTGTAAACCCCACTAGATGCCTAAAAACTTTTGAAACTCTGTCCCTAAGTCAGATAGAAAGTCCATGGAGAGAGTAGATCCCAACTCTCTAAGGGCTAGTTCCCAATCCACTGGACCAGCCTATCTTTCTGCTACACACTGCAAAAAAAGAGGACTCTGATAGATCAGAGTAAAACCAAGGCAGCCAGTTCTGTAAGACTCCAGCAAACAGTCCTGGGCAATTGGGAAGGATGTCATGGTAGACAGCATGAAATGCAGCACAGAGACTAGAAACAGGAAGGATGAAGAAAGATAAAATGAGAGCCTGATGAGAGGAGATCACTTAGCCCCCTAAGGAGTGGCAGGTTCTGCCCCAGGTTGGGCTGTAGAACAATGGCTGCTGTGCAATTTTAACAGAAAACCATTTTGTTTTGTCATATTTTCTTCTGAGTTCAAGAAAAGGAAGGAATCAGAAAGTGTCATATGAGTATCAGATGTGTTTATGCCTCAAATTCTTAAGGTTTCAGCTGTATGCAGACCAATTCCAGAACAAAGAACAGAAATAGCAACTACAGAAACCATAAATTAGATGATTATTATCATGATTTGTATTATTCACTGGGCACCATCTGTGTGCTCAGCACTGTTCAGAATATGCCAGAATATGTAATCCCTGAGCCAATGTGTATAAAATGTGTAGCCCTGGATAAAATGGCTCAGATATTTAAATATGAAGTGTATAGTTACTGAACACATGTTATGACATGTTCACTGTGATGTTAATTATCTGTGAGTGGAGGCACTGATGGCAATAGAAGGTTTATTTGATTAAGGGCTAGAAGAAGCGACCCTCTAACTTTTGTGAAAGTAGAATGAATTATATAGTAAGAATAGAAAGGATTAAAGAAATGTTGTCTGTACCTTTAAGCAAAGTTGTTGGAATGTTGCAACCAGGTGTCAGAAATACAGACATTAACATAGAACAATTGCACCGTTTAAGGGCAATTGGTAAAGCATTAGCCTTAGATCGATAACAGTTAGTAAGGAAATAGGATATGCATGCTGCGCCCCAGGTGAATTTTACTGTTTTGCTTTCTTTGTCCCTTTGTCTAAATTCCCACTCTTTTATCTGTATATATAAGACTGTTTGGGCCTTGCATGGCCACTCACATATTCTGAATGTTATTGGCGGAGCGCTGCGCTAATAAACAGAGTGGTCTGACAAATTGTGAGTCCTGATTCTAACTTTGACACTTTCTTTCAGGAGGAAGAGCTGCCTAGAGCTCCTGCCCGCAGCAGCCAGCAGCAGCCTTGGCACCAGCGCTCCAAGTGCATGTCTGGGGCAGCAAGCCATGGGGGGCGCCCTGTCGGTCCTTGCGAGGGCGGCAGTCAGGCAGTCTTCAGCGGCTTGCCTGCTGGAGGTCTGCTGGTCTCGCGGATTCAGCAGCAATTTAGTGGCAGGTAAGCCGAAGCCGTGGAACCAGTGGACCTCCTGCAGGTATGCTGCCAAATCTGCAGGACTGGAGAGCTCCCGCAGGCATGCTGACAAAGGCTGCCTGCCTGCCATGCTTGGGGTGGAAAAAAAGGTAGAGCTGCCCCAGCAGCGGCCCTGATATACCTCAGAAATCTCCACTTTTTTTCTCAACTTTAGAATGTGGAATGTTCTTGGTGTTTAGTTTTAAATAGTCTCCTGTGAAAACTGCAACTTAATCACTGTAGTGTTATTTTTAAGAGCCTTCTGGAAAGTAACTAGCCTTTAAAAAGAAGTGAAAGTGACCTGAAAGTGTTATTTTCACTCTTGTTTAAAGTCAGTTTCTAGTCTATTATTTGTAAGGCTGTGAGTCTGTCATGGAGATCACAGATTCTGTGACTTTCCGTGACCTCTGTGACTTCTGTGGGGCTAGTGCTAGGCAGCAGAGGGGTGGGGGAGTCTCCACGCTGCGTGCTGACTGCACCTGCAGCCCCTCCTCCCCTGCAGCTCCGATTGGCTGTGGTTACCAGCCAGTGAGAGCTGCGGCAGCCAGCACTTGTGGCGGGAGCAGTGAAGCCCCTGCCCTGATCCCTTCCTCTGCCACCTAGAAACTGCAGGAATGAGGAGCTGGTAGGAAGCTCCTGCCAGCCCTACCAACCTCGCCCCCCTCCCCAGTACCAGCAGGGTTCCCGGGCCGCACACCATGGCCAGACCCTCCCCTCCCCCAGCACTAGTGGGGGTCCCGGGCCACCTCCCTCAAAACTCACGGTGTCCCCAGACCACTGCGGCCTGAGCACTTACGACTCCCCACCCAAGTTTTAGTCAGGGTGAGTATTTTTAGTAAAAGTCATGGACAGGTCATGGGCCCCTGAATTTTTGTTTATGCCCTGTGACCTGTCCATGACTTTTACTAAAAATACCCATGACTAAAATGTAGCCTTAATTATTTGTAATAGGGTAACACCACTAGACACCCCCCCCCCCAGGCAGGTGCAGTATAAACTCATGGGTCCTTGCCCTAGTAGGATGTTTTCAAAGTTAAATGATCTATTCCAAGCTTGGTGAACTGCAAAAAAGTGATAGAAAGTAATCTAGATTTTTCTACAGTTGTTTCAATTGTTATACTCAAAAATTGGCAACAAAGTAAGAATATACATTAAAATTGTAAACCTAACCAGTGTCCCTTAAGTGACTTGACACAAGATTTCAGAATATGGTAATATTAGACCTGAGTGGGTCTAATATTTATTTTTCTTTCTTTATATAGGAATTATGTACAGTGTGGTCCTGGCAGCCAATTTCTAAGTTATCTGCAAAAAAACACCTAGCGTTTTCAGGTACCTAAGTAGCCTCTGGAATCATGGTTAAAGTTGTCCCCTCCCCCTGCCCTCAATCTGAAATGGCGCCCCTGGCCTGATCAGAAACTTAGTTATATGGATTGAGAGGTTCCCCTATTGCAAACACAAGGGCTAGGATAGGGGATTGGCTGTCAAACTGTATGTGTACTAGAGGCAAAAAAATAGCTTGAGAAAAGCTATTGGACAGTAAGAGAAGCAGTTGTGAGTGTGGCCATGGGTGCAGAGAGACAGAGGCTCTGCACTTATGGGAGGGGGCAAACTTGGAAATTGTGAGCTGTTTTTAGTTTCTGCATGTTCAGGGACACAGGACTTGGTGTACGTTCTTTCTAAAAAAACAGGATTGTACCAAAGAAATATCATCCATTTCTTCTCCTAACTGAAACAGCCCTGCAAGGCCATAAATACTGGCTGGCTTCTCGGGCCAAAGGGGCAACAATATGTATAGCAGATATTTCGGAGGCATTTAAGGCTGTGATCCTCCCCCTCTCTCACTGAAAAATGTCCTGGAGGGATTGGCTGACTCAGCAAACCCCACTGCAGTTGAAACGTATGGCATTCCACAGGGGTTATCCCTCAGTGGAGGAGGCAAGGGGTTTGTGGCCCAGCAGAGGTGGCCATGGGCATTTGCCCTCCAACATCGTGAAGCCTGTGGTTCTTGGGGCATCTATCCAATCTGGTTACTGCTTGCTGAGCTGGTGTTGTCACGCATTCTGCTGCCACTGGAACCCCAGCTATGCTTATGCCCGACTTCCTGCTTGTCACAAGGAAGCAGAAGTGGAGGATTCATGGGACCTTCTGCTGGCAGGGCTAGTATTAAATGCAGGGGAATTCTCCAATGAAATTCTGCTGGAATTCTTACAGACAGTGCCTGATAACAGCCCTTGTGCCTTGCCACACCCCCCTAGCCTCATCCACAGCCCACTGAAGTCAACAAAGTGAATCCCATTGATTTGAATGGACTTTGGAAAGGAACGCCGGAACCAGGGGGGGCCATGTGTCCCCCCCCACACTTTTAAATGTGGGAAGGCCATGCCCATCCACTTTTTAACATGGATGTAGTAGCCTAGGGCAGGCATGGAGTGGCAGCAGCAGCACTGATAAGGCGATCAGCAAACCCACTGCAAAATGCAGTCCCTACTAGCGACACCAGCCTCTTCTGGGGGCGGGGGGGGGGCGGTGCTGAAGTGGGCCTTAGCTCCCTCTTGCCATGGAGCCACCACACTCCTCTTCTTCCCACAAGGCCCAGACCTCAGGCCAGGCCAGAAGCTGAAGCCAGAGCCAGGCCATGGTAAGAACCACCCAGGGAGCCCGGGCTTCTGTGAGAAGCCCCGGACCCTCCACCTGTGCTAGGCAGCACACCCTAGGATGTGGGGACATGGGCCTGGGCTGCTTCCTGGGCAGCTCTTACCATGCTCAGCTCTGGTTTCCAGCCTGGCCAGGGGTGGGGCCTTGGGGGAAAGAGGAGAAGCAGGGCCAGGGCCCCAGGGGGAAGAGGAAGAGTAAGACGTGGGGCCACAGTTCTTGCACCGGTGGCCCCTCCCACTTCTACACACAAAGGGTCTTCCTGGGGGATGGGAGGAATTATGTCAAATACCGTCCTCAGACCAGGTTGCAAAGTGAGCATTTTCTCTTTATCCAAGTCTTAGTTCCTCTCAAGGCCCGCAAGAAGTACCTTTACTTAATTTACTTTTTTTTTTTTTTTAAATTACACTATGTTTGCTCCAATCCCTGGATTTCCCAGTGTGTCCTGCTGTGACAAAGCTGGATTTTTTTGTAATGTTTTTAATGAAACCGATGCATGTCTCAGTTTCCCTCTGTATTTCCCATTGCTTCTCGGTGAGTGCAAAAGGGTTAACACTGTTCCTGGAACAGCAAAGGAGGCATGAGGGATGTGTGTGTATGTGTGAGAGAGAGAGACAGAATGAGATCCAGATCAACAGAGGATCCAGAAAGACAAGAAGATCTCCTCACACACACACAATGGCTGAACAATCAACACCTAGCAGCAGGAAACCCTGGCAGGTGAGATATGTGAACTGAACTGGAGAACAAAGGAGATCTCCTGCCGACAAAAATTTCCACCCCCTATGAGCGGTAGCAGCTTTGTCGGCAGAAGATCACTTCTGCCGACAAAGCTCTATTCACACTGGCTCTTTACATTGGAAAACCTTTTGTCATTTCGGGGTGTGTTTTTTAACACCCCTGAACAAAAAAAGTTTTGCCGATGAAGTGCCAGTGTAGACAAAGCCTAAGGAAAAAGAGGTGGGCTGAGGGAGCAGGAGATGGATTCTATTACAGCTTGGCTGGCTCATGGCACTGGTTTGGCCAGAATGGACTATGGCTTAATCTCTGCCTCTGTTTGCTAACCTAAGGACTTTCAGATGCTGTATGCCAGGTGACTAATAAACTGCTACCTTGTTTTGAGAAGGCTCTCTGGTGTCGCTGCAAATATTACCTGAAAGCATTGCACCCTGAAGGGGTACAGTGCAAACCTCCCACAGGAGTCTGGTTCATCTGGATTTGCTGCAGGGAGTCACCGAGAGAGACTCAGGGATCGCTGTTGCTGAAGAACTAGTCTCAGAGCCTTGGAGATGATAGGCCTGCCCTGGTGGAACTGTGTAGGTCCCTGGGCCTGGCTCATTAAAGGGCTCAATCCCAAGTGGCACCCTGGTTACAGGCGGGGGCACAGACCAGACCCTGTGGATCTATGGCAGTCCTGCCTTAGACCACAGCACCATTTGCCAGAGACTGTTGACAGTCTTTATTTTTGTATAGCATACAGCCACGAAGAGATGGTTGGTGCTAAACAAATAAATAAATAACCAATAATAATAATAATGCCAACATGGCTAGAAAAACCACTAGCACATGCAGTGACAAGACAGGAGCCTAAGGAGGGAGGCATTTTGTTCTTTTGAGAGACACATTATAAAAACACATTAGAAAAGAAAATATAAAAGAGTAACTTGAGTTTGCACTTGATTTCCAGTCACTTTTGCACAGGCCCAGCGCTGGCATCACAAGGGCATTGTGTTACATGTCAGGATTGAGGAGGTGCTTTCACAGCTGTGTGTGGGAAGCTTGCACCATACTGCTCTGTGCTATGTCCAGTGCTATCAGTATCTCACTTTTGTGAACAGTAAGATCACCTTTTGATTCCTGTTCCTTCTTTAAAGAAGGTCCATCTATGCTCTTTCATATGTTTCTCAGAACTGCTTCTTGGCTTGGTGCCTCGGGCACATTGTTGTTGCTGTCAGTTTTTTGCCATTCCCTAGTGTTGTTGGGGTCCACCATCACTTTGTCTCTAATCGTTACCGATGTGTCTTTGCTTTCTTTTCTGTGAAGTCCTCTCTCATTTCCCTGGTTGTTAAACTTCCCAGAATAGAGATAGTCAATGTAGTTTTCAGGCTTGTTGGAAACGATATTGCTGATCATCAGGGAGAAAAGGAGGAAGCCAAAAAAGCCAACGATGATAAGGATATAAAAAGAGGCTGTTATCTCCTCTTGCTCCTTCAAGGCCGGGCTGGTGAAATTATTGAGCCTAACACTTTTCCTCTTTTCCACGTACATCTCGAGAAAATTCCGCAGGACAGCGTTTGTTTCTGAGTGGTTGAAATCCATTTTACGGCTCCACTCTGGAAATAAAGAAAGCAACTGTAAGGAGCCTATTTCAGGCTTTTGGCTTCCTCAAGGACAGCTCAAAAGTGACACTGATATGAACACATTTTAGATTAGTTTCCCACCCAAGTCAAAACAAGTAATAACCACACTAGGTATATACTGACCATAATCTATCATTCTTCCATGCACAGAACTTCCCATAAAATCAGCAAGAGGTTTATGCAAAAATCACGGGGTGAATGTATTGGCTATTATGTTGGTAAAGAAAACAGAAAATTCCATGAAGGGGATTCTCTTTTCACAGTGCTGTGAATCAGAATCAACTCTACTGCAATCAGTGGCATTACGCAAGTGTGCAACATGCGTGCACAATATCTAGCACAAAGGGGCCCTAATCTGTGATTGGGGTTGGTAGGTATTACTGTACTAAAAGTAATATATGATTATTAATAATAATACTAAGTGAGAGGCAAATGAGGGCTGTATTCTACCTTTGTTCAATGAGTGGACATGCCATTGACAGCTGTGATGGTACCAAGTTAGCTACAAGTTCTTTTGTCCAGTTAATGCCCGCACTCAGGGTGACCAGGCAGCAAGTGTGAAAAATTGGGACAGGGAGTGGGAAGTAATAGGAGCCTATATAAGAAAAAGACCCCAAAATTGGGACTGTCTCTATAAAATCGAGACATCTGGTCACCCTACCTACACTACATACAGAAGCCTCTCTGACATCCTTCATAAATAGAAGCCACCATTTCTCTCTCCCATGTGACCAATAACTCACTTCTTTCCTTTGTCCTTGATTCTCTGAGGATATTACAGTCCAGATCCTCAGCTGCTACTGCACAAATCTATGTAGCAAACTGACTTCGATGGAGGCATGCTGATTTATGCCAGCTGAGGATCTGGCTCCATCTATTCATTCCCCACTATAAAACAGAGCCAATTCCTATCATATGAAACCAAAGCAACACTTATTTTAAAGAAGTACAGGAGATGAAGAACCAAAATAAAAAGAGGTTAAGTATCAAACATCTGAGGTGGGCAGTAGAGAAAGCTCTTTCAGATCAGCACTACCCTTTAATCCCAGCAAAGCCATGCAAGCCAATCAGCAGTATTAAATGTGGATTACCCGTGGAAGAGATCATGCTCAGGACCCAACCTCAGGGCAGGCTGCATCTCCAGTTAGAAACTTCCTCTTCTCTTCCAGCCAGCTTGCCTGTCCCAAAATGGACCCTCTCTCCCTGGAGAGCTGTTTTATAGCATCTCCTCACCCTGTGAGGAAGATTACTCCTGACTGAAGAGAGTATGCCATTTCCTATCCAGCCACTTTCCTGGTGAGTATTTGGAAGCCTGATCAACTGAAATGCTATCTGTGACTGGGCACATGAAGTTGCAAGAACATCCTGAATGACTCAGGTTAACGATCACTGGTTAACCTTCCCCCTCCCTCCTTGGAACTATTATCTTTTAATAGCTGTGTTTACCTTACCTTCATGGTTGTGACTGGGTCATCTGGAATGCTATTACCATTCAAATAGTCCCTGTGACCCAAGAGTCCAGTGTGTGACTTTTCCACTTCACACCAGACACATTCATAAAAGCAAGTACAGATTTACAAGCGCAAGGACAGGTACCAAAAATGTAGCAGGCGGATTATAATAAATCACAACCTCAGTGGGCATTTGGGATAAATATCAATGGTACAAAACACACACACACACACACACACACACACACACACACACACACACACACAAAGTGGCACCCCTACCAGAAATTACAACAAATTCAATTAAACTGCCCACAGAACATGACCTCCACCCTCAAAATCTGATAACGTTACCTGAGCTCAGCTGTGGCAGAGATCTGTGTTCATGACACTATCTACATATGACAGATGTCCTTATGGTCCCTGGTTTTCAGAGATGAGTAATTTAGTAGGGAATGAACTCCATGTGGCCTGGAAAGAAGCAAAAAGTTATCAGCCTAAGGAACATTTTTCAAAAGTAAACAAGATGGTTTAGGCTTTTTCATCTTGTATCAGGAAACTAATACCCTCCTGTCTCTCTATACTATGCCTGAGGAGTTCCAATCCCTTGCTGCAGCTCCCAGGCACTCAGAAAGACCTTGCATCCTATACACCTCTACCCTGTTATAACACCACCCAATATAACACGAATTTGGATATAATGCGGTAAAGCAGCGCTCCAGAGGGTGGGGCTGTGTGCTCCAGTGGATCAAAAGAAGTTCGATATAACGCGGTTTCATCTATAACACGGTTAGATTTTTTTAGTTCCCGAGGACAGCGTTATATTGAGGTAAAGGTGTACTATCCTTTGAGTGCAACCTGCTTCCCTTGGCTCACCAGCCAGCTCCATGGGCAGTGCATAAGCCAGCATTACACCATGCACAGATTCTCCCAATCATAGGGGACCATTTAAGATGGTATCACAGCCTCTCGGCACCATCTGAGCAGGGCTGGGGATCTAGCCCTATATTGCAAATGTATACTATTTTTTTTTTAAAAAGTTGTTTCAATAACATTCTTTTTATATATGCAATGTCACCGGGACCACCCACTAATAAATCAGTTGTGTTCTACTTTCCAGAAAACCACTGGTATAGTACAGACACAGTGGAGATGTCTGAACAATGTGGGACTCGCTGACCCATAGAACAGTGAAAACCTGCAGGCATATTTTGAATGCTGTATTTTACCTGAAACTGCCTTGACAATGTTAATAGTAGTGATACATAACAAAATATAACAGAAAAAAGATGACAGTGTGTGATCATGCCCGCAGAAAACAACGAGCACTTGAGTCTGCTGACATCACAAGAGCAGATGGAGCACCTGCTGTTACTGTAATGAACACGTAATTAATAACAGGTTAAACATACAACACACTCTGACTTGTACTTAGCAGCCTCTTCAGGACTTCCTTGCAGAAGATGTAAAACAACTGATAAGAACAGCAACTGGGAACATGTACAATAAAGAAAAAGGGAACAGGTATTTTGGGCTTGATCTTGTGCTTATTGACACCAATGGCAAAACTCCCAAGAACTTCATTGGTGCAGGATCAGATCTGTATTGACCTTTGGTTCAAATTGGTTGGTCTCAAGGAGAAATTAAAAAAATATTTTTTTTACACAATACTTGTAGCAACTTAAATTGTATGTATAACTCCCCACCCCCCCGCATGAACTGGTAACTTACATTATTTGACAAGGCGTGTGTGCATTACACACACACACACACAAAATTATAGAGTTTAAGGACAGAAGGGCACAAGAGATCACCTAGTCTGTCCTCCTGAATATTACGGGCCACTAAACCCCATGCAGTTACCCTTGTATCAAGCCCAATAAACTGGATTAGATCAAAGTATTACAGCCCTCAGGATGCTAAACTATTGTGTGCCACAGGCAGGGAATAGGAAGGACCTAGACCTGAGACCCTTGCAATGGCAGGGAATGTATTTGATGACATATACCTAGATGATCTTAACAACTGCAAGCAACATATGCATATACACATAAACACACATAGAAATGCATGCACACACACACATATATGTATAGAGAGAAATACACACACAAGTATATGAACACAGTAAATACACATAACTTATATATAGCCTAATTTGTCAAAAATGACACAATTTTGGGTGTCTCAATTTTTGGATGCTCAACTTCAGACATTTCAAAGGGGGATGATTTTTATCAAACAGGTTGGTTCTCAGCATACTGTGAAAATCATACCCTTTCAAATGTTTTGAAGTTGGGTACCAAGGGGGTGAGGCATTCAAAGTCAGTTACTGCTGAAAATTGTTGCCATATATTACTGTGTAATGTAAAAGCCAGATACAAACATCTCGTAATAATGGTAATAAAAAGTATACACATTTTAGTTGGCTACTTACATTGCAGACTTGTGTATGTCCTTTGAGCAGCTTCTCTTTTGGATATTAAGTTAAGCTAGCTCCACGCTGACACCTGTATTTAAATATTTTAAGAACATAAGTAGAGAGAGGCGTGGCTTCTGCTTCTTTCCTCTAGCAAATAACCACAGGCATGCTACACGTGACACAGTCATCAAGGAAATGTGGTAACATAATATTATCAGAATTTTAGGTTTGTACAACATGGAAGGCACACACATGTTGCCATATATATCTTCAGTTAAGGTGGCTACGTAAATATATTGATCATAAGGTCTGGGGCTTGATTGTCTCAGTACTGATTGGAATACAAATTAATTCCTAATTTTCAATGGATATTTGTTGCTGGACAGAGCATCTATGAAAACAGATTATGCCTGGAGTATTGTTTTCTGCGGCTGCTCTGTAGATTACAGATGAGTTGCTTTTAAAAGTAGTCAACAGGCATTCACAAAGCAGGATGGAAAATCTCTTTATTCAAGATTTCTTCTTAAATGTAAGTCTTGCCTTTTCAGTGAGGCAAACGAATGAGGCAAGAGTACAACTGGAACTGAAAAGAGTATGTAGGATGAAGCGACCCTACCCTACCACACTTCATTTTGCACCCTCCTGTTACTGCTTGCTACACCCATTCTGCCTCCTGGCTGTGGGTGTTTCATTCCCTTTGAACATCGTCTCAATACCAAATCAGTGCAAGTTAAACTACTTTACCATCTACACCCATTTTATGACCAACTTATAACTCACAAACAGTTTACAACATTATTTAATTTAGATCAGATGCTGCCATGGGAGTTATACTAACTGGGACAGATTATTCTGATCTTGTGAAAATTTAGTGTAGCTCTATTGAAGACAACTGAGTCCAGCTCGACAACAATTTTTGTAAATTGCAATTTAGATGACATTTTTCACAGAAATTTCAAATAAAAAAACTTCAATGACAGTTTTTAAAAACATTTCATCTTGTTTTTGATTAGCTAGGGAGCTGGCAAATAATGTCAAAATTCAAAATTTCAGACTTCAATTTAAGGGAAAGGAGAAAATAATAAGGAACAATTTCCCCATAGTGAAGTCCTGTTTTTCAACCAACTCTGCAACTAAGTTAAATCTGCTCCATGTATCATTTGGATAGAATCTGGTCTGCTTACTCCAGCAGCCTGCAGTGTGCTTCATGTATTCAGCCTTCAAGAATGAGAAGTAAGAATGAGGCATTCTAAGCATTTTGCTGTGGTATGTTGGAAATGCAGCTTGTATGGCTAGGTCAGGGGTAGGCAACCTATGGCATGCATGCCAAAGGTGTCACGCAAGCTGATTTTCAGTGGCATTCACACTGTCATTTTAGTTTAATTTTAAATGAAGCTTCTTAAACATTTTAAAAACCTTATTTACTTTATACACAACAATAGTTTAGTTATATATTATAGACTTATAGAAAGAGACCTTCTAAAAATGTTAAAATGTGTTACTGGCACGCGAAACCTTAAATTAGAGTGAATAAATGAAGTCTCGGCACAGCACTTCTGAAAGATTGCCGACCCCTGGACTACGTGATGGTCTCCTAGAATTGTTAGCATGTTAGAGATTTTTTGGGGGGGGGTGGGATGGTAAGCTAGATGGCTCTAAAGATGGTGTATTGGGAAGAAACTGGCAGTATATTGAGGAGCAATCTGTGAAGGAGGAGCATGACTAAATTGAGGTGTATGGGAAGGTTCTCCTTATTTGATCTTTTCCCAAAATTATCAGGGCAGACTAGAGAAGGGATGAAGATTCCAAACAGCACCAGCTGGCCTATTCCTACTTCTAGTGTTTGTTATCATCGAGGCCTCAACCCCAGATGCCTCACTGAGTAAGATGCTGTTTAGCGAGCAACACCAATGCTCTTTATTCTCACTACCTTAACTCTCAGTCAGCCCATACTTTGATAGTGATAGATTCTGTACATTTAAAGTCAGGATAGGATGCTGGGCAGCTTCTAAAAGCCAATAAAACAAAATCAAACACAACAGGACCACACAAGGACTGGCACATGATACTTTCTACTGGATCTAAATTGCATTCGTCTCAAGTCTATTAAGGCTTCTGATTTAGTCTAGACAAAGTCCAACTTAAAATGACACAAGCAAATCAACAGAGTGAATAGGTTCAAAAGTCAAAGGTTATGCAAGAATTATTTACTGTCTTTTGCCAGGAACAAGGGAAAGATTTTGGGAGCAGTATGTGTGCGTGTGAGGGGTTGTTGTTTTTGAGATTGAGGATTAAATAAGATAAGGATATAAGAAAGGGCATCATTAACTTTCTACCTATTCAAAAAGAGAGCAGGAAATAAGTCAGACAGAGGTTATTAGAAGCCAGTGCTACCATAATCATTGCATCATATTGTTTGTACCTTTAAGAAGCAGCAGCCATTGCTAGGGGATGATGGTCAGAGATTAAATCTTGCTGTGAGGCTCAGTCCCAAACTATTTGTTGCTGATAATGGTGATCTAAAGTCACTGCCACAATAAAAGAAAAAATCCAACCAGAGCAAGTAAAGTAGCAGCATGCTTCTCTAAGGTCCCCATCTGGATTTTTTTCCTTTCCTAGTATCTGAGGAGTAATCGTGTTAGTCTGTATCCACAAAAATAACGAGGATTCCAGTGGCACCTTAAAGACTAACAGATTTATTCGGGCATAAGCTTTTGTGGGTAAAAAACGCACTTCTTCAGATCCATGGAGTCATGCATCTGAAGAAGTGGCTTTTTTAATCCATGTAAGCTTATGCCTGAATAAATCTGTTAGTCTTTAAGGTGCCGCCAGACTCCTTGTTGTTTCCATTTCCTGATTATGTGGAGGGACAACCTATTCTGAAGTCATCTGGAGATTGCACTGGATTGTGCAATCTGGATTTGGCACTAGAGATTGTGCACCAGTGCTGGTATTTCTTGTGAACAAAAGTAGGAGTGAGTTTGAAAGCACAAAAAAATCATAACTGCAATGCCAGTAACTTCCTTCTCTTCATGCCCTTCATCATTATGCTTCTGCTGCAGCATGAAAATGGCCTGGGACAGAATAGCAGCAGCCATAAGAACAACTCAAGAGGGAACTGAGTCAGGGGACAGCGCTGGGTCGCAGGGCAGAAAAGGGAGAAAATGCAGGATTTCTCCAGGAAACATGGTTTTGCAGCCCAGACCAAGCCGTAATTATTAGCAGGATACTAGTGAAATATTTACTGCTTTTCAATAAAAATATATGGGCCACATTCTCAGTGGGTATAAATTGTCATAGTTTCATTGACCCCAATGGAGATACAACTATTTACACCAGCTGAGGCTCTGGCCCACATATAGGGCTTGTCTACATCAGAAAGTTGCAGCGCTGGTGAGGGAGTTACAGCGCTGCAACTTTGAAGGTGTACACATCTGCAGGGCACCACCAGCGCTGCAACTCCCTGTTTGCAGCGCTGGCCGTACTCCCGTTTTGTCTCGGGTGTAGAGGATCCAGCGCTGGTGATCCAGCGCTGGTAATCCAATGTAGACACTTACCAGCGCTTTTCTTGACCTCCGTGGAAGGAGGAAGCCTCTGGTAATCAAGCTGGTCTCCTTTCCCGGTTTGCTCTCTCGTTCCCGGAGCCCAGAGCAAGCAGGTCTCCTTCCCTGCGGTTTGCTGGGTGGCTCCGGGAACGAGAGAGCAAACCGCGGCGAAGCGGGTCTCCTTTCCCGGTTTGCTCTCTCGTTCCCAGAGCCCAGAGCAAGCAGGTCTCCTTCCCTGCGGTTTGCTGGGTGGCTCCGGGAACGAGAGAGCAAACCGCGGCGAAGCGGGTCTCCTTTCCCGGTTTGCTCTCGCGTTCCCGGAACCCCCCTTGAAGCCGCCCAACAGCGCTGCAGTGTGGCCACATCTAACACCACTTGCAGCGCTGGTTGCTGTAAGTGTGGCCACTCTGCAGCGCTGGCCCTATACAGCTGTACTAATACAGCTGTAACAACCAGCGCTGCAAAACTTTAGATGTAGACATGGCCATAGTGAAAAGTTTGATCTTCTAAACAGTATCCTAAATCTTTTAGAACTTTTAGTCAGATTTCTACACTAATTAAGAGCTTTGGGAGTGTTATCAGCCTTAACGACAATAAATAAGATCCTGTGAACTGAACTGTTATTTCTTGCTTCTATGCAGTCTTTCAAAGTGAACGGAATGCGTCCTTACAGCACTGCTATGCAGAAGGGCCAGGGGAGGGCTGCAGAGAGTGTGTGGGGACATTAGCGAGAACGCAGGCTAATTGCTTTAAAATTCCTTTTACTGAAATTAGAAAATTATGGACCTTTCAATGTGCTGTGGATGGGCCTGGAAAGGTATCCAGAATTTCATGTGCCAAAGGATCTTCAGAGTCATCGACACTCACATTAATGCTTTTATTTGTAATTTAGGGTATGGCTACACTTGCAGCTGCAGAGTGCTGTGAGTTAAATCAGCCCTCGGAGAGCACAGTAGGGAAAGCGCTGCAGGGTGTTCACACTGTCAGATTCAAGCACACTGGCATGCCTACATTAGCAGCTCTTGCAACGCCACCGAGAGCAGTGCATTGTGGTAGCTAGCCCAGCATGCAAGTGGCTGCAATGTGCTTTTCAAATGGGGGAGGTGGAGTGTGACAGTGAGTGTGTTGTGTATATGTAGGGGGAGAGGGAGTAGGTTTTTGGGGAGGCTGAGAGCATGTCAGTATGCTGTCTTGTAAGTTCAGACAGCAGCAAACCCCCCTCCTCTCTCTCTCACACACACACTCTCAACAGCAGCATTCCACACTAATGGCTTGCTTTGTCCCAGAGCAGATAAGCATGCCAGATGTCAGAAATGGAGCTTTGAAAGGGCATATCTGCATTTCTACAGCAGAGTTCAAAACAATGACAAGAGTGGCCACTTGACTTAAGGGAATTATGGGATGTTTCTGGACGCCGATCAAAGCGCAGTAATGCAACACTTCGTTCACAGTGACACTTTTCAGCTGAGGTGCAGCAGGCGTTATGCTTCTCATGGAGGTGGATTACCAGGAGTGCTCCAGCTGCAGAGTCCAGGCACTCTCAGTGCCTAGCCAGTATTGTGAGTTAGGGTGCCCGGGGCTGCTTTAATGCGTTCTAACTTGCAAGTGTAGCCAAGCCCACAGTAGCTTTGTTTCTGTGCATTAGTTTCTGTGCTATAGTGGATGGAAGGTATTAATAATTCCATGCTGTACCCACTCTCTGCTACTGAAGATCAAATAGCAGGTGTTATGCCTCTGAAGCAGTCCAATACACAGGCCTCTTTCACAAGTCAAATGTGCCATCAGCACAACACCTCTGGTTTTCAGTGGCTTGGGGAAGCAGATTTCTGAGCTAAAGTATTCTATAGCCCATTTCATTATACTATTACAGTACCATGCCACTCAGCTGGTCCTATTCCTCTATCTTAGTCCAAGTGGAGGTGTGAGGTGAAGGGCTGGTTTGAATCCAGGCCTGTTTGTGTGATATCCCAAGAAGTCTCTCTCTTTTATGATAACTTTCATTTTTAACTTTACTAATTTCACATTACTGGTTATTCTAACAGGACTATCAGGTTTCTTCATGAAACTGTCCACAGCCTTATGCAAAATATAAATACTTACACAGTAAACATGTAGAGTGAATTACAAGAGTCCTTCGTGACTTTGGCAGACCAGTTGCTAGCTCATGCCAATGCCCACAGGACTCAAATGAAGACTGACAAATGCATAGTTGGAGACCAGGCTGGCTCACCCGTGTGTTAGAATTGTTAAAATAGGTATTAGAGTTATAAAAATATGGTTAGAGTTTAGAATTTATGAAACGCTTATAGGATGCTGCATGTATTAATCTCACTGATAACATCTGTACCTCAGGTTATAAAGTATATTAAATGTTTGCATTGTAATCCTCTAATTGTGTGAGTCATCAAACTGGAAAGAAACATTAACGTAAAATGCTGGCCTCTTACAGAAGGGGTTAAGCCAGAGATGCTTTATGACTTCTTTGTTTCGCTCTTCACTGAGAAGTCTGAAGGAATGTCTAACATAGTGAATTCTTATGTGAAGGGGGTAGGTTTAGAAGATAAAATAAAAAAAAGAGCAAGTTAAAAATCACTTAGAAAAGTCAGATGCCTGCAAATCACCAGGGCCTGATGAAATGCATCCTAGAATACTCAAGGAGTTAATAGAGGAGGTATCTGAGCCTCTAGCTATTATCTTTGGAAAGTCATGGGAGACGGCAGAGATTCCAGAAGACTGGAAAAGGGCAAAAATAGTGCCTATCTATAAAAAGGGAAATAAAAATAACCCAGGAAACTACAGACCAGTTAGTTTAACTTCTGTGCCAGGGAAGATAATGGAGAAAGTAATTAAAGAAATCATCTGCAAATGCTTGGAAGGTGGTAACGTGATAGGGAATAGCCAGCATGGATTTATAAAGAACAAATCATGTCAAATCAATCTGATAGCTTTCTTTGATAGGATAACGAGTTTTGTGGATAAGGGAGAAGCGGTGGATGTGGTATACCTAGACTTTAGTAAGGCATTTGATACGGTCTCGCATGATATCCTTATCAATAAACTAGGCAAATATAATTTAGATGGGGCTACTATAAGGTGGGTGCATAACTGGCTGGATAACCGTACTCAGAGAGTAGTTATTAATGGCTCCCAATCCTGCTGGAAAGGTATAACAAGTGGGGTTCCGCAGGGGTCTGTTTTGGGACTGGCTCTGTTCCATATCTTCATCAACGACTTAGATGTTGGCATAGAAAGTACGCTTATTAAGTTTGCAGATGATACCAAAGTGGGAGGGATTGCAACTGCTTTGGAGGACAGGGTCAACATTCAAAATGGTCTGGACAAATTGGAGAAATGGTCTGAGGTAAACCGGATGAAGTTCAATAAAGACAAATGCAAAGTGCTCCACTTAGGAAGGAACAATCAGTTTCACACATACAGAATGGGAAGAGACTGTCTAGGAAGGAGTATGGTAGAAAGAGATCTAGGGGTCATAGTGGACCACAAGCTAAATATGAGTCAACAGTGTGATACTGTTGCAAAAAAAGCAAAAGTGATTCTGGGATGCATTAACGGGTGTGTTGTAAACAAGACACGAGAAGTCATTCTTCTGCTCTACTCTGCTCTGGTTAGGCCTCAGCTGGAGTATTGTGTCCAGTTCTGGGCACCGTATTTCAAGAAAGATGTGGAGAAATTGGAGAGGGTCCAGAGAAGAGCAACAAGAATGATTAAAGGTCTTGAGAACATGACCTATGAAGGAAGGCTGAAAGAATTGGGTTTATTTAGTTTGGAAAAGAGAAGACTGAGAGGGGACATGATAGCAGTTTTCAGGTATCTAAAAGGGTGTCATCAGGAGGAGGGAGAAAACTTGTTCACCTTAGCCTCTAATGATAGAACAAGAAGCAATGGGCTTAAACTGCAGCAAGCGAGGTTTAGGTTGGATATTAGGAAAAAGTTCCTAACTGTCAGGGTAGTTAAACACTGGAATAAATTGCCTAGGAAGGTTGTGGAATCTCCATCTCTGGAGATATTTAAGAGTAGGTTAGATAAATGTCTATTAGGGATGGTCTAGAGAGTATTTGGTCCTGCCATGAGGGCAGGGGACCGGACTTGATGACCTCTCGAGGTCCCTTCCAGTCCTAGAGTCTATGGGTACGTCTACAATACGGGATTATTCCGATTTTACACAAACTGGTTTTGTAAAAGAGACTGTATAAAGTCAAGTGCACGCGGCCACACTAATCACATTAATTCGATGGTGTGCGTCCATGGTCCTAGGCTAGCGTCGCTTTCTGGAGCGTTGCACTGTGGGTAGTTATCCCATAGTTCCCACAGTCTCCCCTGCCCCTTGGAATTCTGGGTTGAGAGCCCAATGCCTGATGGGGCAAAAATCATTGTCGCGGGTGGTTCTGGGTACAGCCTCACCCCTCCCTTTGTGAAAGCAGCAGACAACCATTTCACTCGTTTTTTCCTGGGTGAACTGTGCAAACGCCATAGTACAGCAAGCATGGACCCTGCTCAGATCAATACCGCAATCGTGGATGTTGTAAACACCTAGCGCATTTTCGTGCAGTCTATGCTGAACCGGGACCTGCAAAGCCAAGCGAGGAGGAGGCGGCGGCTACGGCAGCGTGGTGACAAGAGTGATGAGGACATGGACACAGAATTCTCTCAAACTGCGGGCTCCTGCGCTTTGAAGATCCTTCTGGTAATGAGGCTGGTTCTAGCCATTGAACGCCGATTTTGGGCCCGGGAAACAAGCACAAACTGGTGGGACCGCATAGTTTTGCAGGTGTGGGATGATTCGCAGTGGCTGCAAAACTTTCACATGAGTAAGGGCACTTTCATGGAACTTTGTGACTTGCTTTCCCCTGCTCTGAAACGCCATAATACCAAGATGAGAGCAGCCCTCACAGTGGAGAAGCGAGTGGCAATAGCCCTCTGGAACCTTGCAACGCCAGACAGCTACCGGTCAGTTGGGAATCAATTTGGAGTGGGAAAAGCTACTGTGGGGGCTGCTGTGATGCAAGTAGCCAAAGCAATCATTAAACTGCTGCTACGAAAGGTTGTGACTCTGGAAAACGTGCAGGTCATAGTGGATGGCTTTGCTGCAATGGGATTCCCTAACTGTGGGGGTGGGCGATAGATGGAACCCATATCCCTATCTTGGCACTGGAGCACCAGGGCACCCAGTACATAAACCGCAAGGGGAACTTTTTAGTGGTGCTGCAAGCACTGGTGGATCACAAGGGACATTTCACCAGCATCCACGTGGGATGGCCAGGAAGGGTTCATGACGCTCGCGTCTTCAGAAGCACTGCTCTGTTTAAACTGCTGCAGCAAGGGAATTACTTCCCAGACCAGAAAATAACAGTTGGGAATGTTGAAATGCCTATAGTTATCATGGGGGACCCAGCCTACCCCTTGAAGCCATACACAGGCAGCCTGGACAGTGGTCAGGAGCTGTTCAACTACAGGCTGAGCAAGTGCAGGATGGTGGAAGAATGTGCATTTGGCCGTTTAAAGGTGCACTGGCGCACATTACTGACTCGCTCAGACCTCAGCCAGACCAATGTCCCCTTTGTTATTGCTGCTTGCTGTGTGCTCCACAATCTCTGTGAGAGTAAGGGAGAGACCTTTATGGTGGGGTGGGAGGCTGAGGCAAATCACCTGGCCGCTGATTATGCACAGCTAGACACCAGGGCGATTAGAAGAGCATACCACGAAGCAGTGCGCATCAGAGAAACTTTGAAAACGAGTTTCATCATGGGCCAGGGTACGGTGTGACTGCTGTGTTTGTTTCCCCTTCATGAACCACCCCCTTTATTGACTCCTTCTCTGTAAGCAACCCACCCTCCCCCTTCAATTACAGCTTGCTTAAGGAAATAAAGTCACTATCGTTTAAAAATCATGTATTCATTATTAAAAAGTAATTACAAGAGGCAGAGAACTGACAAGGTATCCCGAGTGTGGTTTGGGAGGAAGATGGGAGGGAAGGAAAAGGCCATTAAACACATTTCAATGTAATGACAGCCTTTTGGTTGGACTGTCCACGGGGGTGGAGTGGGCGGGTGCATGAAGCCTTCCCCCAAAAGTTCTTACAAGTCTGGGTGAGGAAGATATGGAACATGGTGAGTTGTGAAGGTGGTTACACAGGGGCTGCAGCGGCACTCTGTGACCCACTGCTCTGCCTGAAGATCCACCAGACGTCGGAGGATATCAGTTTGATCATGCAGCAGCAGCTCCAGCGTTGCATCCCACCACCGCTGATCTTCCTGCCTACACCTCTGATCTTCCTGCCGCCACCTCTCATCTTGAGCGTCTCTCCTATCCTCATGTTCATCCCTCCTATCCTCACGTTGGTCCCTCCTGTCCTCACGTTCACTGGCATCTTTTCTATACTTTGCTACCACGTCCTTCCACTCATTCAGATGAGCTCTTTCATTGCGGGTTACTTCCATGATTTCCGAGAACATTTCGTCTAGCGTCTTCTTTTTCCTCCGCCTTATCTGAGATAGCCTTCGGGATGGAGTAGGGAGGCTTGAAAAATGTGCAGCTGCATGAGGGAGGGAAAAAAGGGAGAGAAGTATTTAAAAAGATACATTTTACAGAACAATGGTTATACTCTTTCACAGTGAACAACACTATTCACCTTACATAGCACATATGATTTCACTACAAGGTCGCATTTTGCATCTTAATATTGAGTGCCTGTGGCTCTGGTGTTACAGATCTCACAGACGCAGAATTCAGCTTGCATGCGGCCATGGTAAGCCATTGTCTTTCGGCTTCTCCAGCCTTCATATACACAGTGCCCTCTGATGCTTCTTTCCTGTTAACATGCAGCAGCAGAAGCCAACCTCCCCCCCATCCAATTCTCTAGGATGATTGCTTTACCCCTCCCTCCACCGCATGGCTGGTATCATGGAAGATCACTGCTAATCACCCCCTTTTCTCCGCCCCCCCACCACGTGGCTGGTAGCTGGGAAGATTCCTGCTAGCCAAATGCAAAAAAGCTCAGAGCTATCCTTCCTCCCCTCTCCCCGCTTGGCTACGTGCAAGGAAGGATTTCTTTTAAGCAACAGCCCAGTAGGAAAATGGCCATCTCTGTCCCCTTAATTAAATTCCTGAATTTCAACCAGGTTACCATGAGCGATATCACTCTGCTGAGGGTAACAGAGTGAGATAAAGAAAGGATGTTTCTTGAATGCCAGCAATCACCAGGACCATACGCAGCTATGCTTTGTCATGCAATGATACCCGATTACATGCATGGCGTGGTAAAGTGTCCTACCATGGTGGACGGAACAAGGCTGCCTTGCCCAGAAACCTTCTGCAAAGGCTTTTAGAGTACCTCCAGGAGCGCTTCATGGAGAGGTCCCTGGAGGATTTCTGCTCCATCCCCAGACACGTTAACAAACTTTTCCAGTAACTTTACTGGCTGCGAATGCATCTCAAGCCCTCATGGCAAATCAATCATTAAAAAATGCTTGCTTTTAAACCATGTTTTATATTTACAAAGGTACACTCACCAGAGGTCACTTCCATGGCTTCACTGTCTGGGCTAGTGGCTTGGGAGGGCTGGGAGGGTAATTCCGTCTGGGTCACAAAAAGCTCCTGGCTGTTGGGGCTAACGGAGTGCTGTGTGCTCGCTGCAAGGTCGTCCTTCTCTTCCTCCTCCTCCTCCTCATCTTCCCCCTCTGCAGAATCCTCAGCCATGGTTGAGATTACAACCCCCACCTCGGAATCCATGGACAGGGGTGGGGTAGTGGTGGCGCAGCCCCCTAAAATTGCATGCAGCTCAGCGTAGAGGTGGCATGTTTTCGGCCCTGACCTGGACCTTCCGTTTGCTGCTTTGGTTTTCTGGTAGGCTTGTCTGAGCTCCTGAACTTTCACTTTGCACTGCATTGAGTCCCTGGTGTGGCCTTTTTCCATCATAGCCTTGGAAATTTTTTCAAATATTTTTTCATTTCGTCTTTTGGAACGGAGTTCTGTTAGCACAGAATCCTCTCCCCACATAGTGATCAGATCCAGTACTTCCCGTGCGGTCCATGCTGGAGCTCTTTTTCGATTCTCAGGAGACCGCATTGCTACCTGTGCTGATGAGCTCTGCGTGGTCACCTATGCTGGTGAGCTCTCCACGCTGGCCAAACAGGAAATGAAATTCAAAAGTTCGCGGGGCTTTTCCTGTATACCTGGCCAGTGCATCCAAGTTCAGATTGCTGTCCAGAGCGGTCACAGTGGTGCACTGTGGGATACCGCTCGGAGGCCAATACCTTCAATTTGCGGCCACACTAACCCTAATCCAATATGGTAATACTGATTTTAACGCTACTCCTCTCGTTGGGGAGGAGTACAGAAACCGAAGTAAAGAGGCTTTTATATCGATATAAAAGGCCTCGTAGTGTGAACGGGTGCGGCGTTAAATCAGTTTAACGCTGCTAAAATCGGTTTAAACACGTAGTGTAGACCAGGCCTATGAGTCTATAAGCCCTGCCCACCAAGAAGGCCCATTACAGCCAAATGAGCCATCAAAGAACAAAGGCTTTATTAAATGCTTTCCTTCCCACCTCCATGAAGAGGAGACTCACGAACTTGCATGAACTCATCCCATCAGCTTGAACATTGGCAGGGGGGAGAAACAAGAAGAAACGTATTTTTAATGATGCTTGGCCTCTGAGGGGCAAGGATTACTAAGCATATGGCAAAAGATCCCCAGGGCTTGGCCTGGGTTAGCTCTAAAGGACACATAGAACTTGCTTATTATAGAAGCTTCTATTACCTTTTAAAACTTCAGACTGGAACTCATTTGTGCATGTATGTTTACCTGCTTTAACCTTGTAAATAACTCACATTTCTTTTTCTTAGTTAACAAAGTGTTTGTTAGTTTATTATAGGGTTGGCTACATATGTCTTTGGTGTAAGATCTAAAGTGCAACTGGCCTGGGGTAAGTGACTGGTCCTTTAGGATTGGCAGTAACCTGAACATTGTGATTTTTGGCATAAGGGACCATCTATCACAAAGGCAAGCTTACCCAGGGGGCAAGTTAGGTCAGAGTACCCAAGAGGACTGTCTGTGACTCCATAGTAAGGCTGTTATAGTGTGTGAGGGGTCCACACTTGATAACTGGTTGGTGAAATCTAAGTATAGAAATCACAACCAATTTGGATTTTGTGTCCTGTTTCCTGCCCTAAGGTTGCTACTCATGCTTGTGAGCCACTGCAGGGCAGCTCAACACCCTTGGAATTTGCCATGTGCTCACTTTATACAAAGAGTGTAATTAGATAAAGCTCAATTACATTATGACTGATTGATTTAGTCCGGTGATAGAAGTCTCAGGCAGCTAAACATAGGCACCTGCTTTTCTTTTCTTTAATACAGGTTATTCTTAAGTCCACATTTTCCCATCCCATCCCCAATGGGTTGGCTTCCATTAAGGCAAAGGCAGGATGTGGAGTCACTGTTAATGATACTTCATGCTGTTTGGCCAAAAGAGATGCAGATCCAGCTATGGATATAAGCTGGGGAAGTGGTTCAGCTAAAAAGCATCTCCAGAAGTGATTAAAGAAGGTACATATATTTACCACCATTCAAACTTATATCATGTATAGGATGGTAAAGGCTCCTCACTTCAGTCACACCTCTGCCTGAAGGTGTGATTGCAGGGAAAATATAGAGCTATTGTTTGGGATGGGAATATTTGGGCTGTGCTTGTCACCACGTTGTTCAATATTTTGACCTACGTTTGCAGAAGTCTGGGCTCCCTTTTGCAGATGTCGTTTGTGCTTGCAAAATTTGTACCCAATTTTTTTCCTACACACCAGCTTTGTGATTATCATCTGAAAACGGATGCTGTAGAAATGCCACCCATGGAGTTACATGCTTATTATTTCTCAGTGACATCAGACCCTGATGAATCAACTTACTAATGAAAAGACATTTTTCTCCAGGCCAGCTCTTTAGAGATAAATTGAGATGTGAAAGTCAAAACGGGGTCCATTTTGCTTCAGGCATCAGCACTACAGAAAAGAAGCCTCAGTTGGAACTTAGTTAACAAGTCTGTTGATAATGCATGAACCAGAACAGAATCCAGCTCACTCTGTCATAGCTGTATTGGCTCTGAAGATCTAACAAGAGTAAAAAGCAGTAAAAACATTTTTTGTCAGCAGATGGAACTCTGAATTCTCACAGGGAACAGATTTGCTGAGTAAGAAGGTGCCACCTTTGCAGTCAATTTTCTGCCCATAATTATACTTCAAGCAACTCTGAATAATTGTTATTTATGAGCTCATCAGTCTTTGGATGATTCTTAGTTTCCTTTGCATGTGATGATCATGATGACTGACAGATGATGATAATTGATTGAGGAAGAGGATGGTTAGAATTCTCAGCCAAAAGCCCCATCCCCCTGTCCACCCAGAGTCTGACACTGGACCATGAATCAGATTAACAACATAGAGGGTTGGGTTTATCTATGGCTGAAGTGGAAGGAAGAGGCAGTTTTCTTATCTTGATTTTTTCTTGTCATTGGTGTGTTCAGGGGGGATCCCAGCCAGCTGTGGAGTTGTATAGTGGAGGTAGGGTTCAGGTAGGGTGACCAGATAGTAAATGTGAAAAATCAGAATGGGGGTGGGGGTTATAGGAGCCTATATAAGAAAAAGACCCAAAAATCAGGACCGTCCTATAAAATCGGTACATATGGTCACCCTGGGTTCAGGGGGTGTTTGACATATTAGGTATGTCTATATCCCTCTGTTCAGGCTCCTTTCCCACATAGGCACTGACTTCAAGTTTTCCCCAAGGGTGATTCACCTGCACTCTGCCCTGAGGCTCCACCCCCATTCTGCCCCTTCTCACAAGGCTCCATCCTCGCTCTGCCTCTTC
Source organism: Gopherus flavomarginatus (assembly GCF_025201925.1). Lineage (NCBI taxonomy): Eukaryota > Metazoa > Chordata > Testudines > Testudinidae > Gopherus > Gopherus flavomarginatus. The sequence goes on from NC_066617.1 coordinate 203,151,225, forward strand.
CCTCCCCTGAAGCCCCACCCTTGTTCCCCCTGCTTCCCAAGGCTCCACTCTCACTACACCTCTCCCGCCCCAACTCTGCCCCCTCCCCAAGGCCCCGCCCACCCGCAGCTCATTGCTCTTTGCCTTCCCACAAGCCCTCCCTAAGCTGCCAAACAGCTGTGGCTGGTGTGTGCTGAGCACCCACTATTTTTTTTCTAGCAGACCCACAAAGTCAGCGCCTATGCCTTCCCACGTGCTGTACCTCTGACATGACATGAAAGTAGCACATGGAGCAGAAATACATAGGCTGGAATGAGAAAGAAACAAAGACAATTTAAAAGGAAAGAGCCAGTCAGAAAAATGGAAGGGAAAGAGAGAGAGGAGGCGGCCTGAGGCAGAAGAGAGACACAAAGAAACATGACTGAGACAGTCAAAGAAAAACCCGTGATGAAGATAAAAAATGGAGTTCTCTCCCTTAGGAGCTGGAAGAGCCTACAACACACCAAACAACTTTTGGTCACTACTGACCTTGGGTGGATTTGAACTAGTGACCTAAGTAGATTGTTCTTGAAACAAATGGAACAGAAGGTGCTACAAGTTCAATAAATATTTGTAAATGGATTAATTTTAATGTATGTATGCCTCTTATTTTTTTCAGCCAGGCTCGAAACCATAAATATTAAAATACAATTAAAAGACTCCTTGTAGAATATTTCTGATTTCATCAAAACAGGAAGCAGTGTGTATCTTTATTGCTATTATTAAAGATTTAGGGCCAAAATCATCCAATTTTACTCATGTTGAGTAGCACCTGGCTCTGGGAGTAGTTCCACTGGAACCTGCTTGAAAAGCAAGGTACTGCTCATTGTACAGATGTCAGAATCTGACCCTTATATAGCAGCAGCATTTTGCATGGGACTTCACAGAGATTTAATAAACAATCATGGTCTCTGCCCTGAAGAACTTACAAGTAAATTAATGACAGGTTTCAGAGTAGTAGCCGTGTTAATCTGTATCCGCAAAAAGAAGAACAGGAGTACTTGTGGCACCTTAGAGACTAACAAATTTATTTCAGCATGAGCTTTCGTGAGTTACAGCTCACTTCTTCGGATGCATAGAATGGAACACACAGACAGGAGATATTTATACATACAGAGAACATGAAAAGGTGGAAGTATGCATACCAACAGGAAGAGTCTAATCAATTGAGATGAGCTACCATCAGCAGGAGAAAAAAAACTTTTGAAGTGATAATTAAGATGACCCATAGAAGGTGTGAGGAGAACTTAACATAGGGAAATAGATTCAATTAGTGTAATGACCCAACCATTCCCAGTCTCTGTTTAGGGCTGAGTTAATTGTATCTAATTTGCATATTAATTCAAGTTCAGCAGTCTCTCTTTGGAGTCTGTTTTTGAAGTTTTTTTTGTTGCAAAATTGCAACCTTCAAGTCTGTCACTGAGTGGTTAGAGACGTTGAAGTGTTCTCCCACTGGTTTTTGAATGTTATGATTCCTGATGTCAGATTTGTGTCCATTTATTGTTTTGCGTAGAGACTGTCCGGTTTGGCCAATGTACATGGCAGAGGGGCATTGCTGGCACAAGATGGCATATATCACGTTGGTAGATGTGCAGGTGAACGAGCCCTTGATGGCATGTCTGATGTGATTAGGTCCTATGATGGTGTCACTTGAATAGATATGTGGACAGAGCTGGCATCGGGCTTTGTTGTAAGGAGAGGTTCCTGGGTTAGTGTTTATGTTGTATGGTGTGCGGTTGCTGGTGAGTATTTGCTTCAGGTTAGGAGGCTGTCTATAAGCGAGGACTGGCCTGTCACCCAAGATCTGTGAGAGTGAGGGATCATCTTTAAGGATAGGTTGTAGATCTTTGATGGTGCGCTGGAGAGGTTTTAGTTGGGGGCTGTAGGTGATGGCTAGTGCTGTTCTGTTATTTTCTTTGTTGGGCTTGTCCGGTAGTAGGTAGCTTCTGGGTACTCTTGAATTAATATGCAAATTAGATACAATTAACTCAGCCCTAAACAGAGACAGGGAATGGTTGGGTCCTTACACTAATTGAATCTATTTCCCTATGTTAAGTTCTCCTCACACCTTCTATGGGTCATATTAAATATCACTTCAAACGTTTTTTTTCTCCTGCTGATGGTAGCTCATCTCAATTGATTAGACTCTTCCTGTTGGTATGCATACTTCCACCTTTTCATGTTCTCTGTATGTATATTATCTCCTGTCTGTGTGTTCCATTCTATGCATCCGAAGAAGTGAGCTGTAGCTCACGAAAGCTCATGCTGAAATAAATTTGTTAGTCTCTAAGTAAATTAATGGTTGTTTACATAAGTTTGCACTGGTTTAATTAAACTAGTGTAGTTGAACTGGTGCAAACCCCTGTGTGGACACTCTTATTTCATTTTTAAAAAGGCTTATTTTAGTTTACTTTAAACCCGTTCCTTATTAGTTCAAGCTAAACTGAAATAAGCCTAGCGAAAACCCAAAATAAGAGGGTCTACACAGTGTTTTGCACCAGTTTAACGAAGCTGATTTAAAATCAGAGCTCTAGTTTATGTTCCTGGCATTTAAACAGAGAAATTAGATAACATAAAATACTCTTGTAGGAAGTTTGCAACATAACACCACTTTATGTCTTAGAATCCAGCACGATACCCCACAAGAACACAAAAACTGAGAGAGAAAGAAGGCTGCTCCCTAAAACAGAGGCACAACTCACCCCACTTTACGTCTGTAGACTGAATGTTGCAAGGCCCAGATCACTCGCTTCCCTCCATAGCCCCTAGCCTGCAAGCAGGACCAGAAACCCCCCTGAGCATTTAAAGCACCAGCTTACAAATTTAACAGTTTTCAATACAGTACAGTTAAACTGGTGCAACTCTGCATTTAGGCAAGCCCTTAGACAAACAAAGAACATGGTGAAACTAGACAAGGGAGTAGGCAGAGAAGGGAGGGGTAAAGATTAAAACTGTGTGAGGAGGCCTGCTTTGGGAGAGCTCTATTGCAACAGGGCAGACTGAATAGAGGCAGCTAATCACCCAGACATGTGACTGTTCAGCTGCATCAAACATTTTGCAGTTCTCCCATCATTCTCATACTATTCCTTTACAACACAAGCCCATGTGCTAATGCTGTATGGATGAGGGGTACTGACCACAGCAAGAGTTGGTCAAAGCTTTTATCTTGAAACAATTATTTTAAAAGAAATAAGTCAGTGGAAAATATTGCCTGCAGCCTTCAAAATGTCACAACCTGGCAATTTCTATATTCATTTTACATGAAGATCTCTTCACATAGCAGTTACCACAGCTATCTACAAAATTGTTATCTGTGGGCTATACCCTGTCTTTGTTTCTCATGTGACTCTTCCATTGACATTAAAGGACTGGATATGGCCCTTTAATTGTAACTCGGGGGAAAAAAGAGGCTTGCATCATTTGTCATGGGCAAATGTGTACTTTTTTGGCTCCTATTCTAAAATTGTTGGTCATACAATTTAAGCAGCAAAGCTTTAATGTTGTCTTCATGGCAGCAATACCATTCTGTGCTTCATATCCTGTTTCCACAATAGGCTACCTCTTGATCTTGACATCAACAGCACTATCCATTAATGCAACATGTGACCACTAGATGGTACTCATACTAGAGGATAATACTCTCAACTAGAGAATGAGCAATGCTAATTTATATAAATAGAGTACAATCGAACTATGGAAGATCAGTGCTAACTGTACTGAATTGTGGTAATGTCAGTGGCACAACTAACGCACAGCCATGGGCAAACACTATTTTTCTCATATTTTATTACTAAGATTAAGATTTTGTCACAATTATTTTTAGTAAAAGTCACGGACAGGTCATGGGCAATAAACAAAAATTCACAGAAACCTGGGGGGGAGGGTGTACAGGCAGAGAGCACCCACACACACAGGCAAAGTGGGGCGGGGACAGCACTGTGGCCCCAAGCTTCGTGCAGGGCGAGAGGGGTCACTAGGTAGGGAAGACATATGGGGTGGTGATATGTCCTCCCCTTTAGCTTGTGCCCCCCATAAGGTGAGGTCCCAGTTGTCTATGTTTCAGAGACTTGTGAATACATTCATTAGGAACCAACAGACATTTTTGATTAAATGCCTATGGCCTGTTAAGTTACCAGCATTCTTTGTTTAATAACCTTGTAATAGCATTGGTTATGATGGACTCCTCTGCTACTGTTCTGTATTCATATAAATCCAAATGTAATGCGGACACCTGAAAGCAATGTCCGGATAGCTAGAGGGTGAAAATGAGGAGCTGTAGAGGAGTCAGTCTGATGTTCTAAAATGGCAGAAGAAGGTATCAAACAAGAAATTCTGTCTGAATGGTAGGCTAGGCTGTGATTCAGCAAGGTACTTAAGCACATGCATAATTTTATGTATGTCCGGAGCTCCATTGACTTTATTAATAAATAACAAATCTCTCTCTCCTGCATAGTACTTTCATCAGTACATCTCAACATGCTTCACAAAGGAGGTCAGGAACATTCTTCTCATTTTACAGCTGGGACTACTCGTGTGCGTTAAGCGAGGTCTGTGCTTAAATCCCTTGCTAAATCAAAACTGTAATGCGCAATTGCCCAACCCCATAAATGTACATAGTGTTGCCCCTTTCGATGTGAGCAGCTGGTCAAAGTTTGGGGCCCCATGGATATTCTAGCTGGGAGTAGAAACTGGTGATAGTCAAGTGTCTCTTTGAGGCAGGTTTGTTTATTTACAAAGAATGTATAAATAACAGGAACCAGCTTTTGTTGCTTTCAGCACTAAGCGTATACTTGTAGCCTATACCCTTGATCCAAAAAACCTCTCCAGAGTCAACCATCCCGCTTTCAGCTGCTCATTCATGATATCTCTTCCCCTCCGTCTTTTCCAGTTTTCTGTGTGTTCTCTGCCCCCTTCCTATACCCATACACAATACCCAGGGGAAACTTCCACCCACCGGATGCTAGTTTCTGAGCAGATTCTGTTAGGCTTTGTTTTATCTGTGGCCTGTTAACTGTCTCTTACAGCTATCTCAAATGTGGGACTCATTCACACCTCAGTTTGCATGAGATTTTTAACTCAATACACAAGGTGTCTCCCAGCTTGTGCCAATAATAAATCCTGGTGTGCTTTTACTATCATATTTCTCTCCCATTTTTATTTATGCTGGCTGTTTAATTACACGAGTGAGCCAAGAAGAGGCAGAGACAGCTGGGGAAAAGGAAAGAACAAATCAGTGCCAATGTCCTCATCCTATTTACTTGTGGAACGGGAAGAAGGAATGGGCATGTAGGATGATTTGAAGGAAGAAAGGGAAGGTGCTACAGGAAGTAGTGGTGACAACATAACTTCCCTCCTGGATGCCTCATTGTGGAGGGTGAGCATTGCAAAGGAACTGGGAGAGTGGTGCTGCAACGGAGGCCGGGGGGGCAATTTACCAGACAATTGTCACTTTAATTTCCCCTAGGATTGTATTAACTTTTAGTGCACCACTTGCTTTGAAAGCCATGTGCTGGGGCCCCAAACATTTAAAACATATAAATAACGCAGTGCTAACAACAGCGAGCAGCAGAGCTACCAAGGGTGATAGCTATTGGCCCTTACACTACCAGGAACCAAACCTTAATCAGATGCATATGCCTCAGATTAAGCTTTGAAGGCCAGCAAAGCAGGGCTGTGGTGGACTACAAATGGTACTGAAACCTATCAAGTGAGGCCCACAACTGAGAAAACTCCACCACTGGTCCTGGATAGTTCAGTTCACAGGGTAAAACCAGCCTAAACCCTTGCTGTCACAGAGAGCATTGCCACCGACTGCAACAGGGCCTGGATTTCACCCCTGGAGTATAAAAGGGAGAAGGGCTGTTTCAGGTAGCTGGGTGTGGACTTCAGGTTTGTACCAGCTCCTTGAATTGCACACACGAGTACACAGAAAGAGGACAAAACGTTTGAGTACAGGTATTCTGCCTTTGGAATGAAAGGTGTCATATAAATATAAGAATGCAATAAAAATAGAATCCGTTCCAAGTGCTCAGAGAAATGTTCTTTCATTGCACTGCATCTTGGCAATTGATTTCTATAAAGGTAGCGATCAAGATATTTGTTTAGATAGATTGATCATGCAGTACATTAGAGTACAGTTTCTAAGCATTGCCACTGACTGCAACAGGGCCTGGATTTCACCCCGGAGTATAAAAGGGAGAAGGGCTTTTTCAGGTAGCTGGGGGTGGACTTCAAGTTTGTACCAGCTCCTTGAATTGCGCTCGCAAATACACAGGAAAGGAGGACAAAACATTTTGAGTACAGGTATTCTGCCTTTGGAATAAAAGGCATTATGAAAATATAAGAATGCAATAAAAATTAGCATCTGTTCTTTCACAGCACTGCATCTTGGCATTTTATTTCTATAAAGATAGAGATCAAGATATTTGTTCAGCTAGGTTAGTCATGCAGTACATTAGAGTGCAGTTTCTATCTGCAAAAAGAACAGGCGTACTTGTGGCACCTTAGAGACTAACCAATTTATTTCAGCATAAGCTTTCGTGGGCTACACTGAAATAAATGCTGAAATAAATTTGTTCGTCTGTAAGGTGCCACAAGTACTCCTGTTCTTTTTGCGGATACAGACTAACATGGCTGCTACTCTGAAATCTGTTTCTATCTGCTTTCCCTGTTGTAAAGTGTTCAAAAGCCTTCTCATTCAGATACTGCCAAGGAGGTTACAAGTGGTGAGATCCTCTCTCTGTTCATTGCTGTTCACAAACCAGGTTTCTGATGCTGTATGCTGAATTCCATTTGTAATTATGACAGGCATATAAATTCTTGTATTTTGATGAGTTCTAGGAACTGATGCTGAATTCTAAAGAGGGAATAAAGAGAAATCTGCATGTAAAGAATTCTGGAGAAGAGATTCAGGGACTGTTTCATGTTCATTTTGGAATAAGCAATTCCTTAAGAGAAGGATCCTTTTTCTGTTGCCTACATGGTGCAGTAGCACCACAAGAAATGTTGGGAAGTACAGAATGGAGTGCAGCTCTGCTGCCAGTTTTCTCTCAAATATACCAGCTGCTCTAGAGACATCATCAGCTATGATCACTTGAGGTTAGGATTTGGATTTAGGAAGGGATTGCTGTATTTTTGACATTAGAAAGACCTCTCTTTGTACCTCTTTGGGGAGAAATATAGCCAATTCAGACAATGTTGTCATTTAAGGCCTCTGTCATGGAGTGAGCTCTGTGAGGATGTGGGCAGACTTCTGTGGCTGTGTGCTGGGCAGCCTCAGGGCCTAATGGCCAACTGGTGCTGAAGCATCTTATTAAGATGTATAAATTATATTGCATTAGTGGCAGTAAATGGTAGAAGTATTTAGAGTCTTCTCATCTTCCTGAACCAAAGGAGGGCCCAATTCATCCATCACTCCTATGCAACCCCACTGACTTCAGTGCAACAGCACAGGAAACAGAGAGGAGAATTGAGCTCAAAAGATTTATTGGAGATGAATATTGCTTTTTGCTATGTTCTTTGTGTGAATTTTATTTGCATTTCAAGATCCAGTTTTTAATATGAAAATGTAATATATAAATAATACATAGAAATATAAGGGGGCAAAACATAGACCCAGACGTAAAGCCCTTACTCCCATTGATTTCAATGTGTCTGAGTACAGACTATAGGACTGCATCTCACCTGAGGTATACAAGCATGAAACTGAATGACCTCTCAGTCACATTACATACCTTATCAGGAATGTTTTGACATTACACTGCTGCTGTAAAATGAACACAAAGGAAAAACAGAAAGAGAATGTCTATATCCAGAAACAATGGGCCAGGTTCTCAGCTAATGTAAATCAGCATAGCCACTTCAATGGAGTCATACTGATTGATGCCAGCAGAAAATCTGATTCAGTACCCTGTGCTGCGGTGATGGCTGAGTCTGATAACGTTGCAATCAGGCACTTTCTGATGTCATGACCTTTGGGCTACACCATGTAAAATTAACTCTGCGTAGTGACACAGGAAGTACACACCAACATATCCTCTCATTCCACCAAAAGGGAGACTTCGACAAACTCACATTCAGAGGATCCAGTTTTTCCAATGAGGTGTGGCCATAGTCTAATATATAGGCTTTGTGGAGAGAGTGATGGATTCTCCATCTCTTATATCCAGTGGTGGAGGGACAGGATTGATGGGTCCCACTACAGGTTTTTACTGTGGGCCACCATCCAGAGCAGCACCAAGTACAGCAGCACCCTCTCTTCTCTGGGCATCTCAATCCTAGCCCAGTGTGGAGGGGATGCAAGGTGGGGAAAAGGAGGACTGGACAACAAGCTCTCCCTGCATTCACCCTGCAGAGGCAGCTCTGGCAACTCCTATGTCCATGGGGTTAGGCCTGTTACCAACTCTGTGCATTGGAACCTGGCAGGTGTAGTCATAGCACTGCTCAAGTTTGGCCCATCTGAACCTCCATTCATCATGACAGAGGGCCAGACCTGAGCGGCACTGCGACCCGGTGCTCTAGGTCACAACGCTACTCACTGAGGTCTGACCCATCCGCTCCCTCGCCACCCCTATCCTGATATAGGATTGAGCAGGCCAAACCTGAGCAATGCTGTGACCTCACAAGTCAAGTTGCAATGCCCAGAGCAGGGCACCGGACCAAGCCCCATGGGACACAGGTGCCACTGGAGCTGCCACTGTGGAGTGAGTCATAGACCCAGAAAAAGCCCCAGACAAAAGGACAAATATTATTTGTGACTTTTTTCAAGCCATGACAATCTGCAGCCTTAACAGTGATACCTACTTTTGAGCCTTCTGGGACCTCTTAGGGTGTGTCTACACTGCAGTTAAAAACCTGTAGATGGCCCATGCCAGCTGACTCGGGCTCTTGGGGCTCGGGTAAAGGGCTATTTAATTGTGGAATAGATTTTTGGGCTCAGGCTACAGCCTGAACTTTGGAACCCTCCCACCTCACAGAGTCCTACGGCCTGGGATTCACTCGAAGCCCAAACATCTACGCTGCAATTAAACAGCCCCTTAGCCCGAGCTCCATGAGTCAGCTGGCACAGGCCAGCCACAGGTTTTTAACTGCAGTGTAGACATACCCTTTGCATCTGTCCCTGTGCATCTGCGGCAGCTGCTCTGGCTGTTCCTCTGCCAAGGTTTTAGTCAAGACTGGATGTCTCTCTAAAAGATACGGTCTAGCTTAACCCAGGGCAATAGGCTTCATACAGAAATTATTAAGTGAAGTTCTCTGGCCTGTGTTCTGCTGGAGATCAGGTTAGATGGTCACAAGAGTCCCTTCTGGCCTTGGAATGTATGAATCTTTGAGTCTATATTTCCTTATCCCTTCCCATCGCATTCAACCTGTAGGATATCCATAAACACACCTAAACATATTTTAAGAAACAAATGTCCTTGCAAAACTTGACATGGAACCAGCAGAGAAAATTATTTCCCTTGAGTAACTTTAGCATGATGCTGCCAAGATATTGTACTTCTTGTTACATACTGTCGGTTGGCTAGAACCTGCTTTGACTTACAGTTAAGCTAGTACTCAGAACCACCTTCTGCAAACAACCGCTGTCTAAAGAAACCATTTTAAAGGATAATTCAGTTTGACCTTTAATGATCACCACCTCTACTAAGCAATCAAATTTGTGCTAGTTTCTTGGGTAATTGCAGCAGACAGGCTTGCTATTAGCAGTTTGTATTAAAGCCCCAGCTCCTCGAGGCATGTGATTACATGAGATTGTCATCTTCATTTAAAAAAAAGAGTTTTGAGTCCTCATGGTTGTAGAGAAAAGCCTGAGATTTGTGAACTTTAAAGACTCAAAAACTAGAGGGCAAATAAACATAATCCTGTATTAATTTTTTTAAAAATCTCATGATATTTTGGGTACTGACTCCTGATTTTTGAACCCTTGGGGGCAGCAATACTATTACCCAGTGTCTTGCTCAGCTGACCCAATTTTCATTGCAGTATTATAAACAGAACTGATGGCTTCTGCTGGATAAGGAGATCAGGGAGTGATTTTAGTATAGTGATAATAACACATAGAAACCAAACATGATGCCTTAGAAATATTGTACAATATAATTGCTACACTGGTTATCAACAGTAAAGAATGTTCTACTTACCTTTGATTGCTCAAAGCTTATATTAAATCATTTGTTTGTGCGTGTTTTCCCTGAACAGCTAGTTTGATCCTAGCAACTCCAAATAGAGATTGTTTTGATAACTCTGCAGTGAGTTCTAACGTACTGGAAAGGAGGAACCCACCCAGGTCTTTCACACTCCAGTTATCCTGGTGTGTGAAATATTTCATGCGGAGAGTAGTTAATATTAAAGGAACTGATCTTGCTTGCCTTTAGCACCAAGACATTCATTGTGTGCAATCCCAGGACCATTGACTTCAATGGGAGTTTTGTGTGTGCTAGGAATGGAGCATCTGGGCTGGAGACAATCCACATCTCCAAGAGGGGAAGGAGGGTCTTATGCCTAAGGCTCTGGGCTGGGGGTCAGAAGATCTGGCTTTGTTTGTGACTAGGGTATGTCACTTATGGTGAGATCTTCACCTCATTCTGGCTTTTTTATCAGATAAAAGAGGTGGTGCAGTGTAAAGGGGTCATAGAAGCCCTGGCCCCCAGTGTCTGGCTAAGTAAGGATTCCCCTGTTGCAGGCAGGGCTGTATTAACTCATCTCTGAGCCATCACTCACTCACTCATGCCCATCCCCCAATCGGGGTATGGGCCGCCAACCACAGATCTCCAGAGTCCTCTATCCTGGGCCATTCGCTCTAGCTGGTTCCAGGTATAGCCCATTTTTTTGTGCCATAGGCAAACATATATACTCTTGGCCTCCACCTTCTGATATGATAATACATGGCAATAAAGAGCCATGTAGCACATTCACTGTGGCTGGGCTGGCCATGCTGTGGATTTGCTGGGACTGGCTGCTCCGTGAAGCACTGATCCCCATGATGGAGGGGTGGCTGTGGTAAATTTGAGTAGAGTTCCGACTCCGTGCGCTATGTCGCAATGCCACTCACTCAAATTTGGACCAGTTGATGATGTGGGGGAGGGGAGGAAGGTCAGGCACATCTGGGCCAAACCTGCGTCGCACTGTGACCCAATGCCCCAGGCTACACCACCACTCACTCAAGCGAGTGAAGTTCTTTCAGTTCACATGCAAATCTGCATTGGTTAAAAAAAATTGGCCCCACCCCCACGAGTTTGTGCCCTGGACACATGCCTAGTTATCCTATGTGTTAATCTGACCATGGGTGCAGTCACAGTGGAAGATAGCCATAAAAGCTGTCTCCATGACCCCTTTGCCCCAGTGCAGGAGGTGTGCCGGGTAGGGTGGCCACTGATGCATCCTCAGAGTGCAGGATATCCCCTCGGGTGCATGAAACCAAAGCCCGCCCCCGCTGGCATGACCTGGCACACGTGCTGCATTCAAGGTCACACGGCAAGGGCGGAGCAGTGCACGGAGCAAAATGGAGTTCTCCGTGCATCCACGATGATATCGGACAAAACCACGCTGTTTTCTGTCAGTACCAGACTCAGGAACCAACCTTACCAAAGCAGGACTGTCTGGCTTAAAACCGGCCGAATGGCTACCCGGGGCTGGGCGCAGGAGGGATGTGTTGGAAGCAAAAGGATGCAGTGCTACAATGATTCTGGACAGCCGGGAGGCCTATAAAGCATTCTGGGGAGGCTGCTGTGATTTAGAGAGCTCTCCAGGGCTGTCCAAGCTATGCTGGGGGCCTCAACAAACAGCCCAGGCCTGGGTTGGCACTAAGATGGTTTGAAACCACTTTAGCTTCCCTTACTGTGGGCTGTGATTTCTGTACTGTACCTCGTAGAGACACAGCACAGAATCTCACCCATGAGTGCCCCATGGCTCACTTTCCCATTCAAGAGGGATAATACTATTTCTTTTCTCCCACCCTCTGCAACTATTGATTTAAAAAAAACAACGTTCCTATTATGTAGCTTACAAATATCAGACAATAGCCACAGATGGTTGCCAAGCTAACACACAGTTAGTCGCAGAGAAGTAATCAGCCACACAGACATACTGGTTACCACCAGCCAACATTAATATTCTGTATTTGAAACATACAAGACATTGAAGCAAGGCACAAAACCCCTCAGTTATCGAGAAGAGAGAAAAGAAATCAACCACCTCATATCGGTGCAGGAACCCAGGCCACATTCATAACGTCTACCTCCAGAGCTGCTTGTTTTTTTCATCAATTCATATATTTCAAGGGCAGAAGGGACCATTATGATCATCTAGTTAGACCTCCTGTATAAAACAAACCACAGAACTTCTCCAAATAATTCCAAGAATATCTAGTTTAGAAAAAATACTCAATCTTCATTTTGAACTGGTCAGTGATGAGGAATCCACCCTTATCCTTGATAAGTTGTTCCAGTGGTTAATAACTCTCACCATTGAAATTTTACACCTTACTCTGAACTGGTCTAGCTTCAACTTCCAGTCATTGGATCAAGTTATACCTTTCTCTGCTAGATTGAAGAGCCCATTATAAAATATTTGTTCCCCCTGTACATACAAGTAGACTATAATCATCACCCCTTATCCTTCTCTTTCTAAAACTAAATAGACTGTGCTCCTTGAGTCTATCATCACTATATGGCATGTTTTCTAATCCTTTAGTCATTCTTATGGCTATTCTCTAAATCCTCTACTATTTTTCAACATCCTTCTTGAATTGTGGAAGTGGGAACAGGACACAGGATTTCAGCAGCCGTCACATCAGTGCCAAATACAGAGGTAAAATAATCTCACGACTCCTACTTGAGATTTCCTTGTTTATTGCATTAGCCCTTTAGGCCACTGTGTCACACTGGGAACTCATGTTCAGTTGATTATCCACCAGGACCCCAAAATCTTTTTCAAAGTCACTGAACATTTACACTTAGCCATATTAAAATGTGCATTGTTTGCTTGTGCCCAGTTTACTAAGCAATCCAGATTTACCACTGCTCCAATTTTTGTGTCATCTGCAAACTTTATCAGTGATGATTTTATGTTTTCTACCAGCTCATTAATAAAAATGTTAAATAGTGTAGGGCCAACAACAGATACCTGTGTGTCGTGTTAATTTTATATTGTTCAATTTTTATTAATAAAAAATATGTATGGTATCAAGTCAAACACCTTACAAAAATTTAATTAAATTATATCAACTGTGACAGGGTCAGGCCAAATGGCTACAAGAGCGCGGTCAAAGGTAGATACATTAGGTCCAGGTTAAGCCGGTCCTTTTTCCCTGGGTAAGATAACAGGGACTATTCCAGAAGACTCAGGAACTTTCTAGAACTAATTAAGGCAGGCAGGCTAATTAGGACACCTGTAGCCAATTGGGAAGTTACTGAATTAATTAAGGCTAATCAGGACACCTGGTATAAAAAGCTTTCACTCTAGTTAGTGAGCTGTGTGTAAGGAGCTGGGAGTGAGAGGGTGTGCTGCTGGAGGACTGAGGAGCACAAACATTAACAGACATCAAGAGGAAGGTCCTGTGGTGAGGACAAAGAAGGTGTTGGGAAGAGGCCATGGGGAAGTAGCCTAGGGAGTTGTAGCTGTCGTGTAGCTGTTCCAGAAGGCACTCTAGACAGCTGCAGTACACAGGGCCCTGGGCTGGAACCCAGGATAGAGGGTGGGCCTGGGTTCCCCCTAAAACCTCCCAACTTCTGATCCAACACAGGAAGATCTCTGAGGCTAGCAAAATCTGCCAATAAGGACAGGACTCGCCAAGGTAGAGGAGGAAAGAATTCTGTGGCACCTTATAGACTAACAGATGTTTTGGAGCATGAGCTTTCGTGGGTGAATACCCACTTCGTAGGATGCATGTAGTGGAAATTTCCAGGGGCAGGTATATATATGCTAGCAAGAAGCAAGCTAGAGATAACGAGGTTAGTTCAATCAGGGAGGATGAGGCCCTGTTCTAGCAGCTGAGGTGTGAAAACCAAGGGAGGAGAAACTGATTTTGTATTGGCAAGCCATTCACAGTCTTTGATTAATTCTGAGGTGATGGTGTCAAATTTTGAGATGAACTGAAGCTCAGCAGTTTCTCTTTGAAGTCCGGTCCTGAAGTTTTTTTGCTGCAGTATGGCCACCTTAAGATCTGCTATTGTGTGGCCAGGGAGGTTGAAGTTTTCTCCTACAGTTTTTTGTATATTGCCATTCCTAATATCTGATTGTGTCCATTTATCCTTTTCTGTAGAGACTGTCCAGTTTGGCCAACGTACATAGCAGAGGAACATTGCTGGCATATGATGGCATATATTACATTGGTGGACGTGCAGGTGAATGAACCGGTGATGGCGTGGCTGATCCGGTTAGGTCCTGTGATGGTGTCACTGGTGTAGATATGTGGGCAGAGTTGGCATCGAGTTTATTTCATGGACTGGCCATCACATACAGTCCCCAGCTAAAACCCCTCCAGCGCATCATCAGGGATCTACAACCCATCCTGGACAATGATCCCACACTTTCACAGGCCTTGGGTGGCAGGCCAGTCCTAGCCCACAGACAACCTGCCAACCTTAAACATATTCTCACCAGTAACTGCACGCCACACCATAGTAACTCTAGCTCAGGAACCAATCCATGCAATAAACCTCGATGCCAACTCTGCCCACATATCTACACCAGCGACACCATCACAGGACCTAACTGGATCAGCCACACCATCACCTGCACGTCCACCAATGTAATATATGCCATCATATGCCAGCAATGCCCCTCTGCTATGTACATCGGCCAAACTGGACAGTCTCTACAGAAAAGGATAAATGGACATAAATCAGATATTAGGAATGGCAATATACAAAAAACTGTAGGAGAATACTTCAACCTTCCTGGCCACACAGTAGCAGATCTTAAGGTGGCCATCCTGCAGCAAAAAAACTTCAGGGCCAGACTTCAAAGAGAAACTGCTGAGCTTCAGTTCATCTGCAAATTTGACACCATCACCTCAGGATTAAACAAAGACTGTGAATGGCTTGCCAACTACAAATCAGTTTCTTCTCCCTTGGTTTTCACACCTCAGCTGCTAGAACAGGGCCTCATCCTCCCTGATTGAACTAACCTCATTATCTCTAGCTTGCTTCTTGCTTGCATATATATACCTGCCCCTGGAAATTTCCATTACATGCATCTGATGAAGTGGGTATTCACCCACGAAAGCTCATGCTCCAAAACGTCTGTTAGTCTATAAGGTGCCACAGGACTCTTTGCTGATTTTTAGAGATCCAGACTAACACGGCTACCCCTCTGATACAAGGTAGAGGAGGAACTTTGTCACACAACACTTATCTTTATCATCCAAACTTGTAACCTCATTTTAAAAGAGGGGTGGGCAAACTGTGGCCCAAGGGCTGCATCCAGCCTGTCAGACCTTTTAATATGGCCCTCAAGCTTCCATGGCTCTATGCGGCTCCTGGAGGCAGTGGCATGTCCTCACTCTGGCTTCTATGTGTAGGAGCAGCCAGGAAGCTCTGCATGCTTCCCCCAGCCCAAGGACCAGCTCTGCAACTCCCATTGGCCAGGAACCATGGCCAATGGGAGCTGCGGGAGAGGTACCTGTGGATGGGGCAGCACACAGAGCTGCCTGGCCACACACCTCAGCATAGAAGCCAGAGGGGTGACATGCCACTGCTTCTGGGAGCTGCTTGATCTCCTCCCATGCCCCTGCCCCAGCCCTGATCCCCCTCCCATCCTCTGAACCCCTCAGTCCCAACCTGGAGCATCTTCCTGCAACTCAAACCTCTCATCCCTAGCCTCACTCCAGAGCCTGCACCCACAAACAGAGCTCTCACCTCCCCACACACCCCAATCCCCTGCCCCAGCCTGGACCCCCCCGCCCATATCCTGAACCCCTCATTTCTGGCCCCACTCTGGAATCTGCAACCCAAGTCCAGAGCCCATACCCCCTCCCACACCCCAATCTCCCTCCTCAGCTCAGAGATCTCTCCCATACACTGAAACCCTCTGCTCCACCCTCAGCCCACAGACTCCTTCTGCACCCCAAACCCTTCATCCCTGGCCCCATCCCAGAGCCAGCACCTCCATCCAGACCTCAACCCTCCTGCATCCTAACCCCATGCCCCAACCCGGAGCCCCCTTCCGAACTCCAAACACCTCATTTCTGCACTACCCTAGAGCCTGCACCACCAGCTGGAGCCCTCACCCCCTCCCACACTCCAATCCCCAATTTTGTGAGCATGCATAGCCTGCCATACAATTTTCACACCCAGATGTGGCCCTAAGGCCAAAAAGATTGCCCACCTCTGCTTTAAAAAAAGGTATTGCTAGAGTGAGAGACAGGGCCAGCTCCAGGCACCAGCTGACCAAGCACATGCTTGGGGAAGCACCTTATAAGGGGGGGGCCAATCTTGGTTCGGCGGGGTGGCACTGGAGTTTTATTTATTTTTTTTTTTTGGTTTGGCAGGATGGTGCTTGGGGGGATAGTGGTGATTTTCTTTTTGGTTCAGCGGTGCGGAGTGGGGGGGGGGTTGTTTTTGGTTTGGCAGGGCTGTGCTTTTTTTTTTTGCTTGGGGCAGCAAAATAGTTAGAGCCGGCCCTGGTGAGAGATCTATTTTACATAAACCAGTGTTGATTTTCATTATCCTGCTTTGGTTCTTTATTAATCGAGTCCCATATCAGCCACTCCATTATCATGCCTAGGATTGATGTAAGACTGATAAAAATGTTAAATAGTGTAGGGCCAACAACAGATACCTGTGTGTCGTGCTACCTATGATATTACCTATCATTCTGTCAAGCCATTTAGCTATTTTAAATATTGGCTCAACATTAGCTGTCATCTGGAACTTCCCTAATGCTCTAAGACTTATTTAAAATCAAACACGGTCCAGTAAGTGCCTCAGTCAGCTCTTTTAAAACTCTTGAATGCATGTTCTTGGGACCTGATGAGTGAATAATGTCTGACTTTAACAGATGATATTTAACATACTCCTGTGACAGTAGGGGCCTGTAAAGAATATCACCATCATATGATGAACCTGCATCATCTTTTTTCCCCCCAAGTACAGAACAGAAATATTTATTAAATGTTTCCTACTTACCTGCATTATTATTCATAATTTTACTATTTTCATCTAGTATCAGAAGGGTAGCTGTGTTAGTCTGGATCTGTAAAAGCAGCAAGGAAACTATTTTCAGATGCATGTCTGATGAAGTGGGTATTCACCCACGAAAGCTCATGCTCCCAAACTTCTGTTAGTATATAAGGTGCCACAGGATTCTTTGCTATTTTCATCTAGTAAACTATTTCCATCTATTGTCAGGATTTTTGTCATATACATTTATAAAAACTCCTTGTCCTTATCTCTGCTGGCCATAGATTTCTCTTTGTGTCCCTTTTCTTCCCTTATCAATGTACTACAATTCCTAGCTTCTGATTTATAGTCACTACTATCAGTTTCCCCCTTCTTCCATTTGTTATAGATATAGTTTTATTTTTCATAGCTGCATTCACTCCCCTCTAAACTAGGTCAGTTTTTTATCCAATAAGGCCATCTTCCTGGATTGTGACTTTTTAGGCACCTAGTAAAGTGCTAGTAAACAGTTTCCAGTTATCATTCACATTTTTCTGATTAAATATTTCCTGTCAGCTAATATGGTTCATAATTGTTTTCAGCTTTGTGAAACTGGCCCTTTTAAGGTACCAAGTATATATATTACTCATTTGAACTTTATTTTGGTTGCACATTAAAAATGTGATCAAGTCAGGACCATGTGTATGTAAGCTATCATTAATTTTTAGTTCTGTGATCAGTTCCCCTCTACCTATTAAGATCAGGTCTAATATAGAAGTCCCCTGTGTTGGTTGCAACAGTTTTTGAGTTAGTAAATTGTCATCTATATTGAGAATTTCTTATTACTGGAGCAAGAGGCCTCCAACATATGTCACTCAAATTGATGTTCCCCCATGATCATGCAGCTTTCTTTCATTATAGATGCTGTTCCCTAGCATGATTTGATGGTCTGTAGCAGACACCAACAAATACTCCATCTTGTGCTTTATCTGTTAGAACATTGATCCATAAGCATTCAGGGTTATTTTCTCCCGAGTTATCAGTGACTCACAAACAGGTCTCCACCTGTTTTTTACATAGAGTGCCATTCACTCTCCCCCTTTTGCCCAGTCGGTCCTTCCTAAATAGGTTATAACCCTTGGTTTTAACATTCTAACTGTAAGAGTCATTCCACCAGGTTTCAGTAATACCAGCTAGATTGAATTCATGCTCAGATATGACCAATTCCAGTTCCTCTTATTTGTTAGCCAGGCTCCTAGCATTGGTGTATAGATAATTCAAGAATTTCTTCTTTTCTTGTTCTTTGGTTAATTTTGTTCTCAACATCTTGATTCTGTGCTAAATGAGTACTCAGATCTTCCCTCTGTTTTACCCTCTTTTTATGTTGTTAGTTTATCCCTCTCCTGATTAGTCTATCCAGCCTATCCCTGAGGACATCAATTCCCATTCTACTGAGTTAAAAAGTAGATTAAATAATATACAACAAATAATGTATCCAATGACTGTAGCCTCTTTTTCAGCTCACCAGTACTCACCAGGATGCCAGGAAATGTGAGTGCTAGTTAATGATATTTATAACAATATTTTTGTTAGTGGTGGTTTTTTGTCTGTGCAAATATCACCAGCTAAAGAGCTGATTGCACATCCATAAGTGTTACTCGTTCAATTAACACTCTTGCTTCTGTTAAATATTCATGAGCAATTAAGGCTCTAGCATCTTTCATCCTGAATTAGTCAGTGATTAATGATAGAAGAAGTTGGAGTTAAGTTTACAAGACCTACATGATGCTTTGAAGTGCAGAGACTGCAGTCTGGCTCACAGGTGTTAGCTCTCAACATGTGTTAGGTTTCATGTACTCACAAAGAGTTCAGCCCAAGCTAAATTATGATCTGGTGGAATCTAGTCCAATCTCCCTTGCTCCTTCTCCATGCCATCACATTTGGAACCCCCTTCCACAGATTACAGGGAATGTGGAGGCAAGCCTGCTCCATCCACCTCCACACCCTCCTCCATGCTCACTCTTCCTTCATCTTCCCCATAAGCTTGGGCTACGCTAGGAATGTGTGTCGCTATGATCTTGTCGCTCATGATGTGGAAAATCCCGAGTGACGTAGTTCTACCAACCTAACCCCAGTGTAGACAGCGCTGTGTGGATGGAGGGGTGGGGGGATTCTCCCATCAACATAGCTACCGCCTCTCATGGAAGTCAGGTACGTACGCCAATGGGAGAAGCTCTCCCATCTGCGAGGGTAGCATCATCAAGGATTGCTACAGAGGCGTAGTTGTGCTGCTGCAGCACTGTAAGTGTAACCAAGCCCATAGTACTACCTGGTAACAGAGTTCCTATGATGTGGAGAGTTCTGCCTTGGGGTGAATCCTTAATTAATTGGATTTTTTTTTTTTACAAACATTGTTAAAACTATGTGTGATGTCCATGTAAAAGATGAACCAATTGGGTATTTTCCTCCATATAATGTTGGGCCAGATCCTCACCCCGGGGTAATTCATTTACACCAGCCAGCAATCTGGCCTATGACATCATTATTGCTCAATTACATTATTCAGCCTATAATTATACTTATAATGAAGATATAAAGGTGCTTAGCTATGACACTGCTGAATATGCTCGAAAACTGAAAGCAAGAGGTCAGTAAATAGTTATTTAAACAGAAACACAGATTTTTACATAACTCTTAAGCAAACATCATTCTGGGATGTATTAGAAGGTGTGTTGTAAGCAAGACATGAGAAGTAATTCTTCCACTCTAATGCACACTGATTAGGCCTAAACTGGAGTATTGTGTCCAGTTCTGGGTACCATATGTCAGGAAAGATGTAGAAAAATTGGAGAGAGTCCAGAGAAGAGCAACAAAAATGATTAAAGGTCTAGAAAACATGACCTATGAGAGAATGTTGAAAAAAAAATGGGTTTGTTTAGTCTGGAGAAGAGAAGACTGAGATGGGACATGATAACAGTTTAACTATATAAAAGGTTGTTACAAAGAGGAAGGAAAACAATTATTCTCCTTAACCTCTGAGGATAGGACAAGAAGCAATGAGCTTAAATTGCAGTAAGGAAGGTTTAGGTTGGACATTGGGAAATCTTCCTGTCAGAGTGGTTAAGCACTGGAATAAATTGCACAGGGAGGAAGTGAAATCTCCATCATTGGAGGTTTTTAAGAGCAGGTTAGACAAACACCTGTCTAGATAAGGATCTAGATAATAGTCCTGCCTTGAGTGCAGGGGACAGGACTAGATGACCTCTCAAAGTCCCTGCCAGTCCTACAATTCTATGATTCTATGATCTTACGAGGAATGACATCTGAAGCTACACCACAGTTTTGTAATTATACATTTTATTGAGTTTGAACAAAGGAAAATGATTTTCACAAAACAAACTGGAAAAAAATTATAAGAATAAAAGTTAACATTCAAAGTCTATGGTACACCATTGGAAAGCCAGTTAATAGCTCCTGTTATTATATAACTAAAAATGTCAGTCACCTTCACCACTAATAATTATATTGCAAGTAATGTACATTCTTTTTAACAAGGACACTGTCATGTAGTTTAGGGCCAAAACTTAGGTGGGGGGAGTCATTTGTTTAAAAAACTTTCAACAAAAGCTAACATTAATAGTATTTGTTAAAATGTTTTAGTTGGGTTTTGTTCAGGTTTAAACATTTCCCAGCAACGCTTTACTCTAAACTGTACAGTACAGGCCTACTGCAGGAGAACTAGAAAGCAAAACTGCTTAGTATGTTTTCATTTGTTCAAGCTGAAGGAAATTCAAAAAATAAATAAACAGCATAAATAGCACTAAGAAGAAAAGTTCCAAGCCAGGAAGGCTCTTCTCCCCAAAGTCGGAGTGTGTTTGGATACGTTGCTTTGTTCTAGAAAAAGTGAATCAGATAATGACAATGACTGAGATTCTTAGAGCAGTCTGGGGCACATAAAACATATACCTTCCACTCAGATTAATGGAAGGTAATTGTCTAAATCCTCTAAACTGCTGTGACAATCTCCATCAATTATTTTCAGCTATTGTTGGTAGCACAACAAGCACAAACACTAATAGCACAAGCAATATTTTTAATAGGATGATTTCTAATGACAATGTCGGGCTTTAAGGAATACCTAAGCATAGAAAGAGAACAGTCAGTGAATTACAGCAACATGTCTTCCAGGTATGTGGCCTGGCACATCCTGTAGTGCTGCACTTATCTTTCCAGCTCCCTGCCTATTTGTCTCTGCCGCTGAAGTGGCTCTTTACATGCGTTACCCTGACCCAGGGGGGACTGTCTTCCCACCTCCCCTTAATTATAAGAAAATTGGAACTAGAAACTGTATGTGTGGTGTGCAGCTGAAACAGCATTTTTGCTCAGACCATGCTTCTTTGAGACCAGGCACAAAGGTGAGGTGCTGAGATCGGGGAAGGCACGTTCCCCTGTTTTCGCAGAGACAAGTAATGCTTCCTGCAGTTTATTTTAGGTTTCCCCCTTCCCAAAGTTGCTGAGTTCAGCTGACACATTTCAGCTTGACTCAATACCAAACAAATGGCACTGGATAGGTAGAAAAATCTTGCCGTGAGCTGGGCTGCACTTTGGCCACTGTGTAATAAAGGAATTTTACTGAATGTGAAACTGCTATTTTGGAGCACTCTATGGAATTACTCACAAGCTTGAAGTTAAGCACATTTCTAGGTGCATTGCTGAATTGGGGCTTAAATATCAGAGGTTTGCTAAACAAACTCGTCACATAGCATGAAATTCATCAGGTGCACTGGCAGCACAAGATCTATGCACCACTTAAATCCCATCAAAATACCATGTAAGCGGAACATAAGTAATGCACAGACTTTGTGCTCACCTTGTGCGGTTGGGTGAATTTTATCCCTAGTGCATAATCTTTCTTCATGAGGAATAAGAAAGTACAGAGCGGGGTTGATCTGTAAGGTCAGTTGGAAAACTGTATTTACATTTTTCACAGAATACTTTTCTGATTTTTTTTACATGCCAAACTGGAAACCAATTTTTTTTCTCAGATTTTCATCAAAACCATGGAAAACTTGGAAAGAAACAAAAATCTTCCACAAAATTTTTCGTTTAGTAACCAGATTGCTTTTCCTTCAAACATTTTTTGAATGACAAATTTCAACCAGCTCTTTTGATCAGCTGCTTCCATATTTTGAAAGGGGGTAATTGCCTAAATGCTACTTGATTGTTAACATTTCTAGCTTGTGCTAGATGAATTATTGTTTTAATCATGCAGGTTACTACAAATGCTACAAGCAGGTTCTAAATTTTGATCATTGTAAGAATATGGGATGCAGCCTCAAAGTATAAAGCACTTTTTAAACTAGCCTCATTGGTGAGAACAATGCAGATATGCTGATTTACACCAGCTGAGGATCTGGCTCCTACTGTTCTTGATCTTAGAGATTACAGCAACCATATTCAAGGTTGAAAGCTTTGCAGCATGATTGTCCAATTTCATGTAACAAGGAGTATACAAAATGCAGTGCTATCACATCATGGTAGATGCTATGCAGAAAGAGATTGTTTGTTTGTTTGTTCTACATGCAAAATTATTTTGCACTGATGGGCCACGAGCTACTTCCATTTGTATCAGGTGAAGATCTGGCTCTATGCCTGTAAAGTTAACAGACCATCATTTCTCCCATTTCTCTATGAAGTCTTCACCTGAGGAATCTGATTGACAGGTTGCTCCACAGCGAGCTGGTTTTCAAACACACAGCACGATTTATAACTTTCCACAATTTTTGCATGAAAATTTGCTTCATCCAGCTTATGCCAAATATTTCTTTCAATGTACATATTGTATGGGTCGTTTGAGTGCTCAAGCTTTTTGGAGCGGATGTTGCTAAACATTGTTCCAAATGTGAAAAAGCCAAAGAAACCAAGCAACAAGAGCACATAGATGATTTCCAGATTGTCACTGGGTTTTTCAGCCTGAGAAGATGCAGAGTTATTTGTCCGGTCTACATATTCTTGTAATAATTTGGAGAGGAGTGAATTCAGTGCTGTATCATTAGACAGCGTTCCCATCTTCTTCCGTCACTCTTTCCTTTCTGATGTGGTGACTTCTAGAAAAGCATAAAAGCCAGGTACACTTGTAAAACCCAATGTGGCAATAATTCTATACAACTGATACATATCCTGTCTGCGTTCCTTTCTTAGAGAAGAAAACTATTTCATGGGATAATGCTGAACTTGGAAACAAAATATTTCGGACCATATCATTGGCTGGGGTAAATTGGCATAACTCTATTAAATTCAGTGAAGATGTATTTAATTTCAATTTCCATCAGCTGAGGACCTGTCCCTTAATGTGTCAATTTATAGTAATGTTTACTATGTAAGTACAAACATCCTAAATAAATTACTACTGCTCTTTCTGTCTGTTTCCCCATTGTGCTGCAGTAAAACAGAGGTTGGGGGAGAATAGGGAGTGGAAAAGCCAGGAGCAGCTGTGAAAACAGCAGGTGACAGAAGAAAGAGGCAGCAGCCTCCAGTGCAGGAGCTCCTAGGGGCTAGTGATGGTAAGTGGTTCCCTTTGCCACCTTACCTCCAGTAAAACAAAAACCCACCCCCCTCCTGTAACTGATTCAGAGAGTCCTTCTCAAAGACAGCCATCATGCAGTTGTGAGTTTTGCTGGATGGTTAAGCTGACCTCCGGTGACATCCTTGCAAATCAGGAATACTGCCATATAGAGTGCAGTCAAATCACTTTGACACAAGGAATCAAAGATTTTTGGTAATCAATACTACTTTTATTGAGAGTTTTACACAAGAAGCTTAATGATCACTTCCCCCTTTAGAGTCTCAATACCAGACATCCTGTCCAGTAAATCCTTTCAGTGGATAAGAACAATGTATCAGGATTGCAATACCCAAGTCTCCCTAACCAGACAATAAAACTGACATGTCACTTTAATCTTAGTACAAGGCATAATTTAGCTTTTGTTATAAATTAAAACAAACATTCCTTATTGTATTATGCCCTTAGACTTTTTGAATAGCAGGTATTGTAATTCAAAGTGACTTCACTGATGGTAATCTTGTAATATTACAGGAGCTGTCAGTTCTTTATACAGTTTTAATTATATGAAAACAGAGTCTTCCATTTACACAGGCTCTTCTGATTTAAATGGGATTTTTTTTAGCCATGTACTGTATTTTATTAATTTACATTAAGGGTAAAATTTGCTCCTGGGCAGAAGGCCAGCACAAGGTTTATGCAGGTCTTACATACTACTTGAGCATTATTTTGAGGGCTTAAGTAGGACTTGAGTGGTGCATAGATCTTGTGCTGGCCCTCTGCACAGGAGTGATTTTCACTCCAAACATTCAGCACATATTTGAGTGCCTTTACTCCTAAACTATCTTGTGAGGCCGGGTTACATTTTCTGTTCCTAGATAGTGTATGACTAATGCTGGGCATAGTTTTTGCATGAAAGGGTTGTTTGTTTTTTTTTGACGAAAACTGCAGATTCAGTGACACCAAAACCTTTGCAAATTCATGTCAATTTTGTCAAATTCTTTTGCCTGAAAAGAAAACCCAATTTTTAATTTTTTTTATTAAAAGTTTTTTAACAAAAGTTCTGATTTTTTTTAATGTGAAATGACTTCTACCCTCTGTCACCGCATTTTCCTTTAACTTAAAAAGGAAACAATCCAAAACAAAATTGGTCAAAATTGAAATGAAACATTTGAAACAGGTTGTTTGATTCAAAATGATTTTTTCAACTCTTTGATTCACTAAAAATTTCTTTTCCAATTGACCAAAAACATTTTTTAATTGCCAGCAAACAGAAAAATCTATGATTTACTCAGCTCTCTCTATGGCATCTGCAAAGAGAGATGCTATGATGCACTGGAAATGGAAAAAAAGAAATTGATCCTATGATTCTTTGTCCTTTATAAAAACTGCATTTATTTACCTGAAATATAATGCTATGAAAGTTAACGAAACGAAACACTAATACAAGAACAGTATGTTGGTTTCAGCATTGGAATTGTGTGAACCTTTTGCTATGAAACCCCAAACTATGCAACATTTCCCCTGGGTTTGGGTTCACTGCAAACTTGACACCCAGCTTAAGTTTGTAAACTTTCTGGAGAAAGCAGGGACTCCTGCGCCTCACATTTTCCAGGAAAGATTAATGGTTTCAATCAAACCACATGAGATTTGATGATTTCAAACTGAAAAAAATTGGCCTTTTGGGTTGCTTGGTGGTTCAGATCAATGTTGAAACTTGAAAGTATGGCTCAGTCGAGATGTGAACTGAAACAAAAAGCTTGCCATCAAATTTCACATAACAACAGTATCCTTCTACAGCAGTGGTTCTCAAACTTTTGTACTAGTGACTCATTTCACATAGGAAGCCTCTGAGTGTGACCCCCCTCTTATAAATTAAAAATCTTTTTTTATATATTTAAACACCATTATAAATGCTGGAGGCAAAGCGGGGTTTGGGTTAGAGACTGACAGCTCATGACCCCCCATGTAATAACCTCACGATCTACTGAGAAGTCCCAACCCCCAGTTTGAGAACCCCTGTTCTACAGCATAGAAACCCTCTGATTAGCTTTTACAACACATAGAAGCTGAGTTAACATTTTTTTGACAAGGGTCCAAATTATCTGCCCACAAGATGGAAAAATCCCCCTTACAAAATAATACCTGATTCCAAATTATTGCTTTAGACAAAGGATTCTGACAGGTCATATTTACTTACAGAAAACTACGTCTTGGTAACTTGAGCTCAGCAGGCTAAAATACATTCAAATTTCACAGCTGTTGACAGATCCTTTAAAAGCAAAAAAGAAAAGAAAAAAGGAAATTGAAGCCTTTCTCGGAGAGAATTATTTCTATAAACTGGATGGGAAGTGTGTCAACATTCTGAATACTGTAAAATGGAAAGTGACAACGGGATTTTGGATAAAAATAGGGTGACTAGACAAAGTGTGAAAAATTGGGATGGGGTGGGGAGTAATAGGAGCCTATATAAAAAAAAGCCCCAAATATCAGGATTGTCCCTATAAAATCAGGACATCTGGTCACCTTAGATAGAAAGACCCTTAAGAAGGGTCAGACGGTGACATTATATTGAGACATGAGAATATAAGGCCTTGTTCACCACTGCATTACTCCTGTTTAATACTCATGTGACTCCACTGAAACCAGTCAAGTTGCATCAGTGTAAAACTGGAGTACTGCAGGGGTGAATTAGGCCTACAGTTTTAATTCCATGGTGGTCCTCACATAAGGATCAACCCTTGCATGTGGCAATAACTCTGAGTACAGTGGAGTTGCACAAAGGATGAAATTGAACTTCTATTCTTTCATGCTCTGTTTATTCCCAATATGGGAGTCTTGTCCACTTTTCCTCCAAATCCTGGCCTTACTGTGCAAGGAGATGAGGGATTCCCTCTGAACTCTCTCTTTGAGTCAAGAGCTAAATTTCATTCCCTCAGTTGCTGCTTGATGTAGGTACAAAAATATCCCTAGCTGCCACTTGGTTGACTTGATTTCTTCATGTGTGCAATCGAGTACATCTCCAGTGTCTTTCAAACATTCCAGCGTCACTTCAATTTGCTGTAGACATAACTAAATTAGCATCCAAGCACCTGCTAGCTGTGTCATAGAGCAGGCCTGCAGGAAGCTCATACAGAACTTCTGTCAGTGGGAAAAGCAAGAGAGTTTGTAGGCTGCGTTCCATTAGTTTCAATGTGTTTTAAAATATTTATTTGTAAATGTAGCACTATTTACAACAGAAGGAGCCAGAGCCTCAGCTGCTATAAATCAGCGCAGCTCCATCTGACTTACATCAGCGGAGGGTTTGGCCCAATGTTTCCTTTCTCTATTTGTCTGTGGCTATTGTTTGGGATGATTTAAATTGAGGGCTTTTCTACACTAGGATCTTTTACACCAGTGTAGCTGCACGAGTGCAAACCCCTAGTCTAAGTGTGCTGCATTGGTGCAAACTGTGACTTGCACTGGTACAAAACACTCTTGTAGACAAGGCCTTAGACAGTCAGTGTCCCCTTTCCCTTATTCAAATGTACATTGAACTAGTCACACTGCTCTGTCCTCCATATTACCCTCCAGCAATCACTTAATGTGCATGTGCTACCCAATTATCACCCAATTAATTCTCTCTGGCCTAGGCAAGAGCCCTGTCACCTGTGAAATAAGAATGGGAGAGGATGGGAGAGGTGCATTAGTGGTAGAAAAAATTCTCCAGAAAACTTAAATTGCTAAATAAGCATCCAATGGCCACTTTGTTCTTGATTTGTATCTTCATCCTATGGGGACCTATTGCCAAAGAGAAATTAGCCTGAGGTGTCACCTGACAGATGTATGTGAAGGAAGATATCAGAGGGCGTTCTCTGCCAGCAGATGCCTTTCAAATTAGTGCTTAAACAGTTCATGTAGCAATCCAGAAAGTCAGTAAATAAAGCTTTCAAACCACCAGGATCCCTTTGTTTAAAAATAGATTACTTTTCAGTGGAGTGATCACGAACAATCTCCTGTAGCAGTGCAATAGCAGAATGTGGGTGTTAGATGAACCAGTTAAAAAGCCATTACCCACAAACACAGGAAACTCAGCACACTTTTCAACTTGATGGAGATACAGTGAATTGTCTCTGTGTGTTTCAGGTTTTCCACCTGCATGACATGAGACTGCTGGGAGCTGGTTTGAAGACTGCCCATGAACACACCTGGTTCCAGGTCTTTCAAATGAAAATTCAAGTACTACAGTAGCATAATAAATTTTCTCTTATTTCTATCAGTCAGTTCATTACCAAATACAAGCATTTGTAACTATGGAGTGGCTGTGCTAAGAAATTAAAGACAGTCAAACACTAATTCATCCCTAAAAGCATAGCTACATCTATGTGAGATACATACAAGTACAATGTATACAACACAAAGGGTTCATTTCAACATGTAAGTATTCCTTTGCAGTGTATAGTCTAACTATTTATTTTAGGTTGGTTATTTTGACAGGTTCAAGCCTGATCAGAAAGCAGGCATTCTAAGGAATAAATGTTGAAAAATTCTGTTTGGCCCCAGCTCACTTTTACAGTTGTCATTCAGTAAGAGTGATCTTATTATAACGTTCAAAAAAGGACCTGATCTTGCACCAGGGAATATTGACATTGGCCACAAAGTAGGCAGGATCGGGCCCAACATTTTTTTTAGGATTTTCATGCATGCTGAGGTTAGAAAGTGACAGATTTTCATAGTGTAGGCATTGTAGAGACAGATAACTGTTAAATGCCAGATCCTCCACTGGATGTAAATTGGTCTGACTCCCTTCAAGTCAATGGAACTAGGATGATTTACACCAGCTGGGAATCTGACCTTAATCTTTCCAGCCGTATGACCATCAGCCATAGCAGCCTATCATTGAAATCTCTACAGAAGTATTTGTCTTTTGAAAATACAGCACTGTAGTAATCTTTTCAGATTGGAGCGATTAGGGGCTGAAAGCCTGTGTGCCAATCCAATACATAAATGTTACCACTGCTCTTTGCCCACAATCACTCCCATAAAATGTCTTGCAACAGTACTGTCCTTACCCGTTATACATAATTGTAACCAGTTACATCAGAGTGAAAGTGGTTCTCTTCCCTGGCTGTTCACTCAGAGAGATTGCTAGGATGAGCAGTTTTCTGGAGACTGGAGTGTTCCACAACTGAGCCCCCATTTTTTTCGTATGGCTTTTAGAACTGTATGCAACAATCTGGCATCCAGAATGCCAGGATCCCACCAGAGACAGAACAGAAACAGGTAAAATTTACTACTGCATTGAATAAATGCAGGGCCGCCCAGAGGATTCAGGGGGCCTGGGGCAAAGCAATTTTGGGGGCCCCTTGCATAACAAAAAGTTGCAATACTATAGAATGCTACATTCTCATGGGGGCCCCTGCGGTGCCTGGGGCAAATTGCCCCACTTGCGCGCCCCCCCCCCCAACAGGCGGTCCTGAATAAATGTTGGGCATAGTTAGGTCTGTATTTAGATATCACGGTGATGAGCACAAGAGAAACACCTAAGATAGACAGGGTGCATTTACACAGCAGGGTTCTTTCAGCAGTGTGCAGTGTGCACAAACATTTAGCCCCCAGCAGAGGTATAAATAGCAGTGTAGATGGTAAAACACGGATTAAGCCAGTAGAGTAAAGACATCCTGAAGGGTGTGAGTGTGTAGCTGGGGTACAGGTGCAGGGAAAGGCTCTGGCTGTGGGGGAGGGGAACAACAGGGAAAGGCTGCTAGCCCCCTGGATCCTGCAGGGAAAGACTCCAGCAGGAGGGGAAAACTCTGGCAGGGGGATAGGCAACAGGGAAAAGGCTGAGCCTTGCCTTGCTGCCTGCCTCCCCCTGCCAGAGCCTTTCCTAGCTGCAGTGAAAGGCTCTCACAGTGGGAAGCAGCTGATACCTTTTCCCAGCTGCCTCCCTCTGCCAGAGCCTGTCACTGACTTGTGTAGCTGTGCACTATCAGAGCCGGCTTTAGGCACCTTTTTAATTTTTTTTTACTCACTCCAGTGGCGGTCAGCTCTGCCGGGGTCTTTGGCAGCCCCGCTCCCCTGGCCAGAGTGCTGGTCGGAGCGCAGCAAGCCCGCGACCCCAGGACCCCGGCTGGAGCTTTGGCTGGAGCGCAGCAGCTCCACGGCCCTGCGGCCCTGCTCTCCCGGCTGGCAATTCAAAGTGCTGTGCAAGACTGGGAGCGCCGCCTGGTGGGTACAAGCCCCTCCCCCGCCCCCAGGAATCGGGCCCCACACTTGCTAAAGCCAACCCAGCGCACTATAGTGTGCCTTTCGTAAACTACATAGCTACCTGTAAACTACACACCACCAGAAGAGGTGTATAGTGTAGACGTAGCTTTAGGTAGGTTTATGCTTCCACTCCTGTACACCGACTCAGACTGTTTTCTTCAACAATTGTAATTTAATAAACTTCAGAGTGTGACCAGATTATATTGTCATCATTCCTCTTCCTGTGTCTCAGATGGATCCGATGAAGTGGGTATTCACCTATGAAAGCTCATGCTCCAATACGTCAGTTAGTCTAGAAGGTGCCACAGGACTCTTTGCTGCTTTTACAGATCCAGACTAATATGGCTACCCCTCTGACATGTGTCTCACTGTTCACCCAATCCTCAAACATCATTCATAACTGCACTTTAGACAGCCACACAGATACAGCGGGGCTAGGCTGGTTGGCTTGTTCCTTTACAAAATGTTATGTTTATATGATTACAAGATAGAAATTCAACCCCCACTTCACTTATACGATACGACAGCCTAAAATCACGTGCACAGTCTTTGTCCCTCCAGATCTAACTACAATAGGCTGATGTGTAACACATGGACTGTAAAGGGCCAGGCCAATGCCTGGCACCATACAAATAAACAATATCATCAAATTAAAGACCTTCTCTCTTTTTATTCATGGCCACAAATTCCTTTGAGGGGGGCTTATGTGAACTGTGGCTCCTATGAGCATTATTATTTCCCCCACTCTCACTCCAGCCCCTTTGCATTGAACTTTATTTTGCAGTACCAACCCGTCTTAGCAAAATACAGTCAAGATTCAGGATTCCAGCTACTGCTGAGAAAAAGAGAAGCAGAAACAAGTGAGCTCTGGAGACATCTAGGGACAAATTTGCCTCCAGCTTCACTGGGATCATAGCAGGGGAAAATTCACTCCTTGTTCCTATGGGAGCCCTGCAAAAAAAAAAAGTCCTGAGCAGGCACAGCTGCCCAGCTACTTGCTCTCCCCTTGATCTGTACAAAGGCTGAGAGGCAAACAGGAAAACATGCAAACTCACCAGACTGTGCAGCTGGAAGAGGGCGGGAGGCTGTGATCTGGGTGCTGTAAGCCAGATCCTCTCACTGTGAGCATGAGTGGGAGGCAACCTGAAGTCTGGGTGTTGGGAACCAGCCTCAGATTATATGCGTATGTGGGCGGGAACCTGCGATATGGGCACTGGGAGCCAACCTCAGACTGTGAGCACAGGGAACAGGGAGGCTGTGAGCAGCTCTGTGCACAAGCTGGGGACCAGCTGGGCACAGAGGTCAGGTGGCCCAAAGACAAAGCATCCCAGAGGATAGCAGATTCTCAGCAAGTGAGTTGCCTCCTCTCACAAAATAAGAAAGGGGAGTGTGATTTGCACCTAGTACAGCACCCTGCACCTGGCCTGAAGGAGACTCAGCTCTTGGCTCCCTTGCCTGCACCCAGTGTTCCCCTGCTCCTGAGTAATCACCCCAGGGCATCCACACAGTGACCCAGCCACCTTCCTTTCATCCTATCTTCAGCACGTCCCCTCAGTCACCCACACTCCTGCTCTCCTGGAATCATTCCCCTTCCCCCAAGGCACACCACACGACTGACTCCACAGGTCCTGCACACACCTCATGCATCTATCAAAATTTCTTTCAACATACTTCATCCTGCAGCCCTCACAGCTCCCGCCGTTGCCTGTGCCCCACACCTCTTCGGAGTCTGAAGTAGGGAGAGAGGTCAGAAGCTCAGAACAATCATTCTGACACTCTCTGAATATGGCTCATTCTTCAGTTGCAATATAAAGACTCTCACAGGTTGTTGTTTAGCTCTGCATTCATATACTGAATGAAACATTTTGAGAAACAAAAATCATCTGCAAAATGGCTGATATAAATGCTATGACCTTTACAGACATCTCGGTCCTGTGAGACCCCTAGCTGGCATTATCCTTCTCAGTGTTAAAGGGAGAGAAAGCCACTTCCAGCAACTGCTCCTTAAATCATACAGACTGTGGTGTGGAACATCCTATTTGCTTCTGTTCGGTACCTGAAAAAGGTTTGCTATCCAGGACTAAGGCGTGTCCATTTCCACTGGCTAAGCAGAGGGAACATTTGGCTGGCAGTCATTACTGACTGAAAGGCTTCAGGGCCTATGTGAAATGAAGGGATGAGCTCAACTGGAAAGCTTACTTGAGCCCTAAATTCACTTTTAAAATATGATTAAATGTAGCATAACGTGCCCTTCATACTCCCTAAATGCCTGTAACAGATACGTCTGGTAAGTCTCCCAGCGTATGTCAGCTGACTAAAATCCGACTAAAGGTAGCATAGATTCCAAAACCAAAAATATTGCATTAATAGCAAAATTACCAGTGCCTACTTCCTTACGTAGTTGTGTTATTCATTGTACATAGTCCTTCAAAATTCAGTGGTCCTTGTAGGACTATTGGACAATAGAAGAGTCTGGAACGTGACCAGTACTTAAAATGAAAAAATGAAGACTAACACATAATCATCTTGAAATACTTCTCACACATCTTCTCCAGAAGAGTGGAGCACATTTTTTCCCCATGGGGTTGCCGTAGACA
Organism: Gopherus flavomarginatus; assembly: GCF_025201925.1. Lineage (NCBI taxonomy): Eukaryota > Metazoa > Chordata > Testudines > Testudinidae > Gopherus > Gopherus flavomarginatus. The sequence goes on from NC_066617.1 coordinate 203,183,747, forward strand.
CTAAAATATACCTCCTGTCAGACTGGTGTATCCTGAAGATGAAGCAGGTTGTTAAAATGAAAAGGACAATAATTGCTTTAAAAGCAACAAAGAATCCTGCAGCACCTTATAGACTAACAGACATTTTGGAGCATGAGCTTTCATGGGTGAATTATGATATGCATCCGACGACGTGGGTATTCACCCACGAAAGCTCATGCTCCAAAACATCTGTTAGTCTATAAGGTGCCACAGGATTCTTTGCTGCTTTTACAGATCCAGACTAACACGGCTACCCCTCTGATACTTAATAATTGCTTTAAGAAACCACTTAGCATTCATATAATGCTCCCCATTCAGGGTCCGTAAAGCACTTTACAAACAATAGTTAGTTAAACCTTGCAGCATCCCTGAGGGATGGAATGTATTATAACCTCCATTATACAGACATATGAATGGAGGCTGAAGTGGGCAAGTGACTTGGCCAAGTGCAAAGAGTGAGTCAATGGTAGAGCTCGGTATACAAGAGAATGGGTCACACACTTCCCTACTGTAACTACTAGACAACACTGCCTCTAGTCAATGCAAGGCTGCTAACAGTGCAACAGAATTACGTGGTAATGAATCATGTCCATCATGTGTGGAGTTCTCTTCTAGGTGAAGGTGAGCTAGTTACAGCTAGATCTGTGTGAAATGTTTTGACCAAACCTTTTTTGGGTGAAAAATGAAGATTCAAGTCAACCAAAACATTTTGCATATTTATGTCAAGTTCACTGAATTGTTTCAGTCAAAAAAAAACAACCAAAAAAAAAATTCTTAAAAAACCAAAATGTTTTGTTTCAACATTTTCAAAATGTTTTGGTTTTTCAATTAGAAACTACTCTTGTTTTGAATTTTCCTTAAATTTTATGTTAATAAATAATAATAATAAACCTTTTTAAAAGTTTGAAATGGAAACAAACATTTCATTTGACTCAAAACAATTTTTTTTAAAATTGTTTAGGAATTGCTAGCAAACCAAAAAGTCAGTTATTCACCCAGCTCTAGTTCCATCCCCTCAAAGTCAGAATCATCTCCAGTAGATTTAAATGAATACAGAAGAACTCAACAAAGAAAGCAGAAGTTAAGGTAACACTTCCTTAAGGAAGAAGTATAGTATTTGGTAACTGCATCAGTAAATCTTCACTGACAACAGTGCACAGATATAAACAAAATCAAAGGGCCATGTAAACATGTGCAGAAAGCGACAGCCTGGATTAGTAATCAGCTGCATCTGACTCTATATTATTAGTCTGCTAGATTAATTAGTCTGCTAGATTAATTAGTCTATTAGACTATTAGTCTGCAGAGGTCTTCCGGGGGGGTTGTGTGGGTGGGTACATCAACTCATATAGATCAGTGTTTCTCAGCTTGGCGTTGTGACCTCCAGGGGGTTGCGGGCAGGTTTTGGGGGGGGTCACAAATGCTTGGCCAGCATTAGGGCATGGCAAGCGGAGCAATTGCCTGGGGTCCCATGCCACTAGGGGCTCCAAGAAGCTAAAGTACATGCTCTGAGAAATGGGGATCAGGCTTCCAGCTCCTGAACGGGGTATCATAGTCTGGAAAGGTTGAGAACCACTGTATGCCAAAGGGAGAGTTGAAAGAAAAGAGATCAAAAGAGAATATAAAAGACTCAAGAACAAAGATGAGAAGGATTAAAGAAGAGTGTACCCAGGCAGATTGTGACAGAAGAGAGCAAAGGGACAGGCATTGTGCTAAGGCATGGCATGCAAGGGTTGAAATGGTGGGGGGCAGTCATCTGTCATAAGGTGAATGCCACCAGAAGAAAAGTTGGGAACCAATGTAGCAGAGTTATGCAGAAATAGAACAGCTCGAATATCTGAGCGCAGTACAGGATTCTATTTATGTATCTTTCTTGTTGGATGAACTATTTGTGATACAAAGAGAAAAGAACAAAAACAGTTCGTGATCACTGTTTGCATCTTATGGCTAGAGATCTGTCTTCAGCTGCCTAACCTGACGAGACTCATTCTTTAAAAATGACAAGTCAGCTCTGAGGTGTCAATTGATGTGGAGGAACTCATTTTCCTACGTGACATTTTGGAGACAGGACTCATGCCAATCTTTGGTGATAGAAAGATGCATTTTTACGGTTAACCCAGTTCATCCGGTTAAATCCTGTCACTTGTACTATCTGGCAGACTGCCTTTCTGGCCTAGGTTTTTATTAAGTGCCTGTCACTTTACTAGGTAAATACCACACAACAATTAAAGACAGCACAAAGTCTGCCCTAAATGTACTAAAAGGGTGCTAAAAGGAAGATATTTCTCAGTATCTCTGTTGGCATCACTAAATTGCCAGGGCTTGTTTTTCTCATGCCCTCTCTAGTAGAAAGACCAATGTGTTCTGATATTTGCAATAACGTTACTGAGACCAGAGACACCTTGAGGCTTGTCTACAGGTGGGCCCATGAGCACTACTAGAGGGCTGTGATTTCTAAAGCATGTTGCACATGAATTGGTCCTGCTGGTGTGTATTAAATGTTCCCTAGTGCAGTTTAAAGAAGTGCTGTTCCAAACATGTTGAGTGGAGAGTTGGCTAAGCTAGCCAATGGGAAACACTGAAGAGAAGGATGGGGCCTAAACCCTTCAAAGAGAGATAGGGGCCTTAGTCTGGGCCGGAGGTGCCTCTCTCCACTCGGGAGTCACAGCTGTGAACCCTCTCCTGGAATTTTGCACCTAAGCCCTTTGTCGCTAAACTCTGAAGAGGAGGACCCCTCCTGCCGCACCCCTTATAAACTTTAACTCAGTGGTTAAGGTACTCACCCAGGGCCAGCACTACCATTTAGGCAGCCTAGGCAATTGCCTAGGGCGCCAGAATAATTGGTGGGTGCTGTTTTGCCGGAGGGGGCGGCAGGCGGCTCCGTGGAGATGCCGCAGTGGTGCCTGCGGAGGGTCCGCTGGTCCGCGGCTCCGGTGGAGCTGCTGCAGTCGTGCCTGCGGACGGTCGGTTGCTCGCATGGCTCCGGTGGACCGCCCGCAGGCATCACTGCGGCAGCTCCACCGAAGCCGCGGAGCGCCGGTCCCTCGGCAGGGACCACTGCAGCAGCTCCACTGGAGCAGCGGTACCAGCACGCGGGGCGGCGAAATTGCTGTCAGCCTACAGCGCTCAAACCCCTAGCGCCGGTCCCGTACTCACCTAGGATGTAGGAGATCCTGGTTCAATTTCCTGCTCTTTCTGATGCAGAGAGGGATTTGAACTTGGTTCTGAGGCCCATGCCCTAGCTTATGTACTGTTCCGGGGTAGGCCTCTCACAGTCTCACCTACTGAAGTGTTTTCCCTGTCTATAAATAATTAAAAGTAATTGATGCAGGGATACTGTGCAGCAGCACCACCCACACCTTCTCCTCCTCCTTTGTCCTGTGCGGTGCCTGATCTGATAGAGACCTTCTGAGAATGCCTACCAGACCAAGCCCGTCAGGCAAGTTAGGCTGGGGAATGTCTAGTCTGAAGAATTCCATTGTGGTTTAGGCATCAGCTAGGCACCTGAGCACCAAGGCTGAGGTGGCTGTGTACATACTAGCAGGTTCTCAGAGGACTTTATCAGTGGAAATTTAGGCACCTAGGGACTTAAGGCACCTACAGGAGTAGGCAGCAACTGAGTGGGAGAGTCTAAATTTTGGATTTAGGCACCTGATGTGGCAGTTAGGTGCTTAACTCCCTTTGTGGATCTAGCCCAAAGTTTCTATACCCTACTGGGTCTGTAAACAAGCAGTGTTTTCATTTTCTTTAAAAGCAGCAAAGAGTCCTGTGGCACCTTATAGACTAACAGACATTTTGGAGCATGAGCTTTCGTGGGTGAATTATGACATGCATCCAACGATGTGGGTATTCACCCACGAAAGCTCGTGCTCCAAAACGTCTGTTAGTCTATAAGGTGCCACAGGATTCTTTGCTGCTTTTACAGATCCAGACTAACACAGCTACCCCTCTGATACTTGACATTTTCTTTAGTATACTCTATACAGTAGTGACACGCTGAGCAATGGGATCCATCAGATCAGTCAGATGCTGCCTGTTTTAGTCGACTGGTCAGTAACATTGCACAAATAACAAGGCTTTGCAGCTCTTTCAAAATTGCTTTCTGGTTTCTTGCAAACAAGGTCGAACTGGCCTTTGCTGTCACCCTCCTACAAGCAGCACTGAGCCGGTGTATGGAATAACAACTTATTGTTTGGAGCATTTTCAGTGTCTATCAGAAAGGTTAGTGAAGGACTTGTTCCAGTGGCTTTTGTTAGCAATGGAATAGTGAATCATGTAGTTCATGAGATTGCTATCTTTGACATAACTCCCATGCATCATACTATATTAAACCATAATCATCACTATAAAATCCTAGGAAAATCAGCTGGAAGTGATACACCTCTTGCCTCTATTAATAATGTATATGTAGTGCCGGGCCCAGTGGCCAAGAACCAGGATTGCTCTGTTTGGCTCTGGAAGGGGTGGGGGTGGTGGCAGAAAAGTAGTTCTAAGGCACTTTTGTACTCCTTGCTCCTGGACCGACCTGTGCCAAGCTAGTCCCCCAGCTCACACTGAGAGAAAATGGGCTGGCCTGTTTGATCCTGAACCTCCTTGGCTGGACACAGTCCAGATATCCTTCTCTCCTCTCCTTCTCAGTCCTACCTTCGTACATCAAGAGTACTTTTGTAAGGTGTGGTCATCCAATTGCTTGTTCATATTAAATGCCAACCGCAATGACTATGGCTTGAATCCCCCTCCTAGTTGCCAAACTGATTTAGATTATCACCTTCTCCCCAAATATAAATCTAGTAACTCCAACAGCTGTAAAATCCCATGATACCCCAAGATATTAGATCTTACCTTGATCCCATGCCAGTGACAATCCACAAATCACTACTCCAATCTATCTGGGGTAGGCCTGGTAGATTGGAGGTCTTGGAGGAAATCCAAACACCAGGCAGGTTGGAGGACACATGTAGGCATTCCTATCTTGGTGGTTCAAGGAATTCTTAGAATTTAAAAGGATTACATTCGCATTAAGGAACATAGTGTAGTTCACACCAATGAAGGGCTTGTAATAACCACACCACTGGTGTGAATTAAGTTTCTTAAGGTATGTCTACACTACGGGATTATTCCGATTTTACATAAACCGGTTTTGTAAAACAGATTGTATAAAGTAAAGTGCACACTGCCACACTAAGCACATTAATTCGGTGGTGTGCGTCCATGGTCTGAGGCTAGCGTCAATTTCTGGAGCGT